>NC_048280.1:16195782-16848282 GCF_009762535.1 Notolabrus celidotus | reverse complement strand
GGTAAACCGAAATCACAACAACAAAACAGAAACGACAACGGTAAATCAGAAATCACAACTACAAAACAGAAAACACAACAGAACAGAAATTACAGCGGCAAAACAGAAAAAACAACGGCAAATCATAAAACAGAAACAACAAAACAGAAATGACAACGGTAAATCAGAAATCACAAAAACAAAACAGAAAAGACAACGGTAAACCAAAATTCACAACAACATAACAGAAAACACAACTACAAAACAGAAAACACAACAGAACAGAAACGACAGCGGCAAATCAGAAACAAAAACGGCAAATCAGAAAACACAACAACAAATCAGAAAACACAACAACAAATCAGAAAACACAACAACAAATCAGAAAACACAACAACTAATCAGAAAACACAACAACTAATCAGGAAACACACAACAACAAATCAGAAACAAAAACAACAAATCAGAAAACACAATTTGCTGTTGTTTTTTTTGATTTGTTGTTGTGATTTGCACTTCAGGGCCACTGTACCTACCTTGTATGACCACAGTGCCAAAATGTCTTGAAAGTTTGGTCCACTTCCTTGCACAAATTAATCCCCCATCCAATGCTTGGGAAAATACTGACCAATAACACAAATGTGATATGTATGTGATGTGTAATCAAATCCAAACTTTGTGTGAAGCATGTCAAAACGAAATCTAACTCAGATCTGATCCTGATTTTCCAGTAAATACAGGTAGTGAATTTTGGTTCAAAATATCAGTATTTGAATATGTTGTGTGTATTTGTGGTCATTTCTGTATTTAGATCTCTGTTTGCTGCTTGGTGTTTCTTCGTTTGCTAATAATGTTTTAATTTGCAGTACTGTGTGCTCCCAGAGAAGTTTTCTTCCATGTATGTCTTCATCTTATTTGATGTTGTAAGTTGCAGAGTACAAGTTTTAACATCTTTTATCTTTACGCCCTGTGCTTCTCTCCCCCTCTTTAATTGACAGAGAAAATTGTCTAAGGAGAGATGGATGATGAAGGAATCTTAAACAGACAGCACTTCAGGAACAACAAGGAGACTGTTGGGAATTCAGGTGTGTGACAGGTGACAGACAGGCTTGTTAAAGACCTGAGAACTCCTGACCCGACCAATCAATCACAGACGACATTTAACAGTCTCATCACGCATTTTTTTTCAGATCTTTCTTGACTGTAGATAGCAGGGTAAATTATACTTTCTTTTGGCTTTATTCTTAAAACAATGGAGATTTATGACATCATTTTTGCTAATGTTAGATCTTTTTCTCCCTAACTGTCAATCAGACCGTCTCCTAATCCATTTCAGACTAAAATATGTGACCTCTTGTGCAACCTCATAGCTTGACTGAGTGACTGTCAGGGTAATAGGTAGCTTCCACTCCCATCAGCAGTAAAAGGAGTTGTGTGACCCTCCTTCAAGATTTAGGAGGTAATTTAAGGATTTGCAGGCAGGCAGAACGTACTCCACTGCTGCAATCTCAAGAGTTGTTATCGATGCAGAAGGCAGAGATTGGATGACGGGTGAATTCCTGACGCAAAGAGCTTTAAAGTATGTTAAAAGCAAAGACTCATGGGACCCATAATACATCAAAGTGTGTGTACAATACAACAAGCTCCACTGAACACGAAATACAATACATGAATCTGACAAAAACAACTGTAGAGCTGAGTTATTGTCAGCTGGCTTTGTTCACAAGCCTGTGAGCTTGAATTTTTTATTTCACTTAGAAAAAGTAAACTTGTTGGATGTACTATTTTTTAGAAGTAGCTCAGTAGTTTCATCATAACCCTAATACATATGTCTATTTGGAGCTAGGAGGGGATTGCCCTAGCCTAGCATAAGACTGAACATTATGGAATCAGTTAGCTTGACTCTCATTACTAAAAAAAAATCAAAAGCGTTCATCTTCCAGCACCTAAAAAAGCAAATAAAAAATCACAACTAATTAGTTCTTTTGTTCTTGATACAGTATGTTTTGTGAGATGTATTTGACAAAAACCGGCTTCTTTGCAAAAAACCCTGCCAAATAGCGGTTACTTGTGTGAGAGTTATGCAATCAATAATATAGAGAACTGAGTTTGTCAGAAATAGAAGTTGGTAACCACATTTATCTTCTATCTGTCTATGCACAGGTTTCACAAACAGTATATATATGTTCATTGGATGTGCAAACCTTAGTTAATCACCTCATAGCTCCAGATCCACAGGCAAAAAATGAAGGTAAAAGGGAATTTAAGCGACAGATCTTAAAAAGCAATTAAAGAAAAAAGCAAAACAATCTAGAGATCAGTACAAAGATAGAATCAATAAAGACATCATCACATCAGCAGAAATTAAAAAAGATAAACAACACAAAAGCAGATGAAGATACAGTAAATAAATGAGCATACAAATTAATCAAAATAAAGAGTTTCACTAAAAACATAAAGCAAGAGATAAATGTAAAAAATGCATCTAAAAAGTGACATCACAAAAGTGAGTTTAGAAGACATTTCAAAGATGTCGCTCACTCTTCACGCTGCCTCAGGCAGGTTGCTCCAAAGTTGAGGGGCCCTTGTAGATACAACATGATCTCCTTTATCTTTAAGCCTCAACCAGTGGGCCCCATCCCATGATCTGGAGTTACGAGATGGAATGATCAGTAGAGGTCAGCATGTCTATAACTTAAGTTGGAGGGACACCCATTTGAGCCTTAAAAGTGTTCACTGAAACCTTAAAATCAATCCTAAAACATCCATTCAATTCATAATGTTTGCATGATTCTTGGTAGATATTTTGTATCCTCCGTTCTCTTAATTTTTTAAACACTGTACAGTTCTGTCACTTTACAATAAATTATCAATAAAATACTGCTTTTTTTGTCAGCTATATTTCCTTATACATTTCCTAACTTGTATTTTGTGCTTTTATGTTTGTTATCCATTTGGAGACATTTTTCTTGATGTATTTATATACTTGTTCTTGTACTATTATTGAAGCTCTTTATTCGTCTCAACTATATGTGAGATGATCAGATATGTTCACCTTAGCTGAGCTAACCCCTGATTCTAATCCAAGGTTTCTGTACAAGTACAATCATAGTGCAAGCAACACATTACCATCGACTGTATAAATAACATTACATGTAAATATAAAGTATTATATTTTTTAGTACTACTTAAGATCAACGTATCTGCTCCAGAGTAGAGCTTTCTAGTAAATGAAGTAAAATAATAAGAAACATATGCATGCCAAAACGTGAATTAATTTGTGCATTAAATTAAATGATACAATCAGTGATAAATGTTATAAACAGTGACTGTAAAACAAAATATTTAATTATATCCTCTAATTGTTCTTGCATCTTTTACTTTCCTTCAACTTCTCCAGGAGTTCAAAGGGCGTTCATACTTCAGAGAGAAACATCTGGGAAGTCAGGCTTCAGTGGACACATGGTAAGTAGGTCACTTTCTTTCCACACTAACAGGTTAAATTAGGACAGGAAAGCTTTCAAAGTTGAGATTTCAGGAGGGAAAAACATGTTTAGATAGAGAGATTGAGCAGAAGCACCAGAGAGCCACATATCTGTGCAGAGATTTCTTTGTGTTTAGTCACACTCTACGTTTGGGAAATCAAAGTTTTAAAAGGTATGTGAATCACAAGAAATGAGTGAAATCCTTAAGAGACTCTGTGACGTAGCGTGCTATGTGTTTGTTCAGCCTTTTGCACCTGTGGCTTAGTCATTCTAATTACACCCATTGATGACTCTCTTTTCCCGCTCCTAAGAAATGAGAGTTAAGGGTTTAATTAGTGCTCATGACCCTCATCAGAGCCAGTCTACCTCAATAACACTCGCCTCAATCAAAGGGAACAATGGGCACATGCAGGTGCACACAAATGCAAATGGATTGGCCCCTCTGAAGGGGTACACGCATGCGCACTCAAGGACTTGCTAAAAGGTACACACACTCATATAGTCACTTGGGGCAGAGGTCCCCTCAGGATTAGTCAATTATTAAGCGGTCTATCCCTCTAAGAAAGAGTGTTATTGATTGATTATCACTATGGGTTTAATAATTCAGTTGTTTTAATAGCAGAGATATGGAAACAGAGGAGAAGATGAACAGTCTGGAACAGGGGTGGAGCTACAGGAAGAGGGGGAGGAGGAGGAGGAGGAGGGGAAAGGAGCTACTTGGAGAGTATGTCATGGTAGAGGAAAGAAAGAAAAACAGGAAAGCAGTGAAAGATGAGTGGTTAAAAAGAGATGAAGTTAAGATTACAGGAGGGATATTCTTAGCTCTCAGCATTGTATGCTTTTGCAAGACACTTTTCTGTCTTCAGTGGAGCGACACTGAGACATAAGTGTATCCAATAATTCCCAGAGTGAGAGGATCATCTATTAATTAAAACAAAAGAAAACTATTAAGCTTGAGTGCAGCAGCAAAAAGTTATAGCTGATTGAGGGGTGCATTTGACCTGAAAATTATTGGAAGTATGAATAGGAAATGTTCTTGATCAATCCATCAAGAACATACAAGATGATTTTCTGTCACCAAAAACTTAAACTCAGTGTTCATAATTTGGGGTGATTTTGCTGTTTTCCCCCCTTTTAGCATCAAGCACCACCTTGTTTCATGGTGGCCTGCAGTAGTTTTTGTAATATTATAGAATAAATGATTATGACATTAAATAAAACATGTCCAAGTCTTAAAATAAAATAAACATAGTTTATTGATCGAAACAAATAAAAACAGCAAATCAGAAAACTGGATAATTTGGAAGCAGTCAAAAGTTTGTGTTGGTTTTGCCTGAAAAATTAAACTGACTGTTGAATAAATAATCATAGATGTCAGATTATTTATTTATTTGTTTGTTTGTTTGTTTACATGTGATCCCTATTAGTTATTACTCCATTAACTGATATTCTTCTTGGGTCCATACAAAACATTGAAGATCAAACATCAGACAAAACATCAAATAAGTAGCCAATAACAAATATTTTCTGCTAATTTGATAAATTTCTTTATGTTTTGTCTGAATACAGGATGTTGTTCTCTCTCAGTTTTAAGTATTTCAGTTCACCTTATGATTCATGACTTCCTGTGATTCTGGCATTGTAAAAATTGTGTTGATGGTGAAAACAGTAAGACACCAGGTCAGCCACCCTTATACCTGCACTTTAAATCCGTGGCATTTTGTCCGGTGTGTTTCTCCTTTTAAAAAATGCATGAACTGACTGTACAGGAGAGGCTCTTCAGCTCTGCCTGTCTGAAAAATTCATGAAAAAGGGTTTTTATCCCCTGCTGTTTTGTAGAGGTGGAGAAGAAGAGGAGATTGTTCCCCGATGTTGTTAACCTGAGCATCTCTGACCCCGCTGGTCCTGGAGAAAAACATGTTGGCAGTTTAGCGTACTCACATGTATTGCTGTGTAAGCACACACAAACCTGAACCTGTTTGCTTTTTTACACATTGTTCTTTAATATAATATTCTGGAGTACCTTTACTTGAAACAAGGGAGAAAGACAGAAAGCTAGAACCAGGATAACTCTGCCTTATTATAGCTTCTACCCTATTGATTATTTTGAAAAATGATAACAATGATCTGTAGAATTAGGGTGGGAAAAGCTGCGTCAGAAAATGAAAGCATTCAGATAGCGTATTTAAATGCTTATTCTGAAATACACTCCAAAGCTAGTAGTGATTTTCTTTTTTGCCAACACTGTCCTCCTAAGAAAACAACTTTTTTTTCTCTTTTTTCAGCAAATGATAAACTTACATGTCACAGTTCTGTTTTGGCAATAGGGTGAATGACTTTAGTCCATCAGAGGTAAAGGAAGAGGTAGATATATGGGTCTTTAAAACTTTGATAGTGAAAGCCTCTGGTCACATCCCCTTCACTACTGTCAGTCACAAACCCATTCATTTACAAGCACTGTTATAACCAAACCTTAACTACATCATTTGTTGTTTGTCTGAGGATTTTTACCAAGCTCAACTTTTAACTCAGCAACAGAAGCTGTTTTAATTAGCCACCGAGGGGCAGCAAATGCAAGCCAACAAATAATCGACAAAATAATTAATTGACTGAAATAAAAAACTTCTATTTAATTGATGCAGTGAACTGGTTGGCAACCAGTTACTTCGTAACACACCCAGTGATTTTGATGCGACCTTATCATTACTTTAGAGAGTCATATTTGGTCACCAGCTTAATATAAATACAGTTTTTGCTACTTTTTGCTCCGTTTTTGGTCTCAACCAACTGCTGAAGGGAAACTATTAAGCTGCCAAGTGCTCATCTGTGTTTTTTTACCTGCAACTAACTTTGTTTACCTAATGTCGCCTATCAGGCTTTTTAATAACAACAGCTGTCTGCCGTATGCTAAAATAACTCAGTGAGAGTGAAACACAAAAATTAGGCTGCAGATTAGCTAACAGGTGAAACTCATTATAAACTTAATAGAGCTGAGAGCATTTGATTTGAGTGATACTTTCCTGCCAGTGCTAGATCCTGGATTTAAACTGTCACATTTTCTCACAATGTCATTTCAACATTTGTTTTAACATTTTTTTTGTAATATCTAATTCATTTAAATATTGCTTTAAATTCACTTGCTCAGAATAAGGGAACGTTTGGACGTCTGCTCTATGACAGTTGATTAAATATTGGTCAATATAGACTGAAGGGTATCATTAGAAGCTACAGAAGAACAAAGTAGGACACTCTTATCTTTGTTTAGTCTTCAAATAAAGCGGTTTAGATCATTGGGGCTTGGTCGTTGAATTGTAAATGACTTCTCTGATTAATTTGTCCCCACAGCTCTCTAAGATCTTGGGGTGGGTATAATGCTGTCATAACTGATGAACAGGGATGACCAAAAACTACCACAACAAGACCCAGGTCGGCAGTTTTCAATTGGAATATTCTCTAATATGCATGCACACAAAAGCCACTATTAAATCAGGCCATTAGGTCTCATTTCGCTGTCAGAGAGTGCTGTTTTAAAGTCTTAGTGGTCTAGCCGCAGAGCTGTGAGCCAAGTGGGCTAACTGTCCCTCTGAGGTCAGCTGAGGTTCAAACTCCAAACACAATGCTGATTCTCTATGCTCTCCTCCACTGACCACAACTCCCAGCTGCCCCAGCACCACTAACACGCAAAAGTTATACCAAAAGCCTAACAATTCATAAACCAGGTACCAGCTTGACCCAACACTCCCATCCAAACAACACACACACACACACACACACACACACATAGAAACACACACGCCAGCTCACACAGCCCCGTCTCCCTTGGCAGTACAGGAGAGCCACTGGTGTGATTGCATTATTGATTGGCCTGGATATGTTTTTTTTTCTTCCTTCTTAAAAGCATTTAGCAATCTGGCAATTAGTTAGAGCTTAATGTAGGATGTCAAAACAGTGCTATTGATCCAGCGGGGCAAGGAGGAAAGATTGATCAGTCAACTCATTACGTTGCTGGCGCTGGCTCGTCATAAACACTCCAGATGAGACTCCATCAAAAGCCCATCCCTCGTCCACTGGCTTTGTGCTCGCTCTGTCGCTCTCTCTGTTTCAGTCTTCTCTGTGTTTTCTCTCTCGTGCTCATGATTGCACTGTGTGCACCTGGTTAGAATGAATCTCAATTCTTTTGTTTTCTTATTGTTGCTCACTTACTATATGCATTTTTGTTCTACTGCACTTCCTGTAGCTCTCCTTTCTTCATCTTCTCTAGACTATTAGCAAGCAATTTATTTCCCTATTTTTTACCCAGTATTTTAGTTCTGCCATCTGTCTTTTTGTTCTGACAGCTAAACCTTTCAGTGTTAAACATGCAGGGAACAAGCAGTTATCATTAAAATCTCTTAAAGGGCAAATGAGACTGATTTAGTTAACTCTGCATCAAATCAATTTATTAGTAAATCATATGAAAATCAGGCCGTTGTAGACACACTTGATTTGATTTGCACAAACACACGGATTTGCAGTCATGTCTGAGCGTTGTATTGTGCTCAATGGACAGATGCTTAGCTCATTAAAGGCAGTGCAAGCTGCAAAATAATGAGAGCTGACATTTATGAAACACTTCACAGTTTGAATTTTGATTGATGTCGGGTTTTTTTTCACATCAGTATGATTAAATATCCAGCACATCTCTGCAGAACAGGTGGGGAATTTAAGGTTAAAATAGGGAGATCAGAAACAGGAAACACTGTCGTTATGAAAGTTCTAGTAGTTGACAAAATGAGTTTGTAAAGGCTGAGATATTTTGAGCTTAATATCTGTTGAATATGTCTAGCGGTCAGATCCTCCTTGTGACTGAAGGTTTTAGGTCAGTTTCACCTCTGATCAAAACATCAATGACAGAAGCAGCACATGTCGGGACATGAACTAGGAAAGAAATCATGACTCCTGGCTTCCTGTATAATCTTGAATAGAATGTAATACAGACAGAGCCTTTGCCACCACCGTGCCGACTCCCTCCCTCCAAACATCCGCAACTCTGACTCACTTCACTCATTTAAAAATCTACTCAAAACCTACCTTTTCAAAAGAGCCCACAACATGTGACTTCTACTTCTACTTCTATCTCTGATCTGTCTTTCTGTATTCATACCTATATTATTTTGGACACAATGTCAAGCGTCTTTGAGTATTCAGAAAAGCGCTATAAAAGTCCTGTCAATTATTATTATTATTATAAAATATAATCATTACTATGATGAATATATTGAATATTTTTTACCATATTGTTGATGTTGAGGCCATAACTCGGTCAACTTTCAAACTTCCTCTGTCCTTGCAGTTACGGCAGAGGGCTGCTCACTGTGAGTCTGGTCCTGCTCATTTTTTCTGCCTGTCAGCAACATTTGGCAACAGTGTCAAGGAAAAAACATCCATCTAAGTGTTTTCTCATGGTGGATTTAGGTTGGGTCTCTGACCTAAGACGTTTGGTCTAGACCAGGGGCTTCAAACTCATTTCAGTTCAGGAACCACATACAGCCCAAGTTGATCTGAAGTGGGCCGGACCAGTAAAATCACAACATAATAACCTATAAATAATGAAAACTCCAAAGCGTTCCCTTTGTTTTAGTGCAAAAAAGTACATTCTGAAAACGTTCACATTTGATGAACTATCTTTCTACAAAAACAGCTGTTGTATTTTTTGCCATGAGTATAGTGGGCTGAATATTTTACTCTTTAAGCCCTGAAACCTGCTGCGAACACACCAGAGTGTAATGTTTACTGCAAAAGAACAGATAGATTATAATAATGAAGAAGGTAAAGTTGATTATTTTGGACCCCTCAGATCCAGCATGAACAGCTTGCTTGCTGGTCTTGTATGCAGGGGTGTAGTGCTAGTGTTAGTAGTTAGTGGATCATCTTATAGTGCTCTGAAAAGTCTTTATGAATCTCAACCAGATTATGCAAACATCAAGTCATCTATTTTCTCACTTTGAGAAAAAAAGTCCTGGAGCACCATTCAGGTGCGCTCAGTCAGCAATATGATTTTATGCGACCCCCAGAGGACAAATTTGAAATAGTAGTTACTTTTATTTAAAAAATGCAGTTAATGTCTTCTCTGTAATTTTTTCACTTTGCAAAGTTGTTCCACGGGCCAGATTGGAACCTCTGGCGGGCCGGTTTTGGCCCGTGGGCCGTACGTTTGACACCCCTGGTCTAGACTCTTCTATTGTGTTCTGAGATAACGTTGATTCATTGATTTATTGGTCAACCAGTAGAAGGGCCAGAATTCCATTTCTACCAGAAAGGCTAGAAGAAGTCATTTTTACTGCCAGATTCCAAAATGTATTATCTGTTATGATAAATACCCAATATAGAGAATGATGTGTTTATATTGTTTAAGGATATACTGTATATTTATATATATATATATATATATATATATATATATATATATATATATATATATATATATATATATATATATATATATATATATATATATATATATAGGATGAAACTTTCCATGATGAGTCACTTTCATCCGCTTCTTAATCAGATAGATCTCCGGTCTGTGCTATCCGATTCCTGGAACAACTGTCAGGCTTCCTCAGCAATCATCCCTCTTTGAACTTCTCTTTGCCATCATTCCCAAAATAGAGTGGTCTGATTTTCTCAGTTTCAATTCAAACTTTTGTAATTGCTTAGTACACTTACGAGCTGTTTCTAAGTTTTATAGAGACCATGATAGTTGCCAAGCAACCAAAAGGCATATGCCCATCATGAAATAGCAATCTAGTCACAGCAGTCATTATGAGCCTGTGGCCGAAGTATGTGAAAATAATCATACACTTGTTTGTGAAATTTGTATAAATGACATTTTAAATATGTAAAAACACAACTTAAGGAAAAGTCAGGAACTGGCAGCCCTGTGATCTTTAATTTAACAAATTTACACAACATATAAATGTGAAAACAGTCAAAATGATCCCTATGGCCATTCAAGTGTTAAAAAATGTAAAGTTTAAAAAACAAAAAAAAGTTTCAAGGCAATTTACTTAAATTAAATGAAAGATTTAACAATATATTTTTTGATGACCCAATTTACAATTTTAACTCTTACCTTTAATTTTCTGAACTTGTAGTGTGAGTCTCTTCTAACTTTGCACTGTTTTTCAGCATATTCAGAAATAAGTGTATACTGAACTTCATCCTGTAATTCTATAAAGTAAATCTAGATTGAGAAAGCAGGTTTTTCTTGCCCCCACATAAACTTGTTTTCTTACTTTGTAATGAATCACCTCATAAACATTTCAGAACCCACTCAATTGTTTCTTGGCAAAAAAAAAAATCAAAATCAAATACTACGTGGAAGGAAAGGTGTATTTCCAAGTGTGATTCTTAATTATGCCAAGAACATAATCATGTTTTTACAGTGTGTGACGCTGTGGGTGTATGTGGTCAGAAGTATACACTGTTCCCCTGCAACTTAATCCAACTGTAATGAAAAAATCTCAACATGGGTCTTATGACTGTGGCTTAAAAAAAAAAAAAGATTTCACAAGTTTCCAGCTTTGTGTAGCCTCCAGCCTCATGTTTTTGGAGGTCATTAAAATCTTGACTCAATGCCTACATATTCTAATATTCAGTGACCCGTGGAACTCAAGTGTTTGATAGATATAAAGTTATGAATATGGCTATTCTAAACAAAACTTGTAAGCCAAAATAGATCAGCCAAATTGCAAAAAATAGTATGAAAAAGGAAAAGGTATGATCTATTACTGGAAATTATTTGATGGAAAAAATAATTAAGCCTTAAGTTGAGATTTATTAAATGTTTTTCTTTTATGTAACCTGTTTTTTCTTTTTAAGAAATCCCAATTCCTTTTTGCGTTTCTGCTCATAATTAGCTTTAAAATACTTCATCTTTGAGGGAGTTAACATGTTTGCCAAGACCAGCTATCCATTAATTGTGTTTTTAATTATTTATTTATTATTATGGAATATTATTGCTTAATAGTGAGACAAAATCCCCCAAAATTTGGGAGTTCTTCATTTGCACTTTCTTTACTATATTACCAAGCTTCATAAATCAAGCCAGTACATTTTGTTACCTGAAGAGCATCCAAAAAGCATGCTAGCTGTTTCCCACTGCTTTAAAGCTGGGGTTGGTAGTCAGATTTAGATACACTTTTTTGTTATACTGGTTAAAATTATCTTTATGTCCCAATGGCAATCAATACATAATGTGTTCTTAAAAAAGAGTGAAAAAAGCTGCTATCTACAGCCGAAGTAAACCTGGGAAAACACCAACCAATCCCTGACTTTAGGGTTCAATTTATGAAACCAATCGAAACCTGTCCTGCCGTTCTGCCCGCCTCCTGCGCGTACATTTCCCCGGCGTGCTTTCCCCGTCCCCTGCCTCTGTTTACTGCCTCTCTTGCTCGACCTCGGGCCTGTCCCCTCTGACCCGATGAGGTGCTTTGCTCAGGACTGTAGTCTGGATCAGAGTCTAAAAAGCTCTCTCCACGGGGGCTCTGACAAGCAAATAAATGTATGACATTTAGTAAGTCCTCCAGAAATGTAGAAGTACTGTAGCGTAAGTCCAAACGCTGTAGGGATGACGAGCCGATTAGTGAACACGTTGAGCTTTACTAATCGGTCACTGTCGGCCGTAGCCCCGCCAACCAACAAAACAACAATCAATGTTTGAATGGATGAAGAACTTCTATCCTCTCTCCTACTCACTGTGAGTTGTGAGTACGAACAATAGCCATGTTTGTTTGTGTTTTTAACTTTCACTGTGATAATGTTTTGGTGTTTTCTTACCGCTGAGTGATACATGAGTTGACGTAGTGCAAAACACAAACAATGAGGACCGGTTTTGAATCAGTCACGATCATATAGTCGTGAATCAGCTGCGCTCGTGCATGTGAGCGAGGGCGTCGTTTTGCAGGAGCTCTGAGCGGCTGCGAGGGGAGGGGAGGGGATAGAGAAAGTATTGAGGAAATGCTACATTCAAATTCATGCTAGTGTTCCGTGACTACCAACCCTAGCTTTACGTCTTTGTAACCTAAGCTAAGTTAAATACCTCTGGCCTTCATTGATGCATTTTAGCCATATGATTAATATTGCTCCTCTTATCTTTTCAGCACAGAAAGCTAAATTATGAAGTGCTTTAAGTCAAGATTTTAACCACAACTTTTAGCACTGCTCTGAAAAATATATGCCTTGAATAAGTCTTTTGGATCCTGAACCTTCTGAGGTAGCCCCTCCTGTGACCCATTAGAACATTTAGTCGCAACTGTGTGCTTTGTTTGTCCTAGTTTTCTGCTTTATGTCGGTGTTGTTATTGTTTCTGAGTAAAATAAACGACTGAAATGAGAAGCATAGGTGCATCTTCAGGAGGGGTCATGAAATGTAGCAGCAGAGGCTGATGGACTTTGAGATTCACCTCATTTTCTGTTTGTCTCCAGTCAGTTCAGCCTTTTATCTCTGCTGCACTGCTGCTTGTTTTTTCGAGTGTTTCGCTTGATAACAGCTTTCAAATGGGATGTCAGCACGTTTAGAGAGGAAAACAGCAGGAGCATAAGAGATAGTGTAGAAGATTTTGGATCAAGTCTAGACATCTGTTCAAACCAAAATCCAGCTATCTCACTCTGTGTGTCGTTCTCTTTTCATCTGTTTCTCTGCTGTTTTTCCTTCACTCTGTTTCCTCTTACTCTCGTTTCCACACCACCCCTCTCCCTCTCTCCCTCTCTCCACCCCACCCCCACCCACTTTCATCTCCCCCTTGTGCCCCAACAAGTGTCTTATATTTCCAATGATGATTTAGCTCATAAATCTTGATAAAGCCACTGGCTGTTCCGTTTCAATGGAATAGGAAACTCTTGCAGGAGGAGACAGAAGATGAGGAATGGCTCTCGCCCATGAGGCTGTCCTCTTTTACTCTGTTTCCTTTTTTGACGGTGTCCTGTGGGAGAGAGGCTTTTTGTGTATTTAGAGCCTTTTTGGTTCAAACTCACTGGAGGGATCTACAGAGGTGTTTGTTTGTAATCATATCTGTTTGTTCAGCCACCCCTAATATTTGATTTTTTTTTTTTAAAAATTCGTTCTAACTGAGCCATTACTTCTCATTTTTCAAACACCTCATGCATTTACTGGAAATAATTAAGCAATCCAACAGAAAACCTGTGAAACATTTCTCTCTTGTGGGCACATCAGACTGGCAGGGGAGCAAAATTAAGCCTGTTTGCTAACAGTTGTTTTTAATGCATATACAATAATCTGTTTAAGAAAAACGGAGTTTCTACAAGTATTACATTAAGTTTCAGCAACTATTTCTCAAGCTCTCTTTTATGTACCTCAACAGACCTTACATGGAAGGGGGGACCGGCACCCTCGTAATTTTGAATAAATTCTTATAAAGTAAGTAAATAAGCATTTAAATGGAAATGTACCACTACATGTGCAAAATAAAATGTGAATTATTGTTACAGTCCACTGCTGCTTTACAAATGTTAGGAGTTACTCTGTTGAGAAGCACAGTTAGTAGTGCTTATTCAGCTGTCAGCATTAGTCAATTGCTTTCTCTGTGTAGAGGAAGCTACAGTAAATTTGAATGTTTATGTACTTAAAGGTACAGTGAGTAGAAATATGAATTTTTAGCTTATCAGATAACGGATTAAAACGCTCCTTTGCTCACCCTCTCCTCAGGAAGGACAGGAAGCTCCTATGATTCATGATAAGTGTGGTCCCCCATTCGTCAAGTTTTTACCATCAAAACTTTATCAGTTCAAATTATTTTGCGCACAACAACCACCACTGCCCACTTCTTCATCTTCCAAGCAGTGCATTTTGCTCAGCCACTCACTAAACACAAAAACATGTTATGTTACTGATTTGTCCGCTGTGTGCTACGGTAGAAACATGTCGTTGCAACATGGCAGCCTGAATATTATCTTACATTTCTACTAGATCTGTCCTCCAAAAGTTGCAAATAACTACACACTGCACCTTTAAAAACAGATATCTTATGTAATAGTCTGAATCTGTTTTGTTTTTTGTTTCATTTTGTTCTCAACAAGACACAAATTTTTCAACCAAAGCAAATCATATTTTTTGTGGCATTGGTCCTTCAATTTTTTCCTTCTATCCCCTATTTTTTTCTAGAAACTTTATTCTTTAAATTTTTAATCTTGGTCTTTTATTCCAAGGACATAATCAAAACATGAAACTGGAAACAGTGCATGCAAAATATTCTCTCGCTTTAAGCTCAGTCGCCTACCTTTGTCCCAAGACCCTAATACACTCAATCATTGCAACAGAAATAGCAACGAGAAATATAAATCAGTCAACATTTTGATGATAGGTTGATAAATATTTTCTTGATGTTGATAAAAACATGCAAATTTAGCTTTAGGTACGCCTCACTGTGGTCCTCAGAGCACACAAAATCAAATCCAGTCATGTAATTTTTAGTTGAAAAATGACAAAACAAAATGATTCAATGCAAAGGGAAGAAGACACGGGTATTTGTAGAGTAAATGGCTATCATTATACATAGTGGCACGGGGAACACTTCCACTCACACTGTCCTCCCTGTGGGGTTGATGATGTCACTGTGCAGGTGCAGCACTGAGGAGATAACCACTAATGACGGCCTGCCAGCGCCTTAAAAATCTCTAATTGGTCTGGGTCATTATGAGACAGGCTTGCATTGTCTCGCTCTTCCATTGTTCTGTTGTGTTTGTATAATAATGACACATTCCCTTCGATCAACTGTTGCTCTCCCTACTGCTTTTAGATCTTCTGGGATGAAAAAGAGCTAATAGTATAGTATTAAGGCAGAGGCAGGCTAGAGTTAGCAGAGACATTACTCAGGCTTTGATGTAAGGCTCGCTTGTTAGAGACACTAAGCCCTGGCTCACCAACCATTATTTCCTTGGATGGAAGGCATCAAAAGGTGCAGAGATATTGTCTCTATAGGGTTTCAGTCACAAAAATCAGGTGACTTATCACCTTTCTTTGTATGTCACCACTTATTTGAGAGACTGTTGGGCTTTGTACTCCATCTTGGATGTTTTCAGGAACAATTTTCAGGGAGTGGAAGCTTTTATGCTGTCAGAATGTAAGGTCCATTAGAACAACCATTTCAAAATGGTTGTTTTTTGTGACAAAACATGGCTTCCAAATTTTTGACATTTTTGTTAAGGTCATGAAAAAGTGTGTTTTCTCCATCATTTAATTGTCACTAGAAGCTGCCACTGACTGATGGTTATTAAAGCAAGTATTGGCTTGATGGATCATCTTAATGACGCACTGTGGGAGCACTTAAGTTTTAGTTGCTTGTTACATTCAATCATAGCCACAGCTTTATTTTTTGTCAACATAATGCTTACTCTTTGCTTTTAAAGAACAACTTGTCACCAATTTTGTCCGACTATCATATTGTGATGGCAGAACTAGCAGCATCAGCATCCTTTGTGGTCTCTGAATGTCCCTTCGTCCTGCCTCTCATTAATGAGTCTGCAGCAGCTGTCGTTCCTGTCAAGGCCGTGTTGGTGATAATAGTGTTGGCGATAATGATCACATTCTGATGCGCATTGTTATTGTGTTTATCCTGTCTATTTTGTTTATATTCCATTTAGTTAGCACTGTTTACTCTTTGATTACTTGCTTAGGTAAACGAAACATCCTGTTGGTGAAGATTTCCCAAGGTGTCTTCATTTACTTAAATGAGGCTTTGTTGGAGCATGGCCTCTCTTCATATAAATTGAGGTTGTCTGTTACACTCATAAAATACATGTAGGTATGGTGTAGCCTTTCAACACAAGTGATTTTCAAAGAAATGTACTTGACTCCGAAGAGATGCAGTTAGTGAAAGGCTAAGACATTTTCTCTATTCTTAAGGCCTCTTGTAACCCAAATCAACAAGAGCGTTCTAACTATGATATTTATGCTCATATGTACACATTATCATATATCTAAAAATGTTAGATCTGAAATTTAACCCTCCTGTTATCCTTGGGGTCAATTGGACCCCATTCAATGTTTAATGTCTCTAAATTAATGATTAACATCATTTTTTTAGCTTCATGACTTTTCCTAATTTAATGGAGACAACTGGGAAAACACAAAATTAAAATGTTGCTATGTTCCAATTACCTGTAAAAAAAAAAAGAATACACATCAGTGTTCCTTGGGGTCAATTTGACCCCAGGCTGTTTTAGCAGTATAAAACATAAGAAATCTCAACATTTTACACACATTTTTCTTGGCTGTTTTGGATGATATTGAGGTCACTATAAAATACATTTTTATTTTTGTTAATTGGGGTTCAGTGTGTCTTGCCCAAGGACACCTCCGCATGTGACTGTAGGAGCTGGGATCGAACCGCCAACCTTCAGATTGAGATACAATATTTCCAGCCACCATGTCTCTAAAGACATTCAATGATGTGTCCTGTGTCATACGTTTTGATAACATAGAAACAAGGCAGGGCGGACGAGAGCATGACAAGCAGCAGTTTGATGTTCTGTTTTACAAATAAAGTCCTTCTAAATGCTTAAAATATATTTATTTAAAGGGCTATTGAGGTAGTCAACAAAGAAACATAAAGTATCTGAAACATAAACCTGGGTAACAATCAGTTTCTGGAGGTTTAAATTGCTGGGGTCAAATTGACCCCAAGGATAAAAGATGTTACTAAATTTGAGGGTAACAGGAGGGTTAATCAACTTTTGAAATTGTATCAGTTATGTTTTTGAAGATGTTCTGATACTAAGTGGGTGAGTTTTACTTGGATATTTATTATAAAATATTTAACCAATAAAAAATAATACACGCTAAGTCAGGCCCTCATATGTGCAATAAAATGTCTCTGCTCCTGCTCAAACTGTCTCTTAACATCTAAGCGAAGACATCTCTTTGTCACCTTTGCTACTAGCTTGTTTTCTAATTATGTACTGCCTGTAATCTATCCGTCTGTATAGCATCTGCTTGCTTTCTGCGTCACTATGCTTGTATGGTATGGTGAAGATGACAGCTTGTCATTCTTCTATTACCAAAAATCACTTTATCTGTTACATAGAGCCGTGCCCTGCCTTCCTACTCTTTCATCGCTGTCCCAAACCTGGAGACTGTGTACTAAAAATAACAAACAATAGTAGTATTTTGTAACTGAGCACTTACAGACCATTTGAATAAATACTTTTCAGATACTGGAGTTTCATTGTCTCTAGTTTGGAGTCAGACTGCTTAAGCATGAAGGCTTGGAACACACTCTGTGCTGCTCCATGTCGTGTTGAGACTGTTGTCTTGGTTTAGATTGATTGACATATGTCAATCAAAATAGCTGCCACACCCATGCAGTCCTGAGAAATGGTCTTAACAGGAAAATAAGCTGTTTTTGAACAGAGTTTTCTGACAGTTATGGATGTTTTTCACCCAGATTGTTGTTAATGCTTAATGACACATTGAATTTTGATAGTCTATATGAATTTTAATATACTAATCCACATTCCCAGAGGCTTTAGGAGAGGGTGTAGTTTGTAGTCGAAGTTATTTTTGGGGACCTAAACATGCTTGATGCAAGTACATGAACACTAAAAAGTTACACTGATTAAGCCGACACAACATATTAACGAACTCCTTGTGTGCTCTTACATATTGATGCTTTTAATTATTGTCAGTAGAGCAGAGCAAAGTGTCCTTTAGAACAGGAGAGAAAATCCACATTGTCTGTTGTCAGATACATTCTCAGTTACATTCCTGTGCAGACCATAGACTGTATAAAATATGGACGTAGTATCCATGACGTCACCTATCTGTTTCTGAAGAGTTGTTTTGAGGCCAATCGGCGGCGGCAGCCATATTGCTGCTGTGGAGCCATTATGACGTAAAGAGGCGGGCTTTGAGCCTCCTAGCCAACAGCTACAGAGTTCCCGCCTGTCAATCAAGTCAGCTGTGCCTCTCATTGGAAGACTCGTAATCTGAATATCTTCGAAATTGCCGCATTAGAAAAAAATTCACCCTGCTACAGTGTGTGCCAATCGAGAAATAAGCCATCCAGACTACACTCGTCTTTGGTACCAGGCTGTAAACATGTTTATTTCTGCTGTAAAGATCGTCTTTTTTAAATTGGTGTGTATTTGGTTTCCGGTACTTCCGGAGCCAGCCTCAAGTGGATCCTCGATGAACTGCAGTTTTTAGCACTTCCGCATTGGACTCATATTTTTAGACCGGAGGTTGCCCCTTGATGCAGACAGAGACACGAAATTTACATAAAAACATTGATGCATAAAGTGATACTCTATTGAGTTTTGTCTTGTTGTATATCACTTAAATATTCGGCTTTCCTCCTTCTGAGAACCAAAGAATGTTTTTTAAGGTGCTCCCATCTAATCTGATACAAACCCAGAGTTTGGTTTGTGACATCACAGGATGAACTACTCAAACTTGGCTCAATAACAAGCGGCAACCTCCGGTCTAAAAATATGAGTCAATGCGGAAGTGTTAAAAGCTGCAGTTCATCGAGGATCCACTTGAGGCTGGCTCCGGAAGTACCGGAAGTCACATACACATGAATGGGGAAAAGACGATCTTTGCAGCATTAATAAACATGTTTACAGCCTGGTACAAAAGATGAGTGTAGTCTGAAAAGCTAATTTCTCGATATCCTCTCACTGTGAGGGGGGTGAATTTTTTTCTAATTCGGCAATTTCGAAGATATTGAGATTACCAGTCTTCCAATGAGAGGCACAGCTGCCTGTGGGAACACTGCAGCTGTTGGCTAGGAGGCTAAAAGCCCGCCTCTTTACGTCACACTGGCTCAACAGAAGCAATATGGCTGCCGCAGCCGATTGATCTCAAAACAGCTCTTCAGAAACAGATGGGTGACGTCACGGATTCTACGTCCATATTTTTTACAGTCTATGCTCAATAAGCATCTTACAGGAGTGATGAGGAAACTACAAATCCAAAGAATCCTTAGAATCCCGCACACATTTGCAAAAATGTTCACAATGTCCCCGTATGTCAGACAGCAAACTGTTGCACGGTTGTGTACTGTACAGATGGCTGGACAAGCTGCATCAGGGTGGATCACTCACGCAGCAGCTTGTGCTCTCGATCCCTCCTCAACACACATTTGGGAAGGTGTGCAGTGAGCAGGGGAGGCACTACTATGATGTGCATGCCTGGGACACATTTTAATGCATCAGAGACACAGGAGGCGTGTCTAGCAACAACACTTTAAACAATCAGTGAATATGACATGGTTCTTTATTGAAAGATATGTCTGAGGAGTACGATGACAGGGTCTAACACAGGCCTCCTGAATCTCAACCCGCACATGAAAAATGTTTAAGGAAATTGCCTATGTTGACTTTTTGGTGTCCTAGTTTTGCCTACAGTCTTTCTCAGTTTCAAACTACAGTTATTGAGGTTAAGTATGTATTAATTGAGAAGAATAATGAAATAATTCTGTCCTGAGGCACAAAGAAAGAAGAGAGGAGGAAGGGCTTTGACAGAGCTGTTACATTTCAGGACATTTTGGGTCTATGATACAATTAGAGCAACTGAACCTCCTCTAGTGAGTGACAGCTACTCATTCGCATTTGTTTTACTTAAGATACACTGTAGATTTTACAGCCTCCCTCATCCTTGACACGTGTGTCTGTGTGTGTGTGTGTGTGTGTGTGTGTGTGTGTGTGTGTGTGTGTGTGTGTGTGTGTGTGTGTGTGTGTGTGTTGATTAAAAGTGCTATTTATGAGGTTGATGTGCTGAGTACAGGAGTTCTCCACTGTACACCAAGGAAAGCACTACGACCACTTGCTTTTTTCTTACGCACGCACGCACGCACGCACGCACGCACGCACGCACGCACGCACGCGCACACACACACACACAGTGCTGAGTCGAGGCACTTTCCATTCCCTCCACCCACCCAAACACTCTTGCACCAAGGTGAATTTTGTGCTGCCCTGCATTTCTCATTTCCTTCCCTGTGACGTTTATATTAAAAGATAAATTGTAGACTGTGTGAGAAGAACATATTAATTCAGCTGTTGCTTAATTGCATCAGGGATTTAGACGTACTCTCCTGTCCAATTTGCTTGTACAATTCCCTGCAAAAAGCCCTCAGCCTGCTCCTAATCTGCAAACTAAGCAAGTGTTTTTTTTTCCCCCTTTTATTCTTAAAAGACACTGGATTTATATTGGGATTAATAGAATGGGAGCGATGTGGCAACACTCAAACACTCCAGCTCTATCACTGAATTCAATTTAGCTTATTTTTCTGCCTCTCTCACATCGCCCTGAGCACGCCTGAGTGCTTCTTCTGTTTCTGCAAAGCCCCTCAATTTTTCTTTCCTTTTCAGTCCATTCTAACTTTGCTGGTTGTCTCTCTTACTCAATCTCTCTCTATCTCTCTCTCTCTCTCTCTCTCTCACACACACACACACACACACACACACACACACACACACACACACAAATAAAACACACGCTCACTTAACTTTTCAGTATATTCACTCACAGGAGCTTTGTTGTGACATAACACTTTTTATTAATTACATTGTATCACGACAGACTGGTCCAAGTTCAGAGAGAAATCATAGCATTACCTTCATGACTCACTTTTATCATTTCCACCATACGTCTGTATGACTGTACATGTTCCTTTTGGTGTGTGTGTATGTGTGTTTACCATCTGAGCACTTTTTGCTTCATTTCCAGCTTTAATTACCTGTGTGCTTTGCAAGACAGATGGCTCTTACATTTTAGGCATTGAATTACAATCAAGCATCTCTTTCATACAGAACTCTTACAGCATTTTGTCCTGGGTCATATTTTAAGCCTTTTACAATCAAAACATCCACAAAACATCCACCTAAATCCTTCTTTTGTTTTCTACAACCGTGGCAGCAACAAAACCCTCTTCAACACAGAGACAAACAGCACAAACTGAATACTGAAAAACAGAGATACTGCATATAGCGAGTCACAGTTTCACCCCAAAACATAAAAATAAAAAGTTTTTTGCAGAGAAGCAGTTTTTGTGGTTCTACTTTCTTCAAGGTGTTGGAGCTCCAGAAGCATCCAAGCCCAAGGATCATCTTAAAGATGACCTCTGTGATTTTTCTGCTTTATTAGCTCAGACTTTGATGTGTGTGTGTGAGAGAGAGGGGATTAAACATGTGGAGTTCAAACGATGTGTTGAGCAGGAGGCTGATTTTGGAGACATAAATAAAAAAATTGAGTGATTCCATAAATCTTAGCTGCCATAATGCCGACCTCAGTCCAACACGACTGAGTAAAGTCATTTATCATGAATTGGTGAGCGGCGACAACAAATCAATGCCTGATTCCTCCTCCAATCTCATTTGAACCTGGATTTGGGTGGAGTCTGAATCCCTCCTGACTCACTGCAGCATCAATCAGCACTTCTCCTCAAATACACACACACACACACACACACACACACACACACACACACACACACACACACACACTCACTCACACACAAACACAAGAAGAACAGTCACTCAGCATGCTGTATGTCATACTCACACAGTGGCAATTTTTTGGGTGCTGTAACGCTCAGGGAGGAACGCTCAAAATGCTTCTTTAAAGTTGCACTGCTTTTGTATTGGTTCTAAATTGTATAAACATCGAAACATCATCATCATTTGACTCTTTCCTGAATAATTTGCATCTGAAAACACTAAGGACAGTGAGACCAGGAGTGTCATTTGTCCATAATTCAAGTAAGGAAAACTCATGTTATCACACATTAGCTCATATTTGGTACTCCCTAAAGATTACCGTTTTTTTTGTTGTTTTTTTGCCAATACATGCTAAATTATAAGCTAACATCAGATAAGTTACCCAAGCTAACATTAGCATTCAACTTCTTATTTTTTGCCAACACAGGAGGACCCTTGACTGTCGGGTTTTCAAGCACCAACTATTGAGAAAACACTAAATGCCACAGGTTTGAAAGTGTCCATTTTCAGTCACCCGCGGTAGAAATGCTGACATACAAAGCCATATTAGAATGAGCGAACACAAACGCTCGGTAAATACTGGTAAATACTTAAGGTATAAACCATCAGGTGAAACATGTGAGTTTCTGGTAAAATGAAGGTGTCCCTCTTTGGGGGTTTGAAAAATATGTTAAAAGTAATTTTGAGCGATATCATGTAACCCTTTTAACGAGCCAAGGAGTAGATGAGTGATTATGTTTGCTGTTTTCTGTTTTTAGCTAACAGGTTGTGAAATTTTAAAATCAGGAATAATGGCAGGATATATTTTTTTCTCCCCATTGCCTTTGATTTTACTGATCAGTTAGGGAAATGAGAACAATTTGAGAGATTTTCTAAGTTTAGACACAGTTTAACCTAGAATTAAGCACTGCAACATTACACTGCCTTTTAGCTTTCCACCCTGAGTGTGACACCAAAGCAAAAACCGATGCTGATTGAATATGTTTAATTGTGAGTCCAGCTTTCACATTTTCTCTGCCCTCCTCTAAGACAAGAAAAAAAAAAAAAGGTACACTCTAGTTACTGACACAGTCTTGGACACAGCAGTTTGTGGCGCTTATTTCTTTCAGCAGCTTATTCACATTTGTACATTTGTGTTTTTGTTCATTCCTCTCGCTGTTATTTCATTTTACAAAAAATAAATCAAAGAAAAAGTAGCACTTTTTGAGACGAAAGTTTAAGACTATCACGTACAGTATAGGCAGCATAGAAGAGGAAAGTTGGTTGAGTAAGTCTATATTACAGTAGGTCACTTGAAGAAGAGAGAGAAAGTCTGTGATTGTCAGTCCCTCCTTGTCTGAGGTGTCCAATCTCACAACAGTTTTCCTGTCATTTTTCATTTTTCATTATTTGACCGATGACTTGATCTGAGGCCTTGATGCGAAGAAGGGAAATCTTCATCTGGAGTTGTGTTAAAGTTTCACAGAGCTCTCTTGCGTTGTGCTGACAAGTCTTCATCAAAACAAACATTGTCTCACATCGCCTTTCTGTTAAAACGTCTCCACAGTTCATCATTAAAAAAAAACACAGCAGGTATGTACACACACAGTGCAGCCAGCTGGGATATACCTTCAACCTCGTCCTCTTTCTTTTATGAGTTTGATTCTCGTCAATCTTTTCCAGCTCACACACTCCCTGCCCTCTGTTATTGCACAGAGTTATTGTGTTGTAAGTTTTTGAAGCATGTCAAGTGCAGCGTTCACTCAGTGCAAACTCAACTTGACTGTACAGCAGGGATGGATTCTGAGGAGCTTGTTGGCCTGCCATGTGGATGCTGCAGCCATTAACACTCACACCCATGCTCTGCAGGAGGCGATACATTTGTAATATGTCAAATTTGACATTAGTAATAAGTCAAATCCATCCCTGCTGTAGAGCCCTCTGTACAAGAGGACAGGTAAGGTAGCTGTTAAGAGGGAGCATGACATAAAAATACACTCAAGATTATCTTACACAGTTTGCTCAAACATAATAAATAAAACAAGTGACCATTATCAGTCAGTTTGCTGTTGCAAAAGGCAACTTTAGATATAGAAAGAAATGTACAAAAATGCTTTTTTAATTTATAAATAATACTATAAATCAATACAACCAACATTTTCAAGTTCACAAACATCAATACCATCAAGTGCTGTTGTTAAGAAACAAAAAAGACTTCTAGATGAATGTTTGTACATCTAAAGAGAATGGCTGTTAGTGAACCGCTGTGGTTGTGTTTGTAAGAGTTAAATATGCTCCAGCAAAACGCCCAAACAAACATTAAAGTGTTTTCTTGCATGCATGTGAGCTGCTGTATATATACAGTGTGTCGGTAAGACCAGATATGTGAGCTGTGCTGTAAGTGAGTCAAGTGGTTCTCAATAATGGGGATGTGTGGTGCATTATTGAGTTTATTTTCACTGTTAGCTGTTGGTGAATTGCCAGTAATATGTGTGTGTACAGTATAAGCGTGTGTGTGTGTGTGTGTGTGTGTGTGTGTGTGTGTGTGTGTGGTTGAGGCCGAATGTAGGAATGTGTTGTGAGTGTGAGGTTGAAGTTTTGGCTTACAGAACATGTGCAGGCCGCAGTAATGATGGATGCTCACTTTCACTTCTCCCTGAGGACATTCACACCTCCTCTTCCTCTCTCTCCCCACTCCTCTGTCCTCTCCTCCTTCTTCTTCCTCCACATGACCCACTCGTACCTTTTTCCCTGCTCCCGTTGTCTCCTCCTTTCTACCTCATTGCCTCCGTTCTAGACTCTCTCCCTTCCTCTCCATTTTCTTCCCCAATATGCGTTATTACCTCTCCTCTTATTTCTCCTCTTCGCTGCTCCCCTTCTCCCATGTTCCTCCTCTTCTTCACCTCTCTGCTCCACCCCTCCATCCATCCTTCTCAGCCATAAAACAATAAGTCTTGAATGTCTGTGAGGAGTCTGTGCTAATGGAGCCCATTAGGCTGTAATGAAATATACATTACACCATTACAGTGGACGGGGCCCGGCTAAAGCACTGCACCGCTCAAATAATAAAACATGCACAATTCAATTTCCTTCTCGGACAGTTTTGAGTGTCTTTCAGTGTGTGTGTGCGTGTGTGTTTGTGTGTGTTTGTGTGTTTGGAGGTGGAGGGATGATGGTTAAGGTATACAGTGTGTGTGTTTGTGTGTTGTTTTGTGTGCCACCCCCCTCTAGCACAGATGTGGTTTTCAAGGATGTCTGAGTGCTGAAAGCCTTGATGATTTAATATGGGTTGACCAAATGAACCACACCTTCTACAGCACCACCGCCCACACCGCTGACCGAGATCTGACCACTCAAAAACCCAGCCTCCCTCTTTAATCTTTACACACACCCCCCTTCCTCCTCTACCTCCATCAAAACCAAGACCTCTGGGTAGTCAGACAGCTGGGAACATATCAATCAATTGACCCCCGACATGAACGCTTGACATCACAAGTGAAGCATCTGTCACTTTAGGTGGAGGCTGTGTGAGGGGTGTATAGTCATCATATTACCGTGTGCTGTGTTGTAAGGCCTGAGCAAAGTAAGAGTGTACCACGGAGCAGTTATGAGTGCATATATCCTTATTAGCATGTACATCAGTCTGTTGCATGAGGAGATATTGTAGAGCGGTACCAGAGAGTTCAAGCTTATTAACAATTCTAGGATTCACAATTACAATATATTAGAATACCTCTGCCTTCTTCCTGGATTATTTTTCACCACAGAAGTTCAGCTCAGCTTCAGCAGGCACTGTAATGTTCTGGAAAGCATCTTGTATCATCTTACACAGACAACAGATTGTGTTTACTTCTCAAATGTTTTTTCCTCTTGTAGTAAAAGTACTGTTTGTGTAGCTGTGTGTTAATCGTCCCCCTGTGTAGCAGTAGTAGTAGTAGTAGGATGAATACTGACAGTTATACTGAGACAGACAGAAGGACAAACAGACAGACAGACAGACAGACAGGGTGAGAAGGGAAACACAGTGTCTTTATGGCTCCACATCGCCAAGAGCCATCTTCTCTGAAACGTCTCATATTTACACGCAAAGGACTTCAAACTCCAGGAAATCCTCCACCTCCTTGTAATTTCCGAGTCCTGTTGTCCAACAGGCAGCAGGGGATGAGTCACGAAATTTGTAAGTCTTGTTAATCAGGTTTTGTCAATTCAGCCCGAGTCAGTTTAAAGCATTCGGAAAAAATAACGAGGGAAGCTTTCTTTCCCTCCAAAGTTAAATTACTCTCAGTAAATGTCTCTTCAGGAAGGAAGGAGCAGGGAAGGAGCTGTGATGCACAAAGGAGGGGAAATTGGCGAAATTGGAGGAAGGAGCGAGGCGAGTGGGGATGGGTTGAGGAATTTTTTGATTGCCTTTAAGAGTTTGATAATAGCTTCACATCCTGTACAATGGTACCTCGCATCACACACTTCATTCACGAGTGTCACCATGTCCACCCTAACAGAAAAAAACACACTCAAACATGCATGCAACCCAGAATGCACATACACTCTTCAGATATAGATTCAGTTTCCATACAAACACACACACACATTCAAATCTCTCCTCGTCCTTCTACTGTGTTCAGCCCAGTATATCCAGGTACACAGGTGAGGCCTTGGCCAGGTTGAGGAGCAGACCGTGTATTTCCTTGATGTTGAGTCTCATGTGCGGCTCTCTCTGCCAGCAGCCCAGCATCAGGTCGTACACTTCTTTAGGACAGGTCCTGGGGCGCTGCAGCACCCGGCCCTGTGTTATACACTCGATCACCTGCAGAGGAGGGAACGAAGACACCAAGTTTATTGTCAGTTACAAAAACAAACCAAAAAAGAAAGGGTAAATAGAAAGTGCTCATCAATTCAGGCTGAAATATTTAAACTGCGGTGAAGCTGAAAGAGTATTTTTTGCGGTGAAGTTCACTGCAGTGGCATACATGAAAATGTCACAGTGAATAAATTATTCACTGAGGTGATGAAGTTATTTGATGCTGAAACACTGAATGAGACAATCCAATTCCTTTAGGGCTGTGTGAAGGGAAATTTAGTGTTTTGTGGTAGGTTTATTTATTATTCTCCTTAAAAAATACAGATTTTACATTAAATCTAGTTTTGAAGGAAGAAGAGGATTTGTTAATGGAGGAGAAGAGGCTGTTTGAAATTACTATTCAAGAGATGTATTTCCTGTATCCTTCCCTAGCAGCAGTTTGGAAAATATCTATACAGTTAATAGCTTGTGATATAATTGAGATTTTTATCATTTCCTCGCTGATTACAGTGTAGTGGTGTCGATTCAGCTCCAAGAAACAGTGTGTTTCTACCAACTTGCAACATATTCATTCAAAAAGATTTAATTCCAGCAGATTATCAATCGATATCTCTGAATAATTCAGAATCAAGCTTGTAAGAGAGTAATCACGGTGCTAATCAAACATTTACCTCATCTACTCATACAGTGATTATTATCATTCTGTGAGGGTAGAAAAAAGGACATCTTATTTAGAACTGAACTCCACATCAAGTTTAAAGGAAATCAGAGGTCAGGGGTGAATGAAAAGAGAGATTGAATTGATGTAAACGGGAAATGATGACCATGTTAAAGGCTAAAGGTTGAAGTTTAAAGGGATGTAAAGAGCTGTAACCAGAGTTGAGCGTGTCGTGTGGGTGAGGACGATGAGGTTGAGGTGGGGGTGAAGGGTTGAAGGGTACTGACATGCTGGGTTTCTTTACGGAAACTGGGTCAAGACCCTGAGTGTACTAAAGGAAAGATTTGGTAGGTTATTAATAATTCAGAAGAAACAGACAATTGTTTATTTATTCATTTATGTAGTTCGTTGTTTTTTTTGCTGATACAGAACAGCTGCTTTTTTGCTACGCTTATTGTACGAGCTACAAATATGTTTGTTAACAGTTTTCTTCAAAATCAAACTAAGGGATTTAGTTTCCTTTATGCTTGTACTGAGCTGATATAATGAGTCGAATATTAAGTCCACTGACAGAAAAAGAGCTCCTTAATTATTGTCTTTTTGTGTCTTTTGCAGGTTCACACTCTTTGTTGTTGTTTTCCAGAATTCTTCCAAAGCAAATGAGCCAACAGCTGAAACTGCAACACTCAAAATATTTTACCTTTTATTTTAACATTTTTTTAACCAAATATCTTTGTTCTTTGTTCACTTTTTACATTTATATTATTGTTTATCATTTTTTACATATTATTCTGACAGAGTTCAGTCTTGTTTGGGTCCCTGTTTAAAAAAAACATCAGTGGGTTTAAAAATGTTTGTCCACAAGTATAAGCTTGTTATGATTAATCCACAGCTGTGCTAAAGGGTTTAAATGGCAGCTATCTTGATGAACCAATTATTGTTTTCATTGATCAAGACAAAACACCAACACCACTGGATTCAGCTCCTAAATGTGATTACCCTCTGCTTTCCTCATTTTATTAAAGTCAACTATTGAAATGCCTTTTAATTCACTGGGAAATAAATCTTCAAAGTATTAGAAATTGAAAGTGATGCTTGGTTGCAGCTCGAGTCCTTTATATTTCAGATAACATAAAGAAAGATAAGACAAACCTTATCTTTTTAGATTAATTTAATCCTAAGGGAAATTGCTTTGCAGCAGTTCAAAGTAGGAGAGGGTCAAAACGTATGAAAGAAAAAATCCTAAAAGATGACATCGAAACGTAATCATATCAAATATTGTTAGAGTGCAATTATAGGCAATAAAAAACGAAATAGGGTCAATGTTTGATTTGTTCAAATCCTCCTCCTTTTAGCACCTTTTGTAAACACATTAGGGGAGATTGAGTTTTAAATACAAGACATATGAAGCTCCACAGCGTCAGAGTGTCATACCTCACAATATATTCAAGACATGATGAAATGATAAACAGCTTATTGCGTGTCTGAACAATAACACTGTTTATAATGCTATGACTCAGGATAAAGGATTCACACATGTACCAACGAGAAACCTAAGTAGCTTTATTCTGAGCTGAACGGGAGTTCTTTCATTGGTTTGGGCAGCGGCATCATGTTTACTGATACTTTTAGCTAGCTACAGGCACCTCTCAAACTTGTATCTAAAGGTACAGCCTCTCTTATCTTTGAATTTGTGTCTGCTGGTGTGTTCAGGCACAGTGAAAACCTTAAATCCAGGATAAGGGACTTTGCTCTTTACTGTACCTCATTATTGGAGAGCTGGTACCATGGCTGTTTGCCATAAGTGAAGATCTCCCAGAGGACGACTCCTAGACTCCAGACATCGCTCTCTGTCGTGAACTTTCTATACATGATGCTTTCAGGCGGCATCCAGCGAATTGGCAGCATGGTGTGACCTCCAACCTGTAAACACATCACAAAACCACCCACAGACACACACACGCACACACGCACACACAGAAAGAGAAAGTGTAAAGTCAGTATAATGCACAGTAAATGAAAAAGTGAATATATAGAGAGCTGCTTAGCGTCCTCTGACAGAAATTTTAGCTCAATATTTAAATTGTTTTCTTCTCTCTACCTCATTGTGAGTTTATGATTCATGGCCATGCAGCTTTACGCACATCACACAAGGGTCCAATACATTTTAAAAAACTGCTGCTGACATTTCGGTCTTCCAAACTGCAGCCTGAGGTGTTCAAGGCAGCACAGCTTCATGGTGGGACAGTGACGGAGAAACAGTGCATCATCACTGTGACTGTAACATACCTCACTGCTGATCAGGCATACTTTCATTTCACTGACTACTGCGCTGATGAAGGAGTTCTGCTGTACATTTGCTCAAACACAGAAGATTAATGTTTGGTATTTGCCAGTGAGTTCTAATTGAATACACTAATTAATTTGATCAGTAGGAAGTCAAGTGTTTGCAGTAACATGTGAGTCATCAAAATGTCGGCAGTCTTCTATTAGAAGTTAAAATTTGCAAAAGTAATATACGGTTTAGTCTTTGCATTGATCATGTGCCATGTAAGAGAAGTTAAATTAATTTAAACTTTCTTCCAAAAAAACACTTTACAGCACCAAAGTCAAGTAGTTTTTAAATACAGTAATCTGCAGCTAGTCCGACAGAAACCAACACGCGTTCTTAAAAAAAACATTTGGTCATTTCATTAAACTGTAATATGGACTGAGTCTTCAGAGTCTGTCTGATTGTTGTATTCATCTGCAGCTGTCTGTTCATCTGCTGAACAGACAGTTTATTCTTCTGTAAGGGCGTCCACAGACTGTGACTGGAACTATACTGGGTTGAGGCTGGAGCATGAAAAGTTCCTGTGCTTCAAAAGGCACAAATTATGGGAAAGCCTCTCATTCATCAAGCTCACACTAACGTGTAATCACTGCATTATGTTCGGATAAAAGCTCTCACGTTTACATATTCATTTGTTGGCTCAAAGCCATTTCAACAACCTGTTTAGATGTGCCACTACTTGAATCTTAACTCTGATGCAGGCCAACCCTGCATACTCACTCCCTTATATTGAGCCTCCCTTCTCCCCATACTTCTCCTCCGAACATGAATCTACAGACCCATCTGCGCTCCGTTGCTCCACACAGATAGCACAATCCATTTTCTGAGGTTTATGTCTGTTATTAATGGCTTGGCACCCACACTTGGTCTGTTTCTTTGTTAGTCAGTGGGTTATTTAATGGAGTAATAAAATGTGCACGGTCACACAGATAGCCATCAGGTTCAATGGTACGCCTGGGGAAACATATCAGCCTCCATCTCTGCAGCTCTTACTCCTCATAACCGGGCCCTCGCTCCTCTGTCTCTAAACACCATGTTCTGCTGCTGCTTTTTCTTTTCTTATTTGCATTTTTCTCTCTGGCTCTGTCTCATTTAAGTGTGCTTTATTGGCACGGCTATAATGGAGAACAGATTTGCCAAAACAGTAAAATAAGGGTTACAATCTAAATGAAGAATGGTAGTACAGAGCAAAAAAGAAATCATTGACAGATTAGCCTACATTTTTACATAACATAAAAGCATGCCATACTACAGTGTTTATATTACAAGAACACATTTTCTTAATCTTATGATGTTACACTTATATTTATATCTTATTATTCTGTCTGGAAGTCATACTGTGGAACATCACCCCCTTACTTGTTGCTGTGTGTGCAGTAAGTACTCTTTAGTTCAACCCATGCTTTACCAGGGACCAAATTAGGAATTCTGTACTTTTTTTTTTTGAGTTGTAGAGATCACCTTTTTGAAAAATTAGTTATTACAAAATATTTAAATCAGGGGACATAGTTACTATTGTTAAACCAACCAAAGAAGCTATCATTAGCCTCTCAAGCTAATACAAAGCATGCTTTAATTGTAAGTAAATAGCTTGAAGCTGGGGTTAGTTGTCAGATTTAGATACACTTTTTGTTATACTGGTTAAAATGATCTTTAAGTCTTGATTGCAATCAATACATAACATGTTCTTAAAAAAGAGTGAAGAAGCCCATATCTACAGCCTGAGTAAACCTGGGAAAACACCAACTAATCCCTGCCATCAGGAGCCAAAATGTGAAACCAATTCGACAGAGTCCTGAGGAAATGCTACATATAGCAACCAACCCTATAGCTTTAATGGAATATGGTTGAAATATCTGGCTGGATACGAAATAAACATTCACTCCTCAAATTAGCTTAAATTGTTCGACAACATACAGCAAAATGTAGTTTGTTTAAAGTCAGTTTTGTATTTCCAACTTACTGTAAGCTGCATGAGTACAACATAATGACACAGATACTTTGTGTTTACAAATGTTTCCAAGTGCCAGATTTGTAAGTCATCAAAGGCTGTGTCTGAGACTGAGTACTATCAAACTTTTCAAATTAATATGGCATCCCATCGAGTATGTTTGTGAGAAACGCTGAGATGATTGGCCAGAGTTTTTAAGAACATGAGATGGACGCTCACTGGTAATTTTCAACGACCGCAGTTTTTTCTTATTTGATTTAAAACAGGGGTTTTAAATGGGCAAACTGAAACACAATAAATGACTGTAAATTCAGTGTATCATATAATATACAGACAGTGATTGTGATTCTGGACACAGCCATTGTTTGTTCCATTAAATTCCGTCGGATAGATAGTTTTCTGACAGTATTTATTCACTGAGGTGCATGGACCGGCTGGTATGCATTAGTCTTTTTGTTTTATTCATCATGGCTGATCATTTCCCCTGATGGTCTGAAATATTAATATTGGGCTCTTGAACAGCGGGGCTACAATTCTTCATGTTTGTTAACTGTCTGTGCGAGTGCGCTAAGAGAGAGGGAGAGAGGAGGAAAGAGAAGGGCAGTCACTTTACAAAGGCCTACAAGGCTTAATTGATCAAATAAGTAAAATAAAGATAGAAAGAAAATGAGGGAGCAGAGATGGAAAGCCTCACATTTTTCTGCTTGTCATTGGGCAGGATGGTGCATCAAATATTAAGAAAGTCATGTTAACAGTGACGCAAAGACTCTCAGTGAAGTAAAGACAGAGAATCTCTCTCCGTCATTCAGCTCTTTCTCTGTTTTCTCTTTGCTGTCACTCTTTGTCTCCTTTGCTGTTCCCTTTTATCCCTCTCTCTCGTTCTCACCTTCCCTCGCCGTCACTGAGCCTGCCTGTCTGTCCCCCTCTCTCCCTCACTGTCTTATAAATATGCATCATTTCAGATATAGAGTGAAGCCCGAGTGTTCCAGGAAAGCCTATAAAAAGAGAAGTAAAAAATAAAGCAGAGGAGGGGTCTCTGTGGTAACCTCCTGGATGTATCCATGGAAACTGGAACAGCTTAAAAAGAAAACATTATGGGATGGGATGTAGGCGGAGCTTATGTGACTAACTCCACCTACTCTTTGTTGCACAGAAACCCTACCTTAATTGCCCTCTGTGTTGCCATGGAAACAAAAACTCTTTCCAAGATTGCTGTTGTTCGTGTTTGTGTGTGTGTGTGTGTGTGTGTGTGTGTGTGTGTGTGTGTGTGTGTGTGTGTGTGTGTGTGTGTGTGTGTGTTGTTTTTTCCAACTTGAATAGAGCTTGATCTCCCACACGGCTCAGTTACAGTGACATTGCTAATAGTTAGGTATTTAATTTAAATCCAGGTTAAGCATAAAAACTGGTTCAAGCACTAAAATGTCAAATTACAAAAAAGATGAATTGAACAGTAGCCTAGTGGGGTTTTTTTTCAAAAAGGACCCAAACTTGCACAAAATAATATTCAGCTGTATGTTTTGTTGAAATCACTGTCTCATTATAAATTTGCTGTTACCATGCTGTTAATATTCACTGAAGTTTTCAAAGTAACATGGTTCAAGTCTAATTCATGGGCATAAGTTTACTGTATATCTAACACAATCAAAAATCACTCCTAAGAAGTCATCCTATTTTCAAATAGCGCTACCATAGAAGGAATTAAGGCGCTAACTTTTGATAAGAAGCTGTACGCTTCTTTAGCTTAGCTGTAAGCTTTTTTAGCTATGGCTTGCTAAATTTTCAAAGGATATTTACCTTCGCCACTGCAAAATAACACTGGAACTCATAAAATACACACAGTGGCTGAAAACTCATTACTAAAAACACTTTAGGTCAATACTTAAGAAAATCAGAAGAATTAACATTTTAACCTTCCACTGTAGTGCAGCTACAGGGCTCCAGCTTTGCCCTAGCCCTTCAGTATGATATGTTTTAAGCAAGCGGCAACACACCAATTCAAAAAAGCCGATCTTTACAGCAGAAATAAATATGTTCACAGCCTGGTACAAAAGACGAGTGTAATCTGGATAGCTCATTTCTCGATTGGCACACTATGTAAGGGGGGGGGGGGGGGATTTTTTTCTAACGAGGCAATTTCAAAGATATTGAGATTACGAGTCTTCACTGTAGCTGTTGGCAAGTAGGCTTAAAGCCCGCCTCTTTACGTCACAATCGCTCAACAGCAGCAATATGGCTGCCGCCGACAATTAACCTCAAACCAGCGCTTCAGAAACAGATGGGTGACATCACGGATACTACATCCATATTTTATACAGTCTATGGTTTTAAGTCGCAAGGGCCAAGTGTTGTGAAGCTTCAAGGCTCTAACTGCACACTTAATGTGTTTTAAGATTTACAAAGTTGTGTTCCATCGCTTTAACTAAATACCATCACTTTTTTGTTTGCTGTTCTGATAAGCTCTGATAAGCTCCAAAGCTTCTCTGATTATTCATTCTTTCACCTTCTTTCAAAAACAGAGGTCAGAAGAAAGATGAACTGTATTTTGTTTAAGGTGTAATCAGAAGTTTGATTCATTCTTTGCCCAAAGAAAAGGTTTGTATTCCTTTTACCTTGGAAACATTGGGTAATGTTAATGATCTAAAAGCTTAACAGATGTGCGCAGGAGCAACCAGGAGTGTACCTGTTGGGCCAGGCTAGTTGTAGGGTCAATGACAGTCAATAGATCATACAGGCTGCAAGAGCTAGCTGTAGACAGTTATATTCTCCAAGAGCCAAACAGTAGGCTTGGCCTGGGAGGTCTGACTGTAAACACAAGCTTACAATTGGTTGTGTAATTACACTTTTTTATATAAAACTATTGTATGTATTTAGCATGTCATGTAAAATCTAGTATCTGAAATAATATATTGAACAAAAACCCAGCTCAGTTGCCCCCTGCTAGCTACAGAATGAATGCCATTTTAAGGCATTTTTCAACAAGACATTCAAAGGCTAAGATGTTAAGATCACATTTAATAGAATGTCTATTTACTCAACTGATAGCATGTTGAGAAAGTTGCATAGCTGTGCATATATAGGCCTATATATAAAGTAGGAGCTAGGGATGTACACAGTTAATCGATTATCGATTAATTGGTTGTTAAGAAATTACTCAAAACACGCATTTTTGTTTTCAATTTTCCGTCATGTGGAACAAACATCATGTTGTCTCATATTTCATTCAGCTATCAAGAAGGTGTTTTAAGTTTAAAGAATGTTTCGATGTGAATCAGCTGACTAAAGGTGTTGCTCACAGCAGAGACGCTCAGCTGGCGGCTGCCACTGTGCATCAAGTCTTTTTAAAGAGGATCAGCAACTGCTGCCAACAACGACACAAAGGCTGACAACTTTAAACAGGACATTTCTCTACCTTTGGATACAAAGCCAACAGACTGGTGGGAATTTCTAGTACGCTATGTTTGTAGTAGGGGTGACCCCAAATAGTCGAATATTCGACGATTCGTTCTAACGAGCCTTAGTCGACTGCCAATCTCATAGTCGAATATTTGCATATGAAACGTGGATCATTCCATTCAAACCATGGGGGTGCTCCATGTCTAATTTTACATTATTTTCCTGTTTCCCGTAAAAAATAGTGTCTCATTTAGCCTATTTTTATATAAATATAAACTTATTTAATGTAATTCTGAGAAAAGCTCTTGAAGTGTTAAATGGTAATTAAATCTCCCCTGGTAGTTAAAGGTGGACCATTTAGCGGGGACCTGTGGAGCAGACATACCTCAGCTGGCCTTTAAATCTTTTTACGTTCATAGTCGCTCAAAATGTCAGAAAATAAAACTTCAGATGATCCTAAAAATAGTAATAAAGATGAGGAGCAGCTTCATGAAGAGGACTGTGAGATCAAGGATTACCGGACCACACAAAAACTGTACGGGGCCAAACGAAGGAGGAGGGGTACCCAAAGCTGTCCGAAGCCTCAAAAACAATCCACAGCATCCCATCCACCTCCACGCCATCAGAGAGGATATTCTCAAAGACAGGATTTACAGTCAACAAAGCAAGGAGCGCACTTCTGCGCGTAAACATGATGGTTTTCCTCGCGTACAATTTGAAAAGACTCAAGCGGCCAAAGACGCAATGAAAGACTGTTTTAAAAGGTACTGTTAAGAGATATAAAAACCCTCTAGCTGGTTCAGGTTTGATTTTGAACATTATACAAATGTTTAGCCTTAAGTTGGACAAATAGCCTCCGCAGCGCTGCTCTCCGCTGTGTGAACACTGTTTAAATATCTCCTGATTCCTTACTCTAAAACGGCGCGTTGTTCCATGTTTAACGGATAGTGGCCTTATTTGAGTTTTCTCTCCTTCATCACCTTGTTGTTTTTGTAATATAGATTAAAAAAATCTAAGTTTTATACTTATAATATTCTGTTGCCCCTTTTACTTTAAGCTACGAGACTCTTAATTGTATAGGGTTATGCGTAATATTGTCATGCGGTCACTACATGCAGACTTTGGGTCAATAAGGAAAAACAACAAACGTTCGACTATTCGTCGACTATGGGCAAAATCTGATGAATCAGATTCGACTAAGCAAATCCTTAGTCAGGCTCACCCCTAGTTTGTAGACCAGTAACACCAGAGCCGTCTGGGCTTTTCTGCAGCTGGACTGATTATGACCCGGTTGCGCTCCCGGCTGACTCTTGACCAAACACACATGTTTATTTTTCTCATTAAGAGTGAGTAGACAGAAAACTGGACACTGTGAGTCTGAAGTACTTTTCTGTTAGTATTATGAGCCTTCACTTCATAAAACTATGTCTGCGGAGAATATTTTAATGAGCCTGGTCGTTGATAGTCAGTGTTAAACATGTACCCGTATTCAATACCGTCAGTTATATGCATTTTGTTGCTGTAGAAAATATAATTTAGGGGGAAAAAACGTATTTGGCATTGTTTTTGACCATAGACTGTATAAATAATGGACGTAGTATCCATGACGTCACCCTTCTGTTCCTGAGAGCTGTTTTGAAGCCAATCGACGGCAGCAGCCATATTGGAAATGCGGAACTCAACCAGGCAGAGTGTGACGTAGTGTGAGCCTCCTAGCCAACAGCTATGTGCTCCCGACCGGGAGTCACGTCAGTCATGTCCTTATTTGGGCAAAAACTCGTAATCTTAATATCTTCTGAACCGTCACCTTAGAAAAAAATCCCCCCCCCTCGTACAGTGTGTGCCGATAGAGAAATTAGCTACGTAGGGCCAAGCCGTTTTTTGAACCAGGCTGTAAACATGTTTATTAATGCTGCAAAGATCGTCTTTTCCCTATTCATGTGTATGTGGTTTCCGGTGTTTCTGCAGCCAGCCTCAAGCAGATTCTTGATGTATTGCAGTTTATAACACTTCCGCATGGGCTTCATAATTTGAGACCGGAGGTTGCCGCTTGTTTTTGACAGAAAAATAATGTTTGTTTTTTTATTGATTAATCGATCATTGATCATTAACATTTCCAAAAATCGATCACGGAAAATACTTAAAATGTACATCCCCAGTAAGAGTAGATGTGAGACTGTCAAAACCATGTCTAATTATGAGAACTTAGTAAATAAAAGTATGTGGGAAATTCATGGTTTTATCCTAAAACGTTGCAGGCCATTTCACGTCACATACTAAAATTAATTTGAATGCATTATTTCACAAGAGATGGTGCATGTTTACATTAAGATCACTAATGAAGAGCAGTTTTGTTCTCATATTTACAGATTAGATTAGAGGTAATAATTTTATTTGATTGAATTGTTTGGTCTTTAGAAATGATGTCATTTTCACTATAAAGACAAAGAAGCCTCCATATGTTTTTTTTATGTGGCAACAGAACCCTCTTTGTCTTGGTGTATATCCTCTCATACAGACAGTGGTGTTTTGTCAGTCCACACTCACTCCTGCACTGAATACAGCTCCCCTCTGGCCTCTCCAGGTGCTCCATTAAGATGCTGTTTGCCTGAGCCGGGTTGGGACCCAGAGATGGGTTGTAAAAAAAAAAAAAGCAAACCAGCCAAATTACTCTGCAGAGATTGTTTAGCTCTGCTTTGTTGCCAGTGTTTTTTCAGCAGTCTGTGTCAGCAGCGTAACACAGCCTGCAGCCCTTAAACCAAAGCAGACATTTAATTCTCCTTTATCCTATACATTTGGGCATGAAATCAGTTTAGGGAGAAAGGGAGTTGACAGCAGAGTGTGTGGATCCAGCCTCTGTGAGTCCATCTGACGCAGATATACACAGTAAAAAAAAGGCTGGAGAAAACTGAAGATTTAAATGGAAGCGCCCAGTGTGTCTTCTTTGTCAGCTTCATTGTGTAACAGGGGATTCAATGACGTCACCACAGCCCACGCTAACACACACATAGGTATGGGGTGGGTGTGTGTACATGGGGATGGGGGGGGCTCCAATTCCTCTATGACTCATCTTTGCTCCCCTCTGACGCAAGAGCATGACTGGATCCCTACAGCCCCCATCAACCACACACACACACACACACACACGCACACACACACACCTCCCTGTCTCTCCTGGATGCTGAAACAAGACTGGATCACTGTGTTTTACCTCCCACCATCCTGTACCTCTCTCTTGCATTTCATTTTTTTCCCCGTCTGTCTGCCTCCCTGTCCTTTTCTGTCACTTCTCGCTGTTTCCCGTCTCTTATTTCCTGTTCTGTGGTTGTATAAAGCTGCCGAATGTGTTTGTGTTTGTTATTGACAATCCTGTACATTGTACGGAGACCTCTCCGCTCTCACCTTAGCATCGCTCTATTACTTCTTTTTCTCCTTTTGTATATTTATTTATGTCTTATTTTCTCCCTCTCTGGCCTGCCACCCTTTCCCCTCCATGTCTCCTTTACTCCTTCTCTTTTTCTCTCCTTTCATCTCTTTGCCACCCTCATGCCTCTGTCTCCCCCTCTCTTCCTCTCATACTGCCTCAGCATACTAAACAGAAGTTCTCTGATTACTTTTCTTCCTGAGAAAACGCTGGATACAACTCCGAGGCTCGCCACCACCACTGCCTTCTACCGTCACCATGGCTACAGCCTCGGCGCTTAGCGTATTGAGGAGGGGTGAAAGGAAGGAGGAGGAGGAGGAGTGGGAGCTGTGTGATGTCACACAGATATAGTACAAAAGAAAGCCTCAGAGGAGAAGCTTTTAATCTTTTTTGCATCTTCAATTTGATGCCAAACGTAACCAACGATTCCAAATTTAATTGTAGCAACGTCTAAAAAAAGAGCAGGGGAGTCATTTTAAAGTTCTCAGGACAGACATGGATTGTGGCAATTTGATTTTTGTAATTTTTACTTTTAACTTGTAGCTTTTAAGCCATAAAATGTGTGCCAATTTTTTTCAAGCTCTGTGAGTGACTGATAAAAAATCAACAAGACTTACAGGACCAAATCTTTGTTGTCATCTTAGACCAGAAAATGTACCTAAAATGTATAATGCATGAATGCATTTATTAATATTTTTTGTATTAAAAAAATATAAATTACGTGGTGTGAAAAGTGTGTTAATGAATTAATAAATAAGTTCAAGTTATATATTTTTGAAATTTTGTACTTCACTAATGTTTCTTAATTGTGGCAATACAACACATTTGAGACAATTTTATTTTCTAAATAAATTAATAAAATATATGAATCACCACCATTACTGAGCTTCATATGCACCAAATTACCATTAGATAATTCTTATCTTCCTGAATTTTTTCTTGTTATTCGTCCAAAAACACATTACGTCTTGTCATCAAACGGTGCCCCTTCACTCATTCTCTTTCTCTCCCTCCTCTGAGGTCTCTGCCTCTGTCACTTGTGTCACTTTGTCACTGTGGAGGGGGGGAAGGGCAGGAAAAAAATGGACAGTCACGATCAATCAATCAGTACGATTTATTAGATTTCTGCCTTTGGGAAAGGTGACAGATTGCTTCACTGAAGGATAAAACACACACAGTTAGTCTTCTGCACCCCAGGGTTTTCTTGAAACTCGTAGTAGAGCTGCTAAGCATCCCTTCACACACTCACACACACATGGACTCGCACACACAAATCTGCAATGGGTATCTTTTTTTGGGAGTATTTCAGTTTTTGCTCTCCCCTTACTTTGAGCAGTGCTGTCCTGGTGTGTGTGTGTGTGTGTGTGTGTGTGTGTGTGTGTGTGTGTGTGTGTGTGTGTGTGTGTGTGTGTGTGTGTGTGTGTGTCACACCCTGTTGACTCACACTTCCTGCAGAGTAAATGCTTGTGCTGTATGCAGCACTGTTTATGTTTGGCACCATCCTTCAGTATATATTCACTATATAGTACCATATTTTCTGCATTAAATAGATAGATTATATAAGGTATTAATATTAATATTCTAAACTGGAGTTCTTGACAAAACAATGTTTTTTGTTACTATCGTGTTGTTGCTTTTTTAATACCTGCTGTTTCTTTCACTGTAAAAAGTTATGTTTGAACATTTTTTATATTGAATGCATTTCTCAAAATAAACTATTGATTTAAGAGTCTTATTTCACAAACATGTGTTCAGCATTTTGAAGCAACGATTTGAAAAAACAGATGAATTACCTTCAGGTTTTATGTTTAATATTTTACGGGATAAATCTCCACTTAAGAAAATATATGTGCGGTACACACATATATCATGGGTATCGTCAGCCAATACATTTCTATATCCTATTTATTTGTTATAGTGTGTTTGCATAGGTGACCGTTCTGTTAAATATTTTATATGCACAATGTCGCCCTGTGATGGGTTGACGACCTGTCAAGGGTGAACCCTGTCCTCCCCCCTGAAGTCAGCTGGGATTGGCTCTATCCCTCCGTGACCCCGAACGGCCAAGATTATGGATGGATGCATATGCATAATATCTCTATAACCCTAATTATCATTACCATGCCACTTAAAAAACATCACCTTTTATAAATATGTCTGATTATATGTAGTCAGAATTAACACTAACTTTCATAGATCATTTTGATTACAATGTGTTGGAAAACATGTATCCTCAAACAATGAATGTAAACTGGTCTCCATGGCAGAGTGCTGCAGTACTTCCCAAACAAACTGCCCTGATTTCACACACAGTATGACCTCAGTGAACACACTCTTTATCCTCCCTCCCCCTGAGTTCATTTAATTATATACAGCGTGGCATCACAGTAAGCTCTACACAGTGACATGTACGTATGTTTGACTTCACTGCAGTCTAATTGACCTACCACAGCAAGCTTCTTATTGTAACTCTGCTGAGTCCGTCAGTCATGCCCATGCAGGGGAGGAGCAGAGAGGGACCCATGCAGCAGGGAGGAGGGAGGCTGAAAAAGGGGCCAGAAAAGATATCGACACATACACCTACCCTGTAGTAGTCAGTGCTGTAGACGTCTCTGGACATGCCAAAGTCTCCGATCTTTACCAGCAGGTTCTCCCCCACCAGGCAGTTCCTGATGGGCAAACACAAGAACAAGAAAGAAACGACAGAGGATAATTGAATAAATATGTTACGGAGCATGAGTTATGCTCCATCTACCATTATGGTCAATATTAATACAATAGTTACAGTATATCTGTTCATGAAGCTTTATATATTGCTTTCAAGTTGCTATATAAAATAGGTGCTATCAAGTCATAGTGTAAATCATTTAATCTGTTAATCATGCAGTCAAGCATGGATGTTTGCTTTTAAACAATATCTTCTTGTGTTTTCTGTTCTCACTCAAAGGAGTGCTGACTTTTTTGGCAGTTTTTTTTTTCTTCCAAATATCAAACTGTATATTAAATCAATTATAGTAAGAGTTGTACAATTCTGTTGTAACAGAGTGGCAGACAAACCTGGTGGCCAGGTCGCGGTGCACAAAGTGCTGTGAAGCCAAGTACACCATGCCAGATGCTATCTGCTGGGCGATGTGCAACATCTGAGACTGGGTCAGCTCTACGGGTCTAGTGGTCTGACCTTCTGCCATCAGAACTGCATCTGGACCGTGAGCCCTGTGAAGGAACAAGGGTTTATTGGTGGTGTCATGATGTTTGATGTCATTTATGTTTCTGCTGTGTTGCCTACTTTCAGCCAAAATACCATCTGCTCTTCTAGGAGCGCATTTACAAGACAACATGTTTTTTATTAAAAAGCTGAGAAAACTTCTACTGGACAGATTGCTACCAGAACAGTACAGAGTACAGATTGTGTTGTCTTTTGAAACACTTTTTAAAAAAATAATTTAGAAAACAAAGTCTATATTTCAGCACAGCAGCTGCCATTTCTATGAGATTTTAATGTGATGAGGAAGAAGCCTTGCCTGAGAAACTTGTTGAGGTCTCCATGTTTCATGTACTCAAACACCATGATGAGAGGATCACTCTCCACACACACTCCATAGAAAGTGACGATGTGTTCATGTTGAAGGTTGGTAAGCAGCTCAGCCTCCCGGTGGAAATCTTTTCTGGCATTTTCACTGGCCTCTTTCAGTGTCTGCACACACACACCCACACAAAGAGAGAGTTGACATTTTCATGTACTCACAAATTAAAAATGTACACATTGTGCCTCATACACTGTTTCCAATCATGTTCACAGTGCACCCATTCTGCTCCAATTTATTTGGCTCATGTCCTACCAAAAATGTAAGTGTCTTGCCTTGTAAAAGTGAGCTACAGCAACGTTTAGCACACACAGTGAAAGTACAGGCACAGAGCAAAGGCTGCTATTACAGTTGAGCAAAAGACAAATGAAGTCATTTTATATTAATGTAAGCCATTATATAGTACAGCACTATTTGCATTCATTATATTCCCTGGTTTCTTTAGTAACTAATCTTGGTCCTTCCCTACATGAATCAGGAAACCTGTCAGAGAGGTTGTGTAACAAAAGCATCTGTGACAGAGAGAAAAAGAACGAGTGTGAGAGATGGAGAGAAAAAGAGATGCAGGAAATGAAAATGATACGGGGGTCTCTATTCATTTCACATCAAAAGTGGAAAAATATAGAAAAAATCTTCTTGTCCTACATGAATAATTGATTGTCTTCCTACAATATAGGATACAGATATACATTCACAGTGCACCTTGTGTGTGCGTGTGTGTCTGCCTGTGTGCTAACATCGCAGATAGCAGCTCCTATTACAAATAAAGGTTTAAGGGACAAGGAGAAGAAAGCTCAGTAAGAAGGAAATGACCCACGACCTTTCAGCCAGAACGCTGAGATACCAGAAAATGAGACAGGCTGTAACTCCACCCACCCGCATTTAAGTAATCATGTATCATGGAAGTGAGGCTTGGTCATGTACATTACAGTAAGTAATGTGATATTGCATGAAGATTAAAGGGTGGTTTATTGCAGTATGGATACTGTATGATAGCGTGTGCTCCAATCTGGGTTTGAAATGTGATATCAGACATGTATGGGAAATCTTAGTTCACTGACTGGGGTGAATTTGCTCTGATGAAAGTGGCTTTGTGTTATATTCCAGTTTTTTACTTCATGTGGCTGACTGTGTGCTATGTTTTTGTTAAAGTAGAAGAAACCTTACTCGAAAGGATGCCTGATAACATTGTTAACATTGATACCAACCTTTCTGAATGATTTAAAATTTTGGAAAAATTGGAAAATGGCATAATGATAATTTACTTCTGATCTATGGTTTAGTAAGAAGACATGTTCATGTTGCCATGGTGTCCTTTGTGTTTTGAACGATGCAGTTGAAAAGTTATTAAGAAATACTTATTTCTAGAAAGTGCTCCAATCTGCATTAATAGGGATGTGCCTGTTTAGTTAGTAAAATTATAAAATGTAGTCACCCTCTCTATAGTTGGCACCAGAATGACTGCTCCATCAAATAAATTATTAATATTTCTATTATTGTTGGCTTGAAATGCCAGTCAAACGATGCGTCCATGCTGACCATAATGCTATAATTCTATACTATCCGGATGTAATCAAGCACAGATGACAGATTGCATCTTTTTGAGCTGTGCAGATGACAGTATTTTGATCTAGAAATGGAGATAAAGTTGTATACTGTGTGGTTAAACTGGCATACAAACACTCGACCAGTGCAAAGTGTAACCAGGCATGTGAGCGTTAACCTGCAAGGAGGACCCAAGGCTAGTGGTGCTAGCTCGGCTGATGTTAGCCACACCCTGCGACCCAATTTCGACATCCTTTACTCGAAGACTTTGTGATCCTGTGATTAGTCATGTTAAACAAAATCAAATGCTTCATTTCAACTGTTTTCCGAGTGTTTTCTTATCCAAAGTATTGCTGGTTAGTCTGAATTTAAATTTCTGTTTAAATTATTAGGAAATTAGTCACTTTAGAAAATCCCAAGCTAATGAATTGTTAGCATAGTTCTGTGAACATAAACAGGAGGTCAGATTATCAATCCAAGGAGTCTTTTCCATTAACTAAAACCAAAGACTGTATATAAAATGAACGTCATGTCGCTCGGCTCGAAGTGAGGCTGCCACAAAAACTGCTCTCCCTAGTGGCTGGCTGCAGTGTAGGTCAAAAACTCTGTCTCCTCCATTCATTTGAATGGAGCTGCAGTCAAACTTTAAAAAATAAATACACATGGTACGAAAGTTTCTCACATCTGTATGCTGTGGTGATATGTAGCTATTCTTTGACTGTTTTGTGTTCAAAGCCTCTTTTTTCTAAAAAGTTTATTTTTTGTTAGTTATTAGAGGTTAAAAAAACGGGGTTTTACATCCGGGTTTACTTTGATTGACAGCTGCCGTAGAGAGTAACTCTGCAGGATCTCGGGACGATATGCTGTAGGGCGGAGCTTGTTACCGTGGAAACACAAATTCCTTACTGTGCAGACTCTGGCTGTAGAAAATGTTAATGATGTCTGTATTCTTAACGGGATATTTTGGCTTCAAAACCGCACAATAGGAAAAGGCGGAGCGACGCTGTCCATTTTATATACAGTCTATTACTTAAACCCAATGAAACAAAGCCCGAATCAAAAAATGTCAGAGAGATAAGCACCAACACGACCTGGAAATCTAACCTGTCTTCTGAAAATGTTTGAGAAGTTATCTATAAAGTATTAGTTATTACTTAATATAACTTTTAATGAAGCCAAGTACAAATTATGAACCTTTATAAAAAATGCACCACTGCTCATAACATTTAGCTTTATTCATGATCTCTGTTTGATTGATGATGGTCCGCTGAAGCTTTTATAGAATAACTCCTAAGCTGACACTGTGCATACTGCACTTTGTGTAGCCTACACTGTGTGCTGTGTGAAATGAGACCTTGGATGCAAAATTTGATTTAAGAAAATAAATCTGTCTTTCTGGCAAGCACATGCGCTGCTCCACTGGGCTCAGTAAGCTAACTGAACTTTTCAATTTAATACCCACTGTAACAAATATTCATCACTGAAGGGCAGAACCATATTAATGTTGAATTCAGGAAAGTTAAAACAGACTGTGAGCCAGAAGCATCTACACATGAACTATTGCCTGTATCTGTATGTATTGCTACATTAATTCCCAGGCTAACAGTGTCAATGTTGCACTGTTAGTCATCTAGCCTGTGCAAACTGGCATCCCCGGACAAATAAAAGGCAATCAACAACCTCTGGCTCAGGAACGTAGTGGCTTACATTTACATTTTTGAAGGCAACATTATTAAAGTGCAGGCTTTTGATGATTGATGGTATGTAGCAGCCTGCATGTATATTTCTGTGTATCTGCATGTGTTCCTGTGATCGATGGGGCCTCAGAGTATGAGGTATAGTAACAGTAAGAGTCGCTCCTGTATTATGCCAGACTGGCTGATTGATAGCCAACTCTAAAACCAGGACCATTAAGCTCGATTAGTGACTATAGCATATTGTAATGAGCTATACACAGGAGAACATGTTTCTGTAATATACCATGCATGACAGGGTGCAACATAAGTGCAGTATGTACATGAGTATTCAATAGGGGTGAGGGCGTTCAAAGGAAAATCAACCTCAACATACAAATCACTCCATTGTTGAGGAGTGGAGAAGCTGGCTGCAATGATGATTAAATGAACTGACAACTCTTGGCCCTGCTCCATGTATATTGTTAATGTTTTTCCATCAGACTGTCACACAAATTTTATGTAAACTTCCAGAAAGTCAGCATAAAAAACAAAGAAAATAGACATTAGTTTGCTATACAATTTCATAATAGAAGTCCTGGCAAGGGCTTGATTAAACCATGATGTCATGGCATTTCAGTTCCCCAAACTATGGAATAATTGGTGAATTTTTAGAAGCACTTAATATTGTTCTAACATGATAGCTTGGATGCTGGGTTTCCTTTCTAGTGGTGAAAATGTGATTATGTGTCCTAATGACCACCCTCCTGGAAAAACAGCATTGAGGGCCCCTCCAGGGTACTCTTCTGGTTGAGCAAATAAATAAACCATGCCTCATAGGTTTTTCTCAAAGTGGAATAAGCCAGGCATAATGTTGTGCTTTTGGGTTGTATTTCTAGTAGAGAAAACATAACAATGTGCTCCTCGGGTAGCTCTATTGGTGGAGAAAACAAGTAAACCTACCCCACAGGCGGTGTTTCCTGCATAGATAATAAAATACTGTTTGCTGTCTTGTGGTGAAAATTATTTCTACAGGGGATAACATGCAAAACCAGTGTGCTTCGTTCTAAGGGGATGTTGTTGCATGCCCTCTGTGATGTAGGGCTGCCCTGAAGGCCAATAGTAATAAATATTTCAAAAGCGCTAAATAAATTTAGAGAACACAAAACAAAATTCGGAGATCACAAAATATATTTCAAGAAACCGGAAAGGTTAGGACCATGGTACTTGTTTGTGATTGGCTAAACCCAAGTCTGTCCGGCATCAGGCATTTATCATTTCCTGTTTACACTGGATACATAGCAGAGCCAGCGCGAAATTTCAAGTGTTTACCAGGATAGAAGAGGAGCTTGAGTTGATAGCACAATACTTCAACAAGGGACATACATATAGTGTGATTCTTGAAATGCTCTCCTCGTATCATGAAATACACATATCATTTGGAACCCTTAAATCCTTAAATCACGCTTTTAAGACCTTGGACTGCAGAGAAGGGGCGGATGTTCTTCATTGAATGTAGTTAAGGGGGCAATATTGTCTTGTCCAGCCGGACGCTGTAAGGATTACGAGCGGATTCATGAACACAAGAGCTTCATTAAGGTCACTGTCGGTCGTGACCACGCCATCAAATAAAGCAAACAAGAATCTTTGAATGAATGTCAAAGTATCCGCCCCTTCTCTGCAGTTTGAGGTCTTTAAAGCCTGATTTAAGGATTTAAGGGTTCCAATTGATCTATGTATTTCATGGTACGAGAGGAGCATTCCAAGAATCACACTATTACTCGGGGAGTCCACAGGATGCGTGTGCGCCGCGTTACGGCTGCGACACGGCTCTGCTCCGTCCCGGGGCTTTCGCCCTGGTCCATAGGATGCGTGTTTGGAGCTGCGCGCACTCCGGAGCAGGAAACTCAAGATCCCTCGAGAACTCCAAAACGCGCGAGAACAACACAGTATAAACTTTTCCTCGTCCATGGTGTCGGATATCTTTTGAGACTGACGTCTGGCCCGATGCCACAGGTTATGACGTAATGTTGAAGAAGTGGTGAAATTTACGATCTTGTGTTTGCACATGGTGTTTATTTTGAAAGTGAGCGGATGTTGCATACGATCCTCGTGCCTGACTTCCGGGATAGTTCGATCATTTCTGTGTCGATTGACGCGTGCTGGGCGCGGGGAGCGGCGAAAATAGACTCCCCGCGTATCTCTGGCAGAGCGGCGCGGCGGAACGCTCCAGAGACGGAGCTGAGACGCGCCGCAGCGCGCCCTGTGGACTCTAGAGCATTGACTTGAATGGGAACCTATTTGCTGCGACGTGCGCGGCGCAGCCGTAACGTAACGCGACGCATCCTGTGGATCTTGGGCTTTAGGGATGCACCGAAATGAAAATTCTTGGCTGAAACCGAAAACCGACAATGAGGAAACCAAGGCAGAAAACCGAAAACCGAAACACTGAAACAAATTATAATGCCAATTATTAGTAGAGAGACCGGTGACAGTTGTAACATTTCACCCCTTGGATTTGAGATTAAGCCATGCATTTTCTGTTTGTGTTACACAGGCATTTTCTAGGCTCTTTATCCTCAGATGTGACTTTGAAAAAAACATCTTTTGTCCTTAAAGTCCTTAAAGAGTTAAGCTTAGGAGATGTATGCCACTTTGTCATGTTTTTTTTTTAAGTCAAAGGGAATATAACAACTGTTTAGGACTTTAATGAAAGTAGGTTGTGAAGACAGAAAGGGTAAATGTTATTTATTTGTAAATGCACTGGCCACCCCTGCCTATGTCAGAGCATCAGTTGGGCCACCCCGGTCAAAAGGCTCTGGACACGCCCCTGCCACTAAGCCGCTATGTTCTCCGTCTCCTGCACTGTGCGCTTCTCCGTCTCCATCGCGGCCTGGATCATTTCTCGTGCGCACTGCTTTATTCCCACATCCAAGTAATGATCTTTATAACGCGGAACAAGTACAGTCGTGATGAAGTGCAGAGGATCCGAATAGATCTCAGTGAAACGTGTGCTGACAGACTCTAAGAGTGTTCTTTTCATTGTTTTCACACTGTGGTCCGTCTCAACCTCGTTGCTTAGAAGACGCTTTAGTGCTGCAGTTAAACGAATAACGTCTGCTACAGATGCATCAGAGGAGCTGATCTCTTTAGTTAGTTGCTCAAAGGGGCAAGAAGAGAGGGAATGTTCTCTATTAAGACCCACTGGTGTGAAGTGAATGTCGCGGGGAACTTGTGATCTGCGCTGCAGGACTCGCTTTTGCACAAAGCAATCCAGACACGATTTCTGCTTGCACCATCACAACATTCTGTTTCGGCCTTGTTGTTTGTGTGAAAAAAAGTGTTTCGGCCGAAAACCGAAAATGCACTTTTGGGCCATTTTCAGTCGAAAAATTTACGGTGGCTGAATTTTCAGTGCATCCCTACATATTATATGTATATTCCTTGTTGAAGTATTGCGCTATCAACTCAAGCTCCTCTTCCATCCTGGTAAACACTTGAAATTTTGCGCTGGCTCTGCTATGTATCCAGTGTGAACGGGAAATTTATTTAGCTATATCTGAAATGTATTCGTGATCTCTGACATTTATTTTTGTTCTGTGAAATGTATTTATGTTCTGTGAAATTTATTTTGTTAAGTTAAATGTATTTTGTTAAGTGAAATTTATTTTGTTAACTTGAATGTATTTTGCGTTTTTGAAATATTTATTACTTCTGGCCTTCAGGGTCACCTTAGTAACGCCCTTCTAGTGGAGGTAATATGATAATTTCTTACATAGAGGAGCCTTCAAGTGGACCAAAAAAAGATAACGTCACCCTCAGATAGTTTTTTCCCCAAGATATTGTGATAACACAGCCTTATTAAGTAGAAAAGGCAAAAAAAAACACAGGGTGCCTTTTTTAGTAGAAAAAATGAACTAACCAAGTGAAATGGGTGGAGAAAATTAGATAACCTATCTTACAGGTTGTGCTTCCTGCAAAGAAAAGATTGTAACATGGTCTTTGGGTGCCCTACAGTGTGCCTCTAGTGGAAAAGCGTGATAACTTGCCCTACTGTGTGCCTCTCTAGTGGAGAAAATGCAAAACACTGCCTTCCATGCTTGATACCATTCTGTGCTCTGGCTTCCAACCCCATGCAGTCTTTGCCTTTTTATTTATTGTTTCTGCTCCGACCCTTCGAACAGCCTGAGTTCACGACTGGGTAGTACTGTTGACTCCAGGAATACACTTCATTCTTTCAGAGTAAAAAACGAATGAAAGCTCAGTGAGAAACTGCAGTGAGCTACAGGAGCTGGAGTGGAAACATTCTGGAAAAGTAGCACATTCTCAAGATTCTAACTCCTTCTAAAAGCATGTCTATGTGACAAAGACAAGAGAGCATTGCCTGACAAACATAGATAACTGTTATATTCTCGTACTTAATTCTCATTGTTACCAGCTATCATTTTATTTACTCTCCCTTAGCAAAGAAGCAGACCCTTATAGTTCGATTTGTAATTTGTGTAAATTGGCCCTTTAAGCGAGGCAGAGTGGATGAAATGTAATTATTTATTTGAAAAATCTGTCTCCCCACCAGCTTTCATCACATCTGCTGTTTGTTGACGCAGCACCAAGGAGGAGAAAGAGACAACTAGAGAGAAATGGTGAGTCATGTTGATGTCGTCAGTTGACAGAAAAACGAGGATGGGAAGAGCAGGAAGAGTGTACTATAAGCAGGTGGTACATTAGCTAATTGAAAAAGAAAAAATCCAATTGAGCAAGTCAAATCAATGAAGTGACTCTAATGATTAAATAATTTATCTGCATCATGTCTCCATGCCGTTTGGGAAACACAATTTATTTTTAGTGTAAGTTTGAGTGCTGATTATAAAATGTTTTACCAGATTTGACGAGCAGTCGGCAATGCAGCATCTTGTTTTACAACCAAGAAGACTGCTTCCAGGGATTTTTTCAGGTGCATATTTTACCCACTGCTCACACTGAGCTGTAGCTAAGCTGGCAGCAAACATCAGTGGGGCCAGCAAGCGATTTAGAGCTAAGCTGGAGAAAGACAGGAGGTGCAGGAAGAGAAAAGAAGGTGGAGGATTTAGGAAAAGGAAAGTAACAGGATTGGGAAGCTGCAGAGAAGAGGAAAAAGTACTGCAGGTGAGAGTTAGAGCTGAAGTGCTGCAGACAGAGGAAGTGGAGGGGTAAAGGAAGGAGAGGGGGGTCTCTCACAGGTCATGTATTGTTAATGAGAAGTTCTTCACCAATCAGATCTAGTTTCACCGCAAACCAGGAGAGAAAGCATGGTTGATGGAGAGATGGATGTGATGAGAGGATGCTCTAAGGGAACTCGTTCAATTTGACCCAGGAAGTCAGCGGTTTGATTGTAATTCCACCTCACTGCTTAAAGAGAGAAACTCTTGAAAGGAATGACTTTCTAACAATAGCAGAGGAAATGAAGGCCAGGAGAACATGGAGTCTTAACTGTACGGAGGCCATATGAAGGATTTTCCCTAAAAATGCCACAAATCCATAAAGGATCATACATTTAACTGCTGTGAACTGCTCAATATTTCAACTGTGTCTCGGGTATCAGATCTCAGCAGAAAAAGCAATAACTCAACCTTCAGTAATGACATTATGGGCTGTATTTTTGTGCCAACAATCATTCTGCTGGAGGAGAGATTTCAAAATATCTCACAGTGAAACTTGACTCCTCCAAATTAAGATATTTTCTTTCTGATGCGGGCTGGATGGTTTGTGTTTCCCTTATTACGCAATCTGCCCATCTATATCTGGTGTTTTTTTAGTGTTTGCAAGAAAAACAAAGTTTGAGATGAGTTTAATTACAAGTAGATGATTTTTCTTCAATAACCTTGTCACTTACCCTGTACAATCTCACAATTTAAAGACAATGCAAAGTATACTGCTAAAAGTCTTGGATTCTCTTTCTTGTCATACTGAAAAACATCTAAATTTACTGTAAACTCAAAGCCTGAGCACAGGACATATTAGTCAGCTCATTTCTTATTTGTTCTGGCAGAAGTGTCTCCCCCTCCGGATGGAGCTGATTCAGCTCAGACCAACCACAGCTCTTTATTTAACATGAGATGATTTGATGACAGACTCCTTGAGGCCTTTTTCTTAAACAGCCAATACAGAAGTTAAACATTGTAAATCTGTCCCTTTTGGCTAATCAATGAAATGGACAGTAACTCAAGTTGAGTATGATGGCATGCCAAACATGTGTCTTGTGTTAATGTTGGAAACATGAAGTGGATGCTACTACTTGTTACTAAGCAGCTACATATGCAAACTACCAAGCCCCTTTTTGAATGATGTGTTATGGTGTAGAGGACTTGTGTTCTTTGCTTGTTAACACTTCCTGGAATTCATAAACACAACTTAGAGGTTTGCTAATGGTTCCAGTTTTATTTGATTAAACCAAGCGGCAACCTCCGGTCTAAAAACATGAGTCCAATGCGAAAGTGCTAAAAACTGCAGTTCATTGAGGATCCGCTTGAGGCTGGCTCCGGAAGTACTGGAAACCACATACACACCAATTCAAAAGAGCTGATCTTTACAGCAGAAATAAACATGTTTACAGCCTGGTACAAAAGATGAGTGTAGTCTGGATAGCTCATTTCATGACACTTTGAGGGGGGTGAACCTTTTTCCAACGCGGCAATTTCGAAGATATTGATATTACGAGTCTTCCAATGAGACGCACAGCTGACTTGATTGACAAGTGGGAACACTGTAGCTGTTGGCTAGGAGGCTCAAAGCCCGCCTCTTTACGTCACAATCGCTCGATAGCAGCAATATGGCTGCCGACGCCGATTGGCCTCAAAACTGCACATCAGAAACAGATGAGTGACGTCACGGATACTACGTCCAAATTTTATACAGTCTATGGATTAAACATGACTTCACCACATGCCTCAAGTGCAACAATGCAGATGGAGGACTATTTTGCATAGGGCAGATGAAAGTTTCTGTGAGGTTTGATGAGATAAGCCAAATAACAAAACTGGGGCTCCCTTGTTTGCCAAAGTTACGCATTCTTGGTATATAACCAAGGGAGTTTAACACTAAGAATAGTAATGCCATAGATCTGGACTTGTGTCCTCTAGAAGCTGACAGAGCAATTACTATGCGATGAAAAAATGTGAACAAACAAAGAGTCCATCAACACGTTAAAGATCTATCAACAAGTGATGCTACAGAGTTTTTAAAGAATACGAGGGAGCTTTGTGGATTTTTTTAACCATAAAGATGCAGCAGGAAAGGGTAACTTAGATAAGAGCATAAACACGTGTACAAATGTCTTGTCATCATTCAAACCACTGCCGCGTGGTTAAATGTGAGAATAGCTTCTTGATCTCAGACTTGTACTTACTTTTTACTGGGCTTTTAAATTTGAACTACAAAGCTTCTGAAATGTGTTGGGCTCCCACTTTACCTTGACAGCCACCAGTATCTTCTCCTGGTCAGGTGAGAGGTTGTAACACTCGGCCAGGAAGACTTTTCCAAATGCTCCCTCGCCCAGCTCTCTCTTCAGCACGATGTTGTGTCTCTTTATGTGCTGGACGACTGTGGGGGAAAAAATAGGAAAGATAACAGAGAAATTAGCTTCAATTATGGTGGAGAAAAACAGATGATGAGATCAATGAAATAAGATGTCAATGTGAGAATGGGATAAGTTATTGCTCCATACTTCATTGACAATTATTATCTGTTCAGTCTGTGTAGTATAAATGCGAGTTTGTCTGTGTTTAATGTGCATCCTCAAAATACGGTTCATATTTCAGTGTAGATTCATCCTCTTTTTGAATAAAACCATGGCTGCAGGTTGTATTTACTCTTTCAAAGGATTGTTGGCTGTCTTTCTAAATATACAATCGTTTAAATGTGAGGGATCCTTCTAAATGATATTCTGGTACTCCCAATCCATATTCACATACAGCTCCATTCCCAGAGGCGAATTTCTGCCTCTGCCAACTTTATTGTATTATAATTTTCAGCATTAGTTGAAGCAGAGGGCAGACCTTAGCAGCATTTAATTGTGTGTTTTGAGGCTATTTTTATTGAGTAAATATACAATTATTTTTTATTCATCATATGGATGCAACAGTAAGTAAACAAAATCAATGTTCTGGCATATTGGATCTGGTTTACACTTTACTGTAAATATATATATAAAAACCTGTTTCAGTCTGTTTTCTATACATAATCTCTCTCCGCCTTCTGCTCACTCATAGTTGGATCAGAGTCCAAAAAACTGCTTTCTGTTGCTAAGTAACCTGTGACTCCATGCCAGCTGTTTTTTTAGAAAATTTGGCATCTCACCTTGTTGGTGATACAAGGTTTTATTCTACAGAATGATACACAGCATGGCGCCCTTACTATGACCCAGCTAAGCCCCGTTTTGACTGCATGCCAGATTTGCAACTGTCTGCATGCAAAGGGAATACATTTTATCCTACAATACAAGTACAGGGGTACATCTTGAACACACACATAGAGAGAGGGAGAGAGAGAGAGAGAGAGAGAGAGAGAGAGAGAGAGAGAGAGAGAGAGAGAGAGAGAGAGAGAGAGAGAGAGAGAGAGAGAGAGAGAGAGGACACCAGGAGCTGAGATTTATCTGTGATGTGATTAAGAGGCGCATTTGAAGAAAAGCTGTCCACTCAGAATATCACATTAAAGGCCAGCTAGACTCTCAGAAGCAGCATCGATCTACACTGTAAGCTACTGAGGTCCTCCATAACCCAATACTGTACAACCCAAGAGAGAGAGAGAGAGAGAGAGAGAGAGAGAGAGGGTATACACGTCAGATAGTTAAAAGCATCTACTGTAGTTCTTAATGTAAGAGTAGTGGTTAAGAAAATACCTGCTACGCAAAATGTGAGCGTGTGTGTCTACCCACTTTGTTAGCCTTTGCGTACCAAGATATTTGGTCATTACGTTAATTTATACAAAATGGAACTGTAAACCAAACCAAAATGCAGTATCTACTAGGGATAGACTGGTTATCGGCCAGGCCGATTATCGGTGCCTATATTCTGCATTTTGATGCATATCGGCATCTGCCTTTTTAAAAAATCTGACGGCTGTTAAGAGATCAATTTAAAACTGGGTTATTTTGGCTCTGCTGCAGAGCCGCACCACCAGGTAACTCCAAGTAGAGCATACACCTAAACCGAAGTGAGTGCTCGGGTCGGAATCTTTCAAAATTTGCTAAATCACATGGCAGAAATGACCCCGTCTGCAGAAACCGTAGCCTAGCTTGTGTTCCATTTCTCCCTCCCCTAACAAGTTGCAAATCTGAAAAGCTGTTTAATAAACATATGCTTAAAGGCATTTAAACAAAGTTAAGTGTTGGAGTTTGTATTATTCAAAATTTTGATGCCAATATTTCCCCTTCTACTGCAAATGAATATCGACTCCAAATATCGGTTATCTGCCTCCTTGACTACTACTAATCTGTATCGGTATCGGCCCCCAAAAAGAACATATCAGTCTATCTCTAGTAAATACATCTTTCCTGTGCTGCTCTCAAGTAAGAATACCTGTAGTAAAAGCTAGCAAAAACTAGATCCTAGTTTATGATCTGATTTGGCACACATTTGCTCCAAAAGGAACCCCAACTGAGATGTTGATGTTCATCCATGTAACATGTGGTGAATGAAAGCCATTGCAAATTTGCCATGTAGGGAAAAAGACTGAATTTTCGGTTAAACTCATGATGTCAGCTATTAGTCACAGTTCCATTTTTAACATTTTCTGAAGTGTTTGCATAGAAAACCATAAGAAATAATTTGTGGATAACATGTAAAGAAAATTAAGATGTTAAGGTTTGTCTGATGCCATTAGTAAACATTTCTAAACTGTATTGATAAAAAAAAAAACAAGTCCAACAACTTTGTGTTGCTTTCTGCAAAAGCAAAAATACATAATAATAATAATAAATAAAACATCATGTAGAAGACAGGCTGAGTGCATAGAGCTATCACTGTAGCAACTGTTGCATCTTCCTCGTGACATTATCATCTTCGGTTCAGCAGGTCACAGATCTCTGTGCACCAACAACTCCCCATGCAGCAGCAGCAGCAGCAGCAGGAGCATTTTAAACCCACATCCCTACAACACAACCATCAGCCTTTTAACCAGCTAATAACCTCACCGCACTATTTCCTAATGTGGTTGTGTAATAAGCATTCACCCATGTAAACCCCTGGCACCACTTCTCCTTAATTACACCCTCAAATAGCAAATAAATTGATGTGTGCGTACCAATGCTTCACCCTTTTCCCTTTTTTTCTCACTAAGCCAGGAAGATTTGGTGCTCCATTCAAATGTTTTCCTGATTTTTTTCAATTTATTGTGCATTTATGTGTCATTGCAGCTAATTTTCCATTCATTTATTCAGCAACTTCCACGGTGTCTCCACATAGCAATCAAGAACTTTTCAAATCAGCGTATTATTTTTTATGGTCTCATATTTCTCGTGAGTTCTGCTCTTCAGTTCTCTGGTTTTACCAGTTTTACTCTCCTGCTTTCATCACTAAACCTTGTCTCTACTTGCAGCGCTACACATCAGCCCTCGTCTCCTCAATCAGTATCCTTAATTAAGATCTACAGAAATATTATTCCCCATTTACCAAACTTAACACTCTTGTTCTCTGATGTTTTTCTTAATTAGTACCCGTTTCCATGCTTATCGTATTCGCTCATTTTCCCTCATTTAGCATCACTCCATCCAGTCTCATTATCTCACTCTTACATTCCTTATTTAGCATCCCTCTGTTCCTTCATTTATTCCTCCCTGTTGCCATTCCTCTCAGCTGCTAAACCTATCACTTTTTAATCAACGTCTCCAAAACATTAACATCCAGGCACATGTTCTTTCTCTGCTGCTCCATCACTCTTTTTTTCCATCGCTTGTTACTGCTTACAACATTAACATCAAGAGAAATAATATTTCCCATCTACCACCTCCTCTCTGTGCTTTTCCCACCACCCCTTTTCCTCCGTCCTACAGTTTCTCTATATTTTCCTAAAGGATCCACCCATTACACCTCTGCTCATTAATCAACATCTCATAAACAACCAAAGACATAAATGCCTTGGAACATAATTTTTCCCTATTTACCATCTGCCTCTCCTGCCTTTTTTCCCTTCTCTCACCTGCCCAAAGTATTTCCATGATCCTAGATTCGACGCAAAACAGCCGGAACAGTTTTCAAACGGTACGTTTGGCGTTTCACCTACTTTTAACAGAGAATTATGATAGGTTGAAAATACAAACATATCTGAAAAACGGATAAAGATAGACTTCCAACCTTTTTCTCCATCAAACCCCTAATGCAATTCATGTCATATTTTTAATTAGTATTTTCTTTTCCACTACACCTTCCAACTTTCTACCTTCCATTCTTGAGCTAATTATGACCTACATTTTCTCAAGCTTCTTGTGATCGTGGGTGTGTAAGTATGTGTAAATGGGTGTTTTCAAACACTGTACGCACGTGTTGGCTTCTGAATAACATTTTCCAGAACAATGGTAATCCTCATCCCCTTGATACAACAAAATACAATCTTCAATGGATCTGCTGGGATAGAAACGTTGGAAAAATTGAGAGATAGTGTTCACAGAGCCAAGAAGAAGGTGTATCCTTATGAAGATGAAGAACATAAAGCTCCTCTTCTTTTAAGGGCTAACATTCCTACTCAAGACAGCAAGCTAAAGTGCCCTGTGTGTTACTTAACTACCTACAGGTTATGTAGAGACAAAACAATCATGCTCCGGTGTGATAAGTATCACACTTGGATATCAGTAAAATGTAAGTTTAGATGTATTTAGAAGCTCAGGGGGGTTTCATTATGTCTGCTTTAGGGGGTGCTGCAGCACATCCACTTCCTGTGCCCATGTGCACATTTGACTCATATTATACCAAGCGGCAACCTCCAGTCTAAAAATATGAGTCCAATGCGGAAGTGCTAAAAATTGCAGTTCATCGAGGATCCACTTGAGGCTGGCTCCGGAAGTACCGGAAGTCACATACACATGAATGGGAAAATGATGATCTTTACAGCAAAAATAAACATGTTTACAGCCTGGTACAAAAGACGAGTGTAGTCTGGATAGCTCATTTCTCGATGTGCTCTCACTGTGAGGGGGTGAACTTTTTTCTAACACGGCAATTTCGAAGATATTGAGATTACGAGTCCTCCAATGAGACGCACAACTGACTTGATTGACAGGTGGGAACACTGTAGCTGTTGGCTAGGAGGCTCAAAGCCCGCCTCCTTACGTCACACTCGCTCGACAGCAGCAATATGGCTGCTGCCGCCGATTGGCCTCAAAACAGCTCTTCAGAAACAGATGGGTGACGTCACGGATCCTACGTCCATATTTTATACAGTCTATGGATTATACCAGTGCCCCTTCTGTGAATGTGCAGCTGGAGTTAGCAGCCAGGCAGCTTAGCTTAACACAAAGACAAGAAACGGGTCATTGGTTTAACATAGGCTACAGTACTCATTGCACTGGTCGTAGGATTGAATTCCAGCCCTGACAGTATTTTCATGTTGTCTCCGATTGTTTCTGTACATTTCCTCTCTCTCTCAAACTGCTTATCAAATAGGCAAAAGGCCCAATGATATTGTTAAAAACAGTGAAACGCGAAACAACAGGTCTTACGGAAGTGCATCATGCTAAAAACCATCCTGCACACAACTTCTTCAAACAACAAATGTCCTTTGGCATTTTATCATTATGTTGTAACAGATAAAATAACAACACATTTGACAGTTCTATTTCTTATTCCTCCTCATGCTATCCCTCTCACAACCTCTTTGAGTCTAAGAAGAAGTCTGTAAGAAAGACTGCAAAAGTCTAAAACTATTCACAATTGGCATCAACACATTCCATAGGGGAATGAGAGAAAACAAGCAACCTCCAATAATCCTTGAACAAAAACTTCATTTGAATTTTGGCTCTGGCCAACTCTGGCAGAAGTCACTTTGGGGCTGCTCAATGCAGTGGTGATGTGAGTTGGTGATTTTTCTCATAGTGCTCTGTCTTCAGGATATATCTTTAGCTGGGATAGATTTTCAGCCAGAGCATTGCAGGGTCCCAAATAGCTCAGGGATGTTCTGATACTTCTTTGAGAAACTAGGGGTTTTAGTGTTGTTCCTTACTCCTGCGGGACCTTGGACCTTGGAGACATCCAGGTTTTTATAATTGATGATTAGCTCTGGTACACTTTTCTTCACTCCTTGGCACTGTGTTATGGAATCAGCCTGCTGAGGTTTCTCCACCTTTTCTCTCTCTTGATCCTTTTTTAATTTATTTATGGGCTCCTGGTTCTCTTTATCTACTTCCATAGCCTTTTGATTCATACTTCAGTGTCTGTTTTTCTGTACTCATCAACAATATAGATACAACATTAAGAATTCTATGATTAGATAAACCTTTTACTAGATAGGTTAAAATTTCTAAATAATAGTTCCAAATTTAGTGTGGCGTTTAGTCTATAAAAAGTTGCTGATTTCAAAGTAAGAACAGCGTAGTTTAGCTTAGGTTCAAGACATTAAAAGAATCAACCAATCCAACGATAATTTCAGGCTTTTTAAGCTTCTGGATGAGGTTGTAGGCATTTCATTCATGTTTTTGCTGACATGCACTCTCATAGCTCCATGCATATTCTGTCTGTAAGATAAAGTAACATTAATACAATAGTAACTACCTTTACGCGTCTAGGTTTAACTCTTACTGAATCTCATTAATAATGCATGCAACACCCTTTCCAACCATTCTATCTCCTCGTATGTTATTATTGTTAATGAGGTTTTCACTTCAAAGGTAAGCTAGCACAGCTAACACTTCCTGTAATTACAAATGGATCCATCATCTCTGCACAGTAGTTGTTGCTTTATTGCTGCCAAGAGTCCTGTGCCATCTTTTATGTGGAGGAGTGTAACTGCCACTGATTCCTGTATTCAATAACACAGGCCACAAGCTGGTTAAGGCCACTTTTTAAAAAGAGTTCAATTCTTGGCATGCAACCTAGTGCCACTTTGCCAAACTGTCTCCATCAAAGGTTATTGTATGAGTCTGAAAAGGCATAGTGCCAAAGAATCGGTCAGAAACGTTGCAGTATTTATGCTGCCTCTCTGAGAGTCAAAGATGCACACAGAGTAATGGTTGTAATGGCTGCAGTATATTAAAAACACACATGCAGCCACACGCGCACACATATACAATGTACGCACACACATGGAGTAGGTTATTGACTTTCATTGATCCTCGGTGCTTTCATTCTTGCCTTTAGGCTGTAAATCCCAGTCTATCTTCAAGTTATATTGTAGGACTGAGCAGGTCAAGCCCCAATCCCCCATCATTATACCCCCTCAAGAGAGGACTGTCATAGTGCAAGCAGCGTCACACACACACACACACACACACACACACACACACACACACACACACACACACACACACACACACACATGCAGTATGATAATTTACTGCAACACAAGGCCATAGCCTCTAGAAGCTTTTATGGCTTGCCAATAATCATAATGTCAAGTTGATGGACCAGGTCAATGTCTGTCTGTCTGTCTGTCTGTCTGTCTGTCTGTCTGTCTGTCTGTCTGCTCATCTTCCTTTGTTTTCCTCTTTTCTCCTTGTGTTTCTCCTCTCTTTCCTTTATTTTTTTCAGTGTTTCTCTTTCTCTAAATTTTTTTACCCTTCTATCTTTAAAAATTAAAAGGATTATGGATAAATACACGAAAGTCATCAGCATAAAAAAACACTACTTGTATTTGCTGACCGAGTTTCCTGTGTTTTGCTACCTTTGAGTCTGGTAATGGTTTTGTATGAGTCACCAATGGAAGTCTCCAATTTATGAATGGAACTGTGCCCAACATATGCTTGAGCATAAAACACACAGACACACATAAAGACACACACTTGCACACAAATGGACTTTCTATTTCCCACTTCTCACTCAAAATTGACAGCTTATCCTCAACAGCTCCAAGGTCATTGCCATGACAGCAGGAAAGAAGTTGCCATGGTAACCTCTATGTATGACACAAGTGCATTTAACTCTTGAGTTTTGCTCACGACAGTCTGATAAACCTCTATAATCAATTTGGGGGAAGGCATTCACTATTTACAGCTTCTACATGACATCATAGAATCTGTACAGGGGCTTGAAATTTCAGGATGGGAAGTGTTGTGTTTTCTGCTTGTCGTACCTTTGTATTTCAAGTTATATTGATCGTTTGTACATCAGCAGGCTTTGTTTAATGCAGGAAAAACAGTATGTATGGGGAGCAAAAGTAGGCGGAACCGAATCTGCTGCATGACATCTCAGCTCTCACTGACTAAGGCGTATTCATCTCTATAAACAGACACCTGCCCACAAGTGCAGCTAATAAACCAATCTAGATCAAACATTTCAATTAATGCAGCAAATCTTCAAAGCTAATAAATGTTTAGATTTCCCCAACTACCAACCTCCATTCTACAAACAAACATCTCAGATATTGTTTTCTCCCCCTCATGACGATCCATTAAGTACATGTTAATCACAAGATCATTGCTTGTAATAAGTAAAAAAAAAAGTTTGCTGATGGATTAAGAAAATTTACTCAGTGTCTTGAATCGTTGGTAGAATAGGGGCAAAAAAGTTACTTTTTTTCTGCTGTGTTTGGAAAAAGTCATAATACCCATGGACATCCATCAATAATTTAAGTAATTTGACATTATTGCAAAAACTCTGTTTTCCAATGCCTATGTATCCAGCACTGTTATGATTCCCCTCGCTCCCTTTATCACAGACCTATCAAAGCTACTCTGACTCTCCATCCTGATTGGTTTGGAGCGGCCCCTACCACGTTGGCCTAATTGGTTGTGAGTACAGCACTACTTCCTCAAAGAGCGCGCACAAGAAGATCCCAAACAAAGTTTGTAGCAATAATGGCGGACAGCTGACAGCCTCGACACAAACGTCTAATTCCTCCTTTGGCCATGATCGCATACACAATGAAGATACCATAGGCGCTTGCTGAGAAGCAGGACACATACAAACATTGGTGTCACGTTTCAACGGTTGCGCGCGCTACAGGAGCGGGGGATGAGGAGTGAAAGGAAATCTGTTTTGGAGGGGTAGTGTTGACAATCAAAGTTTCTGTCTGAACTGATAACTATTCTGCTTCTACCAACAGAAACTTTAATTCAAGAAACTTAACAAGTACATTTTCTTATTCCATCAGCAGATTTTTTCCTACTCATTACAAGCAATTCAGGCCTTATTTTTGCTTATAAAATCTCAAAATTAGATTTTCTAGACTTGTCAGGTGAACATGGCTTATATTAAGTCTGATAAGACTTTTTTTTTATTGGAAATAAGACAAAAACACTCTTCCTTTTGGGATTTTTCATGGCTTATCGCTTAAGTCAGCCAGAGTTAAGTCTCTGTGTAATTTACTATTTACAGTGAAACTGAGACTCACCAAAAAGAGATGAACAAGTGATACTTCTCAAAATGTAACCAAGAAACAACAGCATGAAATTAGCAGACATATCTGGAGGGGCACATTTTGCTTCGCTTTGGATCTGAACACACAATCACTCCTCAAGCTGCTGAACAATGCAACACACATAAAAGGAAGTCTTAGCTGGAAGTCGTTTATCGCTAACTGCTGGTTACACCAGGAATACAGAGAAGTTGCCCATCGATCCCAAAGGCATTATCTGAGAGTCTGAGATTGGGTTCAAGATAGCAAAGAGTTTGACTTACATGTGTCAGTTTTGAGCAGGCTGTTGGTGCTCCTGAAGTACTGAGGGTTTTCTATCACTGGAATCTTGGTCATGCCTATGATTACAGCATCAGGGCCCATCTCTGAGGACGAAGGCGTGTTGCTGCCATTGGAGACGTGGTGAAGAGGTGAGGCTGAGTCATCGTCGTTGCTGATCACTGAAGATGGTCCTAAGGGGGCAAAGAAAGGATGAAGATAAGCATTTCAGATTGAGGTTGTTTTTCTGATCTCTACAGTGGTCGAGAGAGGTCCCGGCATTTGAGTTGGAAAAACATTTCAGCACAGATGTTTATGGCATAAAAACAGGAGAATAAATTAAGTTGTTAATCTGTTATTAGCAGGGACTGAACCGAGGATCATAAAGTGGGGATGTTAAGCTGCAATTATTGATCACATCAGACAGTAGAGAGAGATGCCAGTTACATTCAATAACCTTGCTTTAGCTCTTTGAACGTTGTCAGAGCCCTTTTCAGAGAGTGATCTTGCATTCTTAGCAAGTTATTATCCATTGAGTCTTGAATCGTGCAGCTCACAAAATGGACTCAAATTTGCATGACATTTTTTATCAGTAGTTGTAACTGCAAAAGTCTTCAGTTCCTTGTGAAATTAAAATAAGATTCATTATAAAGTTCCCAACACGATCCCAGAACTACCTTTTTAACACAAGCTTCCCAAATGAGGATTTGAAGAGTCGAAGAACCAATTTGCTAGCGACCAACAACTTCATGGACTTAAATTTTAAATGTGTGCTCCCGTTTTAATAAAAATATTAATAAATCTGGGTGAATTTGTATAAATCTAGTACACCTTTAATCCAGCATGACCTTGGCTACCACAGCAATTGGTGAAGTATGTATTCACAGCTACTTTCCTTACTCATTGCAGAAAGCTGAAAAATGTCTTTTGAAAAAATTCACCGTAAAGTGTTAAATATCCCTGAAGTCTGACTTCTGATCCCTTACCTGTATATGCGGGTAAATGTTTTTTTATTTGCTTTCACCACATACACAACTACAACCTCCTAGCTACATCTAATGCTTTAAGTGGAATTTTCTTAGGCTGGGATTACACTGTTTCAGTGCCAGGACATGCCCCCATGTGCAAATGCTTCAAGAACAAATGTAGACTGTGTTACTGGTTAGAGGTGTCGACTGAGGTCATCTTTGGATCAAAACATTCTTTGAAGTTAGATGTATTGAAAATGAGCCAGTAAGTGAGCCTGTGAGCAACATATACATTGTCAAATATGGTTGTTTTCATGTTTGACTGCTGGGTTATTTTTTTAGGTCAGTCTCTGATTCAGTTAATGATGAAGTCAAGAAAAGAGAGATGAAGATGTATAACTACGTAGCTGGAGGGTTACCGGGGTAATTAATGTGTGCCTTCAAAAAGACAAATGCAAGTAATCCAAGAACGTGGAGGAGTAAAACCCAAGAGCTAGGATATTCAGATTCAGAGCTTTATGTGAACATCTCTGGAGACCAACCTTTCAGTATCCAAACTTACAAATGTGCCTCTCTCTCAGTCCAAGTAAGAAAACTGTGCATATTAAAATTCATGTTTCATACAACAGACATTTAAAATGCAGAAACAGCATGAAGGAAGACGCAGAAAGCAGAGGAGAGGTGGGATGGCATGAGTCAGACACTGAACCCAGCCCTATTACAGCAAAATGGTTTGCTTTGAAAACAAAGCGGAGGTGTTAGAAGTTTCTCATTAAGACTGAAAGGAGAGAATGAAAAGAGTCCATGAAGCGGATTCTGTGTCCACATAGCACAACAGTTTCCCTTTATCTCCTCCAACAGACCGTCCTATTAGATTAAAATATTTGAAAGTATGTGCAGGCTCAAATTGATGGTTACTTATACTCACATAAACACACAAAATGGGGCGCGGTTGGCCTAGCAGTCTAAGCGTGCGCCCCATATACAAAGGCTATAGTCCTTATTGCAGCAGTCGCAGCTTCGACTCCTGGCCTCTACCTTTTGCTGCATGTCATCCCCCACTCTCTACTCCCCCTATTTGCTCTCTCTCTCCAGCTTTCCTATCCCATAAAGGCAAAACTGCATAAAAACCTAACTTTAAGATGAAAAAGACACTAAAGTCTGAGCTACTAAGTTGATAATTAACCCTTTACTTTAACTTTACCTCATATGGATTACATTCTAGCACTTCATTCAAATATCAGCCTCACTAACCATATTTTTTAACTCTGTCTTGATGTCATTGAAACTTTAAATGACCTACTAAAAAAGGCAGTCATGCTGCAGTTACAAGCTCAAACAGATAACATCTATACTATTCTTGCTCTCAAGAGATGTAGATGATTTCTTTTCGCCAGTTTGTCAAGAACGGCAAGGTTTGAATGAGGCTGACTTCCACTGCACTCAGGCATGTACTGTAACATCAGACTGTAGATGTTGTTTTTTTTTCATAGGAGACATTGTGACGTGGCTCATCGAAAAATAATTGGCATGACACTGGTCATAGTTAAAGTCCTGTTTTTGATCTGTTGTCTTTACAGGGGACAGGGGTCCTTGTGAATAAACAGTTGGGCCGTTTAAGACCATTCACTCTACAGCCCCTCAGCTTGTTCAGTCTTTCCGTAGACCTTATGTTGTAATCAAGCAGCAACCTCCGGTCTAAAAATAAGAGTCCAATGCGGAAGTGTTAAAAGCTGCAGTTCATCGAGGATCCGCTTGAGGCTGGCTCCGGAAATACCGGAAGTCACATACACGCGAATGGGAAAAAGACGATCTTTACAGCAGAAATAAAAATGTTGCAGCCTGGTTGAAACAATGATTTTGGTCTTTGTAGCTTATTATCATTCAAACTATGATATTTTTCCTAACCTTATTGAGTTATTATTCTTACTTATTTAATGGAATTTTTTTTGCACCAATAAGAAACAAAACTTGATGATAAACAACAGTGCAAATGAAAGTATCACTTGGGTACATTGTGAGTTAGAAAATGACTGCTTTTCAACAAAGTTGTTCAACAAGTGTGGCTATAAAAGCTCGAGTGATTTCCATGCTTCTAACGCTGTTAAATCATCTTATTAATGCATTCTTCTCTGATTTAAGGGTGTGAACTGCTTCACATGAATAGAAAACGTGTACGTGCATATGTGTTTGTTTGTATAAGGATCTCTTCAAGGCTATAATTGGATACTTCCATCTACACCTGGTCTCTCATCAGCTCATCATCCTGTGTCAGGTGAACGAAGATAACACCAGGGACAAGTTAGAGCACAGGTCTCATCATAAGCCAGTGGAGCACTATTCAGAATCACGCAAACACAAGCAGTGAGGCCTTCATCCTCTACATCTCTTCAAGACATGAGTGTAAGCCTGCAAACATTGTATTATGAACTAAGATTGATTTCCCATGAGCGCCAAATACAGTAGATGTATTCCCTCTCATGTGGTCACTTCTGCTGAATTATAACATGGATTGACATCACTCATTTCCTCTGTCCCTGGACTCATACAAGCTCTACTGCTGCTGACAGAGCCTGATTGAGAGGCAGGAACATAGAGAGTTTGTTTGTTATGTGTGTGAGTGTGTGAGCGTGTGTTTTAACCAGCCAGTATGTGTGTGTTGGTGACTCATATGAGGATTAAAAAGGTCTTTGGAGAGAAAAAACGGATAAGAGCACAATAGTTTGTTTTTTGTGTGCAGAGATGGGCATACTTCAGTGTGATGTTAATGTCTGTGTGTGTGCATCTGTGTGTATTTAGCTGAATTGTCTGCAGCAATGTCTCTCCGTGCCCGAGATTAACCTTGTTTGCTTCTTTTCACTTGGTCATTAAAGAGGGATAAAGGGGGAGTAGAAACATGAATGCCAGATTAAATTTGAGGTGCATTAACAAATTTTGCTCTGCAGTTTTTCTTCTGACTCAATCTTCTCTGCAATTTTCAGATCAAACTTGCATCCGACCTTCGTTTGTAACCCGTTGTCCTCATTTAAAGTATTGACTTGCCGTGATCCACGTTTTATATCTAGTAGGGCTGCAAGTATGATTATAAATCATTCATTAAATGTCAGGATATCTTGAAAAATGCCGACCTGTGTTTTCAAAAGTCCTTGATGGTGATAAAAGCGTGTTAATTTATCAAAATCACCTCATAAAAAAAAAACAAAATTCAAAATGTAAAATAAAATGAACAAAAATCTATGTAATGTAAAACCATTGTATTTATATTTAGGGCTTTCAAGTGTACATTAAAAAAAGTTTTCACATGAATTTTATTAAAGAAGAAGTGAGTTATCCTCATTGAACCATGATCTGTGAGAATTAAAGAACAATGCACTAAATCTTGATTTAAATGGTCAGTAATGGAGTTAAGGATTAGATTATGAAAAATGTGTATTGGGATTTTTTGGGGGTTTTGACACTTTTGATAATTGAATATGCCCCAGGTCAAATTGACCTAGGAACTTTATTGCTGTTCCAGAGAAACAAACATAACAGGAAGGTTAACAGATTGATTGTACCAGGTAAAATGAGGGTAGTAGAGCACAGTTCAGTGTAGAATTCGTATTCCTTTTTTAAATAAAGTGTTGTACAGTATATATGTAGTATGGTTTTCTGTGTGGGTGCTCAAGGAGGATAAAGCAATATACATTTTTCTATAACAGTATGAGAGCCTTGTGGTCTTGCTTTTAAAGCCCAAATTGAGATAATATTACATTTTTGTCAAGCCATAATGATGAATTTGATTCACTTTTTCAGAAAAAGGCCAAATCATCTGCTGTTGAGATGATTTTTCTTGCAAAAAAGAACAGAAAGAGACAAATACAAAGTACTGCTCTTTTTATCATTGTACTACTTGAAGTCAATTCGGTCTCAACATGATTTGGTGCATTTCCTGTCTTCCTCTCAAGCTGTCCTATCAAAGAAAAGCAACAATGCCCCCAAAATAATATTAAAACTACATGTTTTTTATTTGAAGCTGTATCAGCATTACTCAGTAGGAGGGAAGCCTTATTGACATCTTAAAGCCAACAGTCCTACAAAATGAGCTGTTCAAATAATTACACATTTCTCTTACTGGATACATTTTGCATTGAAAAAAATAAGCTTTGCTGTAAGCTTACAACGTTTACCACTTTGAGATTATCTGGTTAAAACAAAGACGCTTCACAAGATATTTGATGCATACAACAGTGCAGGTTTTTGTCTGTCAGTGTGGCTGTGTGTTTGTGCTGGGGAGGGGCTGAAGATCATTAGTGCAGAGAGGTCTCAGGGTCAGATCGTTATAAATACTGTTAAGCTGAGGGGCAACAAGAGGCTGCCTGCATGTTTGTGTGGGTGTGTGTGTATTTGAGCTGGCAAAGGGTCCGCAGGGATTAACTTGGTAAAAGAGGGTTGAAAAGATATAGAGCTGGAGGGTGGAGAGAGAGAGGTAGATGGACAGGAGAGGTGATGTGATAAGTGGGGTCGGGTCATGACCCAACACTGTTAATAGACATGGAACAGCGGTTTAAACTGGTGGAGACTGGAGGACCTCACAGTCTGCTGAGGGAAGCCCGGGTTAACAGTCAATAAAATACCTTGCTTTGCTTTCACAGTTCTGATCATGACTGAGGGGGTAGTGACAGGGTGAGCACTGAAAATGCCAATTATGTCATTTTTCTTACAGTCAGTGTGTCTTTATAATGACAGGGGAAGGCTTTGTTTGGTAAGGAGTGGAGTTCAATGTCATTGCAGTAGAAGGGATGTAGTAGTTGAGGTGGGTGCCTATGAAAAAATAATTTCAGATCCACTGATTTATGAATGTACATTACTAAAAATGATTCTGCTGTTTTGATCAGCTGCAATATGTTCTTTGTTACTGGGTTCAGCTGGTATATGTCATTTTTAATTGTATATCTGCTCATCTTGGGCAAGACTAAGAAATCAAATATTAATTTGACATCATATTTAAACACAGTTTTAGTGATGTTCCCAGATCAATGAAGGAAGGGTGTAATGTCACCAAAACAAACGATGACCATAGTTATGAAGAGATAAGATCAAAGCAACAGTCAAGGACTGCTGATATGTTGGGCGTTATTCTTCATCAGGTTTTTACACCAATGTCTGTTGAGATGCTTGACAATGACATCCAATCAGAGTACAGCCCATAAATTATGATACTGTTAAATGAATGACCTCCAGGCCACTCAGCCTGCCTCATTACTGGTTAATGTTGAGTGCTTCGAATGAGGTGCCTGGTGAAACTGAGTAGAAATATTTTGACTACCGTAGCCTAATTATGCACTCCTGCCAGGACAGTAGGAAGTCCCTCCACTTTGAATCTGGAGGAAGTGAGAAGAAGCTCAAGTGATGTAGTTTAAAAAACAGGTGTTCAGATTTTTTGGCAACTTTGTTTCTGTTGCAGTGTTTCTCCTTTAAGAGGAGAAATGCAGCCAGTTCTAACTGGAATAAAATCAACTTTAATCAAGTCAAAATGCAACCTTCACTTATTCTGCAAAAATTTGAATTATTAATAACAGGAACGTCAGTCACGCTGACAGAACTGGGCTCCCTTCATGGCTGCTATGGACAGAATCTTTTGTCCTCAGTCTGGAAAGTTTCAATGCATATGAGTCATGTTTGAGAGTAATGATATCCATGTTTTGATTGAAATGATTTACACCTTTATACCTAAAACAACCCCAGATCATTCATCCTGTACAAACATGGAAATTAAAAATATGCACAAAACATACAATCTAACACATGATCTCGACCTGATATTTCCTCACTCCCAATTACACAAGTTTGAAAAGCAACAAAGCTCACTAGCATAATTGGAAGCTTCATTAAATCCTCTATAAACATGCTGTATTGCAATAAGGTTGCATCATTAGTCTCTGTAAGACTAGAAAGTTCATCAATGAGCTCTGACAGGCGAGGGAAGCGGAACATGACTGCGAGCCTCCTGTCAGACAAGGCAGTGACAGATGGTAACAACCAGCTATGGCCCTTTTCCACTACACAGTTCCAGCCCGACTCGGCTCGGCTCTACTCGACTTGACTCTACTCGGTTTGGGTACCTTTTCCAGCAGCCTAAGTACCAACTCACGGTGGGCGGGGTCGTCATAACACAGCTGCGTGAAACTGCGTTCACGTCATTTTGAACGCAACACAAACACAAGAATCACAAACAATGGATGTTCCCGTTGGATCTGTTCGTCAGCCACTAGTCCCAAAAAAGTCTGGACCTCGTCAACAGACCACGGAGAAACTTTGGGTGCAGACATTGTACAGTACTGATGTCGTTTTTTTAAAAATGGCGGGTTTGATTCCTGTGTTGGGCGTCACCCTCATGACTCTTCGGTGACGACATTCTCTGACCAACCAGTGGCCGGCAGTCAGTCGACATCACCTTTTAGTATCAGCTCAGCTCGCTTGGAACCAAAGCAGAGCAGGTAAGAAAAACTGGTATCTGAGACGAGGTACCGCGCCCGTGGAAACGCAACACAAACCGAGTAGAGTCAAGTCGAGTAGAGTAGAGTAGGGCTAAGACGGGCCAGTGGAAAAGGGCCACTAGTTAGCTAACTATCAAGCCTTGCTGGGGTGCAGGTACAATCCAGTTTAAGAGTAAAATAAAGACAAGAATGATATAAATAAACAGAAAAGCACCTGGAATTAATTTTTTGAGGGGTTTGATTGACTAGGCTTGTTTCATTCATCTCACAGATCTTGAAGCTTTGATTTTTAAAGTAAATGTTTAATGGTAGAACTAGAGGAGCAACTGAAAAAAAAACACAACAATGTTTATAAGTCAAACAATGTTACGTTGCTATGAATACGTCCACCTGGACAGCCCATTTTTAAGCTCTTTAAGTTGCTGCCGTGACAGCAGGGCTGCTGAGGGAGCTCGAGGGTTTGGGATGTGGAGTGGAGCAGGAGTTTTATGGCAGGAGTTGCACTAGAGCCGAGTTGAAACAATGACTTTGAGTGACTGTATTGATCTCTTTTAGGCTCTCGGGGTACACCTCAGACAAACTGAAGCCATTTACTGCTGCGTGTTGCCCAGGGCGATGGATGTAGAGAGGCTTTTATGGGATTTAAGGACATCAAGACCTGTCAGTCAGTCTGTTAAAACAGATAGTCTGTCTTATACCCACAGTGGAACAGAGAGAACAGTTGTTAGCAGATAGCGCAAGATTTGATGATTCGAGATTACTTTATAGGTGGTATTCAGCGATGTCAGGGTGCAAAATTGGCTGTAATATGTGGTTTAGGTACACTTCAGACGGGGTGATGGACAACCTTGATAACAGGTGCAAGTTGAGAAACACAACAAACTGAACAAGCAAGTGTTCTGCTTTGGTTCAATCTCTGTAGCTGTTGCCATTGAACTGACTCTTGGCTCTATAGCTGCTGAAAGAGTATCATGCACCAGAGCAAGAGCTGAAATATGTGTCAAGTAAGGGTGGGTATTGACAGGATTTTATTGATAGCACTAGTAATACAGCTCCTGTTATTGATACTGATACTCATAAATGCTTGTATCATTAGCACCCTCCATTATTTGGTGAAAAAAAGAAATTCATGGCATGAAAAGGTGCTAAGATTCAACATTTTTGTATTCTCGCTTCTCTGGCCACAAACTTGGAAATTCACTTGGTATGACTTTTTCAGGAGGATGGGTTTCACATGGGTGTTCAACTTCTACCTCTACTAACATTACCCACTGCAGATGAAGCTGGAGCTGCTGCTTGACATACATCTACTGTATGTATAAACCTATAGATTAAATCAGAACATGAATAGAAATTGCTAACAACCAAAGGTAGCTGACAAAAGTGACTGAAGACTACAAGCTTATTTACAAGAACCACATGTTTTACCTGCAATTTTAGTATTCATATTGCCAACTGTGCGAAGATTTTAGAGCCACCTGGACCCTTTGCTAGCAGTAACAATAGCAAAACTATTAGTAGTAGCCACTATGCAAATGCAGCGCAACAATTTACACCACTTCAGATTTACAGAAGTTTTAAAGTGTTGCTGTTTTTACCCCCTTTCAAAGCAACTGCTTTTACATAAACTTAACAGAGATGCACCAGAGTTAAAATATGCTGAAATTATTGTACATTTTGCTCTGTCAGCCATATAGACTTTTTCCAGCACGAAACGACAACAATGCAAGTCATTGCCTGACACCAACAGCTTCTTCATAGCTGGGATTAATGCAAGCTGCGTTAGAATTAAATGACTCCATGAAATTGGTATTAAAACTGCTGTTGGTAGGAATGGTGTAAACAAAACTGTACTTTTTTCTGCTGGGTTTGGAGAAAAGGTCATAATACTCATCGGTACTCATCTGTAAATTAAGTAATTTGAGATTATGGCGAAATCTCTGTGTTTTCCAATGCCTTTGTATCAAGCGATGTTATTAGTCCCCTCTTTCCGGTTATCACGGACCAATCATAGCTACTCCCCGACCCCCTGTCCTGATTGGTCCAGCGGCGGCCCCACTATGTCACCCTGATTGGCTGGGAAGCCACGACTTCCTCATAAAATGCGCACAACAATCTTTTGTGGGCGGGGTTATGGGTGGTGAGAGGAAATCTGGTGGGGAGGGGTAGTGTTGACATTTGAAATCTCTCTCCGAACTTGATGTTTATATCACGACTACCAACAGTTGCTTTAAGTAAGGCGTAATGTTAATGTTAAAAAATGATAGGAGCACTGTTTGTCCATGTGCTTATCGATACTTTAGGTACTGATCAATCTTGTACCAGTACCAGTAAAAATACCCATCCCGAGTGTCAAGTATTCTTGACAATTTCACACTTATAAATTTAGATTTCAAATGCTTTAGACTCAGTCTTACATTTATTTTTATTTTCATAAAGTAAAATTATAACTTGAAATACTTGACTTAAACCTCAAGTGTCGATCAGAGTGTGTGGTTAAGGTCTCTGAGGGCCTTGGGAAATGTTTAGATTCTAAGTTGGGCAGCTTATTTTTTACTTTGGCCTTGATGTACTCCCTCTAATGTCTCCTCCGTCAGATGCTTTATCCAAGCAGGCAGCAGTCAGAGGAGCAGTCAGTCAGGCTTCAGGGCAAGGACAGGGCTGCTGCCACTGTTGACCCCAAAGGTCTCGGTGACCCCCTTAAGTCCATCAAAACACACGCACACACATACACACACATACTCACACACATACTCACACACATACTCACACACATACACACACACACACACACACACACACACACACACACACACACACACACACACACACACAGATCACTGGTAACATAAACCCCCGTGGTCTCTAAACTGTGCTGTCAACCCGCTGAACACAGGAAGTAATCTATCGATCTGGGAGGAGGAGCGATGGAGGTGGAGGGACAGAGGAGAGACAACAGAGAGGTCAGGAAGTTGAGAATGAAAGGAAGAACTTAAAGACAGAAGATAGAGTCAAAAAGGACAAAATGCGTGACCATGGAGAAAGTAGAAAAAATATAAGGTAAAAATCTAAAGAGAAACAATAAACAACACACAATAAGGAGTGCAAACTATGATAAGAGGTAGAAGAAAGGACAGAGAGGAATAGATGGGAGGAAACAGCATATGGGTAGAATTTCCTCGACACTGCAGTTAGATGTTGTCGGAATGAATCTGCCTATACAAGCCAAAAGTTCCTCTTCAGCCTAATGCAGAGGCCTATCACATTCCCCTTCACCGGTAAAAATAGACAATTCCTCGACATTTAGCATCTATCTCACGTCACGTATCTCCTTTCTCATCTTAATGCGCGTCTACCACCCCACTTTCCTCAGTCATTCTCCTGGTTTTTTTTTTCCCACATCCCTTTTTTCTTGCTTCCTCAAAGCCCCCTCAGTCTGATCTTTTCTATTTTTAATATTCAACCCACATTCTCCCCCTCGTATGACACACTGGAAGGCCGATCTCTCCCACTGAAGGAGCACTCAGAGGTGGTCTGAGATGTGAAAGCAGCAAAGGAAGAAATGAAAGTGAGAAAAAGCACTGTGTTGTTGTGATTTGAGCACTGTGATAACAGGAAAATAACCACCAAGCATCTGTTCAATATGCAAGAGAAGGCTTTGAATAAATAATAATCCAAATGAGCAGAAATGTATAAAACAGAACCAAATTTTAATCCTTATTTTTGTCCTAGAAGACATGCCCTTAAATCTGATAATATTTGTAAGTAAAACATGTATAGTGATTTTCTTTCAAAATGTTGAAAAAAAACATATATTTTCTGTAATATTAAATGATGATAACAAAAAAATATAGCACATGAATACAGATTAAAAGTGCCCAACAGTTCTAAAAAGTTAGCATTTGCTCTTAAGTGACTCGCACCAGATGTGTCCACATTCTGACCCTGGGTGTGGCATTATAAGGACTGCCATGGATCACAGAGCAGTAGAATAAGCGCAGGCGGACAAGAGAATCAATCTGGCATGGTGTGAAAGTTTTAAACTGTTTCAATACAGTTGCAAAAGTCAAAAGTTTTAACCCAACAAATCTTATACATTCCCTGAAAACTTGTCATTTCCACATAGATGTGGTTAAGGAATACAAAGACCTGACCTGTTGGATGATGTTTTCAGACATACACACTCTGATCCAACTCAGATATGAGGGCTTCTGACGTTAGTCCAGTGAGTATGCTGAGTTTGACTGAACTGCATATAAGTATTCTATAAGTTGGTAATGTAATCAATCAGTTTCTGACATAGAGATGAAGTCCCTCCAACGGATCACCGAAGGAATCTGAGGGTTCATCATTGACTGTATAAAAAATGGACGTAGCATCCGTGACGTCATCCATCTGTTTCTGAGCGCTGTTTTGAAGCCAATCGACGGCAGCCATATTGGAAATGCGGAACTCAACCAGGCAGAGTGTGACGTAGAGGGGCGGGGTTTGAGCCTCCTAGCCAGCAGCTATGTGTTCCCGTCCGGGAGTCAAGTCAGTCCTGTCCTTATATATCTTCTGAACCATCACGTTAGAAAAAAATTCACCCCCGTACAGTGTGCGCCGATAGAGAAATTAGCTACGTAGACACAAGCTGTTTTTTGTACCAGGCTGTAAACATGTTTATTAATGCTGCAAAGATCGTCTTTTTTGAATGGGGTCTATGTGTTTTCCGGTGTATCTGCAGCCAGCCTCAAGCGGATTCTCGATTAATTGCAGTTTATAACACTTCCGCATGGGCTTCATTGTTTGAGACCGGAGCTTGCCGCCTGGGATACATCAGATAATTTATGTGGGAGGAGTTAAATTTAAAATTTTCAACTAAACATTGGATTATTTGAACAGTGATTTTAAACTCCTCTGAGGCAATTTTAGTTTGTGTTGTTTTTTTGAACCATCTGTGGTCAAAGTCTTACTTAGATATATTACCAGATTTTGTACTGTGCACGTGTAAGCATTTTCTTAAAGTAAAAAAGAAATAATCACTTTCTCTTAACGGACAAAGGTATCCCTCACCAAAAATATTTTCTGTAAAAAAACATCTGTTTCTTTAGCATGCTATATACTCTCACTTGACACCTACCCTGCTTTAACATGCATCAAAAAAATGTATATAAAAATAATCAGTCCTGAACGCTGATGATTTCTTCTATTTTTTTAGGTCATATAGAGGCTTCAATATTGATTTTAGTCTGTTTTAATAAACAGCTGAAAACACCTCCCAGGAACTTTGAATTAATTAATTTGAGGGGAAAGCTTTCTTTGAAGGCACTGCAAGTGACCATTTGACAAAATCTGGCAAACCAACATCTCATGGGGGGCTTGGTATGTAAGCACCATTTAAACTTTGCTCTCTCTCTTTTTTCACACCTACTCAGAAATGATTCTGTCATTTCTCTTGTAAAAAAAACAAGCACAACACAATGGCTGATATCTAGGGAAGTGCCAGAAAATGTGTTATTTTTTTACTCAGTGATTTTCACTTTGCCTTGGATTTTAGCAGCTCAGAGCAACTGTTAAGTCATTTTTCAGTGTGATGCTTTGATACTTGAGTAAAGAAACTCAGTACTACATCCACTACTGTTTTAAACCCATCAGTACTTAAGTGTTCAAGCCCGCCATCCCACTGTATTAGAACTCCTAAATTCCAAGAGTATAACAGAAAAAAAGGTTTGTAGTGTAATTAAACCAGGACTGTTGGAGCTCCTCAATGACAGAAACACACTGAAAGTGTTGAAAGTTCTTACTGTCATAGAGTGAAAGTGCTAAGCCTTGATGACTTAAAGCATGACTGCTGCCTTCATATGGAGAAAGGCAGAGAGGCAGAGGGAGAAGAAATGATTTACAGAAAAGAGAAAGTACAATGAGGATTTGGATGTGGCATTGATTTCAAAGGCAGAGTGGACGCAGATATATTGGGTTTCATTTATTGTGTCTGACTGAGCCTTTTGTACTGATAAATAAAAGAACAGTCTACAAAATATGGAGTGACACACCTAAAAGCTTTGTCACTTTCAGATGAAAAAGTCACATTTACACAGGGGGTACACCAATAAATGATTTCTTTTATTGAAAGAAGAAAAAAAAAAACTGTCTTTCTTCTGAAGTAGGACATATCTTTTTCAAATGAGCCTTTTGAGCAACTATACAGAGCAGCCTCTTGAACGCAGCTTTAATGCCACAATACACAGTATATGGAAGAGGATTGTGGCTAAAAAGTTCTTATCACTCCAAATGTTTTCCATTATTCTAATTATGACGTAGCTTTTAACAGATCCAGACATCTTTTCTGTATTGTGTTAGTGTAGACCATCATTGTGCAATTACTGTAATGAATTCCACTGTCGATGGAGACATGAAAATAAGGTAATATCAGTCACAAACATATGAAGGTAACAGAGGCACTTACAAACAGCTCAGTTGTAAAACAACGATATTGTGTATCAGAATGTACAAAGGAAATAAAAATGAAAATAAAATAATAATAACAAAAACATGAAATCAACATTCACTTCCAGCTCATTACCTATAATGTACTGTAATTGTTCCCAGTGTTAGCATCTCTATGCTCAAACATCTAAAACACATCTCCAATCTAAATTATGACATTTATAACAGTGGTCAAGCATTATGTACATTTATGTGCAAAACAAGAGATTCAACTCTCAAATAAGCATCCTATTTTAGAAAAGACCTGTAAGGGTTTACAGAACAATAACTTATACGGCTGCTTCTTAACTGCTTTTATTTACTGCTTGATTCCGTCAATTTAGCTTGTTGAAAATCATGGACACAAGTGACCAAAGATAGCTTAGAAGTAACAAAATGTTTCTCATGTATCTCCCTCCTGGCTAAACATGAAAGTAACTCAAGTCGAGCTCAAACTTTTAATGCTCTCTTTTTGATCAAACTAATAGTGACACCTTTTGGGGAAATGTGCTTATTTGCTTTCTGATGGAATCAGAATTCAAAACCTCTAAGTTGGCCCATTAAAGGCTAACATCGTAAACTTACATCTAGCCAGCTATACCTGTAGCCTAGCGACAGGGAGCTAGCCATCACTATCAGCACCATAATTTTAAAGACAATATCAAGTTTCAAGGCATCCGTCTTTTTTAACATATGTATCGCTCACTATTCCGTTAAGTTGAAACCCAATACTAATACTTCACTGTACATTATTTGGCTACTTGAGAGTCCTCCATCTCATTTGAATTAGTGCGCAAATAACCACAGGATATGTTGGACCATAAAGGATGGACTCTTTGTACCCTCTGCATCAAGCCTAGGACGCTTCTGTGATACAATCAGTCTTCAAATGCACCTTTTGAAGGTTGCAGGCACTGTACTGTCTTGACTATGTAAAAGTTGCAATCATGTTGCTGATGAGGCTTTTAATGTTTTTACATGACTGACAACAGTCTTTCTTACATTCTGTCTGTTTAAGTCTTATGTTTTTATTTACACAAGTACACTGATGCAATACTCAAGTTGGCCAACAACAAAAAAATCGCATTCTAATGTCTCTGAATTTACATTAATTGCTTTAGGGCTGTGTGAACTGACTTCATTCATGTTTGTTTTTATTATTATTTTCTTGCAATTTTTCAACATTCATTAGTTAACACTTTCCCAGATTGATTACTTTTTTGTTTTCAAGTGTCAAAGAGATTGTGATGTTCAGTATTTTTTTAACTACACTACAATGTAACTGACTGAGAAAAATCAGCACATCAAATGTTCCCTTTGCAGATAACTTGCAACCATATTCATGTCAATCAATCTCACACTTTAAAATCTCACTTAAAGAAAAGCACCCTAAGAACTGAGAGTATTTCTAGCAACCATTGTCTTATCTTGTAAAAAAAAACACACCACAACTGAAACAGTCACTTTCAAAATCCCACCAGCATTAAAATAAACCTTTGTGCTGAAGTAAAGAAAAAACACTAAGTGCAGCTTGAACTGCTAACAAACTACAGCCTGATCAATGAACACCACTTCAAATGTGAATTTGTATACACCAGTGAAAGTGCACGGCCCATCCCCACTTTTTTGTTATTAATGGATGCAGAGGCTACTCAAGTGTGCACTCTTAAGATAATGCAATTTAAAAATATCAGCCATCTGAAAACATTTTTGTTATGCTTCTGATTAAATTTGCAGACCAGTTTGGGTGTCTGGGGTTTGGGATAAACAAGGTTGTACTCTATTAAACTGTGACTCCCTTCAAAGACTCCTCCTCCCCCCCACCAGAGAAAGAGTCAGTGTTTTCAGTCTTTTTACCCTGTAGTCCTCCTCATCAAATGTTCCCTATACATCTGCCCTGACCTCGATCTCAGCGATGTATCTCTGCTGTACATCTGTATAGGTGTGCGTGTGCGTGCATGTGTGTGCGTGTGCGTGCGCGTGTAGGACAGGGAAAGAGAGTCCTTTAGCACACTGACTTCAATTCAATTCAAAACCTTTATTTATTCTCGAAAAGACATTGAGGTTTCCCTCATTTCCAATGTCGTCGAGATCACAGTTAGATTAGAAACAACAAACAAACAAACAAACACAATCATATACAAAATAATAGATTAATTAAAACAGATACAGTTTGAGACACAGTGGTCAGAGATCAAGGTCTTGAACTCTGCAAGAGATGGAAAGGATCTCAGCTTCAAAGTCTGTTGGAGGGTATTCCATGATTTAGGAGCATCAATGGAGAATGCTGATCGACCCAGTTCAGTATTTAGTTCAGACTTGACATGTGCACATATGGTGGACTGCGGGGCTTAAAATGCTACCTTATAGGTGTGTGTGCAGTGCATACATGATGAACTTAAGTACTTGACATGTGTGTGTTATCATTAATTTATGAGTGCATTTGTATAATCAGTCTCTTTAATGCTACTGAGATGAACTGCTTTTATCTGGTTTGTGATCCTTTGTGGGCAATATAACTGAGTCAGAAGACCTTAAAGATGGTACATTTTTATATAAGTCCTACACACTATAAAGTGTTTCTATGTACAGTATAAATCTTATCTTTACTCTCTAACATAGTGCACATATGTTCAGTTATAGACAGATGTTTATGCATGACTGCCTCTGTCTTTCAGAGAGAGACTCTGTGGGTGGAGAGCAAACCAATGATTAATTTAACAGAGAAACTTCCTTTTATGATTCCGTGTCTGTGTTGGACACTGACAGGTTGTACGTTCCATAATAAGTTGGAAACAAGGCACATAACATCTTTAACATCTTGCACTGTAAAAACATTTTCCCCCTAAAAACCAGTGCCAACATACTTTGATTTATAGAGCCGCTAATGCGCTACGATAACAGAGCTGCTGGCAGGGAGGGAGGGAGAGAGGGAGAAGAAGAAATGTGTTTTGTGGCGGATGTGCTGGATGTTTTGACAGGTGCGGTGAATACCTGCAAAACTAATTTGCCTCCCAAGCAGCTAGGTAGGGAGCAATGCCCCTTGAAAAAAAAAACTGCCAGACTCATCACAAACAGTAGTTATCCTTTTTAGCATTATTGCACCCAAGAGCGAGGAAATTGAAACTGAAGCCATTTTCTCTCAAATGCATTCCCATATCTCTGATCACTTTTATGGCTCGAGCTCGCTGTGACTTGCAGCACTGCCGGCAATACACTAACAGGACGCAGCTGCCAAACTCCAACAAAATCACTTTTTTTCTTCAAAGGCACTTTTTCTTCCCAGTCCACAAAGTAGTCATGGTCTATCTTTTTAATGAGCCTCAAAACTTGTGCAAACTGATTTTTCTCTGTTGTTTCAGTTCAACCCCTGCAGTGACTTAATGTCTAAGCGTCTGGACTTGCTTTTATTATAAAAGGATATTACAGTGAGGTTGGGCAAAATTTGGGTGAGCTAAACGAGCCACAAGGTGCCTTAATCTCCACTGTGTGCCTGTGTGCGTGTGCGTGTGTGTGTGTGTGTGTGTGTGTGTGTGTGTGTGTGTGTGTGTGTGTGTGTGTGTCTAGAGAGTGCAGTATTAAGGTGGGAAGTATGTGCGAGTATTTGGGGAAGATGTAGGTTAATGGTTGTCTCTGTCCCTCTGAGCTGAATAATTCATCCAATGGGAGGCTTTTCTGTGTCTCTGAAGGCTCTCTCTGATTGGTTAATCATGATGTAACATCTCAGGGCTCCACCTGCTTTTCCTACCTTTACAGGCTGATAAAACAGTATTTCCTAATTGCTAAAACACTAAACCCTATTGTCTGAACCAAATTCCTTAGCGGCCTGAACCCTTGTATTGAATCAGTCACTCTTTTGGTAAAACCATAATCACTTTTCACCTATTAGACACAACTTGCAAACACATTCTCACTCACTAAAACACATGTTGCACTGTGATGCACTTGTGCTGCATAATGGTAAGCACAGGTAGCAAACGATAAACACATTTGAAGCACAGAGGTCACAGCTTAAACACAACCACTCAAAACTGATCACACTTGTGGCTAATGATGTGAGGAAACCAATATAAGCCTGGATCTGGTACTCCAGGGTTTTTTTCCCCCCATTGCCTGGCCAGGGAGAATGTGGTCTGTGATGTGGATGAAGTCTTGTGGCCTGACCAAGCACGTAGACATGATGCTGTGGCTGAATGATTGTTGATACTGTAAGCACTTCAGTTTGATTTCGTGGATTACATTATTTCTACAGCTTCATGTCCTGAGCATTGTGTTTTCAATTTGTTTTATGTAGTGTGTAATGACTGCTCGGTATTGTTTCTTTGATTGACTTGGGGTATGATCTGACATCATTATTTGGTTTTGCAAATTTAAAAAATGAGTATGTGCTTATAGTGTTGAGAAATGCGTGGTGGATGCCAAGAAATGTGTTTTAGCAATTGAGAAATACTGTAAGTACCATCCATCTGACCTGTGTGTTTGTGTAGGTGTGTGTATATTTGCACAATTCTGTAACCCCCCACAGGTCTACTACTTTCATTTCTACTTTTTTTTTGCCTTTGTTTGTTTAATTTATTGTTTTTTTCCTGTTCCCTTTTTTCCTTTCACTCCTTCCTATTTCCTCTCTCATAAATACTCTCTCACACACACACACAAAGTCACATGAAAACATACACAGATTAACACACACACACACACACACACACACACACACACACACACACACACACACACACACACACACATACACACACACACACACGTTATCTCTCTCTCTTTCATAGTCTCTTGTGTGTCCGTCTCCATTAGACCACCTCCACTGGGATGTTCTGACACAAAGCACAGCCTGAAGGGAAACAAAAAAAACATAAACAATAACAAAAACAGAACAACTGTAACAAATAACAAACACAACACAAATATAAAAATGTAAAATAATAGTAATAAAAGTTCCAATAGAAACCAAGTAGTAAATAAAAAACAGTCATAGTAGAAGTGAGGTCTTGGTCCTGGTGGTGTCAGTACAAGAGGGATTTTATTTTGCTTAGTATTAGTTGCATAAAGGTGTTACCTCATTCTGTTTTATGGATGGAGAAAGAACACAAGAAGTGTTTGCAACACATTCTCTTTAATAAATGTCATCGACTCATTCAATGCAAAGGAAAGTGATACTCTTGAGTTTTTTCGAATCTTTTGAAAAGCAGAAAATGTAAATGTCCTTGTATTGTTTTTCCATCCATCACTTTGTGTTACACACAGAAAGTTAAGACACCTCCAAGAAAAAAAAATACTATTAGAACAGAGAGGTTTAGTAAGTTAGCCTCATGATATGCTCTAAAACAGCACTATTGTCTATGCATCAATTTTCATTTGGGACCTTAGTCAAGCCAAACAATGGCAGCAGTGAAATTACCTATTTTTGGATGAAGCGTTATGTTGTTGATGGTGATGGTCCCAGACATGGAGCATACTCACTGCATCGCTGTTGGGTACATGACTTGAATGATTATGCAGATTCAGCGGTGTGAGTTCAAGTGTAAATTGACACACCTTTAAGCACCTTAGTAAAATGTGTCACGGTTTTTCAAAAAATGAAAGGCACAAAGCTGCATGCCGGTGATCCAAGAGAAAAGCACTCAACAACAGATTTAACCTCCCCTCACTGACATGTCGACCTTATTAATCAAGTAGAGCAGCAGCATAACGAGAGACCACATATGAAACTACAGATTTCAATAATGAAAAAGAGGATTTCACGCTGCAGAAAAGCTGAAACTAAACTTTTATTGCTTGCTGCACTGGTTAAATCCAGATTACTCAACATCAAATGTCAGGAAATGACTGAAATTAATTCACGATTAGAGAAATTGTTCAAGCAATGCATAGTTGTAGTTTAGCATCTGTAACGAACACATGTGACCGCATCCCAGTCATTCATGAGCTCTGTGATTTTCTCTCATTCCATGATGTCTCACATGAGCAGCATTCATTTCAGCCGGACATCTCACATCCTCCATGTCTAACGGCATCACTGTAACATACTAAAAAGATACAGTCTGCTTAACTCAGAGAATTCCTCAAGTTATTAATTAATTAGATTTATTTGTAAAGGTGTTAACGTTCTGGCCCCGGGGACTCTTTCTAGGTATTTCCAAAGACACAACAGAAACAGAACAACTATGAGCACAGTGAAAGTAAATTGTAAAACTCCACACAGTATCTTAGTTTGGAGTGTCAGCTTTGTCTGCACAGGGTAGTCAACAATGGTACATTACCAGATGAAAAATAAAATGATAAATACATTCTTATTACAAAGGCTAAGTGCCTGTTAAAGTAAGTTATTTGTAATTGATTGTACTTATGTGTATTGAGTATGGGTTCTATGGGTTTGTTTGTTATGGTACTTTCTTTAATTTCCATATCTATAGTGTATTGTGGTTTTGTTATTCTGTATGTTTAATTGCATTTGAATGTAAAAGCCAATAAAGGGACAACTAATACAAACAATCAATATGTACAAACTGCATCAAAGTTACATGCTTCATATTCAAACTATGTTCAACTGCATCATCCATGTCAGATACCAATCAAGTCAAATTAAATCCACAAACCAAGACAACCAAAGAAACCATAGGGACAACCACCAACAATAAAAACAAGACTTGAAGTCTACAGACGCGCTATTGGCTCCATGATGCTGTACTCAGACACAACAGTGCCTTTAGCTAAATGCATAAAATGGTTACAATTGGGACGTTCACCATTCAATCCAATCCTATCATGCTTGTGGGTTACTGTTAAAAGGTGAGCAGCTGCGTTTTGGGCTAACTGTAAGCGAGCGAGGGAGGCCTGGTTAATGCCAGTGTAAAGTACATTACAGTAGTGCAAACAAGTCAAGATAAAAGAATGAATCAAGCGCTCAAAAACAGTAAAAGATACAACAGATTTAATTTCGGATAAAAGCCTCAGATGATAAAAACTGGTTTTAACTACTGAGTTTATATGTTTATCAAGTTTAAAATCGCTGTCCATTTTGACACCAAGGTTTGTGACTGTGGGTTTTACATAAGTCTGCAGGGAACCCAGGTCTATAGGAGAAACACCACTGGCTCGACTAGGTCCAAACACCATGACATCAGTTTTATCTTCATTTAAGTTTGAAAAGTTAAAAGCCATCCATTCCTTGATGTCCTTCAGGCACTCTAGTAGGGGTAACAGGGAGCTCTTATCATTTCTCTTTAGCGGCAGGTAAATTTGGGAGTCACCCGCATAAAAATGGTAGGAGATGCCATGTTTTTAAAATTTAAACCAAGGGGGACCATTAGTTAACTTAGCAATAAGACGTCACCCTTGCTAGTCAGTTAAAGTAGTTATTACAATTTCTATGAATGTAGGTTCACAATGCCAGGTAATCGGGCAGCCACCCACCACTAGCCAGGGCTCTCGATCCTTTTCATTATTTTTATGTTATTAGAGTTTAGCTTGTTTGCATGCAAACATTTGTGTTAGCTCTGAATGCTGAGTACAACTGAGAGAGACAGGACCAGATTATATAGATTACTGTACTTAGGGAAATGTAATAGTTTAAGTGGTGCACACACTCCACCATGTGTGTGTTATTGTCGAGTATGTTTATTTATCACTTCTGCAGCAAAGGTCACAGTCACTCTGATATTTCACGCAGATCCACAGCTGAGCAGCTTCCCAGTAAAGTGCTTATTTGTGAGAAAAAAATTTACTCAGAGGGGGAGAAGTGACCTTTACAGAAACATGAACAATAAACTCATTGATCGCACACACACATCTGAACTTCAGTTTATTGCCTTTAACCTTCTCAATGTGCCCAAATCAATGGACACACACACATGTTTACTTTTACAGGCACCTCCCACCAGATAACACAATGTGCTGTTTACCATATCCAAATACTTTAACTCCCTGTCATGTTTGTGCAAAGAGACACATATATAATTCATTAAAGATAATGTACTGCATGTCTTTTTAAATAACAGGCTGATACCAACATCTGGCACCTCGCTGGGGGAGTCTGTGCCAGCTAACATAACAGCCTTATCAGTGTCGGAGGATTATGTGTACATTACAAACCTGTCAGTTTACGACGGAGGCTGAGCCAGCCAGGAGAAATAAAACCTCTCTGCTGGATGTGGCATTAAAGGTTCAAATGCATTCCAAATATCTGAGAGAAAATGAGAAATGTCATCAGAAAACCTGTAGCCAGAGTTTGTGTGTGAGGAGAAAGCTGTTTGAAAGAGAAGTGAGTCATGACTCGTAAAACATCAAACAGCCGAGAGAAGAGAGATAAGATGAGGTAAAGAGAGGATAAAAGTCTGATTCCAGGTGTGTCACAGCAGTGGTTTCAATTTAATTTCATGCAGCAACTTTATGCCCTCAGGGTCTCCTTTACATGTCTATTGATTTCTTGCAGCAATGCTATAAGTGACAAGCCAGCATAGGAAATCATTGCATGTTAAAAGATTTGGACTTGATTTATTTTATAACCCTGAATCACCGACATGTGTTTCAGAAGATAATTGAGATTTTAACACAATGTTTTGTTATGCAGGTAGTTTTATTGAATTTCCCTCAAAGAGTGAACCAGACAGAGTTTGAAAAATTCCAATACTTCACTTCACCTCTGGCAATCATTTAGAAATCCTAGACAGAGACATGTCACACAGGAGACACAGGATTTTATCTTACATGTTCACAACTTTAATGTTGAATTCAACTTGTTTTGGCAGGGAGAGAAATGCTGCCGTGTGGGAACATTTGTTTGTCACTGAGGTTAAAACTGTTCAAATTCAAAGTGAAGGACAAAAAGCAAACCCCAGCTCTTAGTAAAAAATGAGATCAGGAGGCACAACCACCAAATTATCATTATAAGTACAGAAATAACTGATAATTCTCTGATCCGCAAATACTTCAGTAATCAAATGATCTTTCAAGTGTTTTCAAAAATAAATCGTACTTGTGTTCAGATTCACTGATCCGATTTAAAATTGAAGATAAGAGTACATCTGTTTGCATAGCCCTGACTCCATAAGAGTGCAATACAAAACAGCCGACAGCCTGGTTCTTATTCTCTGAATCTGTTTACTGAGGTGTTTCTGCTTACTTAGGCTGTGTTTAACGTCTTTAATCTTGTAAGAGTAATGTCACCGAATGGGGGCTTGCCAGAAAACAACACATCTGAAATCGCTGAACTGATTTAAGGTACTTCATATCAGAAAGAAGTTTGCATTAGATCGCATCTAACATATCAAATCTCACCCAATTGTTCTTTGATTTAATGAACTGTGTTAGCTTGTAGCCTTTCTATCGAGGTTCATATCGAGTCTTGTAAGCGAGAGATGCACACTCCTGATAAATTGCAAAAAATATTTGTTCTATATACTTACATGGTTAAAAATGCAGCTTATCTTGGTTTTATATTATTATAACCCAGAAATTTGAAGATTTAATAAGCATATTCTAATTGTCGTCCCATAAATGTAAAGAAATCAAGGAAATACTTATCTGATCAATTCATGTAAAGCCTTAACCCCTTTTTGGGGGGCACATCCAGAGACACATTTTTTCCATTTTCAGTGCATGGTTAAGAGAAAAAAAAAGTGACAATTTGCTTTGAAAAGGAAATGTTAACTGTACACTCCAGTAATTTTACACAAAATTGAAAATGTACTTCACACTCAGTTTCCTTCATGAGCACTGAATGTGAAGATTACAAGGAAACCAGCAGGCGTGGATGTAATATATGGATGTAATTCAGCTCTGTCTGGTCCTTAAGTCCTTTAACTGGACTCAAATAATTAGTGTAGGGGCCACAGTGTTACTCCCACAGCTCCAATCCACAAACTAATGAGAGCCAAGGGCTAGACGAGCCTGGGATACTGGTGATACTCATCCTCTATTATCAGCTCTGTTTGCACTCTCAAACTGGAAAAAAACCCACTAATGAATAAACATACCAAACTGAGGGATATATCCAGATTGTGTTTAATCAGGCAATTACTGCAGACATGTTGTGTCCTCCAAAAATAATCTCTACTCTGCTGCTGTAGGTTTGAGGGAGGAGGATGTGTAATTAGGGAGCCTGTGCAAAGGAAGAGCAGGAGAGTAATGGCTGAGACGTCTGTCAGGAGAGGAGTGTAAAGAAGAAAAGAGGGAAAAAGTCAGCACACTAAATGTCCTCTTCAACTTTTAATCTGGGTAAATTGCACAGATCAGCAACAAGCAACAGATGCGTTTGTGTTGCTGTGTAGTCGTGCACCTCAGTTTGTGTTCAGTTTGAGTGCGCTCCCTTTTTTTTTTTTTGAGTGTAAAGGAGAAAACCATCCCAGGCAGCTGACTCTTTATGATAAAGGGCAGAGAGAAGCGAGCCAAAAACAACAACTTGCTTCTCCCCCCCTCAGCTGGGTATGTCATTTCTGTTTTGAGGAAAACTTGGGGATGGATGTTGAGATTGTCTATGGACTAAAGACAAACGGAAAGAAACACACTAACTTGTCACTAACACTCACTTTACTGCCACAAGGAAGTAAGAAAGGCCAAAAAAAAACTGTGTTATATGCCTGCCTTTGAGGGAAGTTTGTTGAGATTCCACATTACAAAGTGCCACAGTGACCTGAGCTGCACCTGGGGCTCTAATTTGCACCTCAGACAAAATGATTCAGCCGAATGCTAGTGTGCGAGCGCAGTGAAGGTTTAATGGATTAACGATCCCCCGACACAGAACAGGAATGTAACATCAGAGAGGTTTATTGGCATTGCAGAAGGTTTCCATATGATGGTTTTACATTTAGAAAAGAAGGAACTGGGTCAGGGCGCAACTGCTTGACTGAAAACTTGCTCTGTGGGTCCAGGAAAGCTACAGATTGTGACAAGAAAAGAGTGATAACCAGTGATATACATTTATTCTGCACAAAGTAACTGATCAGTAAGAAATGGAGGTTTATGATGAAAACTAAACTAAGGGTCTGACACTGTTCGTCTGATATGATTGTAAACATCCCCAAGTTAAACCTGAAAGTCCTCCAGCCATCAGCTCATTACCGTTCCTTTAAGACGTGTATGTCAGCACAAAAATGTCAGAATTTCTGCCATATAATCTCAAAAATATGCAATACCATCTGTATATTTCTTTAGATACAACACCTGTTATATTTTTAAAGCAACAGCTTGCACAAACTTTCATGAGAAATTAATTTGGGCATGTGACCTGTCAGATTTTTCAGTCCTCAGTATCTCAAAGCAGGCTGATTCAAAGCAACAATTTTAACCTCAAGAGTCCAAATCAGTGCCCTGTCTGTCTGCCAATCATCGTCAGTCCTTGTAGGAGGAGTGAAAATGCTTTCTCTCCGATGACTCACTTTATAAACAAAGCCAGAAAAAGGGCAAGAGATCTCCCAGCTTGAAGCAGCATGATGCCGTAATGAACAAGGGCTTTACGATGTGACATCTTTTGTCTGCTGCCATGTCCAGCTTCACTGCTGGCTTAATCCTGTCCCAGGTGTTGCTCCATGCGTGTTTGTGCGTGTGTGTGTGTGTTCAACTGAAGGTAGTGATTCACTCTCCCCTTCCAGACTCGGCGAGTGATAATGATTTAGTTTTGGAGCAGCAGCGCAGGTTGGCAATGACGCAGGTTGCTGTGGCAACGGCATGCAATGGGCAACGGAAGTCGACCATGTCAGGCTACAGGCCTCTGACAGCTACCCACATACATACACACACGACACAACTCAAGGCTTCATACTCTACAAGCAACTACTCATCAGAGTTTTATGCTGTCCTCCTAAAAAGTGAACTACATTTCAACGACTTAAACTCCGTCCATCACCAATCAGAACCTCAGCTGAGAATATTTAGTGTTCTTCTAAATGTTTTGGGGGTTCGGCTTTTGTTTTGACAGAACAGTCTGCTACAATGTATCACCTTGGCTTCAGTGGCTTCTTTAGAACAATTCAGAAACCAAATAAGAAGTGCTCTTAAGAAATAATGCACAGACAATGAAAGAAGGCCAAGGAAGCCGCCTCAATTTTGAACCAACTTTCCAAATGATCTCAATGTAAGTTTTACAAAACAGATTTGTGTGATCCAGCATCTACGGAAATATGCTTCTTCTTCTCACTTTGAGGCCTGCTTTGCGCAAACAGATATATTTCCCTCATTGTTTGTACTGCATTCTGAGCTCCATCTGTCTGTTTGAGCAGCGTTTTTCTCTGAACATGTGTTTGATGCTCTGTGCAGGTCAGACTTCTCCTGTCTGGTTTTGTGGAGCATCTTTCATCTGATGTCTTATGTCAGCTAAGAAACCCAAGGACAGCTCAGCAGAACGCTGGGTCTTGGCACAGGACCACAGACTGGACAAAAAAAAAGAAACATTGTAATAAATCCAACTGGCTGCGGTCTGAGGCTGCTAACATGCAGGATCAGGACTGGCTGCTTTGTCCTGAAAATGAAGACTCTGTTGGACACCATGCAGCAGGTACAAATATAAGCCCAGACATCACAAGCACTTACAGACAGATGGATTCATTACTACTTTACAGATTTGTCTTTACTGTCTACCAGAGCTATCTGTAACTAGTCAACATAAACAATGCATCTCAGGAATCTAAGGAAAATATGGTATTATGTATTCTATTAACCAAAAGGGGGGAGTGTTTTCAAGTCACAAACAATTTGACACAGATGTCAGTAAAATGTTCTCTGACAATGTATATAATTTTTTTCTACTTGATCAATTTAGTAATATTTTGTCCCCTTTTTTTGGTTTTGACTCACTCTTTAGACCATTGTTAGTAAACTTAATCCTTACAGCTATTAAGTTGTAACCACGCACTGTGAAAGCACTTTACTAACACACAAATGTAACCTCCGGGAGACAGAGCTGGAAACACTTATAGTAAACCCCTCAAGATAAAACTCACTGCTACAACAATCTGAACACAAAATACACTCTTGAATTTTGTTAGTTCACTCTGACTCTATCTATTGGACTTCTCATCTTCCTGTTGTCCACCAAGGAAATCAAAAGTTCACATAACCCCTTTGACGCACACCTAAATTAAAATCTCTTAGACAAGAAAACTTGTTGGAAAATTCACAAGATCTTGAACATTCCATGTCTACTTTGAAGTTTGGATTTCAACAAACTTTGCAAGATTGTTTTTCTCTCTCTTGGACCCTAGATGATGTACAATTTGGTGTATGAGACACACTTTTAATACCTTTTTTGCCATTGAACAAGTGAGCTGCATCCTTCACATCGGTGCATTAAATACCAGTTTAAAATGCAGAGAGAGGAATTTAAATATGTTCCGGTAGTTTACCTTGGAGATGGTACTCAAAGAAGCAAGATAAAGCTGTGCTACACAAAGGATGCTGGAGGCACTTTTAACAGCATTTCTGCCTCATTAGGTCATAATCATGTGTACAAAGAAATTGGTGGTATAGATATTTAATACGTCTCTTGGAGTGCTGGTTTGATTGACTTCTCAGTTTAAAGAAAGTGACCAGGCCAGATGGGTGGCTTCTTTTTTTTTTTTTTAAGTTTTAAGTTATATTTTTGGGCAGCACAGCTGAAGAGAGACAGGAAATGTGGGGAGTAGAGAGTGGGGGAAGACATGCAGCAAACTGTCAGGCCAGGTGTTGAACCAGCAACCGCTGCGCTGAGGACCGTAGCCTCAACACATGGGGCGTGCTTAAACTGCCAGACCAACGACACCCTGGGTGGTGTAAGTCTTAGGGAACTTCATGCAGAGGGTCTGTCCCTACCTCACAACTGCCAATGTTACCATAGTCTGAGCTCAACTATCATAGTATTACTTAGCATGGTTGGGATTGGGGTGGCTCAGTGGGTAGATTCGGTGGTCTATCGATCAGAAGCTTGGTGGTTCTATCCCAGCTCCGACGGTCACATGCCGAAGTGTCCTTGAGCAAGACACTGAACTTGCTCCTGCTGTTGTTCAGTGGTGAGAATGGCCACGGTTACGTGATGTTTTTTAATTCGGAATTAATTATACAGAATAAAATAATTCAGAATTAAAGTATTCTCCTTCGCGTTTACATGATAATAGTAACTAAGAATTGAGGTTTACATGGAAAACACGTTTAATCGTCTTTATTCAATTCTGCTTAAAGTCTGGGGGTTGGGAAGGGTTCTGATTGAACAGGGGCGGGCGTGACGTATTTACATCTACCGAAAGAAAACAGACTCCAGTTCCTGCTTCTTTTATTTTCGCTTACAACATGGAAGACCACACATAAGTACAATTTTCACTTTGATTTTGATTATAGTTTTGAATAAGCAACTCGACACAAACATACTGCTTCATTTTCGTCAGCTGAGGAGGAGAAGAGAGATAGAGGACCGGAGAAGGGAGGCGGAAGACCTTACTTTGGCCAATCAAAGCCAATGGTTAGTGCAACAGCTGCTCTAGCCCACTGCAATATCCCTCTCTTTTCATAACTTCCATTTATTCTAAGGCTCCTATTAAATAAATAGTCTCGGCTCGAGCCCAACGCTTGCTTCGGGCGGCCATCCCTGAAATATGTCCCCGCTAGCACGGAATATGTGTCATCACGACAGGACAAGGGAACGAGCATGCGCAGAACGACCAGAATTAATTTAAAGCGGAATGAATGGCTACGTTTACAAATTCCTCTTTAATTCAGAATAAAAATTAAATCCTCTTTAAAAAGATTAAAAATAACCTTGTAAACACCTAATTCCGAATGAAAATGATAATTCCAAATTAAACTGAAATCCGTTGTATGTGGCTTGTTTGTTCTGATTTTAAATCTGAATTGAATAATTTCACAATCATGTATACGTTCATTCCGCTTTAAATTAATTCCGGTCGTTCTGCGCATGCTTGTTCCCTTGTCCTGTCGCGATGACGCACATATTCCGCGCTGGCGGGCACATATTCCAGGCTGAGGTAGAGCAGCTGTTGCACTAACCAGCTTTGATTCCCCAAAGTCCGGTCTTCCGCCTCCCTTCTCCGGTCCTCTATCTCTCTTCTCCTCCTCAGCTGATGAAAGTGAAGCAGTATGTTTGTGTCGAGCTGCTTATTCAAAACTATAATCAAAATCAAAAGCGAAAGTTGAACTTATTGCGTGGTCTTCCATGTTGTAACCGAAAATGAAAGAAGCAGGAACTGGAGTCTGTTTTCTTCCGGTAAACGTAAATACATCACGCCCGCCCCTGTCCAATCAGAACCCTTCCCAACCCCCAGACCTTAAAAGGAATTGAATAAAAACAATTAAACGTGTTTTCCATGTTAACCTCAATTCGGAATTAATATTTCCATGTAAACACGAGGGAGAAAACTTTAATTCGGAATTATTTAATTCGGAATTATTAATTAAGAATTAAAAAACATCATGTAACTGTACCCAATGAGATTAGCTAATGCTGATGCTCCCTCTCTATATAGCAGCCTCCGCCATCGGTGAGTGAATGGGTGTGAATGGGTGAATGTGACAAGTAGTGTAAAAAGTGCTTTGAGTGGTCAGAAAGACCAGAACAGGGCTATAAAAGTACAAGTCAATTTGCCAAGTCCATTTACAAACTCCACATTGCAAAAACAGATGGTACCAGAAAAAGCTACATAGTTGCACAGAGACTGCACATTGACTTTGCTGAATCCAGTGCAGGAAGACAGGGTTACACTTTTTTTCTTTCTAGGGGGGCCCCCAAAGAAGGCTTCAACTTATAGTGGTACAACTCATATTAAGCCCATTGCTAAGATCTCCTTTAAAAAAGGCTACAGGAATGTAGTCACGTAACATTTTACGGTTTAAACTAATAGGTTTTGGATGAAAAATATTAAAACATTTGTCTGATGAAACACTGTCTGTCACAGTTATTGTGCTGTTTGTCATAAGTTAGACGAAAAATGAAAGTCTGCTGAGTCAGCTTGTTCTCAGGAAATACTTAAGCTGGTTTTTCATTCGCTTTTGGTTTGACGGAAGAAGAAAAAGGAGTAATAAATCAAAGTGCTCTGATGGCTCTCTAGAGCTTTAAGCACATGTACTCTAGTTGCATAAACAAGATCTGGCTGTTCTGAAACTCAAGCCTTTAAAAGACATTATGCAGGTATGAACAAGTATTTATATGTAAGGAAAAAAAAACTGTGTGACAGACTGCCTCTCTGCCACAAACACACACTAACATTTTCACATTGATACAATACTTCTCTCCCTCTTTCCCTTCTTTCTTAGTCTCTCTCCATCCATCACACACCTACTACAACCCTGTCACTCACACACACATTCCCCCCAGCCTCCATTAACAATGTCTCTTCCAAACACACGCGCACACACACTGCAGAGAGCAGAGCTGCTGAACGTAGCATTAGGCAGTGATGGGAAGGCAGGGCCAAGGCATCCTGGCTCAGTCTGGACAGGCAAACGATCCACTGATCCATCAATAAACCCCTATCCGTTATAGTGCTCAGTGCTGCTCCTCTACCCCCCCAACCCCTCCTCATCCTCTCCTCCTCCCTCTCTTCTATTTCTTCTTCCCTGCTGTGCTGAGAATAATGCACAGATGCAAAAATACACAACACAAAGCAGCCAGACATACTAAATGATATTGGCAGGCATCTTTGCAGACTCTCATACATATTCAGAAAAAACTGGGGACTCTAGTGTATATTTGCCTCCTGGTCGCTTGAGTATGTGCCCGAGTGCAGCAGGACGAGGTGTTGATCGATAGCTAAAGCCTCATTAACATAGAGCCGATCATACAGACATTCACTGTACTGCCAAGAAAAAAGCACATTGATGCAGCGGTGACATTTGCTGAGCGAGTCACAGGACCCTGTGCAACAACACACTGTCACTGTGTCTGTGGAAAAACTCACTCTGACATGGTATAGATGCAGCGTTATTGTCTATGTACACAAACACCAGTGCCATGGACTCACATGACTTCAAGGTTGAAGTTGATGACTCGACTAAAATTCAATTACGTTTAATATAAAAAGACTCTGATAGTGTTTTGATCTGCAGTGACTTAATTATGCATTCATATTGCTACTACAATAAAATAGATAAAATAGCCTGTCTGTTACTAGCTACATTTTATAAGTGTTTCACTCATTAATCCATCAGTGACTATAATACTACATTATACAATCTAATTATTGAGCATTCTGAAATGGGGTGCAGGTTTAGTTTCTGGGTAAAGCATAAGCCTTGCTCAGGCTATGGTTCTCAACACATTAGCCACAGGGTTCATCTCCCAACTTCAGCCCTTTGATGCATATATCCATAGACATAATAAAGGGTAGACGCTGCATTGGCTGCTGGGGCGCAAGAAATACGGCCGCCATCTTGGTCCGGTCATCCTACCCATGATCCTGCCTGTAAATGTATACTGAAGCAGCAGAGACTTCAAGATGCCGGAGCACTGTGCGGCAAAATACCTATCATACATCACATATATCACATATCAGAATATTCTATTACTGTTAAGCCCACTATGAAAATTTAAATATACCGAACCATGTGTCCTGTATCATACCTACATGTATGATGTTTGCAGAAAAAAAAACCTGCATGAAAATCAGTTTAGTATTCAGCGAGTTATGATTGATTAAATGCGCTGACAATTAATTGCCCCTGCCAAACAGATTACACTGAGTGGAGCGGGTGACCGAACCAATATGGCGGCCCCACGGCTCGTCAGCGCCAATAGGTAGTAGCGGTCGATGCAGCGTCCACTCTTTATATGTCTATGCATATATATATCTAACTCTCTTCGCTCCACATTTCCTCTTTCTTCAGCTGTCCTGTTAAAATAAAGGCAGAAAGCTAAAAGAAACAAGTTCTGAAGTGGGTGTTTCTTCTTCCACAAGTGTGGTGTGGTGAAAGTACAAGACACATAAAGTGAAGCATCAGTAGCCATATATTGTACCTAGTGTACAATTTACACAGTAACATTCCACTGCTGCTCCTGCTTGCTTTGCTTTAAATGATTAAGGGGAATTACATTTGATAAAAGCTGACAAACACTAGCCTGGCAAACAGATGGATCTTTGTATTATTGTTTCCTTTGTCTGTTCCCCCACAAGTAAGGACAGACTCCCATCTGATCTCATTCAGGTTGACAAAACACAAAATGTTTATCCAGCATTAAAGTGCCACAGAGGTATTTTACAACTATAAACAACTAGATGGCTGCAGAAAGTTTTGAATCTGATGATAAACTAGACGAAAGTTCCACTTATGTTCAAATAGAAAGTGTTCGGCACTACAACATGCCTAACAAAAGTCCTGAAATTCCCTGTATGTGTAAACGCAAATATCTAAAATTTTCATCCTGACTTCACTAGTATTTGTTCCTGCCAGCCCCTGGGCAAATTTTCACTTGAAGTCAGAGAGAGCTCATCTGAGGACACAGCAAGAAATACTAGGAAAAATTCACTACAAGCAAGCAGGGGGGAGAAGGACATTTTTTTATCAGGTGACAAGTGCAAACCTGGAAGAGCATCTCATAACAGCATGAATAAAAGCATTCAAGGTTGAAGAAGGAGAATCCTGTTCAAGGCGAGAACAGTGTTTACAAGAAGCATTGATATATGTAAATGAAAAAACAACATAGCATAGGTCTTGGTGCTTCGTCCACCGCCAAGTTGTAAACATTTTGCTGTAGTTTTCACAGCATGCTCTTGATATCATGTCCTGCTTCCACAGATTCACCCTATCACCCCATTCGTCTGACAGGGGATACTTCATGCTATACGGGACGTGTCAACAAGCGACTTTGAAAAAATCTTGGGGCTGAGCTCATGAACATTTGGGAACATTTTGAAAGAGGCTTCAGTTGATCTACAACCCCATTTCCCCCCAAAATTGAGACAACGTTTAAAATTATAATAAAATGGGGTTTGATGGTTTGCGTATCATTTAAACCATATATTTATTTGAAAATATTCAGCAAGACAATACCAAACCATATTCTGCAAGTATTTCAACAGCATGGCTCTGTAGTAGAGGAGTTTAAATTTGCCTTTCACACATTGAAAACATCCTGAAGTGAAATATATCACAAAGGAGACTGTTAAGCAGCTGGAATCCCATAGGTGTCAGGCAAGAATCAGTCAACATTGCACTTTCAGAACTCCAAAAATTGGTCTCCTCTGTTCCCAAATGTTCACAGAGCGTTGATAAAAGAGGAATTGATGCAACATGATGGTAAACATGCCTCTGTCTCGACTTCTTTAAACCTGTTGCCGGCTTCACATTTAAAATGAGCTTGTGTTTTTCACAAAACAATGACATTTTACAGTTTTAACATTCAATATGTTGTCTTTGCACCATATTTGGTCAAATATAAGGTTTCAATGATTTGCAAACCATTAACATCAGCATTTGATTTTACACAACACCTTGTTTTTAGGGAATTGGGGTTGTACAAACTGTGAATACTGAATTTTTGCAAACTAGCTACTTACCCTATGTGCCAACCTCAATAAAACCTTTTTGATTTGTCTGGATGATTCCAGTGTTCAGAGGGTTTTATTCCTTTCCTCCTGAGTTCAATGTTCAAAGTCTTCTATATTGTCAAAAACTGCAGTATGCACCAGACATACTGAGGATTTGAAATTACGTTTCTCTCTCAGACACTAGCAACGACAACAACAGATAAACATAGGAAATAGATAGAAAAAGATAAGAAGTAAGCTAATAAAAATAAGAAATACAGTTTAAAACCGGACAAAAACTTTGCTATAGTGCAATTTAAAATCAAAGTGAGTGTAGGCATTTCAGTCCTGAGGATGACAGACCTCAGTGTTGATTTGGGGGGGGGGGGGGGGGGGTGGTCAGTGACCGGGTTAAGTCTGTGAAGAGGGCATTATGGGAATAAATGGGAATGCTTAGAACTTAAAATGAACCAAAAAGGTTCCAGATTAAGCAGTCATATTGAGTTTAAAACTCCATAGCAGGACAACAAGCACAGAGAGTAGGACTTGGACTTGATTCTGGACTTCATCGCCAAGCCTTGAGACTTTCGTAAAACGTACAAATAAGTGACTTTGCCCAATCTGCTCTGACAAACACAACTCTGTTGCGTTTATACGGTGTAGATGTCACTTCAGCTCACTATACTGTGCAGCCACAGTACATAAGGGGTTGACAGAGTAAGTTTTGTTTTCTCACAAACACTGCAGCTGAACTGAGAGATGAAACAGCAGTAGAGGGCCTTATGTGTGAAACAGGTAAACAGCAGACAGGCGGTACTTGTGTATGTGTGTGTGGGGAATGGACATTATTTTCTTGCTTTTCTTTGAGGGAATGTTTGTTATGATGAAACCACTGGCCTCCATGTAAAGATTGGCAGAACCTGTTTGTGTTTCTGAGAAAATTGAATCGCAAAGATGGTTTTCATGTGAGTCAGGTTTTTTTTACTTTGGCACAAATAAAATATTTCCCTTGGTTAGATGATTGCTGTGTTTAGTGGCAATGATGTTATACGCTGTGCTGCCAAGAGAATATCAGGATACACTTGAGCAACAGCCTCACTGATGGGTTTTAAAAATACTTTCCAACATTAGAATAAAAGCCCTTATTTTAAGACAGTTACATCATAATGATGTGTATGTTGTATTTACATGACAATCAAACTGTCTCTCCCAGCTCGATCTATGCTCAGGGGACAAAAGACATCTAAAAAATTACATTAAAGGTCAGAGAAATGCATTCATAAATTAAAGCTGCCGCCATAAAACCTCACATCCTAGACTTTTTTGTACCTTATATGTCCTTAATATGAAGACAAATATGAATATAAATATGTAGATAAGCTGTGTGCTGACCTAGCTGGTTTCCTTGTATGACCATTTAAATTCCATTTGTGTTCTCTGATTTGCATAGGGGTCGAGAGTGGGGATATGATGTCACTCTGCCTGTTACAAAGTGCTTCTGTTTTTAAGTGGAGAGTAATCAGATTCAGAAAAAATCTTAGTTCCAAAGCAGGAAACCAGTTGTAACTCCTCAATAATACTTTCTATTCGCACAAGTCTGGAGTTATATAAAGTCCTGGTCCCACACTGCACTCTCAGTTACAGCTATGTAATTCTTCACTGCTCTGACTGTTGGTAAAGGTCAGGCTGACCAATATAAGACAGGAAATGATGTACGGTGGCACAATAGACTGCCTGATAGCACTGAGAAGACAGAGACACCAGCTGATGGTCCCTGTCTTTATGTTCTCTGACTCAGACCAACAACACTTGCCCTTTTCAAAACAGTTTCATAAGGCTTTTGATTGATCGCTGTCTGATCTCACACATGGGGTCTTCACAACCTCAGTTTAGACAACTAATAAAGCTAGAAGGACAAAACTTCAACCATGTTTAAATGTCCATGTTTTGGCTTGATTACATGAAGCAAAGATCAACGACAGCACGTTAACAGATATGTTTGTCAAATAAGTAAATTGGCATCAGTCTGTTTAATACAGTGCCTGAAATCAGACATGTTTCAAGTCTTGACTTGAATGAAGATTGGGACTTCTTGAGCCACCGAAAGAGTTTACTGTTTTGTCTCAAAACATTTTTTCCACAATCTAGACACTGTCCAAAAAAGGTTGTACAAATTTGGACAAACATTTCAGAGATCAAAATATGTAAATGCCAAGACAGTCTTCTCTGGAATAACTAAATTATTCTTTCTGAGGTGGCACATGGAACATTAAAACTTAGCGATGTTCCAAGGCAACCAATTTTCTAGTTGTGTAAACAGAATTTTTAAATTCGACATCAAACCTTTTTTTCAAATGCAATTTATTCATATTTTTCTTGTGAATTAAATGGCCAAATGTGATAGAAATAAGGAAAAACTGTAGAAAACTGTATAGGGCATTCAACAAGATGACATGGTTTGTGGCTTTAGTCAAGACTGGTGATAAAATATTTAATGGTGTAAAAATATTTAGTGCCAAAAAAGACAACTGGCCTTTCAAATTATAAAAAAATGTTTTTTTCCCCCACAAAGACATTGTATAAGTTATAATACTTCCAGTTCAACATGTATGTACAACAACAATCAACTGCCAAAAGTGCAATGAGAAAAAAAAGGAAAAGCAGCAGCCAGGCAGAGCACAGACAAGGTCTTCAGGCAATGTTTCACATTGGAAAAGAGCCATTTCCATTTTCAGAGCACTTCAAACAATCACTGGCCTCAGGATCTGCCATAGGCATTTAGTCTTTTCTTCCTCCAGTTCTCAATGCTAAAATCAGCAAACAAACAAAACTGTTCTTCTTAAAACACAGGACACCCAGTTAGATGATAAACAATGCATGTATAGGGCCTTTTTTATGAGCCTCTTATTGTTTTCCATGACCTATCAAATAGCATGAGACATGGCACAGACTAGTTTCATCAGATAAGACTAATTAATTCAAAATGATTACTTTAACACTTTTTCTGATGACTTGGGTTGTATTTATGTTTTTTTTTTTGTCTAGCCAGGGTGTACAAATTCTAACATGACCTAAATCGAAGAAACCTCATTCAACTGTCTCTGTGCTGAAACTTGAAGAGAGATGTCTGATTTCTGATGGATAAATTGAGTTTAGAATCTACTGATGTGCTCATTTATTAGGACCAATAATCCATACATCAAATCTCTATTTTTGTTGTCAAGTCCTCATCTCTAGTTTCAATGCAGCACTTCAGTGAGTCACAGCTTGAGCCGATCACCTCAGATAACACACTGACCTTAAAACATGTTGTTACAGTTGCTACGGAAACATCCGTTAAAAGACAGACAGTCATAAGTCAGGCATCATTTTAACTCTCTAAACATCTGCCCTGTAAACAAGACTTTCTCATTTATGATTGTTTAAAATGCATGAAGGATGTTGTACTACTGTTAACACTTGCATTTACACAAGCCTGCAATCACACATACAAACAAACACTAAAATGCTGAGAGGAATAAGCTCAAATACATCGATCAAACCAAGTATGGATAGAGTTTATACTTAGAGAAGAGATGCTCAAAATGAAAGGATAAATAACAAATTCCACATACTTGTATTTTTTTGTATTTTTTTTACCTGAAGATGAGACTTCAAACTGGTAGTTTTTCGATGGAAAGACAGTTTATCCCTGCAATCTCTTTCCTAAAACTTCCATCTTTAAGCTTTTTTAAATGAAAATTGCCATTCAGTGACTTTAGTGATACAACTTAGTCATCAAATCATCTACTTTTGATGATGTACAGCCAGGTCACCATACATTCTGCAAGAACGGGAGGAAGTTGAGGTCAAACTTGCTCTGGGAGACTTTTTTCTTTTCGGAAGAGTAAGTCTAATATTTATCAGTACTTAGTTTTGTCTCTGCCCAAACAGCTAATCAAGAACTTTTCCAAAATAAAAACAAGTCCAGAACTATTTATGTTATGATTTAGATGGAACTATTTGACTGAAGAACAAGACAAGCAATACAGTCTCACTGGGCTTTTGATGACATATTTTGTACAGCAGTACTGACGCTCTTCTCTCAGTCCCTGGAGGTATTGAGTTTTGCTGGTCTAAAAGTGGAGTCATAGATATTTTTTTCAGCTTCTTCACTTTGTGGTTCAACTCATTCAGTTTTTCCTTCCTTTCCAAAAGTTCAGTGGGTGAGCAGTATTTCGTCAAAAACCTCAAAAGCTGGAGGCGAAAGCTGCGTTTCTGCAGGGAGAGAAAGAAGAGGAGGAGGAGGTGGTGATAGTGGGTCTGCTGGGCATGCTCAGAAGAGCCTCAGGCCTAGAATAGAGCTCTGCTGACCTTGAGGGTGTCATATCGATCGATCAGCAGTGAGGAGCTTTGTGTACATGTGAGAGAGAGAGAGAGAGAGAGAGAGAGAGAGAGAGACAGAGAGAGAGAGAGAGAGAGAGAGAAGGAGGTGGGGGCGTGTAACTTCACCAAACAAGGAGAAAACTGAAACCTGCACTAATGATGAATCATTGATAAGTGAACAAGACAGGACTCTCTCAGTTTTTCTTTTCCTCTTTTCCTTTCTCTGCTTTCAATGCCTGCTTTCAGGCTTACTGCCTTCCCTCAATCTCCCTCATTTTCTTGCTGGCTTTTTCTCACTCATGCTTTTTGTCAAATGTCATTTTTAGCATTTGCTCTCTTCTTCTCCATCTGTCTCTCACTTTCTCCACTTCACATTTGCTGTTTTCCCTTTCAATCACTCGCTTTTTTTCCTCACTTGACATTTCCTGTCTCGTTCCTGCGTCAGAACTCCGGTTCATGTTGACGCTTCCCTCCCTAAAGGTGCTATGAGGGCATGAACACATACAGATGCTGCTGCATCCTCTCCTCTTTCGGGAGTCTGCACTCACTTCAGCTGGGTAGTTATGTGTAATATTCGTGGGAACTGGTAGGCTTTCAGCAGGCCAATTTGAGCAAACCTGTTAGCTATCATGCTTCCTTTTCTTCTACTTCCATTCTTTGGGTTTTTATTCTTACACATTTTGATCTTGCTCTCAAAACAACTCTGAATTTCAATGAGACTACGGAAATATAAAAAAGAACTAATATCTTTCCCTTTTCTGTACAAGTCCAACACTTCTAATGTAACAAATCTCCAATATCCACATTATGTATCAGCTTTACGTTATCCTTCTCAGTTAGCCAAAAAGCACTTCGCTTTAAATTTCAATCAGGGAAATTGAGCTTTGGTCTGATAATTTGGGCTCAGACTCAGACAGTTTGGCTGTGGTTACCCTCTGTTTCAGCCTCGTTTCACCAAACTTGTGTTTGCTTTATCTCTTTGCGAATGTAACTCTGTATTGATCAGGTAGATTAAGCTTAATTCATGAATGAGTTTAATTTTTAACAGTACTGGCATACTCCCTCCAAATGTGTACAGGACATTTCTGCTTTAAGACTTGAATCCAAATCCAACTCTTTGCTCTCAAGCAGCCAATAAAGTGTCTTCTCCTGACTGTTATGTATGTTTGTATTTGAAAGCAAACATCATGTATATATTCTGATTCACTGTATAATTTCTTCAGATGAACTTACTAATTCACTACAGGTAGTTTGAAGCATGATTTCTGGACTGTTCAGAGAGACGTTAACAGAAGATTCAGGTACAAATAGGTTTTTTAAACCTGTGATAAAAAGGAAAGAGATCACATTACTCCTCTGCTTGCATCACTGTATATAGGCTACCTGTTTCTTTCTAAATTGATTGTCTAAGTCCTTCATCTACTAGGTCTTACATAATTCAGCACCTTCATATATCACTAAATGCCTTTCATTTTCAGTCTCAACTCAAGCTCTTACATCTTCCACTGCCTGTCTTTTAGATGTTCACAGAGTGTTGCACAAGAAAATTTCAGCTTCCAGTTTTCCTGGCCCTAAACTGTTGAATAGCCTCAACCCAGGTCTTAGAACGGCAGACGCTTTTTATATTTTAAAAAGGAAATCTGAGACATTTTTTTAAGCTGGATTTTAATTCTCATGATATTTTAATAGTATCTCACTTGTTTTTTAATCAAACGGAATTTTGTAGGGCATTGTTGGCCTAGCTGTTTATGCACACTCCCCATATATAAAGAATTATTATTAGAACACAAATTAAATTCCATTCAGCTCCATTTAACTTGGTAAATGGAAAAGTGAAAAAATATCTTACTAATTAGTTAACACAAATTTAAACCTCATTAAATGATGAAAATGTAAATCGTATAGCTGCGTAAACACTGCGCTATAAGTGAAAGGAAAGCAGCACTCTCTAAGCTCTCATTAGTATCAAGAGAATATAAAATATTAGGATCATAGGATCAGGATAATAGATTAGGTTAACAAAGTGCTTTTAGCAGCTAAAAGTCAGATCATTCTTGCGGGTGGTGGTGGAGACCAAAAACAGAGTAAAATATCATGAACCAGAACAAATTGTAATGTTACTGGATGTCAACTAATTTTAATTAAATCTTATCTCATCTAATTCAATTCAAACTTTTTTCTAGAACAAAACCTTCTGTAAAATATATGTCAGAGCACATTCAAAATTCATACTTTGCATGAACTATATAAAAATGTCTATATGCTCATAAGAAAATAAATAAAAAAGTTACACTGAAGAAAGAGACAAAAAGACAATTATGCCAATGTCTCTATTCCATAGCTGGAATTGTGAAGTACCATACTATGTTTGACATTGGACAAGGCCAAGGTAGTTTCATTCACAGAGGCTTTGAGTCGGCAAATAATCACTACACTACACAAGATATAGCTTGTAAACAAACATTTCAACAGCACTACATCAAGGTCTCTTCAGTAATATTCACATGGCATCATTGTAAGCTACTTGTAGTCGTTGTAAGCTTTCTTTCCTGTAGTTTGACCATAATTGTGAACACATACTAAACATGTTTAAAAGCTTGTTTGCTTCTGCATACAACCCACAGCATTGACTGTGAATATCACTATCATCGTCATTCTAACTTTATAAATAAATGTCTGTTTTTGTACATGTTCAGTGTGAAAAGTAAAAGTGCTCATATGTTGTTTACGCAGGTCTGTCCAATGCCTCCTTTTGGTTAAAAAAAAAAGGCAGATTATACAGCTTAAAAATATCAGTGTAAAGACAATGAACATAGCTGTACATATTCAACACTCCCTCTCAACACATTACCAATATTAATGTTTTACATTCAAACCTATTAATTTACGTCCATATTCCAATACACAGCAATGTACAGTATATAAAAAGCCATTATGTCTCTGTGTGTGTCAAGAAGCAGCAAGACATAGTGCACCAAATGTGGCCCATGTTTATTGATGAGAGAGAAGCAGAATAATGCAGTCAATATAAATAATGTAAAACAGCTACAGCTTTTTTTACTCCACTCTCACAGAGAGACCGACAGGAACTCATCCCGAGTCAGTGAGGCGACTCAAGCTTTTCTCATGCACACCTGTTCAATATGGCGTGACGTGCTGTCTTCACACTTTCTGATCACAAGTTCATCATCATCGTCAGCACTGACTGTGCTCATGATTGGGGGGGACAATGTGCGTCCGCAGGCACATTTTTTATGGTTAAATAAAAATACACTTCCATGTGAAAGGGGTGTGATTAGCACTGGTTCCCTGCTGCAGTCTGTGTTTATGTAAATAAAACTTTGGTCATCCGTCCAGTATATTCAACATGCAGAGGTTTCAAACAAACAGCGATTATGTGGGCAGCATAGACACAGCTGTGAATTACTCAAAGTTCTCTAACTCCCCAGCTCTCTCTGTTGTTCATACTGACACCAACTCTCTCTCTCAATCTCTCTCTCCACATGCTCATCCCAGTATCAACACGCTGCAGGGCACATACATCTGGATGTATCTGGAGCTCAGGGACAGGACTGCATGGGGAGAGGAAGTAACAGTGGAAAGAGGAGGGGATGAAGACTCAAGAGGGACAATCAAAAGGGCAAAAAAGTAATATGAGCTAACATCCACATCCTACACAAGAATGAAAGTGCACACAGACTTAGAGGAATAGCACACACATATGCATGAGATGCTATGAGGCCTTAGAGAGAGATCATTCCCTTCAGAGCATTCTCAATCACCTCTACCGGAGAAGGAAAAAAACCACACACATGACCATAAATGCTAATACACACATTGACACAACGTATGTGGCTGCTCTGTCTGATCCCTTCCCCCCTGGGAGGGCATCAATCAGTGACTGCCAAAATATCGCACTAACACAGTGCAGCCAAGGGTCGCAAATGCACACACACACACACCAAACGCACATTTGATAAACCTCATTCTTCATTTGCATTCTTTTTTCTGTCTGGTCATTTGAATGTCAAATGTGAACCTTTAGTGCTGCATGAAATGCTAATGCTTTAAAGTTATTCCTTCCTGAAACAACTCTATCTTTAATAGCTCAAAATGACTTCCTCAGGGAGTTCAATTTTGGGGTTTCTTATCATAAACGCACTGAGCTTCTTTTTTTTTTAGACCAAACTGAACCAGACTTAAGTTGACTGAATTGAAAACCCAGAAAACAATTCTCATACCCAGCCGATGTATTTTGAGATTTTCACACAAGCTTAGTATTCCATCTTCAATCACTTTTACAACTGAAAACGAGACAAGAGGTATAAAAAGAACATGTCTGCTTGCAGTTTTTAACTGCACACTGTGAATAAACTCTAAAACCAGAAGATTGTTTAGGTATCTATGGATGTAAAGAAGAAGTTTGATTGTGTGGTTATCATTAGTTCACAAAGGAGAGGAAATATCAGCAAAGCATCAAAATGAGTGGAACAGGGACAAATAAGTAGATGAATACTACAAGAGAAAATATATTAGTTACACTGTGAGACATTGCAGAGGTCACACACTTTATCTGAGTGTCAAAGTAAGAAGAATAGTGTATGTATATATAAGGAAGCCATCCACAATGGCTGCCACAGTAGTTTGACATCAGCAAAGACAAAGACGACAGGATTACAGTTTAGTCAACATGCATGTTATTCACCAGCAGCATAAAACCAGAGACCCTCCTTCAAATAGCAGCTACTTCCACCAGAACAGGATGGATTCATGGATACATCACGGTTTGCACATTAAAGTACAATTTGATAGATTGCTAAGCTAAACAAATCCTGACACTGCCTTTTCTTTTATCTTCATAACCCTAATATTTTAGTAATCCCATCTTGGACTCTTCCCACAAGTGAGAGTATGATTGTATTTTTACATGTTCATGCATTATGATGGGAGAAAAGAAAGAACTGTAATTGCCTGAATGAAATAAGATTTACATTTTTTAAGTTGTATTTAAAAAGTAACTGAAATAGTGTAAATGCAGTTTTGTAGGGAAAGGTATGCAAGGAATTGAGTGATAATCTGTTCCCAATGCAATCTCAAAACTAACACAACAACATATATATATAGCTGTCTCTTTCTAGTGTCTGTATTAACAAACATCATTTTGGATGTGATTTCACTCTTTTATTTAGATTTCTTGTTGCAAATATTCTAAAACCTTTTTTTTTTGTATCCATGAAACCATCATTTTTCACATCTCTGATAGAATCTCATTCGGTTTTGTTTATCCTCCCCCACATTTTTGAGGCCACCACAAGAGATAAAGGTTCAGACTTACCTTTGATGCCAAACTTGGAGTTTCCTCCAAACTTGAGAATAACCAACATGAGAAGGAAACCAGTAAAGGCAACAGCAGCAATGCCAACCACCACGTACACCTGAACAACAGGTCAAGAATTATAAATCTCCAGGACGTATGCTGCAGAGACAAGCACGGGCAAACACAGACACAGGATACACAGCAGAACAGAAGGTGCAATCCCCAGGCAGACTTTCAGTACTGTGATGGGTTCATTCAGTTACTTCTAACATGAAATACAGTCACTGCCAGCATGTTTTCTAGACAAGTAACACATGTAATAGAAAAAACAAATCAGGAACAACTGACAGAGGCAATCAGCAAAGAAATAGCAATGGGGACTTACTGCCACTCTGTCTTCAGGAGGGTTTGCAGGGGTGTTACCTGTTTTATAGAGAAGAGAGAGAGAGAGAGAGAGAGAGAGAGAGAGAGAGAGAGAGAGAGAGAGAGAGAGAGAGAGAGAGAGAGAGAGAGAAGAGTAAATACAGAGGGAGTGATCTGTGGTCGAGTGAGTGAAGGACAGTGTTGAAAGTCACATCCACTTTACAACTTTCTTTGGTAAACACAGTCAAGATTTATTTTCTGGTCAACCGTTTTTGTAATCATTGAACCACTTTTAAATTTGGTGAAGGTAGCAATAGGTGGTCAGTATTTTGTAATTTGGTAACTTAGCAAATAGCTTAGCAGCTTTTATTATACGCTTGGCAGGCCTGGCAATCTTTGCAATTCCCAAATGTTGAGGCACTGTCCATTATTCTACATTATTATGTGGTCTTACAGACAGTAAAAGTTCACTGTAGTTTACATTAACTTGTGTTAGTATAGCTGCATGCTACTTTATAGGAGTTCAGGCTAACTTCTTCAGAACTGTCTGATTTGAAAGAATTTAAACTCCCACATCTTCACAGTTTGTTTCTCTTGGATTGTAAAAAGTGCTCTAGCTGTCCAAAGATAAGTCACTAAACAGGGTTATTGTTATCTTACATAATAGCACATACTAGTGTTGCAATGAAATACAAGATCATGCAGTTCCATTATTTCCATGTCTGCCACTGATGTTTTGAACATGCCTCGGTGTTTTAGCGTTATATATTTAATGTGGCTATCAATTACCCATTTAAGTGCCTGTTTATATTTTAATCATTTTAGCAGGGAAAATAAATGGTCACTGGCTCTGACTTACAAGATATCTAACTCTGCCTGAAATCAAAAGCTTATTCTTCTAAAAGTAAAAGCTTTCAAAGTAAGCAAATAAAAAGCATATACCTGCTGGTGTGTCTGCAAAAGGGAGGCGGTGTTTGGAGAGAGAAACAACAGTAATAAATTAGCCTTTATATATCATAACAAAAATCATGCACTTCATAAATTATGTTGTTGGCCATACCAGTTTTCTGTGCTGGTCTCAATTATATATTCAATACAGAAAAACAATACTTGTAAAAATAAAACATGCACCAACAACATAGTTGCACAGTGTGTAAAAAGACAGAATAAAAGACCTCATCTCTAGCTGCAAGGATACGTACGTACAGTATGAAATGCCCCCTATGAAAGGCCTCAAAAGTGTTGTCTTAATTGTTCTTGTTTGTGCCTGAATAAAGTTTGGGGCACAAGTGCTACTGAGTAACAAAGTTAATTTCTAGCCTTGCAACTTAGGCTAACCTTTGCATAAAAGGTGATATACGGTGAATAATTATACAAATAAGTGTCAGAATTATTATTAGAACACAAATTAAATTCCATCAGCTCAATTTAGCTTGGTAAATGGAAAAATGAAAATGTCTGACTCATTAGTTAACACAAATTTCAATCTTCATCAAATGATGAAAGTGTAAATCGTATAGCTGCTGTAACCACTGCGCTATAAGTGAAAGGAAAGCAGCACTCTCTCAGCTCCCATTAGCATCAGGAGAATATAAAATATTAGGATCATAGGATCAGGATAATAGATTAGGTTAAAAAAGTGCTTTTAGCAGCTAAAAGTCAGATAAGTCTTGAGGGTGGTGGTGGAGACCAAAAACAAAGTAAAATATCATGAACCAGAACAAATTGTCCAAATAAATGGTCGCTGGATCTGACTTACAAGCTATCTAACTCTGCCTGAAATCAAAAGCGTATTCTTCTACAGTTAAAGGTGGTGTATCTGTCATTGCTATCACCTAAAAATGCATAATTGAAATCTAAGAGCTTTAAAAGTGAGCAAATAAAAAGCATATACCTGTTGGTAGGTCTGCAGAAGGGAGGAAGTGTTGGAGAGAAAAACAAGAGTAATACATTAGCCCTCAAGAAATTAGCCTTTATATATCATAACAAAAATCATGTACTTCATAAATTATGTTGTTGGTCACACAAGTTTTCTGTGCATCTCAATTGTATATTCAATGCAGAAAAACAATACTTACAAAAATAAAACATGCACCAACAACATAGTTGCAGTGTGTAAAAAGACAGATTAAAAGACCTCATCTCTAGCTGCCAGGATGTGAACACACAGTATGAAATGCCCCCTCAACAACTAGAGAGAACGGCCTCTAAAATGTTGTCTTCATTGTTAATTCCTGGTGCGTTCTGTACATAACAGCCTCTGCTATCAGTGTATGAATGTGGTGTGAATGGGTGAATGTGTGAATATAAAATATATATGTTAAAGCCCTTGGAGTGGTCAGTAGACTAAAGAAAGCTCTTTATAAACACAGTCCATTTATCATGTGTCATATAATAAATTAGGCTGAAACGATGAGATGTCAAAAAGCACACTCATTTAAAGACAGAGATACCATGACCACACAAGGAGTCTAAATGGAACATGTTTTACTTTAAAAAAAAAACACTTTTAATGTTTTACTTACCGTAATAAATAGGTTCAGTTCCTGCCCAAAACAAAACACAAAAACAAAAAGAATATTTGATTAGATGATGCCTCTGATCATTTTTCATGAGGAGCGTCTGAACCATGGACTGTATAAATAATGGACGTAGTATCCGTGACGTCACCCATCTGTATCTGAAGCGCTGTTTTGAAGCCAATCGTCGCCTTCTGCAACCAGCCTCAAGCGGACATTCGATGAATTGCAGTTTATAACGCATGGGCCTCTTATTTTGAGACCAGAGGTTGCTGCTTGGACTGAACACTTGATTTAGGGTAGATTTTTTTTATTCCATAATTTACAGAAAGAATTAACAAGTGACCCATTTAATGCCAGAAAGATACTAGGGCCCTGAAAACTCTTTTATTTTCAATCAGTTAATCTTTTCTAATACACCACCAATCCACACCAAATGTTATCTCAAGATGCTTTTTTAAAAAAAGAGCATTTCTAGACCATACTCTTTGTTATTCCTCACCGTCCCAGGGCTTTCGCATGAAGTGAGCCTCCACCTCCTTTCGGTCTGATCCATATTTGTTGGTAGCCAGGAGTGTGTAGTGTCCATTGTTGAGGTGTGTTGGGCTGTCCAGCTGCAGGCAGCCATGGTACTCTCTCTCCGTGATGTCATGAATCATTGTCATGATATAGTCTCCCTCTATCACCATTTCCCCATCCTGAAGCCACTGTAGATGCGGCTCTGGGTTCCCTGGAGACACAAGACAAGATATTTTGTAATTTACATTGAATACATTCTTTGTTGTGATCTCTATATACTGTGAAACTAAGACAAGCATCTCATGCTGGAACCTCTCCAAATCTTAGAGTACCATCAAAGGATGGAACATGGATGTTTGTCGTACCTGACACGCTGAAGGGGATACACCAGTGATGGTCTGGGATTGCATCACTCAGCTTGGTGATTTTGGGTGGAACTGAATTTAAAAGAGCATAGAGATTAGGAGCAACAGAGTGAGATACAAACAGAAAACACAGAACGCAAGATAAAGCCAAGAAACGATTCAGAGGTAGAACTGATGGAGCATGCAAAAGCACTGATTAAAAGAGGAGGAGCAGTAGTCTTATCCAGCTTATAATTCTTTGTATTAAAGTCTATCCTACACTGATAACCACTTTGACACAATGAGCAACATTGAATTATGTATGCTTGCCCAACGTACAAAGAATATCCAGCAGCAGTGAGGACTCTTTCTCTCCAACAATGTTCTCAGCTATGCAGCTGATCTTGCTGTTGTGGTCCTGAGACGACAGGTTGGAGAGTCGCAGCACCGAAATCTGGCCTGACGTCTCGATCTGAAATAGGTAAAGACATTCATATGTCAACATATTTCTACTTTTTTTTACAAATTTTCTGAAACTACTGATAAAATACAACACCATTTTTACACACTCATTTTAAAGCATTTTAAACTCACAGCTTTAATTAAAATGGCAATTATTTTTTACACCGGTTTATTGTTTTACTGCAACTGGGTCTCTGGGATTATACACTGATCAGCCATAACATTATGACCACTCATCAAATATTGTGTAGCCCCTCTCTCATTGAGTCAAGCCCAAAACAGCCCTGACCTGTCTAGACATGGACTCCACTAGACCTTTGAAGATGTGCTGTTGTATCTAGCATCAATACATTGGCAGCAGATGCTTTAAATCTTGTAAGTTGTAAGGTGGAGCCTCAATGGCTCAGACTTGGTTGCCTCACATCCCACAGATGATCATTTGGGTTGAGGTTTGGGTATTTGATGGCCAAGTCAACAGGACACCTTCCTTTATTTTTCTGTGGTCCAGTTTAAAGCTTTGATGCCAAATATAGGAGCTCGAGGTAGTGAACAGGGGTCAGCTTAGCAACACTGACTGGTTAAAAGCAACAAACTGTGATTCACAGTGTATTATGACACCTTTCTGTTAGAGCTAGCAATAACTTTAAAAGCAATTTGAGCTCCATTTGTACTTCTGTTGGACTGGACCACAAGCACCATTGAGCCTTTGGTGCCCATTTACCAGTTTTCCCTTCTTGGATCTCTATCAATAGATACTCACGACTGCAGACCGTTAACACCACAGAAGAGCTGCAGGTTTGTCAAGCAATCACAATTTTGCAATTGTCAAAGTTGCTCACATCCTTGCATTTGCTGCTTAACATATCCCACCTACAGTGAGGAGCTATTGGAATACAATTATCTTTGTTATCTCTTTACCAATCAGTGGTTATAATCAGTGGCGATTTGGAACTGATTTTACTGGGGGGGGGGCAGACTGGGGCCAAGGGTGTTGTCAGAGGGACACATTCAACCCTGACAAAAGAGTCTGAGAAGGGCGAGGACCGGCTGAGAACAAACTGACAAAACATCAGTGCATCCCTATATCCTTGACATATATGCTACTGTGTACTATATCAAAATGCAGACTGACAGCAGCTGTTTGGCTGTTCACACTCAACATGAGTCCCTTAGCGCTCTAAGGGACTGGAACCAAGTGCCACATGCATGTGTTCCGCCTGCAAGTTCAGGGCAATACAGAAGCTTTTTTTATTGTATAATATTTGTTTGGTGTGGAGGGGGAGGGCCACAGGGGGGGTCCAGGTTCAGTTTTACATGGGCACTGGCCCCTGTTGGCCCCTCCCCAGAACCGCCACTGGTTATAATGTCAGGGCTGATCAGTGTTTATTAATCTATCTCTGTGCAAGTTTAATTCCAATTTTAAGAAAAAATATTACATTGATTTGACATTATCACTTTTTAAATCAAATGAAACAAATTCTTTACAAAGGTGTTTTTATTTATACATTTTTACTGCATTCAACTGGAGAAGGTTGAAGCTATGGAGGCTAAACCCTTGAGGTCTCCATGAAACACCTTCTCCCAGTGGTGGTCTCTGAGCTGTAGCTGAGCCAAGATATTACATTTAAATACTGTAAAGGATTAGCCAGGTTTTCAGAGCTCCAAAAGACATTTGTTACAATTTTTTGATTTTTCATTTATTTATCATTATCATTGATTATTACCCAGCTTTTTTTACCCATAAACCCGGCTGCATTAAATACTTGAGTCTCATTGGTCAAAACCCATTGACAACCCCTTAACAATGGTGATTAATTCTGCATAATAAGAGCAACGCCAGTTACAGATCACCACAGAGAAGAAAAAAATATGAGTGGTAGTGTTAAAATCAACATTGTTAAAGTTGTGACATTTGTCTAATTTATGTTTAAAGGTGTGTCATCTGCAAAGCTTTGAGTAGTTATGTAAATAAGAACCCCTTCAGGATGAGATTAGACCCCTACGCACTACCCATCACCATGCATTAACCCTTACATAGATCTATCTCTTTTGCTGTCAGTGATCAAAAACAACATATGAGCAGTGTTTTATTGTGCTGCAAGAGCTCACTTCTTCAGAGGCTTTCTTTTGTCTACACTCTGAAATCCCAGTTTGCTATTAAATGTGACAGAAAAGCTGAAAGGCTGAGGCAGCAAGTATTCTGCATTTCTTTTTGAGAACTGTCAAAATTAAATATTTTCTGTCAATCAACAACTTTTCTGTCTGCTTCATGGCTATTCATATCAATTTTTTCAACAGTTTTCATGTGATGTGATATGACATGTAATCAAACAGTGTGTGTGTGTGTGTGTGTGTGTGTGTGTGTGTGTGTGTGTGTGTGTGTGTGTGTGTGTGTGTGTGTGTGTGTCTGTGTGTGTGTGACTTTGTGCGTGCGTGCGTGTTTGTGTGCGTGTGCGTATGCGTGTGGGTGTGTGTGTGTCTGTGTGTGTCTGTGGGTGTCTGTGGGTGTGGGTGTGGGTGTGTGCTCTCACCTCATAGTTAGACACCAGCCCCATTTTCCAGATCAGCTCAGGTGAGGGCACCCCAGAGGTCATACAGGACAGGTCCAGGCTTTTCCCCTGCATTAACGTCGCTTTGGATGGGCTCAACGTTGCTATGGGAACCTCTACATACAACCAGGGAGTGGGAAGAAGGAGAGGCACGGGAGGAGAAGGAGGAAAGTGGTAAAGAGGTAGAGAGGGGGAGGAGGGGGAAAGAACGGGAAGGAAGCAAACTTAGGATTCATGGCCGACTCTTGTCCTTTCAGTTAAAACACAAGGCACGTAACAACCTCGACAATAAGTGTGGAAGAGCAGGCAAACACACACCCACTACCACCGAGCAAAAAGAAAGACCCACAAAGAGAGACCTCAAATTCAATCTCCTACTCCCCCCCCTGCTCTCTCCCCCACTTTCTTTTAAGCACACTCACCCCAATCAAACAGACAGACACAGAGACAGAGTTCAAACACAGCGATGGTTACACTGATTACTAGTGCATGTCTTCAGCAGCCCGAGTACGCGATTGATTGGACACAGTCTGTGGAAGCAAAGACACTGCTGACTGTGTGTGTGTGTGTGTGTGTGTGTGTGTGTGTGTGTGTGTGTGTGTGTGTGTGTGTGTGTGTGTGTGGTGTGTGTGTGTGTGGTGTGTGTGTGCAGTGTTGACCAGTTGGTGACCCCCGAGTATGACCAATCTCAGACCCGGTCAGAGACTTGCCACCCCGTACACTGTCCGATCAAAATCGGTAGAGAACAAACATAAGAAGAAGAGAAGAAAGAGACGGGAATAAGACAAAAATAAGTAAAGAACAAGACAGTGTTAAAAAAAAGAAGGTAAAGAACTTTAAAAAAGGTAAGTATGCAAGAAGAGCAAGAAATGAGACAGAAGGTGAGGAGAGAAAAGAGAGATTAAGACCAGAAAAATGCAGATGAGACCAAAAGAGAAGCAGGAAGACAAGAGCAATGAATGATTAAAGACTAGAATTAACAGAAAAAGACAAAAACTTAAAGAGGAAAACAATGCCACAAGAGAGGGGAATGAAATCAAAGAAAGTAAGAAGAGGAATGGAGAGCAGACAGAAACAAAAACAAGGAAGGAACTGAACCCAAAGAAGGTGAATTGGAGAAGAGGGTGAGAACAAAAGGGGAGAAGGTGAGGGTTAAATGAAGAGAGGAACAATAAGAGGAGAAACAGAGTGGTCAGAAAAATTGTCCAAGAGACAAAAAAAAGGCAAGAGAAGAAGACGAGAACCAAAAGAGGTGAAGAATACAAGGTGGAGAATAAAAGACGAGAACACACAAAAGACAAGAGAAAAAGACAAGCCGAAGAGTACAAAAGAAGACAAGAAAAATCTGAGAGAAGATAAAGGAAGAACAGACTTCCACATAACAAAGAGAAACAAGTCAGAGGAGAATTAAACTAAGAGAATGGCAACCAAACAAATAGAAGAGAAGAAGATGGGAACCAAAACAAGTGAAAAATGCAAGAGAAAAAAAAACAGATGAGAACAGTCTGAAAAGAAAAAACTTAAATTGAGACAAGCTGAGGACAAAAGAGAGAGAAGCAAAAGAAAAAGCAGAAAATTATAAATCTTAAAGGAAACACAAGGGGCCAGAACAAAAAGAAAGGAGGAGAGGAGATGGGTGTCGACAGGCACTGCAGATAAAACTGGACAGATTTCTTATCGAACCCTCTCCTCCTCCTCCTCTTCCACCTCTTCTGTCCGTTGGCAGAATGCTTATCACCAGGGCAACCCACTTATCACTACGGCAACCCACTCAATCACTGGGAGACACAAAAAAACAGTCATTTCAGCGGTGGCAGACGAGTCTCCATATCAGAACCACATATCTTAACGTCTCTCAGTAAATCAGCTTTCTACACACACACAGACAAAAAGCTACACTCCGGAGCCCAGAAACGAGAGTGAAACTGGGGAGACCTCGCTGCTTTTGATGTGAGTGCAGTTGTCGTGACCCGTCAGTACACAGAAAATTATCTCCATGTTCAATTATTTTCCAGCTTTGATAGTGAAACCATCCATGACATCCTGCATGATTTTAATCCTTTAGCTGCTCGGATGAGTTCAGAATCAACAAGTAGGACTGAGGTGGAATTTACCGTAATTATCATGGTAGACAGGCCTGTGTCTGTGACAACACATGAGTCATTACATGGAAAGATTTCATGTGTTACAGTGTTTTGTCTACAGCCCACCTGCAGTCAGTTGTAAACAGTGAAAAGCTACAGGCAACCATGAGTGTCTTGCAAACAACACAGCATTGTCCTGACTCACAACATCTATGACAAATGTAGACACACCTGCCCTGAAAGAGAAAGCTATTCATGTCCTCGTACTAGTGTTAAGCAGTATGATGGAATGTATTCATTGGCGCTGAGAGCAGATTTGTTGGGATGTAGGCACTCAAGAGAAATGATAGAAATATCATAGAAGATGTATCCCTTGAGTTCAAGCCAGACGACCTTTCACAAAGTTAAAAGATAATTTCAATATAATAAACCTGAGCACTATTTCTTTTGACATATTTTGGTATTTAAATGATTAATAGGTACAATAACTTAGGGAAATGCGCTGCAGCCATTGCAGAGTCACTTTCAACTGCCAGAGTTTTCCTTGGGGACATCGATGCCAAATCAAAGAACGCCTGCTCAAAGTGCGTTTTGATGCCACTGACAGGCTCAGACGAGAATTCTAAGAGTGTAATAACATTACAGGAAAGGATCCCAGTGCCATCACTACACCTTTATTCCCTTTAGTCCCTCTTTTACATTGAACCCTACAACTGCACAATATTGGTGTCCCAGTGTGTCACTTTAGCTTTACAATGCTGTGGAAGCACAGGAGGCACTAAGCGTAAACTAACAACAGGCTTCACATACATATACACCGACACATGCACACACAGAGTGCTGCTACATCCCGCCAGCTCTGATGTTTGCAGCAATGCCATTACACCTCCATAACGCCTCTGTAATCTCTCTAGTAGTCTTAATGACCTTGGCGAGGTTCTGCGCTATACCACACTAATCTAGTTGTCTTTAAGACCCCGTCCACACGTATGTGGGAATTTCTGATAACATAGTTTTTCTCTGCATCTTGGCCTTACTTTCAGATGTAAACAGAGTTTTTGCTCACAAAAAACTGAGGTTTTCAAAAACACTTTCCAAGAGACTAATGATAACTCAATCATATTATTTTAGTCTGTACATATTAGTCATGCCTATTTGTTGTTCTTTTGGATTTATAGCTGATGTTATTGTCATTATATTTTTATTTTTATTTGTATGTCTTATTCTTATGCCTTGTACAGAGAGCACAATTTACCAAGTCAAATTCCTTGTGTGTTCAAGCATACCTGGCCAATAAAGCTGATTCTGATTCTGATTTTGTTGTTTCGTGTCAACAGTAGGAAACACTAATATACTTGCACATGGTACTTGTTTTTATTTATTGTGCATGCGCAAACATGTTACAAACCGGGTAATTTATGTCTGCCTGGTTACATTAGGTGTAATTGCATGCTTAGTTGGACGAATACATATATGTGTATCATGCTCAATAGCTTTTAATTCACCACTCTGTACATTCTGTTTAAAATTACCACTTGCTCAGGAAGTAGCTCAATACACCTGGCACAATGTTCTTCTATGGTGTTTAACATAAATGGAGCGCCGCCTACAAGCTAGTTCAGGCACACAACTCGAGCTGCGCTCATTCATACTGACACGTCATCATCCTCCCTTTCAGCTGATCTCAACATCCTCATTGGTGGTCTATTTAAGCTGCAAGTCTCCCTGTCTCTGCCTCTGCTTTGCAAGTGCTCCTGCTGTCCTGCTCAGTGCTGTGTGAAAACTTTGTACCCACCTCCTCCCCGGCACCTGCGGGCTCCGAGGGGGTTAGTCCTATCTCATTGCTCCTAAATGTCTGCATTTAAATAATCAATCAGGAGTAATGAGGTTCGGAGCCCATACGCCAAACACAATACTGTATGCTGCAATAAACTTATCTTAAGTAAACGTGAGTTGTCTGACTGAAATGACTGATTACACATTCTCGCCCCCTACTGGCCTGGCATGGTTATGCAGGCACTTTCAACTGTTTTTGCGTTGTCGTGTGCACAGAAAATATTATTAACACCAATAAGCGTGGACAAGATTTTTTTTGAAAACATAAAGAAAATAATAATTTTTTAAAATATCCATATAGACGCATGGATGTAGACAGTCAACCAGTGACACGACATGAATTGGGAAAAAAAGCATCTGTCAGGATTATATGACCAGATTCAGTTTCTCAGTTAGCTTAGACAGCTTAGTTATCTTATGTTGTTCAATCTGGAGGAAAAAAAGAAATTGGATTCTTTTTAAGTTTTCGTATTTCATGTTTTTATTTCTTATTTATTTTATGCTTATTTAAAATGTGACTCATAAAGCCTGCTGTTACTCCATATACACCATGTAGTGCTATTTTCTGCAAATTCTCTGTTTTCTTTTCACTTTGTATTGCAGGATGTAGTCCTCTCAAGTTACAGTCACAAAATTACAATTTTAGGTGAACAATGACTTTCACAGGGAAGGAAATTGTAATAGCAGGAAAACCTTATAGCTATACAATCCATGAATGAATGGGTGAATATTTGAATAATACAGGATGTCAGCACTGACACATGCAAGTCCTTGACTCTCTTTGACTCTTTGAAGCCAGATTGCCTCCATTCAGTGGGAGCATGTTCTCTGAATGGACTGTGAATTACAGTCACAGCATCAGGGATATGCCCCCAGTGATGTGGTGCAGAATAGCTGCTCACAGCTCATATTTAAAAAGAAAACATCCGCCGCTCTCTGGCTTGAAACCGCTGCACAAAGTGCTGCAGCATACTTCAACGTCATTGTTGCAGGTGTCATTGTGATCAGCTCTTGTAATGGGCCACAAAAGGCCCGTCCACATTGATGTTTAAAGATATATTTTTTTTAAAAATTTAGAGCTCCAGCCTTTCAAAAAAGAGATGTGGTGATTTGTGACGAGAGGCAAAAGAAGCAGAGAGAAAAAGAGAGATTCAGTTACCAAATATACAACAGGGAGAGAATGAAATGTGCGAGACAGTGACACTACACAAAATCCGTCCCTGAGTTTTCGTCTGTATTTTTTCTGTTGTTGGAGTTCAGCGGAGACTGTCAGTGCTTTATGAAAGGGATTTGTGAAATGATTTCTGCTCATGGATAGCAGAGAAATAGGGAGAGGGATGGAGGGCATGGCTGGCAGAGCGGTGTCAACACCCAGCATGCTTTATAGATTGTTGATTTTTTGCCTAAAATTGTTGTCAGTCAAGTTGTCAGCTGCACTGCTTTGACTTTGAAATCAGACTATGCTACATTTCAGTTTTTTATGGCTGGAGATAAAGAACTGTATGAAGGTTTCTAAATACTTTGCCAATGTAACTCTTCAACACATTATCCATGTTTCCTTTAGTTTGAAGTTAATTTGCTGGACTGGAACTTCAGTATTACCTTGTTTTGCTAAATCAATATAATGATCAACATTTTTATCATACAAAGCCAACAATTTTAAAACTCCCATCTTAAAATAACATCAACGTAAGGCAGAGACTTTAGATTCCTTAATTTAAGGTAGACAAGCCCTAAACGTGCATGAAAGATCATTTGATAATTAATATAAATCAGAACGCGTTCCATCTCTAGAAAACTTCTCCTCCTTCTTGAATCAATAATATCTCCCCATCCCCCTTTCAAGCCTTTGTCCCTCTTAAATCCTTATGTAAACCAAATTCTGCTGCTAAAATGAAAACAGTGTACCCTAAAAAGCACTCCATAGGGCCAAACCTGGGTGGGATAGCACTAAATGCCATTTACCTTACCATCCATAAGACTTAACAACCTTGTAAAACAACAAGGCAGCAAAACATGATCCTAATCAGACTGACACACAAGAAGAGATGATTTTCTTTGTGCACTCACACTTCTCTGTTGATTTTAAGTTCAGTATTGCAGCTTTTGTTACTTCTTTAATTCCTTGTTATCTTCCAAAGTAAATGTGTGGTCTCCCTTTCTTAGCCTCTATAAGAGATTCACACATGTGTATAGCTTTGCTGCCCACAGACACAGGAGGAGCCATCTGGCCTCTCTGCCTTTTTTTTCCTTGGCCTGTGCTGCCGTATACTGCACGAGCCTGCCTACGTGCTGCACCTGTGTTTCACATCCACACTGAAAGAGCACAGAAAGTTTAATACATACACTGACATGAAAATTTACACCTACACTGAAGTATATTCCCATACATGAAGCTAAAGGGATAATGTGCTGAAACAATAGTCAGAACAGAGTTAGAACTGGATGACAGCGGCACATAAAACCTAACAGACAGTCACTCCAGGTGGAGAAAGTGACAGACTGATAGAGAGGCATACAGTACAGGTAAAGTCACACCAAACCAGCGCTTTGATGTCACCTGAGACTATAAAAAGAGTGAGCATGGCATGTGACATTTAACATTGGATTGTTGACTGCCGTTTGCCTCAAGTTTGACATTTTGACCATTGCTATGTTGTTGTGGTCTTTTTTTTCTTTGTTTGTTTTTTTGTTTCCATATTTAAATGATAGAGTGGCACTCGCGAGGAATGAGAGGTTAGAGTAAGTTTGCATTAGCTAACTCCTCAACAGTCTGGCTCCGCCCCAGAAAACAAATATGGTTGTACGGTTGGGTTAAGAAGTAGCTACGATGACACCCAGCTGACAGCCTGGTGTTCCCATCTGTCACTCAAAGCGACCACACCCCCAATAAGGCCTCACTTCAAGAATTATTACCATTATAACAGATGAGTAACATAAAAATTAAGCTCATCACACCCAATCTGTTTTACTTGCACTAGCTGTTCCTTTATTTCTGCTGTAGTGTTCAGGATTTTAATATGGTTCAAGCTGCAGCAAGCAACTTTAGGAACTCCAATAATTGTCACCAAGTTGGTTTCATTTTTTCAGGGGTTGCCCCTTGAATGAGGCCAACAGAGGTCTGGAATCCTAATTCTAATGCTGTCGTTTCCAAAGCACATGAAAAAATCAAATTTTTCTGGGACGCTTCACATGACTCTAGAAAGAGTTCAAATTCCTTGACCATCGTATCAACAAGCAGTCCAAAAGTAATCTCACAACCTAAGGCCGGAAATTAAACAAGTGAGCAGAGTAGTTATTTTCTCAAAAGCTTTCAGCAGTGGGAGCAGCCTGCCAGCCTTTGGGAGAGGAGCTTGAGCAGTAAACAGTCCACTGAGAGAAACAGACAGTGAGGGGCATATGCGGGTGGCCGGAAAGATCAGTGTCAGCCTGAGGGCATCATTGGGCACTTCCTCTGCTTTGTGCCCTCCACATATGTCACTCAGCTATGCTCAGACAGACAGAAGGAACAGACAGTTACACATGTGAGCAGACAGACTTGGAAAATTAGAAATAAAGAGAGCGAATGACAGTCTGAGAGAGAGTGAGGCTGAAAAACGTGACAGAAAGAGCAAAAAGCCAGCAGTCAGGACAGACTGAGAGGTCTTTTGGTGTATCACTGTTAGCCCCAGGACATCGTTTGGCACCCCTGCTGCTCCATGTCCTCCTCCTCATATTTCACCCTGCCAGGGGGTCCCCTGCACACCTCTCCAGGGGCCCTGCTGTAACTGTGCTAATGCCAAAAATAACTGCTGCTAATGGAGGGAAGACAGAGGGGATGGATCAATGGAGTTATCAATGACATTGTTAGCTGGTTGCTAGCTAACTCATTGTTTGTTCCCAGCTGCCTGTAGCTGTTTATGAGCAGATCATTTTCTTTGTCAACAGAAATAGAAAAATACTTTGAGATCTGTGTTGTGGCTTATCAGGGGAAACATTTGATTAAATTTCAATCATAGCCCTCAAGGCTTTTCTGAGTGTTTTTATCATGTTTATAGTATAAAATCAGTTGTGAAGATTCCTTTATGTTCTTTCTTTTCAGCAACAAAACTGGATCTGACTAGTTGTATTGCCCCAAAGGCAGAAACAATCTTTGCTTTATTTGTTTGCTTTGGTCAAGCTTGAGCTCTAAATTATAACTGAATGTCAATTTTAGCTGGATTAGAGCTCTTAAAAACCCACAAATCCAGGCTGAATTTAAAGAGATTTTTCTTCAGAGAGTTACAGCAGGTCAGGCTCAGGCTTACAGAAATGGTTTAAGCTGTAATATGAGCCTGTTTCTGAAAAGAAGTGAGTCTGGAAAGAGAAAATTATGAAAAACAAGAAGAATGTGGAGGAGAATGAGAAGGGAGCAATGAAGTGTCAGTTATCTGCTGACATCTATACATCTAAGCCTGATTAACACTCCAATAAAAGAACATCAGAGGTTTGTGGTCTGTGGCAGTTTGTGTAGGATTGACAGCGTGGTTAGCTTGCTGGTTAACTTGACATTACAGTTGTGTTTTAAAAAAAACATTTCAACGTATTGCATTTCTTTATTTTTACACACTTATTTATTGACACATTAAATGCAACTAAAACAAGGAAGCAATGATTTAAAGATTAGTACTGGCAGAATTTTAGTGCAGCTTTTCCAGAGTCTAGGAAAAATCTTTGCTTGGATGAGGTGAGTTGGACAAAAAGGAAATGAAATCTGCTGCATGACAGCAGGTCACAGGTGCTATAAGACTTGGTGCAGATGGTCTTCATAACACACCATTTCACTGTGATACAGAGAAACTTCCCCACTCAGCATCTTTCAGACCCCATGATGTCATCTATGTGTCAGTGCACCTCTCAGTATCATATCTTTCTCTTTATGTAATATCCTGTACAGTAACCTCTCTATACCTGCTATGACATCAATTCACAAACAAGAACACTCAAAAAAATCTCACAAGTTCTGCTCCATCTGGGGGCGAAAATTTGCCTCTTAAGAGAAGAACCCAAACAGCACAGAGATAACGTCAACCCTTTTAGCATCAGTGGCTTTTTAGAAGCACCCAACAGATACCAAATTACTACTTAAGCCCTCTTTAAAGACAAGGATCTGAGCGTGCATACCTGCATTTGTCACATCATTTGTTTGCTTGCTCATTTGAAAGAAATTGTAGCTTTTTCCTCTGCTCAGTGTCTGGGGAAATTAAAATATACACGGCTAAGCAAAGCCCTGTAAGTGAAATACAGCTTGTGCAGCATCTCTGCTGTAGGCGGTAGAGGTTCAAATACTGGCAGGTATATATCACTGAGTACTGCAGTGGCTTTGGTTAATGCATTAAAAGTATTCTTTTATATATATATTTATATATATATATATATATATATATATATATATATATATATATATATATATATATATATATATATATATATACATATCTCACAGATTTTTCAAACAGACGTATTTCTCCAGTTGTTCGACTACCCATGAGAACTGAGAAAACACTTACCACGTTTTTTCATTATAATAAGAGATTGTATAACCTCTATGTCCTGCACTAAAGCTAACTAAGCAGTCACATAAAAACAGATGTGTCAAACACATGCAAAACACATGAGAGCACACACACAATCATACCAGGGATTTTAAATAAAATTTGTAGAGGAAGCCAGTGGGATTACTGTTTTTCCTGCTGGCCTTTCAGCACGTTGCACTCCTCTACAGCTTGTCAATGTCTTTCCCAGGCCCTTACTTTGTGTGTGTATGTGAGTGAGTGTGTGTGTGTGAGTGTCCTCACCACAGTTAGGTAGAGTCAGTCTGGACAGCAGTTTGCGGCCTCCTCCATCCTCAATGCAGCGGAGCTCCTGAGTGTCTGCTTCCTCTCCTAACCACAGCTTGATCCACATGTTCTCACAGGAACAGTGCAGAGGGTTCCCTGACAGGATCCTACAAACACACACACACACACACACACAATGTCAAGAACTTTGAAGAACAATGGGGAGTAGACAAGAGAGACTATAGTACTAAGAAAAACAAAGGAGCTATGTTCCAACTGCTACAGGACTATCAATGCGTCTTGAAGAAAGAGTTTAACATTCACAGAAATGTACTTTTGTGTAGAGAGTAAACCTTTACAACTCCCCAGTCTGTCAATGAACTGTGAAGCTAACACCAGCAGAAGCCTTTTCGCTTAGCCTAGCTTAGCACAAAGTCTAAACACAAATGGAAACAGCCAGCATAACTTAAAAAGTTCCCCTGGTACCTGAAGCTCACTAATCACATTGGATTGCCAGGTGACACAAAGGAAACTAACTCCACCAGAAAACAGAAGCATGTCATTTTTACACTTGACTGTTTAATGAGAGCCCAGCTGGTTGTTTGCACACCTCGATCTTTCCATCCAACTTGAAAAAATAATGACAAAAGAGATTCTAAATCAAATAGCATCTGACTTTGCAAAAGGAGGAAGAAAAGTAAGCCAAATTTTGCTCTAGAAATACTGTATGAAAATGGACACACTTTTTCACATTTAATATTTTTTTTCTCAATGTAATATGAAAAGTACAACATAAATAAACATACTTTGATTGAACACTGTTTAAAGACACAGGTGTCATAGCCACTCACAATGAGCCCTGGTGGTTCAGCAATCTTCGATGTTTATACAAGTATCTTTTCTATTTATTGGAAATCCCATGATTGAAGACAGCAGTAATCTAACCCCAAGATTCAAAACATAACGTCTACAGCTGACATTTGAGATGCTTAGTGTAAATATTAATCGACACACTGTGATGAAAACTGGGAAGTAAAGAGAGAGAGAGAGAGAGAGAGAGAGAGAGAGAGAGAGAGATAGAGAGAGAGAGAGAGAACTGATAGAGAAAGCTGCTCAGAACTCACAGATAAGAGATGTTAAGGTGTCTGAATATTCTCCAGGACAGTGATGACAGGTTGTTATCCTTTAGATTCCTGGATGTAAAGTCAAACATCAGGAAATTAGATCATAAAATCAACACAACAAGGAATAAGGTTCATGTTACAGCAACCAGTAGAACATTTCTCCATGCATCAATAAGCTTGCATTATTTTGTCATTAAAAGTTTTCCCCTCCAAGCACTGGGACCATTAACCTTAAGAAGTACATCTGATTAGTGTAATAGGTATCAAACTTCAATTACGTTGACAAGATACCAAGGCCAATTATAAGCCCTGTTTAGTCTGAACCTGAAAAAAGTAATTTACTTTCAAGCTCTCAGCTGTCAAGGTTTTCTTTTTATTCTTTTGGCTTTTTCTTTTTTATTTCAGAAATAGATCTTTCTTACATTATGCTTTAACTTTCGACAATTTCTTCAATTCATGAATAAAGAAAGCTTTTTTTTTAGTTCTGAATTTCTAACAGTTTGGTCCTTATATTAAAAGAATCATAAATATACACCCTGAGTTTTGACTTACAGGTACTGTAGCTTGATGTTGTTTTGAAAGGCCAGCTTTGACACATATGTTAGCCTGCTGTTAGTCACCGTTCTGTCACAAACAAAAAATATGTCCATTATCACAAACAGTTATCAATAATCAGTAGCATCATAACAATCAACAACAACATGTGGCTTCCTGGTCAGCTCTTTTAATAACAAATGAGATTTGATACATTGCATACCAATTTCTGTCAATGGAGTTCTGTTCTTATCAATGCCATAATTATTCATTTATTAAACTTTCATAACAACTAACAAAGAAGTCACGACATGTAAAACTTGAAAACTATGTTTTGAAAAAAGTAGGACTTCACAGTTTAACTTGCTCAAAACTAGAGGTTGGTATTTATGATGTAAGAGCATGCATATGATCATCCTGAACATAGCCTCTATAAACCACCATCAGAGAAACATTATGTTATTGTAGTGCACATCTGTTGTGTGCAGTGGAGGACACAGACAGACAAACAGTAAGAATACAATTACCAGTTCATCTTGTTTACTCAATAGGTTCAGACAAACTATTCCACCCATAACTGGATCAGTTTGAAGACATCTGATGACATCCTCTATGATGTATTTATCATGTATTTATCTATGTTCTCCCCTGTATTTATAAAGCATTAAAAAAATACTCAAATGTGTAAATGACTCACATAACAAACAAGGCAAAGAGACCAGTGTTTGTACACGATGGTGATGTAGCTTAATGTGATTGGAATCTCTCACTTTTAATTAATTCTTCTGAACATAAGCCTTCACAATTAAGTTGTTTTCATTAAGACTTCACATCAACAGACCATCTTTCTTTGTACAAATTAAAGATTTCACTGCACTCATCCAGCAGTGTCAATGTAAAATGTCCCATTTAAAGAACAGTCTAGTGAGCTGCTGTTCAAGCATAGTCACACGTCTGTCACTGTGCCATACCTGCACATACATCTTTTCCTACATTGTAAAAATTCAAAATCAAGCAAATGTTTTTTATCTTGTTTCTCATTACAAATGTCTCAATAGACTTAATATAAGCCACATTCACCTGATAAGACTGGATAAATATCTTATTTCAAGATATTACAAGTCCAAAAAAATGGAATAGATTCTTACAAGTAAAAAATCCTGCCAACAAGGTAAACAGAATTTACTGGTTAAGTTGAATTTTGCTTATCCAAGATCAGCAGACTTTTTACTTATAACATGCAATTCAGGTCTTTTTTTTGTGTGGTATTATCTTGAAATAAATTGTTTATTTGGATCTGTCAGGTGAATGTGTCTTGTATTTAGTCTAATGAGACAGTTTCTACTAATAGTTAGACAAAACCCTTGCTTAATTTTGAGATTTTGCAGTGTAAAGTAAGACAAAAGAGAACTGCTTCATATAGGAGGAGTCTAGAGTCAAGCTCCTTTAATAATCCCAGCTACTGAGCATGTGCAGACCGAGTCAGACCCTCATCGGCCGAGGTAAGGCTGTGAGACATTATCAACATCCTGAATGAGGAGTTGATTTAAAAGAAATTACTTTGCTGAGATTTAAATTTTTCCACCAAAACACTAGACACTCCGAAAATCATTATTTCAAAACATAAAGCCATGTAGCCGATAATGTCATTATTGTTTTCTCACGAAATACAATATCACTTTGTGTACAGTGCATATCCAACACACAAGACAGTGGTCCTTGGTTTCTGCTTTAACACTCATCTTGCTCTAGTGTTTTGTTTACAGTCTATCCACATTATTAGATTATATACTTGCAGTGCATAACGTGCTTTGTATTCATCTCTCTACCAAATGGGATATTGGCTGGAAAATTAGCTGTCTACTTAACAAATGATTATGTTTCAAGTTAGTGCTGCTTGGTAGACAATTCTGTGTGAGGTTAAGACATAAAATAAGACACATATGCATAAGTAAACCAGGGGATATCCACATATACAGAGGCAGCTTTAAAGCAACAGCATAATGCATAAAGCGAGGAAGAAATCATAAAAACATATAACATTACATATTAAGTACACTATTGCGAATAAGTAATACAATCATCATGCATTTTGCCCTAAAACTGAACATGTAAGTATTTTGGTGAACTGAACAGCCACATAAATATGACTTATCAATCTTTTAAAAGGTAAACTTGACCCTTGATTAGAGACGTAACCATGTGCCAAAATGTGTGTATTTGTTCTATAAGCTGTAAAGACTCACAGGTTCCTGAGATTCTTGTAGTAGTGCAGGTCTTTGTCGTTGATAGAGGAGAAGCCGCTCTGGTTGGCGATGTAGCTGTCAGGAGATACAAGTGTGTGTCAGAAGGCTCATTTGTTAACTGGGAGGGGGAAGCGTATACAGAAACATTTCAACAAGACAAAGCAACACAATAAACCCATATAATTAGAGTTGAAAATTAACAATGAGCTCCTGATGGACTGCAGCTGATAAATGACCCTGCAGGGGGGAGTCTGCAGTTTTTAAGAAGTAGACAAATAGATTCAGTCCTCTCTCCTCTCTCTCTCTGCTGCACTTGAGCAAGGCACTTGAGCAAGGCACTCGACCGATTAAAGGGCCGACAGGAGATGATTGTGGGCAACTCCCTCCAGTCAACGAGTGTAACTGTGTGAACAGATTTCTGCAAAACAACATGTACTTTTCAAATAAAAGATCTTTGAGATCAGTTGTCTGAGAGCATCTCACCTTCAGAGGGAACATGCTGTAACTGTCACAGCTGGGCTCTTTGTCACTCTGATTACTGAACACGGTGTTTGGCCAAATCACAAGGTCATTAATGATGCTTTTCGTGTGACAGACATACAGATTCATCTCATTTGATTCATTAATTTGCAAGATTGTCAGTGATGGTCTTTCAGTCTGAGATGTTTGTCTGTTTGTCCTTACGTTTTGTTTTATGTCTCTGAATTTACACTAAAATAATTGAATTTCAGGCAAACCAAGTCAAAATATTGAAAGCCATTGCTGAGAAGATAACATCCTATCCTTAAAGATATTTCATAGTACTGTCCTGGTGGCCTTGAAGGGGTCTAAAGCACCATACAAAACCTGACAACATGTAATCATTACGTCCTTGCTTTGAGTCTGCAGGTGCCTTTGTTGCATATCCTCTCTTCCCTTGTTCCCTCTCTTTCTTTTCTGCTCTCTTCTCTCCCTATCAACTCAAGTTAAACTGACTGAAAAATAAACTGTAGAAAAAACATGACTAAAATCTGATATATGCCTTTTAATAATTAAAGAAGCTGACCCAGAATGTCAGCATTTTTCAGTGGATTAAACACAGAGGCATGTTGATAAATTTAACCCTTCATCCCTGGAAAGCAGCATCAAAAGACACATTCACTCCAGAGCGACTGTGCTCAACAATACCAAGACAAAACTACAAATCATTTCAGACGAGGTGTTTTTAGGGTTAGAACCTACAATAAATCACAATTTTAACATTTATTGTCAGCAGATGACTGTGTAAATCAGCAGTAAGCTCTAAAACAGACAGTGTGGTTAAGATTGCTGACAGAGAACATGATCGCTAAATACTGACAGTGTGTCTGTTATCAGCAGGTTTAATGAACACTTCGCTGCATGTGTGTGTTAGTGTGAAGGGAGGCTTAAAGTAACCTCTATTTTAGTAAGAATCTACAACTGCTGCCAGTTGTTTTAGATCTTTTCTGAGCTTTTTTGTGATGAGATACGTGCTGTATTCCCTATGATATAACTTTCTGTGTTGTTTCTAATACAGCCAACACCCACAAGCCTAAAATACATTGATAATATCCATTTGGGTTCATTTTTTTTTTTTATTTGTCTGATTTTATCATCCAGTCATTTAGGAAGTTACATGTTGTTTTTTTCACATTATCTAACACAGGAATGAACAATGGAATTTAGAAATGAGCAATCAGCCACTGTCTATGGGTTTTACATAAATTTAGGAATTTACATTGTCACTCAAAGCCCTTTAAATCATGTCACACTGTATGTTTGCAGTGCAGATGTCAAAAATCAGGACGTTAAACCACTTAGCACAGACAGAGGGGGACACTTTAACCTGCTGTAGCACCCTGTTTTTTTGGCAAGGTCGTTCAGGATTAGACGTCAGTAATTTGTCTGTTTACATTAGGCAAGCATCCAGTCAGTCAGTGTCTTTCTCAGGACTGCTGGCTCATTGAACCAGCGTCCAAGGCTTCTCCAAGTTCATCCCAGCATTCAAGTTATCAGCAAGGCCGTTTATCTCTGCCAGAGAAGATAGTGCAGCAATGACTTTTTTTAAGCTGCAGTTTAATTGCTCTCAGATATGACGTGTCTCAATTTATTTCAAGGCAAAATGACGTTTGAAGAAATTACAATGATTTTTTTTTCAGTGCACATTGAGATTTAGTGACATCTTGAATTATCATCTTCCCAAATAATCAAAGTGTTGACTCTGACATCGATTTTTTTCCGCGCCTGTGGTTCATTTAAATACACTCATATGGCCATCTTGGGAAGTGTCTGTGCTAATATTTGGACAGTGGTGTCTCTTCTCCACACACAAATACACACAGACAGACCTAGGCATTTGCAATCACACAAGCACGCGCCCGCACACAGACAGGGCTTTGTCTGAGGGCTAATTGTGAGAATAAAGTCAATCAGCTGCAGCTGCTTTCATTTTTAAATGGCACGTCTCTCCATGCTCGTACTGAGAAGACTGATGTGCCTCATGATGATGGCAATGAGTCTATTATGCAATGTAGTTTACACATGATGTGTGTCAGAGCCGAACCCAAGCCGGATTAATCTGTGGGACTTGGATTTATACTCTAGCGGGTAATTCCGGGAATTGGCTTAAAATTTAGATGGAATGCAAAAAAAATTGTAAACTCCAGAGCGGGTTTGGGTTTTGTCTGTCGCTCTAGACACCAGCAGAGGAGGGGTATAGAATGGCATTCCTTTATTTGTAAAGTGTTGCATTCAGTCTATAATTGGTTAAAACAATAGAGGGAGATTTAAGGAGCATTATGAAACTCCATTCTGTAAATATGACACTCACATGTCGGTGATGTTCTCCATCTCCGCCTCGCTTTGCAGAACTGGAAAAGAATTGATACCCCGCTCCGGGTCCACGCAGGAAATCCTTGTGCTGCTACAGGAACAGGAGGACGGACATGCCTCCGCGGACATCCAGGGATCCCCCGAGCCCACTGCCACCCCGATCACCATCACCCACCACCAACATGACCACCAGCAACACCGCCACGACCCAGACCCTCTCCACGGCGAGAAGAGAGCCCCGCTCCCGGGTGTCCAGGCGCTCATCTCGGGTGCCAACTTCAGCTATAAGGCTCGCTGAACAGCCCCACGGCCACGGCTCAGGGTGGCTGGGATCAGCCCCGGTTCAGCCAATCAAGGAGGGAAAGAGAATCAAGTAAAGAATCCGATGGTGAGGCGGTCAGACAGGCGGTGGGATTAGAAAACCATCGGCCGTGACAACACTGACAGACAAGGCAGCGAAAAACCGGAGAGTGTGTCGATCCGTCCCGGTGTGTCTCCTCCAGAATCCCCCGTCAGTCAGCCAGTCAGTCAAAATCACACTAAGACACTGACGGGTGTGTTCCAAGGAGGATCTCTCTCTCTCTCTCTCTCTCTCTCTCTCTCTCTCTCTCTCTCTCTCTCTCTCTCTCTCTCTCAGTGTGGATGAGACGGGTGGTGGTGGACGTGGTGGTGTTGGGTGGGTGTGAGGATGATACAGAATAAATGGGAGGATGGGAGAGCCACATTCTGCTGTTCCCTCTTGCGGATGGATGAAGGCTACAATGTGGATACCAGAATCGAAGCAGACTATGTATAAAGTGATAGCTCATTAACGCACCCCCCTTCCCCCTTAATGCCACTTTGCTCTGCTTACACAATGGTCTGGGGGAAGGATCAGATGCAGGGCAGAGTGGTATCACCCCCAAGGGTACCTCGACACAGCGGCATGATTTGTGTTGTCAGGTGAATTGTCTGCTTTACCTCTAGATCTGTCAGGAGGTTAAAGTTCAGCACACTCTAGGAGGGGCTACTCAAGCCTCATCTAAGTTGTGAACGAGGTTGGACAGTATAAGCGCCCTTGTCTGACGCCCAGAGACATGCAGAGAGATGTAAGGGGAGGAGAGGTGGAGGAGACTCCTGCTTTAAAGAGGTTATTTAATTTATCTGCTTGCTGGTTTCACATAATGTGTGTAAATGAGATATAAGGGGCTATCAATTTACGGGCTCTAATTGCCATAATCATCCTCATCATCACCGTCGTCGTCATTATAATCATCATTATCATCTGGTTGCTATGCTGGGTGTAGACCTGTGTACAGTTAATCAATGAGGAACAAGACTTTATGAAGGTGCCTTTTATTCTGAAAGGAAGCCATATTTCCAGTCTTTTACTCAGAAATATTCAGATAACATGGGAAAATAATGCAAATTACATCCTTCCTTTTGTAACAAACTGCCATGTTTTAATAACATTTGATTATCCTATTTTTAATGCCAAAAGGGCTGATAGGTGATTTGACTTAAAAGGTAGCTGTAATGTCCAAAGCATGGCATGAAAACAGACTCGCAGAGAAAGAGGGTGCCACCACCAATCATCAAGTCTTTAGCCCGCTTGTACTAGACCAAGCGACACCTTATTAAACCATTAGGCCATATTTCATAATCATAAGGGGCTCTCAGCCAAAGCAGACCTGAATCAATAATGTGTCATCTCAGAGTGGAGGCTGCATGCCAGTCACCGTGCCGCTATAGATTTCATACTCCTGGATGTATGTCTTACACAAGAGATGTGTCTTTAACACTGCACATCCATTGAAGAACAAAGGTCCTTCTTATCCATCTTTCACCTTGCAAGTGAGAGACAGAGGGTGACAGCACATCTGCCTGTGAGCGGTGACAACATGCCACAGCTGTGAGGAGTATCTCCTCTTGTCTCCTCTCCTCTCCTATCCTCTCCTCTTCTCTCCTCTCCTCTCCTCTCCTCTCCTCTCCTCTCCTCTCCTCTCCAATGTCCTGTCCCCATGTGCAGCTCTAATGTGACGTTTGCTCTGACGCACGGGCAGTGCTGCTGAATAGAGGAGTGTAATTATGGAGCTCTGTCTGTGTCGGAACCAATCTGGTGGATGCCTGCCTCAAAAACAGTGGTGTGCACACTGCACAGCACAGCGTGGGTGTGCCAATTAAAACATTGTCTTGAAAACATAGTATTCTAATTACGCTCTGGTCCCCCAGAAAGTGACAGAGGTTGTAGCCTGTGTTACAGGTTTGACATTTGTAACACGTAATCACCCCCTTTGAGTCGACTGTCAGCCACAGACAAGGCATCACTCAGGATGTATCTAATTCAACATTGTGAGCATATTATGGTATGTCAGGCATACTTAGCCTCCTTTGCAATGTGTGCAGCATGTCTAATGTGTTAATTTCAGGTCTTTATACTGTACATACATACAATAGATGCTGTCACTGACAAGATCCTAACATACGAATGACATCCATACTGAGGCGGTGGACCACTATTATTTCATTTTAACTGACATATCCACCCAATTCGCTTGTCAGTCAGCATGTAAATCTGACTGACAAGGAAATGTTCCCTTTATTTTCCTTTAAAGTTCAAAACTCGAAGTGACATTTTACTCTGAAATCTTTTCCTGAGGTTGTGTGAAAACTGTTCCTTCATATCTGATAAAACCTGATATTTATACAATGTGTGCTGTCTTCACAATTAACTCAAGGGTCATCACACTAGAAATTCATCTGCCAATCAACTCCAAGTAGGTAATGTTTTTTGTTTAGTTTGCATATTATGTTGCATTATTGCAGAAATTACCATCAGAATAACAACAGTCACAAAGACCAAGATCTTACAGTTGCAATTATGAAAGCTATACATTTCTTGCATTTCTATTTATTAAAAGTTATTTATCTCATTCAGTGGTTGTTGCATTACTGAAGCTGTTTTTGCATCTAAATCATATGTTGTACATATATTGTTGGATAATAGTGTCATGTTGTTTTCTCACAATCAATTTTGAAGTACCAAGAATCAACCCTCATTTTATAACAATCAGCCACTGCTGCATAGAGTTTCTTATTAAATCACAATCAGCTGTTGTTGCATTGTGTGCATGCAATATCACTGTACATCACTGTGAGAAATGTTCATCACAAGCTTCAGAGCACATGCTGATGGTAATAGAAATTGATATTAACGGAGCAACAGGGGGGGGGGGGTCATGTTTATATCTGGTACTAAGATCGAAAACCCAACAAAAGCAAATACAAAGACTTCAGAGGAAAAAAAAGATGAATTAGGGCCCGAGCACCGACAAGGTTAGCGAAGGCCCTCTTGTAACCCTAAGGATTATTATTCTTTCTTTCTTTCTTTCTTTCTTTCTTTCATTCTTTTTTTCTTTCATTCGTCTAACTTTTTTAACCCAAATTTGCTTGCCTCAAAATGCCACAAAAGTCCCCAGAAGTTGCACATGCCCCAAGCCTGGCGAACATTTAAATATTTTGCTGGTCCCGTGAAAAAAATTCCCAAAAATGGCTAAATAGCGCCTCCTTGAATTTGCAAATTTCAAAAGGCCAGCCCGTCAAGATGGTTCAACATGTACATGCATGAAAAATGTATTGCATAGGTATAATGCCAAGACCTACAAAAAAAGCCTCTTGACGTCATGGTGAAATCCCGACAGGAAGCACAGAAATTTCACTTGAAATTCTGACACCCGATTCGCAAGGGTACGTATTTATGCCAACTTGGCCTAGAATTTTGCTCCGATCAAGTTCCAAACATGAACATTTTAAAGTAGACACATTGACGATTCAAAGTTATCCAAAAAAAACTGCAAAATCTGAAAAATTGTGGGCGTGGCAGACTGTTGAATTTCGAGGTTCTCTTGGCAATCTGCAAAAAACTATAAACCCTAATATCTCTCAAATGCAATGTTGAATCTGGACCAGGGCAGTCATGCATGATAAGTCTCCCAGCCTGAATGCCTCTATAGGCAAATATTCACCAATACCGTATAGCACCCCCTACTGGCCACAGGAAATCACATGTCCTATAGTTTTTATCCAATCAACTCCTGTGTCACTCAGCAAATAGTACTAATTTTGGAGATAAACATTTATCAAAGGGGCTTTCCTTAGTCAATGTTTGTGGGCATGGCAGAGGGAGGTTTTCTTGCCAATCTGCCTAAAACCTAGACTTTTATAACACTCATGCAGTGTTGGATCAGGACCAGGGCGGTCATGTATGATAAGTGTCCCAGCCTGAATGCCTCAATGAGCAAATATACCCCTATGTGGTGCCCCCTACTGGCCACAGGAAGTCCCATCTTACTTTGTGATGTATAGCTCTCCCTCTTTTGAGGGTATTTATTTCAAATGTGCTAAGAAACGGCCTTCACACCTTCATGAATCAGAGGTCAGACTGTGACCTGTCATTGAAGGGTGTGTCTGGCGACGCCCCAAACTATGATGTCTCGCCACGAAACAGGAAATACTTATAGCTCCTTCATACAGTGATCAATCTGTTTGAAGTTACATACACATGATCAGGGTCCATCCCTCAACACATCTATGGACTCATTTATCTACTACAGCCATAGCGCCAACCACGGGAAGTACGTTGTACTGACATTTACATACAATACCTGATCTCTTCCAAATTTGACATGTTTCATCATAGACCCAGCCTGAACTCATCTATAGACACATGATGGTCATAGGAATAGCGCCACTTAATGGACAAAATGGGTATTTACTCTCTGAACATGTTTTTAACATGCTTTTGATCACAACTCGATCTATAATGAACTGTGATTAACAATCCTTCAGAACATAATTAAAGTCACAGCAGCACATACTGGTGACAGGCAGGCAAAAATCAGGCGGTGCTTGTGCGAGGGCCCGCTCATATCCGCTTGTGATTTTAATTATCTTTGTTATTATTGAACTGAAATGAATGTGAACATGGGTGGATACGGCTCAGTGGTAGAGTTGGTTTCCTTCCAATCAGAAGGTCTGCGGATCGATCCCAGCTTCCACAGTCACATGCCAAAGTGTTCTACTGCAAGACAGTGAACTGAAAATTGTGGCATCGTCAATGGTGTATGAATGGAATTAGTTAAAACTGATGGCCTCTACATTAGCATCCTCTGCCATCAGTGTGTGAATGGGTGAAAGTGCACTTTGAAAGCACTTGACTGAAAGACTATAAGTAGCACTGTGAAAGAACAGGTCCATTTAACAATACAGGTTCAGCTACAGGTATAATGGGAATAAATACTGATAAACAACATAAATGCATACAAACCTAGGATGATCATATTTTTAAACCTCCAAATGGGGACACTTTAATTTGACCACAAACCAACATATATGAGCTCATGGTTCATTTGGATGACAGCCAGCCTTCTTGACGTTATGCAGCATATCTTGACAGAATTAAAAGTTGGGCTAGCTAAGCAGTAGCGGCACGCCAAGACTGATTGACACATGTACGGACATCATCAGAATTAAACTTTGACTCACCGTGCATTAGAGAGGTTTTTTCTATTGGTTAAAACAGATATAGCCCTCGCAACAACATGGATTATTGTTGAAAGTCTGAGGACTTTCCGTTTGATTTGAGCATCAGAAGCTGTCTCCTGCCATTTAAAAAAAAGATGGGCTGGAAGAAAAGAAAAATAGGGAAATCACCCACAACGGCTGCTCCCTAAATATAAGATAACTGAATGTCTCATGGACTTTAATCAACTTTGGATCGACTCATGACAACTCATTAATAATTAAGTTCACCTTGGGACAATTTATGCACGCTCACACCTGTCTCTGACATGTGTAGAAAACATGACCAATGTGAATGACATCATAGACTTTGGGCACACAAACAGAGATACACACATGCAGAGAGACAGTTAGTGGGTGCTGATGCCCAGTGTTACACCCAAACCCTCTGCTCAGAGAATAAAGCTCTCATGCTTTAGCTTGTTCTTCTTCTTTATATGTGTCTACGTTTTAATCTCATGGAAATAAAACCATGGAACTGTAGTAGATAATAATTACTCACAAATCACTCCCTAAAAGAATATGGAGATTCTGCCCTATAGAAATCCTCATACAGGAAAAAAACATATTTTTACTCTGTAAAAAGAAAAAAAACAAGGCTTCACCTTCCCTAGAAACTTTCTTAGCAAATTTAACTAATGCATTTCATGGAACATAGAATCATGGAAGAGGCAATATAGGAACACACATATACATGAGTGTTAATGATTTTTTTAATAAAGACAATTTTTTGAGAAATAGAAATTCTCTCCTTTCTTCATTTTCTCTGTGTTGAACAAACTCTTGTATAACAACTGCTTCCTGAAGAAGGACCACCGTCTCTGCCTGGTTAGTACATTACCCTTTGAGCATTCTCCCTGGGCAGCTTTGGTTGTTTTTATCTAATGCCTGTTATGGCTCAAACAGGGGCAGGATCCAACTGGAGATCACTGGTTGAAATAACTTTCACCCTTCAGACCCGGGTGGGTAGTGTCCCCTGTGGAACTCCTGACAATTATATATATCAATGTATCTGTATACCTATATACATATAAGTCAGTGTTGAAAGTCCTGTGCATTATTTTGAGATTTCCCTTGGTTGAAACTGGGACAGGGATTTTTCCAATCGAGACATATTACTGTTTAATACGTATATTTGTTGGGACTCAGGACCCAGAGCTCGAAAAAAAGACGGTCCCAATCAAACAGGGGCATAAAGTTACCATATGCAAACCACGAACAACAACCACAGCCAAAACCATTTCAAAAAGTATCAGTGAATTTACAATATTAATTAACTGTGAGCTAAATAATTTAAACACTACTAGAGCTATGCTAAAATAGATTTGTTTTAGGTTTGTATGAGAACTAGCAGCTGCCTGCCCGCTGTAGCTAGCAGGAGCACTAAGCAATGGAGCACATGCCAGAAATAGCCTACAGTACTTTCATCTTCAGGGTATGTTCTTGTTACTATTAAATAGTACTTTTTACCATTATCTTTATCTTCATACAGTCATATTACATGCCCATATGTATTTATTATATTGCTTAATCTGTCATAACCAAACCATAATCACGCCATGTCAACCTGTCACTACTTAATCATTTTTTAAATATTGCCTGTAATTACCACTATTTAAACCACTTGTAACATTTTTATATACATTAAATTTGTATTCTCTTTATTTATATGTTTTTATATGTACTTATTTTTTTTTTATTTCTTATTTCTTTAAACTTATTCTCAATTGTACTTATATCTGGGTTGCTGCAGCAATCAAATTTTAACCGGGATCAATAAAGTAAAATCTTATCTTATCTTATGTTACAATGCTGACTCACAGATTTAATGTGGGTAGGTCCAACTGTCCTCCACATCATCCTCATCTTCCTCATTATCCGAGCTGTATGACAGCAGGTTGTTCTTCGCCACATTAGCAGTTAGTATCCTCATTGTAGGTTTAACTGTCTACTATCCTCATCATCCACTCTTTCAACAACCGTAACACTGTTCATGATGAGTGAGCTTCAACACACCACAACTCATAAACTTATTAAGTTTCACTTGGTTAATTTGACCCTCTAAGCAACAGCCCAACTAGAATCCGCTGGAATAGCGCATTCATATTGTCCCAAACATTTAATCAGACTTTAAGAAATAAAACAAATCAACTGCACAAAAGCAAATATCAAGGATCATCATCACTCATATCACTGGAATGTCATTACATAAAGTTGTAAATATCCCAAAACCTGTGGGGAGGGTCAAACCATCTAAAGAACCAGGGGGTTAAGATCTTGCTTTCAATCACCTTTTATTTTGTCACATATTGTTGCACCAACACACGTGTTTTATTTACCAATAAAATGTTGCTTAATCACATTTACCTGTTGTTAAAACGCAAACACAGAGATGTGTATTTGAACTATTATTATATCATCACCACCTATTTTGGCATGTGTCACCTTTTATTCTTTTTGTACCTGTTCCCGGTCACACATTGTTACAGTAACAATTACCTAATGTGTCATCACAGTCATCTGTTGTGTGATCACAAGGACTTCAACTTCCAATTATCTTCCTATTTGTCTCGGATGCTTCAGTTTACATGTTATGGAACAATACTGTGGAAAAAGCCTATCACAAGGTTCAAAGGCCACTATTGACATTGAGCGAGCAGTCCCCAAGCCAAAGATATTTCAGTTATGATCATGAAAACTGTGAAGGTGGGGCGTTTTCATAGAAGCATAACTTTTTATCAATGAATGGAGAAGATTGATGGGATTTTGTTTTTGGAAATTTTGTTGCATCAAAATCAGCTTGTGGCATAATTCTGTTTCGTCACAATAACTTGTAGTGAAATATAATCGACTGTCTTTCACTAAAACCAACTGAAAGTTCATTTTGAAATAAATGATGTAGCATCTCAATGACCCATTGGTAACCAGTGGCCAAATGTTTAATTGTTTTAATTATGTGATTATAGCATCTGCATAGCCATAGATTGCATAAGTCTTTTAGCAACATTATAGATTCAGCACAATCAGAAATTTTTCATCCAAGTCTTCCGTTTGTTACATCAAAATCACTTGTTTTTGCAACTTAATTATCGGTTGCATCTTCACAAGAATCTATTACTGTAAGTCATCACACTCACCTTTTGTTATGAAGCTCAATGCTAATGACTAACTAGCAGTCCCGCAGCCAAAGATATTAAAGAGATAGTTTTTTTAATTGGAAGTGAGGTTGTATGGGTTATTTGTCAATACTAAGTGTATTAGCCACATGGGATGCCAGTTTGCTCAGCCCCTTTGGTGAGAGAGGCTAGGGAACCTGCAAAGAAGCTAGGCTGTCAGCAGGTACAGTCTGGGTCAATAATACTATGTAATTTAGCTAAATTTAATTAACTCCAACCAAAGCACTATTCTTGGTTGAAGTTCAGCTTTGAGAGAAGAAAGCCCAATTCATTTTTTACTCTTCAAGGAAGACACATCTGTGTTCTTCTGCAGTTCCCCTCACTGTATTGATAAGGTAAAATTATCATGTGGACCATGGCTTGTGTTATTGCAAACAATGAGAGTCAAACGCTTATTTGGGGATGCACTTCCATTTGGCTTTTCTGTGTTTTTTTTTTTAACCTCTGAAAATTGGAGAAAGTGGGTTACAAACCAACTGGGCTCAGTATGGCAGGGACCGCTGGTTGACCGCAGCCATATGTAAGCCACTGGTATCCTCTGATTCAGAAAAGTCCAGAAGTACTGCCATTACCAAGTCCCTCTTGTGACAGCAAGTAGCATCAAAGTAGTAGGCATGGGCTCACAGTTGTTTACACACCAGGTAACTTGGGACTTCTCCTGCTTTCCAGTTAGCATAGAAGTTTGTTCCATCCTTACTCCAGTCTATTGAGTATTATTATCAGCACATAAAGGTATCCACTGAAGTCCACAGTAAACACCTTGTCAACGTTGCTGTCAGAATCACTCATTTTTAAGAATTTGGTTGCAAATTTTTCTCTTTTGAAGCCTTCCTTCCGACCCAAAGAGCTGATCAGTGCACTGCAGGCAGAAGAACACGTACATGTTGCATCCTCAAATACACTGCAAAACCTCAAAATCTTACCAAGTGAAATTGTCTAATTTTTAGTCAAATGTCTTATCCCACTTGATTTAAGATACATTTACTTAACAAGTAACATTTGAGCAAGATAGAGGGACTCGTTTTAAGACAACGCATCTTAAATATCTTGTTAAGTCAAACAATCTTCAAATGATCTTGTTTTGAGTTGTAATTTAGAAGAAACAAGGTTTATTTTACCTTTTATACATTTTTCAAGCTGAGATCTTATTTATAGAGGATGAATAATCTTGATTTAAGACAAACACTTTACTTGATTTAAGTAAATGCATTTTATTGGAGAATCTATCAGAAAACAGCTTCATTGATAAAAGAAAGAAAATTAGTTTTTTTAAGGGTGGGTTACAGTTTTCACGCACTGTTTCTTCTAAATCAGATAAAAATATACATCCTCAAACTACATGCACACAATGAAAAACCTACTTTGAGCATAGCTGGCTTATCCTATAAAGTCAACATGACTGAATATTAGTATATCCAGCTGACTATGAGAAGACATTATATCTCAAAATGCTCAAATTAAACTTTGTAGTCTCATTTCAAGCACAAGATGGTCTTAAACCTAGAGAAGTGCCGCTATAATACAACTAAAAATAAGGTGAATGTATCTCAAATGGAGAAATTGACATGAAATGTATTAGTGCAAAAATCTTTTTTTGAGTAAAAAAAATACTAACTGTTAGCATTCCTGTCTTATTCTGAGACACTACACTTTAAAATACTGGTACAATATTGCTTAAAATAAGTTTTCCCTGCTAATTTTAAGATCACAGTTTTCTAACTGTTACGTCTTATTTTAAGAAGTCTTACCAAGCAAATTTTCAAAAGTAAAAGTACCTTGAAATAAGTTTTTTTTTGTTTGTTTTCGGAGGGGTTTTTTTTCTAGTGTAGTGCAAAAACGAATTGGCTTTCTGACCACTAAGTAAAGCAATGAAAAATGTCCAAATAGAGCATACACTTACACTGAGAATAGTGCTTTGATCTAAGTTAGCCAAAAATGATTAAAATTACGTGGTAGGGCTGCCAAGTTCTCTGGATGCTTTGTTAACAAAGGGGCCAAGCTGACCGGCATCCCCTGTGGCTAACACACTTACTATTGACAAGTACCTCAATCATACAACCCCACTTAAAAAAAAACTAAGACAAATCATCCCTTTAAAGTTACTACCATAGCCAACATATTGTATTGATATTTGTCGAGTGATGAATCGGTTACAGACATATTATTCACATATTCTCGTTTTGATCGGTTAATCAGCTAATGTATTGCAATGGCAGCAACAAATCCCATTTACCTGTTGTTACATCACAGACACCTGTCACTGGAACATGATCACCTGTTGTTTCATCACATCCTTACTGTACATCACAAGCCCATAGCTGAGTCATAATTGTTGACGTATCAGATCTCCATGCAACACAATCCCCTGTTGTACATTACATTTATCTCTCATTGCATTATAATATCTAGGGGGCTGATATTTACCGGATCTGAACACAAGACACACTGAGTTTGAGCTGGAAAATAAATAACACTACCTCGCTCAATGTGCAGTGTTCTTTTTTGGTAGCTGTGAGGGCTCTTGGCACATGATGTTTAGATGAACAAACCCTGGTCTGACAAAATGTTCCTGTTTTGTCCATTGTTTTTTTGGTTTTGGCTTTTCTTGTAACTTCTTGGCTGCAGTCTCATGAATGGCTACATCAAAGTTGTACTTGATAGTGGTCTTCAGTGAAACCTGTAGTGAAAAGAAGTGTTTAGATTATTTTTTTTAAAGATGGACAGATTGCCCCCATCCCCGTCTTTTTGTACTCAACCATTACCCCCTCCCATGAGAAAAGGGTTTTGGAAATCATACAGAACAAATATGACACAGATGATGGTTCATTTCCATTGTAAAAGGACTACTGTCTTAAATGATTATATATGTTTTCTTTGAAGATTGAGCTTGATGAACAAGTCAAATGAAAGTAATCCTAAGGTAAACCTAAGGTCACTTTTACAGTAACTAGATTTAATATGTTGTCTTATGTCCTTAACTTAACTGTTGACTTCGTTTAACTGTTTTATGTTTTTGTTTTTTTAAAAAGACGGCTAACTTTGAATGAGAGCCATACCCAAATGTGAATGGTCAAGTGAATGAACCTATTCTTACATCTACCTCCTGCCTTGTATTCTTTGATGAGAAATAGGAAATGATACGCTAGTGCTCTCTAGTGGCTGCTGAGATACTTCAGAAATATGAGACTATAGCTTGCATCTTCACACTGTATGTCTACATAAAAACAATTATAGATTTTCACCGTTAAAAGAACACAGTTCTTGAAACCAAGGTCCTGTCCTGCCAACTGCAAATGGCTGTGCTAAATCTAAAGCAGTTTTACTGTTTCTACTTATTTAATGATATATTGAGTATAAAAAAACACTATTACTGTTTGTCTTCTGCATTTTAATTTGTTTCATGCTGTAAATATAAACATACATGCAATCGAGAAAAATCTCATACTGGTCTGAAGATAACAGAAAGATAAACAAAACTATCACTGACCCTTCAGTATCCTGGTGGCCATCTGGCCACAGCACCGTATCAACATCACAAGCAATACACTGTTGTTGCAGCTGTCACAAACGTGTGACCATGTTTATGATATGTCATTCCTGTTGTATGTACAGATTTTTTTTTCCTCTCTGGTTGAGGGTCATCTTACAATTCTGCAGAAACAAACATGTTCTCTCCCGCTACTCCTTGTCCTCTGTGTCATTATGCTCTCTTTCTCTAACTCTCCAAAATGATATTCTGCAGACGAAAGAGAAAGTTTTATGTTTTGCAAAGGGTCAACGCTGAAAATGTATGTACATCGGGGGTTGATGTTTTTCTGGAGTCTTAAAGTTTCAACAACTATGTATGAATTTTATTTTTAGTGTGTGTGTTTGCAGGGAGGAGGGAGAAAAAGGAAAACTACAAAATAAGGACAGAGTTAGAAATATATAAATTTCCACTTTTGCAAACACTGTGTCATTGCAAATGCAGCAGATTGCTGTTTCAAGGCTGGGATGGTACAAGAAGAAAGTACTGAAATAGAAATAGAAGAGAGGTCAGGTTGGTCTGACTGCCAAAAGATCAGATTTAGGATAATTTGTAACAATTATGAGCCTCTTCCTGTTTGCAACAGAATAGCCCCTCATGATTCAACTACAAACTTTATCTGGGATACAGGTATTTCTGTGTGTGTGTGTGTGTGTGTGTGTGTGTGTGTATGTGTGTGTGTATGTGTGTGTGTGTGTGTGTGTGTGTGTGTGTGTGTGTGTGTGTGTGTGTGTGTGTGTGTGTGTGTGTGTGTGTGTGTGTGTGTGTGTGTGTGTTCAAATGTGTAGCTGGGCTAATCCCTTAATGCCCTTTGCCCATCAAACCTTATGACAGAAGATGTCAGTCTTCCAACACTGAATCATTGCTGTTTTTTTGTCTGTTTGTGAAATAAAAGAAAGATAGATAGATAGATAGATAGATAGATAGATAGATAGATAGATAGATAGATAGATAGATAGATAGATAGATAGATAGATAGATAGATAGATAGATAGATAGATAGATAGATAGATAGAGAAGTAGCAAACTAATAAATCTATATTCTGTCTCTTACCTGAGACATAAAAAACGAGGGTGGGAGTGGTAAGGAGGGGAGGTGGGAGGAGAAAAGGTAGTGACAGGTGTGTAAAAAAAGAGACTCTCTGCAAGTCAGGCCAGTGTTTGAACATATAGTCAGTGAAGAAGAAGAATGGAGCTCAATTTATTAGAGAAGAACTGTCCAAAAACGGGTAAAGACAACAAAGCCTTTGAGTCAGAGGTAAGTTAAATGTTTTCATTAAGCCTGGAGGTTTTTTTCGTGCTATGTTTACATTGTATTGTGTGAAAGAGGATGTTTGAAAAACCTGAAGTCAGTAGCAACACAACACTACAGAGCAAGAAAAACAACCTCACCTGTATTATTCTGTAGATCAGAAATATCTCTATGCTACAATTTGTAAATCGTAAAACTGACTTGACTGATGAAGTGAACCTTATACACGTCTCCATGGAAAGTTTTAACAGTTTTGGTAATTGAAGTTGCAACAAATTATGAAGAAATGAACATATCTGCACTTTCAGGCTACGTAACAGTTTGCATGCTACAGTTTGGTGTTGGGTGCTACACAAGTGTGTTTCACTTTGGATAAGAAGGTAGTTCCCTACTATGAAAGTGACACACCTGTGTATGCAGAGCAGTGGCTCGGTGTGCTCAAGAGAAGAAGGTCTCCTATACATTTGCGTTTTGGTTCTAAGTAAACACCTGTCCCTGTGTAAGCATCCTTGTGTTAGCATGTTTCTAGTCTGAATAATCCTGTGTGTGTTTTTGTGTGACAGGACCAGGATCAGATTAACACAGACAGCTCTTCAGAAGTCACAGAGGATGCACGCAGAAACACAAAGCCCCATAAGAAAAGGTTGAGTTTTTGTTATTAGCCAAGCACACCATCATCTTGGAATATGGTTTCTCACTATCTTCTGACCTTTTGACCATTCTCTTTCTGTTCTCTCTTAATGTAACATTTATGTCCCTCCTTCTTATCTACCCCCTTATCTTCCTTCTTTTTGTGTGCCTAGCCTGCTGGAGAAGAAAATGGAGACAATCCATGGCTGTTTGGCAGAGCACAAAGACCTGATCTGCCTGATAATACACCTGGTTTTAGCAGCAGGTAAAATATGTTTGTTGTATCTGTTAAAGTGTAACTCATGACCCTGAATGGCTTGAAGGCCTCTGTCTGAGGACCACCATGTCTTTACATTCAGCCTGAGTATCAGAAAGCAAATGTTTTATTAAAATAAGACCACAACAGAGTCCCTCATTAATGGAGAGGTGTTCTTCCCAGGACAAAGTGTGTTCATTCATTTCTTTTCTCTTTTCTGAACTTTTGATAATACAGCATATATGCAGCAGCCATTTTCCTCAGCCGTCACACTCAAATGTAATGCTGTTTTAATGTTTAATTGCTTGGTTTAGGTTAAGCAAATCTCTTTAGATTTGATGATTGAGAAATAAGTGAAATTGTTTCAGTTTGGCATATTTGCTTTATTATTCTATTTACATGCCCAGAAAGTGCAGTAATAGATCATCTCAACAGGGATTGAGTTTTTCGCCCATTCACTCAGAATGCAGAAAATTATCTTTATCTAGGTGTTATCATAGCATCCCAAAATGTCCAGCTATTTGTAACATTGAAAATTATTACAAGTAACCAGCAGGTTTATCAGAACAAACAACAGTTTATAATTTCCAACATTATGGAATCCCCGAGAAAGTACCGTATGAAGACCCGAGGAGAACCTCCTTTTCTGAACTGGTTGACTGGCACAGTTATATGAAAGGATGCCTTATATGTAGGACAGAACAGAAAAATATCTTCTGAAGTGGGGCGTGTATCTTCATGGGATTAACAGGCCAGAATGAAGGTCAAGTGTGAAAACTAGAAATGGTCTTGTATTGTTTTTTTATTTTCATGTCAATTGGATCGTATTATTTTTATGTTCCTTTATATGCTAAGCCACTATAGAAGATAGCTCCTGCTGAACCCTCTTGGTTAAGGTTTTGCGTGTGGGTGGGGGTTGGGGTGGGATTATTTGTAACAAACATATGTGTGTCAAATAGAACCCCTGTTTTGTTTATGTAAAATAAAAGTATCCTATGAAAAGTCACACTTTTTCCTTTGAACCTAAACATTAAAAAAAGTGTTGATAATTTAAATATGCATGTTGGCATTTAGTGAGGTAGTTTTGCAGACCACTGGTTTCTTCAAAAAATTCCAATCAGGTTAAAATATCTGCCTTACAACTCTGAGACCTCATGATGATGAACTGTTTTTACATTTTCATCTTAAAACCAAGTAATTTAAATCCAGTGTGTGCTAGAGAAAGTTTAAGTACATCTAAACTACAAATATAATTTTAAGTGACCCTGGCATTTAATTTTCATGTGTTCTGTACACACCCTTTGTCATCTTGAGATTCAAAAATAAAAACAATAAAAAGCTGAAATGAAGTATAATATAATCTTATTTATCTGTTAACAAGGATTCACAGTCTTTGAGTTTTAAAATGATCAGGATGTAATGCAGCGAGTAAAAGAAAAGACTACAAGTGTTTGAATAAAAGAGGTCAAACTGCTCGCAGCGCTGCAGGATGTAATTCATATTAATACTAAATTTGTTTCAGGAATCGTTGCCATAGTGATAGCAGCGTGTGTGCTGAACTTCCGCCGCGCTGTTGTGCTGCTGGTCATCTCCATAGTAACTTTGCTCTTCCTGGTCTGGGATTGGACAATGGAACGCTATGGCGACAGGGTGTGGGAGGAGCTTCATCCTATCAGAGTGCGCCTCAATAGAAACTGGTTCTGGATCAAATGGTGAGAAAGATTACACACTGTTCAAATCAGATTGTAATTATTACTCCTCTGTTCCTTATTAAATGACACTGTGGGGGGTGTTTTTTGGGGGTTTTTTTTTTGTCTTTTCTTTATTTTACGACCATGATACTGAAAATATATGAGGCTTTGTCCTTGTAGCTGTAACTAATGATATAATGTGCGAGACAGTCAAGACAGATTGAAGGTTTCTCTGTCTCCCAGCAACAACGATGTCCTCAGGCTGAGGAAATTCATTGTTTGTGAAATCAGCATGAGTACTGAATTCAAACAGTGCAGGATAAAGGAAACAAGAGCAGTTAATGGCAAAGTGTTCAAAGGACTGCTGTGTGCCACAGTGCACATGAAGTCAGGTAATTTCACTGACCGAAGGACGCTTTAGTGGCAGTTATCCCTGTGGAAAAGTAAAATGATGGTTTACTATAAAAAAAAATAATTCAGCATATTTTTTAAATTTAAATTTACCACTATAAATGATTAGTTTGCTAGGTGAATTCCTTCGTTATCATTTTTCTTCTGGTATTTTCTTTTTCAAACATTTGTTTTTATCATGCTTTGATTTCTCTGTTAACGGAGTATTGCTATGACATGCATGACAGACAGTAAGTCTGCAAAGTGCTTTACATTCATTATGATAAAACTTGAAGATTTGTTAACAAGAAAAGTGTGACCTGAAAAAGAAATATAGTCTCATTCAGCTTTTTTTTCTCTCACCTTTTGACCTGTGACCTCAAAGTTCTAGTTATTTTTTTAGTCACACTTGTTTCTTCTCTCGATATGCGGTGGAAAAAACAAACAAACCTGCCACTCCACAACAAACAACGATAACCACTGACTGGTGGACCTATATGAGCATCTAGAAAATATTGAGACAGATATTTTCTCTGGTGGTGGAGACCAAAATAAAGCACCCAAGAAAGTAAAATTGAGATCTTAAGGCAAACAAAACAACAACAAAAAAAAACAGTAATATTCCAGATAAGTAAAAGTTAACTTTGTTTTTAAGTTCACAGTCAAAGGGATTTTTTGTTTGCTTCCTCCACATGTTTAGATGTTTTATAGCTGTCCTCAGTTTATGAGCATCCATTCGTATTGTCCCATGTTTTGCTGTATTTTTTTTTTTTTACACACTAAGGCTGAAAGCGTTGTTATGAGCCATCTAATAACTACACCCTGAGTCTGGTTCTGCCTGAATTTTCTACCCGTTAAAATAGAAGCTTTTCCTTATTGTTTTTCAGTGCTTGCTTTTTGTCTCTGTCTGCCTCTCTCTCTCTGCAGGACAATCTGTGTGTTGCTGCTGGTGGCCATGGTGTTATGGTTAGCGCTGGACACAGCCCAGCAGGGGACCAGACAACTTGTGTCATTCTTTGGTTTGCTGCTCTTTATCTTCTTAATGCTGCTGTTTTCCAAACACCCATTCAGGGTAAGAGACATACAACGTGCACAGAGACACACATACATACACACCTGATAAACTGCTCTTTTATAATAAATATGTGTGTTTACATGCTGTACATGTTTGCTGCAGTGGTCTTGGCGGACTCTTATTTGTGGTGTTGGACTGCAGTTTGTCTTTGGTCTGCTGATCCTCAGGACCACGTTTGGTTTGAGGGCACTGCAGTGGCTGGGAAAACTTATAGAGGTTCTCACACACACACAGACACACATATACGCACCCCATACGCACATACACAGGAAAACTACAAACAGTGATTGCTTTCATTTTTCTTTTGTTTGATATCTCTTGTTTGAGTTCTCTTTTTGTTCTTGTATCCTTCATTCCATTTGTTTTGTTTCTTTTTCATCCTTTTAACCATCGCTCTTTATTTATCTTCTTTTTCTTTTTTTCCTTATCCTCTCCGCCAATCCAAGTTTTGGGGATAATTTAGTTTTTTCTTAACATCTTGCTGCATTTACTAGTTACTTATTTGTTTTTACCTTTATTGGGTTTGTGTCCCCTGTCTTTGTTTCCTTGTTTATTTTCTTTCATCTTGTGTTCTTATGTCCACTTGAACTTTTTTATTTAATTCTCTCTTTCCTTTTGTCCTTGTTTCAGACCCTTCACCCATACGTTGTGGCACTGTTTCCGTCTTCCCATCTTTTGCTTCCTTACTTTATGACCTTGTTTTCTTGTTACTTTGGTTTGTGACCGTAATTTCATTCTTCTGTTTCTTTCTTTTCTTTCATTATTTTCTTGGATTGCAAGCTTGTTTCGTTTCTTGTTTAATTTCCTTTACTTAGTATTTTTTTTGTTTCCTTACTTCCTTTTATCTTCATTTTTTTGCATCCCAATGTTTTCCCTTGATTATGACCTTGTTTCCCTTTGTCCTTAAACTGGGCACTTCTGATTCCTTGTTCATTGTATTTACTTATTTTGGTTTTGTATCAAATTAAAGTAATTTACTTTGTTTAATTATCTGCCTTTTTCTTGATACCTGCTCTTGTGTCCTTCCTCTGTATTTCCCAAAGCTACCTCTGTTTAGTCTGCTGATGGTTTTTACAAATTTGGTTTGTCTGTACCTCTGAAACACAATTAAATAATTTTACCTTCACCTCAACTGAACTGCTTAAATGAAGGATATTTAAGATGTAAGCTCTGATAAATTATAATTGTTCAATTATGTATTTTTAACTGTTAAATTCTCCTCGATTCAGAATTTTTTGGCGTTCACAGATGTTGGGTCGAAGTTTGTTTTTGGTGCAAAATACACAGATCACTTTTTCATCTTCAAGGTAAGACACACACCAATATGAAGCACACCCTCACACTTAAGCCCACACTTTATGGTCAACAGAAAAAAACATAAAATCAAAAAATTTTGATAATAATTAAAGGGAAGGAAAATAACTCATTAAATATGTAACAATTTTTAAACAGTGCTCATCAAAGTTAAAGTGTGACAAACATATTCCACCAAAAGAGAGCTACTCAGAAAAATGGATACTGTTTGAACACGTACTGTACACTGTACCATACTCAACTACACTCTGAGTGTTCATAATGATGATGATTATGACTGTTGACTCTCTCCAGGTGATGCCAATATTGGTCTTTTTAAGCTCTATCATCTCCATCCTCTATTACATTGGCTTCATGCCCTGGCTGGTTTGCAAGGTAAGGTGGAGGATAAAGTGCACAAACAGAAAAAATACATTTCGTCAAACTGATTACTTTATTTTCCTGAAGGCATACAAGATAAATTATTTCGACAGCTAAAAGCATTTGAAAATTTGGCATGTTGTTTGGAATATTTTATATCATTTTTTAAACTTCATTTTTTCTCCCCTGTGCCATACTGATTTTCTCCCCAGATTGGATTCCTAATGCAGGTTACCATGGGAACGTCACCAGCAGAGTCAATGGCTGCAGCTGGAAATATATTCTTAGGACAGGTAAACAACAATTTCAACCATGAACAATGAAATCATTTAGAAAATTATGTTATCCAAGATATTAACTCAAAAATCTGCTGAACTGTTCTCGTCTCTACCTTTTAGACAGACACCCCTCTCCTGATTCGTCCATACATCAGTGGGCTTACTGTCTCTGAGATCCACGCTGTGATGACTGGAGGGTTTGCCAGCATCTCTGGTACCATCTTAGGAGCTTACATCTCATTTGGGGTGAGGAAGCAGATGTAAGGGAAGAAGAGGGGGGGGGGGGGGGGTTGAAGATGAAATCAGAATTAAGTCTATGTTTAAAATGATGAATTAAAATGAAACAGGAGCAAAAAATGGTTTATGGATGTTTTATCTGTTTGAATGACATGAAAGACAAATATTTTCTGAACAATATTATATTTGTGACACTATTTGTAGTAACACTTTATACAGGGGTTCTTGCTATGAGCAACAGGTAACAGGCTTTAGGGCTTGCTATGTATTCCTTTTAATCTGCTCATTATTTGTTAAACGAATTGAAAAAGTCTTAAAAATGTCATCATAAACATGTATGCTGCTTGACCATTAGAAATTTACATGCAATAATTCAGAACGTGTTGACATTTTGACAACCAGTTAAGAGCACAGTCATTCATTTCTTCAGCATCTACAATATTTGTAGTGACATTTTTGATATACATTGAATTGTGATGTTTGAATATTTAGAAATAATAATCAAAACACAACATGAAGTTGTAACACATTTGTAAGATCCCTGAGTCGTAGAAATAATCATCTGGGTGATTCACTACTGGTCAAAATATACCTTTAACTTTTAAAACAATGTCAGAGGTATTATTTAGTGTTATCTTCAAACTGTCCTTGACACTGATCTAAGAGTGCATCAGGAAACTTTAAATGTTTGACCAAAGATGAATGATTGACCTCTTAACTTTTGTCTCGTTTTTGCGCCTGTCTCTTCAGGTCAAGGCAACTCACCTTTTGACTGCATCAGTTATGTCCGCTCCGGCCTCCCTTGCCATTGCCAAGATGTTCTGGCCTGAAACGGAGACACCTCGTGTGACAGAAAATCGTGACGTGAAAATGGAAAAAGGGTAAGAAAGGACAGAATGAACAAACGTTGAAACACAAACACACAAATTACAATTAAGTTTAATTCAAGCAACTGTCATCATTTATCCGATGTGATTCCATTTATTTCTTAATTTTTTTCCAATCTGCCTTTGGTTTTTATCTACACTGTTCTATGTCTTTGACCTGTGAATTTAAGTGTATTACTGTTCGTGTTCAGGTTAAGTGAAAGCTTTAAAAAAAAGAATTAAGGTTTGAAATTATTTTTATACTTAGAAAAAAAAAGTCACAAACTGGTCCATCTTAGAATATGGAGTAGGCAATACGGTGTTTGTTTTTCAATTAAAAACCCACGCTCTAGCTAAAGACTAACTTGTGGTTGTCTTCAATTAGCCAAGCTAAAGTTGTGATAATTCACAGAGCTACAGCAGCAATCACATTTCATGTCATCTACACCGGTATGCTGAGGACACTGTGCTATTCTAATAAGATATGTTGTTCACTAGTGAAAGTGTTAAGATATTCAAGATTCAAGATTCAAGATTCAAGATTCAAGATTCAAGATTCAGTTTATTGTCATTTCCTTTCGTATTTTCCATAGACTGTATAAAATATGGACATAGTACCCGTGACGTCACCCATCTGTTTCTGAAGTGCTGTTTTGAGGCCAATCGTCGTCGGCAGACATATTGCTGCTGTCGAGCTATTATGACGTAAAGAGGCAGGCTTTGAGCCTCCTAGCCAACAGCTACAGTGTTCCCGCCTGTCAATCAAGTCAGCTGTGCCTCTCATTGGAAGACTCGTAATCTCAATATCTTCGAAAATTGCAGCGTTAGAAATTTTTTTACCCCCCGTACAGTGTGTGCCGACCGAGAAATGATCTATCCAGACTACACTCGTCTTCTGTACCAGGCTGTAAACATGTTTATTTCTGCTGTAAAGATCAGCTTTTTTGAATTGGTGTGTATGTGGTTTGCGGTACTTCCTGAGCCAGCCTCAAGCGGATCCTCGATGAACTGCAGTTTTTAGCACTTCCGCATTGGACTCATATTTTTAGACCAGAGGTTGCCGCTTGGTATTTTCATACTTAGTGAAACGGAATACTGTTCCTCACCAGCTTGACAGTGCAAAATAAAAGACACTAAAGACAGGCCAAAACATTTCAAAACAAGCTAAAACATTTAAAGACACATTAAAAAACACAGAAAACACAGTATTAATGAAATTAATGTATTGTGCTTGTGTCTTCCCAGAGAAAGCACCAACCTGTTAGAAGCAGCATCCCAGGGTGCATCTTGTGCTATTGGTTTAGTGGCCAACATTGTTGTCAACATCATTGCCTTCATGGCACTGTTAGCCTTTTTGGACTCTGCTCTCTCCTGGCTGGGTGAGATGTTGGACTATCCACAGCTCAGCTTCTCGGTGATTCCCACATTCTGAAACTCAATAGCTCATACACCAACTCTCTTACATACCCTTACTACACAAATATCCAAACATTGATCAATTCACCACATTCAACAGAGGCCATTTTCCTCTGATATCATAATGGAGGAAGGAAATCCATAAGGTTGTACTGCTTTGTGCTGGTTCATATTTCTATTGACACAAAAAATCTGAAAGAATTTCATTATTTCATCACATTTTATGTCACAATAAAACGTATGCACTAATCTTTTAGCTACCGTTTGGTAACAGCTATAGTAACAGTATTCAACCACTTTCAAGCTAACACTACAATTTGATGGCTTTACACCATTTGAGCGAGAAAGTGCTAATTCCTATGTCAACATGCCATATGTTATGTTAGCTACTGGTTTAATGTTAACGGTGGCTCTTGTGACTTCTAGATGAGTTCACAAAAATGTTGTATGATAACTCATTCGCTACCAACAGCCTAATTACAACTCAACTCAACTTTATTAATTTAGCACCTTTCATATATTAGAACATGCAGCCAAAAGTGCTTCACAGAATAACAGAGACAGCAATGGTAAAATTATAAAAGGCATGATTATAAATAAAATACTTAAAAATAAAATAAATACAGTAAAATCAATAAAATAAGTAAGAGTGAAAAGTAATGTTAAAAAAGAAGGTAGCGTTAACAAGATCAGATGAATACAAGAAATAGATAGATAAATCATTAATTAAATTGGGTAAATAAATGTTAAAGCAATGATTCAAATATTAATTAAAATAATAGCAACAGCTATGTCAGCCTTCAACCAAATACAAGCTAAATATTGTTTTGGTATTTGTAAATTGGTTGCATCTGTCTAATTGGTGTACCAATTTCAAACTGTAAAGTAAGCTAGGTAGGTAAAAAAGCTAATGTTAGCTGTTGATTAAACAGTAGCTGCTTATCAACCAAGAAACATTAAGCTTACATGATTTTTATCATTGCCCAAGTTTTTAAGGATTGTGAAACTGGAACACAGCAGTGCAACACTAAAATAAAATTTGTAACTTTGAAGGACAATTTCTGCTGCTTGAATAAAGTAAATATATGGATTTATTCTTCTATTTGTCTCTTCCTCAGCTCATCTGCTCGTATGTCTTCATGCCTCTCTCCTTCATGATGGGTGTTTCCTGGGAGGACAGTTTTATCGTTGCTGAGCTGATTGGCATAAAGACATTTATCAATGAGTTTGTGGCATATCAGAAGTTGTCAGAGTTAATAAAGAGGCGGACAGCAGGAGGGCCTGAATATGTGCACAATGTGAAGCAGTATATTTCTGTAAGTCTCATTCTTCCTGCCTTCTTTTCTTTTCTCTTTATTTTTAAAACAATACAGAGTACATATGCAGTAGTATAATTTAACAAGTGTGACGTCAAAGTCGGCTGGTGTGATTTTTTCATAACGTCTGTCTTTATTCAGGTCCACTCTGAAACCATTGCCACCTATGCATTGTGTGGATTTTCCAACTTTGCATCCCTGGGGATGTCAGTTGGAGCATTGTGTGAGTAACTTCACAAGCTAATACCTTTCTGAGTACTAACACCAGCGTTAGACTTAGCTTTTGGTGCCTGTGATTGAGTACACATCATTTAAATTCAGCACTATATTTTCCATATAGATATTTAGAAAAAAGTCCTGTTACAAGCACACAGCAATGGTTGTTGTAAAACCATCTCTACATTTCTACTCACTTTGTAGAAATGTAGAGGATGAAAATATTTTTCCTGGCTGTCATGAGTGGGAGTAGGTGGTGACAATCCATCTGTTACATTTAATCGAGTTACAATGCGTGGGCTGAATGAGAAGTTAAGTCTGTTTCATTTAGTCTCTTGCTGCCACAGGCTGGAAAACAAAAGTACAGTTAAAATACATCTATCGTAATCTCCTGGGATCCTCAAGCACACCATATCAGCACATTTCCAAGTATTAATGAATGCATTCGTAACAACTATCAACATAGTGTTAAGTCACTGCTGTCAAGTGTGAATGTGTGTGCATTTGCAAACGTCATAATAAAGGTGGTACTCAAAAAGACCTTGCTCAACAAAAAGCCTTTCCAGCTTAATATAGTGTGAAAGTTTCTACCCATAAAAATCAGAGATTAGGGGTCAGGATTTGCAAGCTCTCAATGCAAAATAACTTTATAGGAAAATAGTGTTTCAAAAAGACTATTGTGGGGATTTTGACAATGAGGCAGGAAGAGTTTTAATAAAGATAAGTTTCTCCTGCCACTTGGTAAATAGAGGTTTTTAAGCCCTTGACAAATGAAATGAAGAGGGCATCTTTAATAAATAGGTTTTGAAATGAAATCACACCACATAAAATGTGCAAAAAAATCCACAAGTATTATCTCTTATATGAACTGAGAAAAAGAGTAGATACAATACAGAGTAATGTTTGCACATACTACAGGATGCTGGTTTCGCTAAAGCTTGTGTGCTTTAGTCCTCATTGCAGCAGGTGGTGGTTCAACTCCTCTCCTTGACCCTTTGTTGCACGTCATTCAAATCTCTCGACTCCCCTTATACCTACCTCTCCTCATCTTTCCTATCTTATAAAAAGCAAAAAGAGCCTAAAAAAAACTTGAAGAAAAAAAGCTATACTTACTCTTAGGTGCAAAAGAATCTGCTAAATGAAATTGACATTGTAGCAACACATTTAGTAATTTTATTATATCCCTTGTTAACATTTAGTCATTATTTTTTCAGCGGCGATGGCTCCAGACAGACGTGCTGACATCTCCAGTTGTGGTCTCAGGGCTCTGATTGCAGGCAGCGTTTCTTGTTTCATGACAGCTTGTATCGCAGGTAACTGTTTCTTCTTCTTCTTTGCAATAACCTCTCATTTCTAAATGAAAATTCAGTCATATTCAACTTTGTGTTTTTGATAAAGATAAGACAGTCGATGAGATTAGAATTCTTTTTTAGAACTTGCTGCTTCTAAAATTTCATGTTACATTTTATGTCAACAAATTCAGTTGTTACAGAAATCCAGACATAAGTACAATCAAGAAGAAGTTTCAATAAGTAAACCAAAAATAGATAAATAAAGGTAGAATACAATTTAGATATATACATTGTTACACATGGAATTTAGATTAAATAGCAGTAAGTACAGGCAGTATTAAAAATGATTCAGTAGTGACAGGTTGACATGGTGTGATTATGGTTGGTAATGACAGATTAAGCAATAAATAAAAATAGATGTGGGTATGTTAAATGACCGTGAGTTGTAGTAAACAATAATAATGTAATATAAAATAATGTAATATGGCGAAGATAATTATAGAATATAATATATTATGCATTATAATGCCATCAGCAGTCAGAGATAATTATAATTGATGTTGTAATATCATTGCCCTGAAGGTTCCAACTCTGTTAATGCACTCATTCAACATGTACCAGCAGCTGTCGATATTTGAAGTAACTCTAATTTGAAGTATCTTTGTGAGTTTTCAGGTGTGTTATATGTCCCTGATCTACATTGTCCACGTTACCTGAACACCGAGTTCAACAATACCAACGTGACCCTCAGCTCACAACTGGTCACCTGCTGCAAACTACTATATAACAGGTATGTGTTTGTACCTGTGAGCCGCTGTAACACATTGATCTGGGGCCTCCTTTTTGTACGTGTGTCTGATTTTGCTCATTATTGTTATCTTGCTTTATAGCTGATATCTCTGTGAGACAGCTTTCAGAATGAAAACAACTGATGGGGTAGAGACGCACTCTGATTCATTGTGTGTGTTATTCACAGTGTCACGGTGTATGAGCCACTGAACGTGACGATCGAAGGTGGATTCAGTGACAGGAGTCTTGAGGGCTGCTGCACACTGTCACCCACTACACACTTCAACTGCAGTCTGGTGCTGTGAGTCACTGTGAACAAATACACTCCCCTCAGTGGAGCCCTGTGATTTGCTTATACTGTACAGTGATGTATGATGATATGATGAATTTTTTAATAAAACATCTTGTGGAAATACTTTTGAAGTTGTATTAATTCTTTTACTTTCAGCTCGATGGTCCGACAGATCTTTCAACTTTATAGCTTCAACTGTGGGCACGTGTGAAAATAACCCATTTTATTCACACTGCCCTGAAATTTTCAAGTGTCTTCAGATTAAAACATTTTTGAAATGTTTCAAAGAGATCTGCATCAAATAAGAGCTGCATATGATAAGGAATAAATAATACTAATGCTAGTGCATACGAGTTGAGTGATTGTGTTAGAGAGTGCCCACACTGTTTGCCTTAACAATGGAAATAATACAAATATGTAATAGTGTTATTAATGAGGTGCTGGTTTTGTTTAGTGGTTTAAGTGTGTACCCAATGTATTGAGACTACAATCCTTGTTTCCCTTGTCGCTGGTTTGACTCCCACTTTGACCCTACTCTCTACTCCCCATGTATCAGTTTTCTTAGCCGCGTGTGACAATAACTTTATATATATGTATATATATTTAGATATTTTTTTTCTTTCTGGAGATATATCCTTGAGCAATCACCTGGACAAAAGAATATTTTAATAATGAACACATCATCAAATATTCTGGCAGCTAATTTGTGTTTTTTTCCCTCTGTATAAACTTATCATTATTCTGAAACATGTCACAGATGTCAACTGTGCAAAGTTTGAACCTTATATGGAATGGAAACCGTAACAGGTTTATGCCAAATTAAAGAAAGAGGAACAGTAAATGACACTCATACAGTTGATAGAGATAAACTGTACAGGATCTTTGAACTGCCTTTCCTGACTAGGCTGTGTATTATCTGAAATATGTAAAAGCAGTGTTAAATCAGACCACTGGATGTCACTAGTGTCTTCTTTACGCACTCTGGTAACATAATCCAAAACTCAATATTTGATTTTTCAGGCCACCATAGACCAGTAAGTCGCACTGGCCTGGCTGGCAGACCAATAGTTAGCATGTCTGGCTCATTAATACGTCCAGAACTTGTCCACCCAGACTGCCCAGTGGATAAAGAGGAGGGTATCAAGGGTGGGGACAAATGACAGTCTCTTCATTAAATCCAGCCCAAGCTAAAGGTCAGATGGCTCCCTCCTGGGTGGGCAGGAGGTGTGTTCACACGTGTGAATTTCACACACTCACAGAGAGGGAACATTAGGCTAAGCCATGAGACGCTGTCACATATATTTTTTTTAGGTTCTGTGTCACCATGTGTCCCCCATCAAAAAAATATGAAAAAAATGTCACACTGAGCTCATTTCCATGTTAGGCAGATTGAAGGGGAAAAAATAACAAGAAAACTTGAAGCTGTTAGATTAAGAAGGAGAATCAAACAACATGTCTGGGAATTTTCAGCATGATTTTTTTTCTCTGCATCCCACTCTCAACTAAAAGTATTGATTAGAAAGCAAAAGCAGAACAGAAAAATGAAGTTAGTGTAATTTCATAAAAAATGTAATCTTTATGTGCCAACTGTTTACTCCTAACCTCTGTATTATTTGAGAATACTGTTTTTTGTACTTGGTCTCTAAAACCATCTTGGAATATTAAAAACTAGATTTAAATCAGTTTTTAACAATATATCGCTGAAACAATGGTTAACTCTTAACCCTCCTGTTATGTTGTGGGTCAAATTGACCCTTTTTAAAGTCTGTTTTAGGAAATATATGCCTTCTAAACCAGCTAAATGCAGCATAGAAATCTGGGCAGCATGTGACAGAAGAGGAGTCATGTTAATTTATCAACATCACTTCATAAATTCTTTTTAAAAAAAGTAAAATAAAAGAAACAAAAATCTATGTCATTTACAACTATTGTGTTTATATTTAGGGCTTTCCAATGTACATTAAAACAAGTTTTAACATGAATTCTAATGAAAAATGAGTGAGTTATCCTCATTGAACCTGATCTGTGAGAATTAAAGAACACCAATGGACCAAATCTTGATTTAAATGGTTTGTAATGGAGTTAAAAATTAGATTAAAAAACATGTGTATTGGGATTTTTTTGGGCTCTGACACTTTTGGATAATTGAATATGCTTGAGTCAAATCGACCCAGGAACATTATTGGTGTTACAGAGAAACGAATATAACAGAAGGGTTAAAATCATATTTAAATCATTCTTCTTTCAGGCAGCAGAAAATAGTTAACATATTTCTGTATATATTTTTTACATTTCTATTTTTCATTTTACTGCTGGGGCAGAAAGGAGGTTATGGAATTGAGGAAAAAGGCGAAATGATGGAGAAGACATAAGAAGCTCAGGGATGTAGGAAAAAAAGAGCAAAATTGGTTGAGTTCTGGGAACTTAATACGGGTGGATATCAGATTGTCAGGTAGCAGCACTCAAACTCAATGAGATGAGTATGAGGGGGATAAGAGATACACTGGATGATGGAGATTAAGTTATCATCCACCAGTCATGGGCGTAGTAGTTGGGGAGGAGTCGGGGGAGTCGGACTGATAACCCCAGGCCCTATTGAGGCACTGGGGCACATGGTGGGCTGGCAATGACAATGTAGTTTTAGTATGGATTTTTCCTTTTTCTCAAAGTAGTAACTTCAGAAATAAAGTCAAACTGGCAGAATAGATGACCATGGTTCTGAGCTCTTATTCGGGAATATATTTGGCGTCTCAAATAAGTGTAGCTGTTAGCACTGCCCCTTCACAGTGAGCAGGTTCTAAGTTTAAATCCAGGTAGAGGCCTCTCCACATGGAGCTAGAATGTTTTGGCATCTTCAATCTGAAGAATGGGGGAAGACGTTTTTCAGTTACCATATGTACTGGAAAGCAGAGAGACCAAAACAAATCAGCCCTGCAGAGCAGCATATTTGTGTGGTAGCTAGCACTGCTGCCTCACAGCAAGCCTGTTCAGGTTTCAAATACTAGCAAGGGCCTTCTTGCCTGTTGAGCATAAATGTCCTAGATTCTGCCTGCTGCAGTCTGAATCATACTTCTGAATTACCATATTTTGAATCTCAATAAGGGCGTTCTTGTATAGAGACAGACATCTCTGGTTTCCTACCCTTGGAGTGTGGTCTATGCTCCTGAATTACCGTAATGTGGAGACTAAATAAACCCTAACAAGCACTAGGAGGCACGTTAGTCGGGCATTCCCCTGTTGAGCCACAGTGTTCTGTCTTTCTTCTGCTTGACTGTGGACTACAACTGAGAATTACCATTTCAGAGAGGAACTTAAATAAAACCTAATAAATAAGCACTGGCTGGCAGCAGGTTAGTGCAGTGGTTAGCACTGAGCCTTCTCGGCAAGTTGATACGGCATTCGGGTCCCAGCAAGGGCCAACCAGTCTGAGGATCGAAGGTCCCGGAATCTTTCCACTGTAAAATGGACTGTGATTTTGAATAACCACAATGTACCGAAGAGTAGATCAACTCAAATACGAAAGCCTTCATTGTAATAAGGTTGTTGGTTCAAGGCTGGTGCTGGCTACCAAGATTGGTACATGTGGTGGTTCCTCAATAGTGACGGATAAGGCTGAGTGAGGAAGGTTGGAACAAAGGGAAAGAACAGAGATAACAATCCCTCCGACCCCTAGAAAATAATCTGGTCATTTTATGAAAACTTTACTTTCCAGTACATAATTTGATGTGGGAAATTCACGATGTTTGTTCAAATTAACAGTGTTCTAGATGTAGCTGAGAACGTTGGCAAGGGGAGCTCTAAATGTATTGCCTTAACAGTTAGTGAACACTCATGGCGTCTCTTTTTGGCATGTGCTGTACATGGGAATCATTGAGAATAGACTTGGCGCATATCTTGAGTTGAGAACAGGCCCTGATCAGATACAGAGTGCGTGGTGCTGACAGAACCTGACACATGCCTCCTGTGGAATCTAGGCTTAAAACTTATTTTACAAAGCATGATGATTGAGGATAAAGGCCACCATGTGAATATGACTTAAAGCTCTATTTGCATGGTTTTAATGTGATGAATAACTGGTTTAAATTATGTACTTGAACTTGTTTAATGAAGGCCAATAGAGCAAGCTATCTGAGTTAATATCTCCTGTCACATCAGTGAACTGCATTCTTGTGTGATAGCTACACCTTTGGTTGTGTCTGGGATTCAGATGTTATTGCAACATGTTGAACAGATCAAGATATAAAGATAAAATGGAGCAACTGAGAAACATGGCTCTAATCAATGTCTAATCATGCACATTTTGTTATCATTGGACAGCTCTTCTTCTAACTGGCATTGTGTGAAGTCTTCCACTTATCTAGGACTCTGATTCATCTTTTCATGCAGGGGGAAGGTGAAAATGGTGCTGATTTAATTGTTTAGATCAAGTTGCATTCAGGAGAGTTGAGGATTCAAGAGTGTTTTCTGTTTGTTCCCACGAATCATGCAGCTCTTCTCCCCTTCAACAACACACGTTTGTGGCAAGTTCTGAGAAAAACCTCCACTGAGCAACTGTTTTATGAGTAAATGTGTGGTTAGCCACATGTGCCCTTCATCCCATGTGCTTTCTCCCCTGCTGGGTGAAGCACACTCACACAGGCACACACCAGCACACAAGCTACAAAAACACACAGACGTGCATACGCTTTCTGACCGGTGCACGCTCTTGCCCTGTCAGTCACACACACACACACACACACACACACACACACACACACACACACACACACACACACACACACACACACACACACACACACAGACAGATGAATTCCCTGGAGGCCAGGCGGGGGGCTGGCTGGGACAGAGATGGACACATGCTGGGATCAGAGCAGCAGCCTGTGATTCACATTTCTCTCTCTCTCTTTCTTCCAATCTCCTGCTTCCTTCCTCCTCTTATCACAGACACCCCACTCCCTCCTCTCCCTTCTCTCCCTGCTCTGTTTACCCCCCTGTGCCTCACAAAAGCTGAGTGTTTCAAATGTATTCTGCACACAAACTCATCAGAGGACTGTTCCTGAACCTATAGAGGCAATTAGATATTTGAGATTGAAATCTGGTGATTCCTGTTCCCTCCTCATCATGTGTTTTCTGTCTTCATTCTTAACTCCCCTCCTTCCCTCTGTCCTCTCCTTGTGTAGCTAGCTGGGTACCAAACTCCTCATTACTCTAATTTAGCAGGCATGCCGCTCCCCTAATGGCCTCGGGGGCCCGAAGAATATCAAGTGCTGTTTAATTTTTTAATTCTATTCAGGCCTTACATTCGTTCCATCCCTCCACCAGCTCCTCTGGCCTTCTTTTTTCTATCAATTCAGATTCCATTTATTGTTCCTCCACAAACAGCTACTAAAAGATGTTTTTTTTGAGTGAAGGAGGGGAAGGATGTGAGTTTTAAAAGCATATTAAAGCACCATCCCTCCATTTCATGCCATCCGTTGATCCCCGCATTCAACAAGTGTGCACATGTTTTGCTGAAGCTCATGCTCCTCTGAATGTGTGCACTTATTTAACCTTATCGTTTTCTGAATTAGGCAGATCTCCATGGCGACCGAGGTAGCACAGAGCAGGTGAAGGGCCCTTGAGGATGCATTAGGACCTTCTTGCGACAAGGGGCTGCATCTTAGCTGTAAGCTAAACTGTGCATCAAGCTGGTCTCAAGGGCCGCTGCACATATCATCGGATCCGCCTGGAATTGTCTTCAGCTTGCAGCGCATATTAATGTGAGCTGCACTGAGAGCAGTTTACATGACCAGATAATGAGCATATATGGGGAAAATTAAAAACTGAACTGTAACATAATGCTCAGTGGGAAAAAAACTTAAAAGGAAACGTTGTTGTTTTGAATTTCCTTAGTCAAATGTCAGTAAAACAGGATAAAAGAGCTTTTTTCAGAAATCCTCTAAATCAAGCAGGATAGATAATGAAACTCACTTATTAAAAGGAAAAAGTGGAAAATGACAGGAGACAATCGATACTTGTTTGGTCGAAATCAATGAAGTTTGAAGAATTTCAGAAAGCACTGTATTTTATTTGAGTGTTAGTTAGATCTCCTCCTAAGAGGGATAATTAAATAAATTCAAAAAGCAAAGCGAGAGAGACCAAGAAACCCAAAGGTATTCAGAGAACATGACAAACAATACATAAAAAAGGACTTTGGCATGTACTTGATGAAATAAAAATGGCACTGCTCCACCAATGTGGCCTAAAACCACGACTGCATTGTCTAATCAGTGTCAATATGGAGTGCAGTCATTACATGATCATTTTTATTTCTCACTAACGTGTTCTAATTTGTTTATTCTCTGTTTCATACAGTTCCTTGTGACATGAGGTATATGACTAATCGTTAATTTCTTCTATCTCTTTTCATCCACAGGTCTGTGGCAATGGGCACGCTCCAAATTTGGTAATCGACAGTATTTGTGATGCAGTTTCCTGCTGACATCTGTCTGATTATCTGCACCTGTATGCTTAACGAACGTATGTGGTTTCTCAAACTTTAAGTATATCTGTGATATTTTAATTCTGTTTGAAACAAAGTGCATGTTCAACTGAGCTGGAAGTTTTGTAAAGTGAAATGATCCATTAAAAGCTCAGCGGTGTCGTTATTTTCATCATGGCTGCAACAGGGAAAATACTGCAGCGGCTTAACAGTGGTGTTCCAAAAGGGGTGAAATAGTACACACTTATAAAAAGATACTGTATTAAATTTGGATGATATATAGATTTTCTAATAAATCATAGCCCTAATAATGAAAATCTTGACAGCTCAGTGGAATAAATAAATGTATTCATCATGACTTAAGTTGCCTTCATACAGTCATGGGTTCATTAAAAAAAAGCTGCTCAATATAAAGGTGTGAATAAGAGAAATAGATGATGATATAGATAAGTATTTTCATGGTTCAGGCAAGACTTCTCCTCTTTCTTCTTGATACCTCCCCCAACCCTTTCTCCTCTCTTTTGTCCACAAACACTTCTCTGTCCTCTTAGCTTCACCCTCTCCTTCACTCTGTCCATCCTTATACTGCCTTACAATTTCCTCCCTCCCCCTCATTCTTCTCCTCTCTCCCTTCTCCCATCCACTGTTGAATCCAGGCTCATCATCATTAGATTTTAGATTGAGAGGCATCTCAGTTTTCCTCAGAAACAGATGACTGAATTGAGTAGCCTGAAAGCAGGGGCTTCAAATGAAGACAGAGTGGGGAGGGGTGGGGGGGATTTCAAGAGGTTAGCAAGAAGATAAAAGAACTGTAAATTAATATAGACACTGCAGAGCTACACCTGATTCTAATAGCTAATTACTGAATTCCAATCCCTAAAGAAATAAGTGATGTATATATAAGAAGGAAATTAATGTATGCATGATGGTACATTTCTGTGCAAATTGGGACTGAACAATTTCTTAAAACATTGAGAAAAACTTTTACCACCAGTGACTAGGAATGGACCCACAAAGCTACTTACATCCTTCTTGTTAGCTGTGGATTTAAAGTAGATGGGAAAAAAAATGAATCAGATGCAAGATGTTTTTAACATAATGGGGAGCTTAATAATATATAATTATCCAGCATTATAGCATAATAGAAAGACAAACATGGTTGCAGGGCAAGACATTTGCAAGTGTGTGATAATGCATTCTAATGGACATGCAACAGTTAGCAGCCAGCTGCATCATTTCTGATCAGGTCCATTAATAAGACTTCATAATGTCCCCCACTGACATCCAAGACTTGTTTCTCATGTGTGTGGTTGCGCATAAATGAATGACTAATTTTGATTGTTTGTGTAATTTTGCCTCCCAGGCCACATGACCCTGCTCTTCCCACAAGAGCCACAGCTTATCAGGCTGTGGTGTTTGTTTGTGTGTGTGTGTGTGTGTGTGGTGATGTGTGTGTGTGTGTGTGTGTGTGTGTGTGTGTGTGTGTGTGTGTGTGTGTGTGTGTGTGTGTGTGTTGTGTGTGTGTGTGTGTGTGAGTGAGTGTGAGTGTAAGAGAGAGAAAGAGAGAAAAATATACTTACAGCAAACACAAACTCAAATGTACCCAGTGCCACTCAGTAGCAGTGCCAGTTTATTTATTTTTTTGTCCAATGGAACATAAATGTAAACAAAATTCAAATATTCTTGGCAAGATTGGAGCATAATTTAGTAAAGGTACATGGAAACCAATGGATACAAAAAAGCATCTGTATTGTAAATACTTCAGCTTTGAGGAGCAGCACTGACTAGACATAAATAAGCAGACTGATATAACCTTTACATGGCAAACAGCAACACATTACTCCAGCTAACAAGCAGCTACTTGCCAGCTGTAGCTAACATTAGCTTCAGAGACATACATGACCATAGTAGCTTACTTTCAGCTCGCAATGCTAAACTACAACCACATTAATGCAACTAAATCAGACAGTCCTCCGCTTCATCATCGTCATCATCTTTAATTTGTATAGCAACAGAATCTCACCCCTCATCCCTCATCATAACCTGCTGCCATGACGATAACCCCAGTTTCAGGATTCAGTCGTGATAAAAAATCTTGGGGTAGAAAAATAAAAACTGAAGATGTAGAAAAGTTGGACACAATCAACATCACAATCACACACAAAGCGAAGGACATTAGCACCCCACTGTTGCCAAAGAATTGGTCCACAATTCATGAAGGAGCTGGAGAGACCAGTGTGAAAAATACTTTTTGAATTAGTGCCCCAGGTCATTTTCATGTCAGACACCATAAAATAGAAAACATATTGACATATCAAGATGCACGAGAGGATCTTTATTTTACGTGTGTATAAATTGACACAAGTCTGTTCTCAGTGTGTTTGCTTTGGGGTCCCTTTGTTCTTTGCTGTTGGAAGGGTAACAAAAAAAGCCTGTAGAAAATAAGGGGACAGAGGGGGGCATTACACACCACAAGGGTCGCCTTACAGGTCATATGACATGAGTCTCAACCATATAGTTGTTCAACGTTAATATTAAGTTGGCACTGATTATCTCTTACCTGTCAGCAGAATAGTTTAATACCAATTTCATAGTGTCAGACTTTGCATATATCTGTATATTATTCTTCACAAGTAAATTATCCCTAAAGCAGCAATGAGCAAAATATGAAAAGCACATTTGATCAGGGATGCACTGTTAATAAGTAAACTTCCCCTCAAAATATATGCGTGATAAGGGAGTTAAGAATGATGCACGTAAATTTTGGTGTGAGATGATGATACGTCAAATTTTTTACCATATTTTTATCTTTTAGCCAGCAGAGAGCTGTGTGGTCTCTGTTTTTCTGTTTTTTTTTACTGTACTGTGTTTTGATGCGTTTCACAGGCTTTCATGTTTTATATATTTGACCATGTTTATATTTCAGTTGTCTTCATCATTCTGCAGCACTTTGGCAAGCTTCCTTTTTTTAAACTGAGCTAAATAATGTGGATCAAAACTGTTAACGTTATTCAAAAAATTGTCTGTGAAAAAACAAGACACAGATAAAAGTTCAAATGATTGATTCCTTTGACAATAGAGAATGAACAGGGGAGTACACACTGTACATCTATATCTAAGTGCTGCCTGAGCCAAGCTTCTTTGATGCAATCAATTTACTTTACAACAAACCACCTGTAAGAAAAGTGCAGTGCAACATGTAAGGATAATGAAGAGAGGAATCAGAGAGGAACAAATTATCTGTGAACGTATTTGACCGATGTTATTTTTAGATGCTTTGATTGTAACATGTTATAACACAGTGGATATGAATCATACGCTTCCTACATATATCTGACCGTGGAGTGCAACTGGCATTTAAAACAATGCAGCTCACAGATATAATGCAAACATTTCCTTTGCAGTTTAGAGGATTTTAAAACAACATTTTTTCCTCCACTACAGCAATTTGCAAAATGTCAAACACTGTTATTATACTCCCTGTCAATGCAGGAAACGTACAGCCTGTCAGTTTAAAATGAAGCAGCGTGATGAGCTACCAGTGGGAGAGAGCAAAGGAACAGAGTCTTTAAAACAGAAAAGAGGAAGGACAAGTGAGAAAAAGCTAGAGCGAAAGGTGAAAAGGAAGTAAAAGCAGAGAATAATAATACAGTAACATAAGAGCAAAGGCTGGGAGGTGTGTTGGGTACACTGAGCCTTCACCAGCACATACTGCCTATTCTATACAAGAAAACCCAAGTGTGTTTTTTTCCCTGTCAATCACTACGGCAACAACCTAGGCAGTTGCCAAACAGCCTTTCAGTCTCTGGATCTGTTCTGTAAGCATCTGTGGTTGTGTGTGGTGTGTCATTTGGTGTTACACTGATTGGAGCTCTGTTACTTTAACCTTTACCTCTCTGCTCATCCCTACAGCACAAACACATGTAAGATAACTCCCAGATACGGGCACAAGCATTAATTTTTGGCAGTTTTGTTCAATATAGAAGCTCCCCAATCAGAGAATTTCCTCTTTCTGTCTCTCTGTAACCTACATACCTTCTAATCTCTCTCCCGATAGATCTCATTTCCTCTTAATTCCTCCTTATCCTGATGGTTTCCTGATGGTGACCTTTCATTTCATATCCTGTCTCATGAATTGAAGGCATTAACTCACACACAAACAGGTGCACACACCCACAAATTAACACCCCCAACAACATATACGACCCTCTTAAAAATGGGACCAGATCACCTACAGATCAACTGCAGTAATCTCTTGGATGAATAAAACATAACAGGACTTCATTGGTGGTGTGTGGATGCTGAACAGCTGGATGGCGACTTGAGCAGGGCTGAGTTCAAAGAGCCACGATGACCTGAGCGGAACATGGGTTTGACACACTGTCTGTGTGTCTGTAGACTTTTCAAGCCTGTGGTTTTCTCTTAATATTAACAAGGGGTACAGAACAAGGCTTCATAATGTTCAAGGGGTGCAAGGGCGCAGAGAAAGCACTCTGCACAGCTTGTCAAATTGCCTTCCTAATGGCCAGCTTGTCAGGCTTCTTCGTCTCTGTGGAGAAAGAAAGGACAAGTGGGGGGAGCGATCCATTCTCTCCCTGTCACAGCAAAAATCACTCATTCGTCTCTTTGTGTGGTAGCCGCTAGTTCCTTTCTTTTAATTCCTGATACTCAAGTGCATCCCGCTTATATTCAAATGGCGGTAATGATTCGCTAGTATGAGAGTAGAACGTGGAGAGAGGCCGGCAGTATTGTTGGCCCGTCAATCAGTTTGTCTGCACTCTGTCAAAGTTGCCTCACCTAGCTTAAAGGTACTTTCTTCCATTAAGTCTTGTCAACCATCATTCACTAGAGTCATCAACAGGAGGTTAAAGTTCACATTAATCGTTTCTCCTTGATTGCAAGATAACAGCTTCAGACTCATTACTGTCTTTTCATATCTTAATCTGCTCACAATCTTCCTAACAGCTCTCATACCAGATTTTCTATCCAAGAACTTCAACCGTCAGAGTTAAACTGATCCATGGTAAGTTTTTCCAAGTAAGAGCCCTATATAATGGTCTACAGGGCAAGGGCTAAAGTGGGTAACACAACTGCATAAAATCTCCCATTCCCTTTACAAGGCATGAACCTCTACAGTTGTTGCAATGTTATTTCTATGATGTATTTATTTTATTTAGTATTTTATTTTTATTAAAAATATGTGTAAAAATATATAGAGAAAACTAGTTTCAGTGTTAATGGTACAGTAGCGTGACTTTCTGCTTTTTATATAATAATGTGTACTTTGATCTGGAAATGCACACCAATCATTTGGTCCTAATTGTAATTTGAGGGGTTTTCAACAGGGGTTCTTGACAAGCGGTAACCTCTAGAGCTGAAAAATAAAGCGAAGCGCAAAACACTGCAGTTCCTAGAGTGTCCACTAAAGGCAGGCTCCAAAAGCCAGCCTTTAGTGGAAAATGCGTTTTCTGTGTTTCCTACACTACATTTTTTTTAACACATCCCTTAAGATTATTTAAAGGTTAAGAGTTATATATTTGCATAAAAAGAGGAACAGCTGACCGACAGATGTAGCTGTTTCCCTTGAGGGCAAAGCTTGCCTTCGCCACATCTCTTTGCCTGCTTCTCGGTTTATTTGCAGTTAGGTTGAGCCTGCATTTTTAATTCGATGCCCTCAGTTGGGCTTCAAAAACTCCTCAGAAACCACTGGGTGACATCAACAAGGCAACATCCATGTTTTATAAATCCTGTGGTTCTTGATATAATTCATAAATTTTCTGCTTTTGTCTTCTGTATTTTTGTTTGATTATCTTCCAGGCTGATCTTTCTGATCAGAAGTAGTGGTCAAAGGACAGAGGGGGTTGTATGTTTTATTGTAAATTGTAGTATTTACTTCATAACATTGATTAGGCTTCATGTACTGATCTCTTTCAATATTTGCTCGGAATTCTGGGCCCCATGATAAGATATCTCATTGGGACCCACCACTATAGCACGAGCTAGCCCGCAAAGATTTTATAAGATTTTTGAATGAATTACTAAAAATGACAATGATTGAAAACATTGTGTTGTTAAGGCAGTTGAAGGCCCACTTTTAACGCTGATGCGATACTCGTGATGAATCTACAGATTGTAATTAATCTATTGATGTCAGCAATGATTTACTAGCTCACAAGAAAAGATGTTAAATATCAGCAAAGAGTACTGCTATTTCCCCAAGGTATAAAAATAAGTTCTTGTGAGATCGAACCGTATATGCTGAATGATTCATGAATATGAGAAATTACAATGCAAATATGACCCAAGCTACAATGTTGACTCATCACTATAGATCTTATCTGCTGGTGTTAGCTTAAGCCGTTATCAAATTATTAGTTGTGCTCAACTTTCATGTGACAGAAACTTGGTTAAAAAAAACTTTTCCCTCCTCTTGCCATCTCCTTTCTTTATTTTCTTTTTCATATTCCTTTTTGGCTTTTTTAGGGGGGAGACAGGGAATTGCAGTATCACTCACTAAGCTCTCTTGACTGCTGTCAGATCGATCCTGATGACTGGTGTGGGGCAGACTAAACAATTTTGAGCACACAGGTGTGAGAGGGGACCACTGAGAGAGACCCTACATTTTTTCCAGATATAGATTTAAGAATTTTGTTCATTTAATCAGATCTCTTTGCCTTACTGGTGACGGAAAAAAAGATGTAAACAAAAAGTAAATTTTCAGTACAGGCTCATACTCGTCTCACTTCCCCCCACTGCGATGCCTTTGCCAACGTCCATATTCAGGGTCGTAAATGTTGACTTAAAAAGTAAAACTAGTGAGATATAGTTTTGGACTGAAAGATGCTGCTTGGTAGAAATCAGTGATTACATGCAAGGAAACAGTGTTTTATTAGGTGGCCTGTCTTTGGGGGAAACATGGGAAATGGCAGATACAATATCAGAATGCAAGGAAGAAAGTTATAATACCTTTTTGCATTTTTGTCTTTCTAACTCATGATGGAGCAGTGTTTATTTTTTTTCTGTGCATCCAACTGTTCCCATGATTCTACACTTCATATTTTGTCATCTTAGATTGTAAGTGAAAGACTTTATATGGCATTCTCTCGAATGTGGATAGTTCTTACCCTTTTTTTTTTTTCCATAAGTGCTCATGTCATGTGACAGAAGAAGCAATCTGAACGCTTGTGACGTTCAAACATAAAATACAATTATTCAACACCATCAGTTGTATCATTATATTTGAGTATTGCATTGTATGTTATGTAAACGTGCTCTATAAATAAAGTTTGAGTTGAGCTGGGTTGAGATAGTTGTCCTACTTTAGGGTCCATCTATGCTTGGCACATTGCAGTTCTAATAGGCTTTAAAATACAACCAAATGACCCGCAAAACTTGTATAACTTATGATAAACCACCTGAAACTTTTTTTATGATTCATTTCCTGTAAAAACCACAATAATCGTCTGGCCATCCATCCTAATAAGCCGAAAACAAAGCAGGAGAGTACTTTTGTTTCCAAAAAAGTCCAGCTCCTCATAATTTTCTATTCCTTTAATGATTCACATCCTCAGGCCTCAGCAGGCACACACTCACATAAAGAGGTATGTTTTTGCCATGAAGAGAAACCATTTGCTCATTTTGATGGAGGCCTAAAAGAGAGGTTGAGCTGTCTAAGTGGATTTTTCATTACTAAATGTAATAGGGCAAAGAAAATTACAGCTGCAGTAGCAGGAGGGGTATTAGGACTGCTCATGTACTTTTTACACTGACATTTGTAATGACCAAAGAGGTACAGTGCTGCTGTATATGAGCATTAGAGAAATTAGCACAGTGCTCTGTCTCCTGTTTGTGTGTGTTCGGCCCCTCCTGCACCAGCCTCCTCCACTGCCTGCCATCTGCAATTTGGAAAGGTACATCCAAACTCAGTGGAATGAAAAAGCATTTTTCTTCCTCCTGCTGCTGTCAGTCTGAGACTGAAGTGGAAGACTTACATGGAGGAAATAATATTGCAAATGGAAAGCTATTAGGGCAGTCAAGCACTTCTCATACTGCTTCTGAAATATGTAATTTATGTTCTGCTGCATGACAAACTTTTAAAGACTCAAAAATTGTAATTTCCTAACAGAACTCCAGCCTTTCAATGAACCCTAGACTCACAGTGCACATGTAATACATTTCTGAGGAAATGATGAAGATCAATTTGAGATCTATGAAAAAGAAATCCTGCGGTGAACAATTAGTTTGTGTCCTCTGCATCACATTTGGTCCTGACCCCTTAATCACTGCAACTTACACATCCTGCCAGGATCTATACAGCTGTATTTATTATACTACTACATATATGTATATCCTCAGTCTTGGGCAACAAAATGTCTCCATGTTAGCATTCTCATACCTGGAAATAGCAGTCCTTCAATGTCTCCAGCTCATCCACTTTCAATCTTTTTATTGATAAAAGAAAGCAGTCCAGAATCAGCTAATGAGCTTCTAGTAAATCATCAAAATGCTCCTAAACTAGTGGTAACTTCTACACTTGAAACTGTTGAAGTAATCTAAAAACCCATGGTCAAATGTCTGATGACAATTCAGCATCAGCAAACAACGTCAACATTTCCTGCCACTAGTGAAATAAGCGGTTAGCTGTATGATGATTGGCAGAGACTTACTCTTCTGTGTGCTGCCTTTGTTTATTTTATGAATGGCAGATTAAGAAGTGAGAATATATTCAAAGTTGAGAGTCTACACATGAACTGTTTCCTTGCATACAATCTAGCACAGAAATGGTGACGAAAAAGTATACTCCAACTACAAAGGAACACTATAATGCTTCTGATTCCAAAATTTGTGTCATGTGCCAACAGGTATTCCAGAATAACCAGTGAAAAGAGTTCTGTTAGAGTTAGGGATGGGTACCGAATTTGGTACTTTTATAGGTACCGACCGAATTTCTTCGGTACTACCGAGTACCGATTCACTTAAAATCCAACGGTACCATGTTCCGGTACCTAAACGCATCCTTGTGACTGTGAGGGAGTGGAAGAGTAGGCGATTTTCGCCCTGTAATAAAGTTTGACACTGATCGGGTGGACGTCTCTGCTCTCTGCATCTGCGCCAAACGGAGTCTGCAACTGACAGGCGAGCACACTCACGGCGAGGCAGAGCTGCAGGAGGATTACGTTGAGAAGGTCTCTCTCGCTCCGACTACCTGCCCTTTTTATAACCGTTCCTGTGTGCGTGAATGCCCAACAAGTAAGTTGTGTGTCCTGTTATTATAAAGAGACGGAGAACTGACTTTCCCGTCCGCAGACATTCACGTGTGTTCATTGATAAACTCCCAAAAGAGCAATTAGACGCCACGAGCCTGTATCAGCTAATATATCTAATCACCTATATAATCCTGTTTCTGTTCATTTCATGTTAAACTAAATAAATATGTTAAAAAAAAAAAATTGAGATTGTCTTATTAAACAAATTAACATTTATTACCACATAAACACACAAAAGTACCGAAAATTGGTACCGTTGAGTACCGTATTGGTTCAATAGTGAAAGGTACCCATCCCTAGTTAGAGTTTCATGTTTGTTTTCACACATTACAGTTGTTTACGACTGAATAATCACTAAAATCAAAAGTATTAAACATTATCAAAACCTTACACTCAAGGAGCAAAACATCGGCCTAGATCTGCACCACTATAAGCACAATGTCAGCCTCCCACTTTTTGCAAAACACTAACACACTTGTATACATTAGACACAGAAGTATATCATGTCCCTTCCTTCAATTCTAAAGCATTGACTGTCACATTACCACACCTATGAGCCGATTGGTTAAACACAGCTATCAGGTGCATAAACACACGATTGCTTAATTGTAGACACACCAATCAGGTTTAAGCACTATAAAAATGCAGCAGGTGAGTTCACCTATCTTCAACTGGATCCAGTATTTTATGTTTGTCTGATATTTGCTGAGCTTACAGTGTTATGCACACTACTGTAGTAGCATGAAAACTAGGAAAACTATGTTTTGTTGTTTTGTTGTCTTATCACTGAGAAGTAGAGTTGCTAAAAGTGTTTCAGGTTAGCAGCAGCAGTGTGTAACTGGTTCAAACAGAACTAAGTCATATGAAATGTGTGTGTTTCGGTAGCAAAATATGGTTTTGATAAATTAGTGTATAGTTTTCATTTTGAAAAGGATCTAAGGTGTTCTGCTACTTGTGTGTGTGGTTGTGTGAATTGTGTGTTGTGTTTGGACAAAATGAGCCCTGTTTCCAAAATCGTGTTTCAGCAAACGTAAAAAAACTGTAAGTCATAGTAGGTTGTACTTCCTGAAGGATCATATTGAACAGGGAAAAGTCAGCAGTAACAGCAGTAACAGAAGTGACAAGAACATCAGCACACAAATTAAAATAGGGTCTTGTTTATTTAAATAAAAAACTAGACAGATACCTCTGTATGTACACATTACAGTTATTTATCCAGTTAATTTCTCATCACAAAATTCCCTTTAGGAGGGAGGACCAGATGGTCTCAGACATTTTCAGGGTGGGCATAAGACCCTGCTTTAGTAACTAAAGCCACCAGACTGCACCTGTTAACCATTTGAAAATAATAAGAGTAATAATCAAACACACATTTATACACACACACACAAAATTGTATGAAGTGGAGTTTGACTATAGCATCATGTCCACTGAGACGGCACTCCCTTCATTTCATTTACTCCATCACCCAATATTTATTCCACTTGAATCTCCCTAAGGGTTGCTTTTCTCCCCCTCCCCTCCATCATATCCACCCTCATTAGCACATAACAGCCGATCCACATGCATAGCAGGGTCCTGATTTAGACGTTCAACCTGATTAGCCCTTAATGATCTGAGACAAGCTACCTGAATGGAAGTGCACACAGTGGTGTAAGACAATAACATGTCATCCTCCCCCCCCCCCCCCCCCCCCCCAACACAAATGTAAGCACACATCCATACTAACATACATTCCCTGCGGTACCTTTATCAATCTGTTTTGCTCATTTTCAAAATGAAGACACTGAAATACGAGACAGCAAACTAATTATCATTTATAATGGCAGGAAAGACACAGATTAATGGTGTAGTACAAATTGTTGAGATGTTTCATCTTAAAGGGAGATTTAAGATACTGTGGGGCGGCTTTTAATTACTACTACGTGTGCTTAAACAGTGTATATCCCAGAGGTGTGTTTAATAAAATCATTACAAAGCAAATGAAGTCTAATTTGTCTGGTTATTTATCTGATCTTGAGGATTATAACACTCATTTACCACAACAAATAAAGGTTAAATTAACAGCAAGGTCCTTCTAACAGATGCTTCAATAGTCAAATACCATCATAAAACCCTCAGAACAATTAGACAACTATATACAGCATGTACAGGCAAAGAATTAAACCTACTATTTGTATTAATTTAAGACAAACTCGTAGATGAGGATGTATAATGAGCAGAAATAATCAACGTTCATGGCCTCTCTATCCCCTCTCCTCTCATTCTCCTCTGAGAGAGTTTAAAGAAGACCCACAATGCCCTTGGCTATTCAATCATTTGTCAGTCAGAAGAAATGGATGTACTGAATAAATGCAAAGGCGTCAAATTCATTACCACAATCAGAATTTAATTTCTTTTCTTTCCCGCCACACATTCCCTGCTCTCATCTCTTGTTTCTCACTCTTCTCGGGATTATGTTATTTTTCCGTTTTTGTACACCGGTAATGTTTATCGCTGATATACAGTGCAAGATACATTCCTAATCTTTCTTCTATGGGAGCGATGCATTGGAGCTGAAGCTGAAGCTGAAGCTGAAAATAGCTCCCTGAATAGATGAATGATTTCCTCTAATGACAAATGACAGAATGTCAAATTCACATGTAGCAGATGGGATGCATTTCAACACAGTGCCTGCTGATCAGACAGTTCACACATTCTGCTCATTGAATCAGAGAGAGAGGAGCAGGTTCCTCACAATTCTAAAAAAAAAAAATTACCTTACATGAAGGAAACAGTCAAGGCACTATCAATGTGCAGTTATTTTGGGTTCATTTTCCCCCCGGCAATTTTTCATCTATGCTTAAGGCCAATACATTTCTCAGCTATCTGTAATTTCCTCGTTACTGCCCACTTCCTCTCAACCTCTGCTGTGTTTATTTCCTTTCTCTCACCCTCTGCTCCAGCTCCTGAAGCACTTTCTCGCTGACCGGGTCTGCCTTTGTAACCACAGCTTTTCTGCCTTCTGGCTCAACCACGATGGTCATAACGCAGCACATATCCACCAGCTCCTCCTGACACCGCTTCATCCCGGCATCAAGCTGCCCTTTTCGAGACGGGTCTCGCTTCAGAACTGCTTTTTCTGCCACTGAGAAGCCCAGAAGGCCAGTCAAAACCTCATTGGACAGCTCTACATCCAGGTAACCTGTTCCATCAGAGATTTGGCGCAGACACGCCAAAGACCACTGCTGCTGCTCAGTTTTCCCAACAGAGTCACAATAAAAGCTTTGACACAGATCTCTGCAGGCTGCTTGTTTTGTTTGGACATCTGCTCCTCCAGCAGGCATAAATATGTAAAAGGTGGAGAGGTCAAGGTAAAAACGAGACCTGAGCTTTCACTTTGTGCTTTTTTTTCAGCCAAAAGTCTATCAGCTTCAACAGTGCTTGAGGTGCTACTTTCTCCCTGGTGTGTTTCAGTTTTTAATGAGCTGCTGATGAATCCACAATTGTAGCTTAAAGTTTTGGTTTTGGCTTCACCTGGTTTTTGTTGAACAGGGAGCTGATTTGACGCTCCCGTCCTCCCTGCTTCTGCCTCCTGCAGGAAGCAGTCAATATCTACATCCATGAAATCACTCTCATCATTACTAACAGATTCTGGTTGCCCTGATGGCTTTGCAGCTGTAGAGTGAAACTGCTCTGTAGCCCCTCGACCACAGCCTTGATTGTCTCTTTTCTGCAAGGGGAACCTGGAGTCACTGGAGCCAAGCCATGGTCCTGAGCTGTTGGAAGTTTGCGGTTGTATTACTTTGCTAGGATTTTCTGTGCTCCTGTGACTGCTGCTACTCACATCTGTACTCTGTTCAACAATCACACTGTCCAACTCATCCAGGGGAAGGTCATCAAAGTCTTCATCAGGGAAGTCTTCATCTATCATGCTGTGGTCTGGGATGTCTTGTTGGGTGGAGCCTTCAGGAGGTGCAAGGTCAGAGAGGTCTGAGTCATCTTGTCTGATATTGTGGGGACGATCTTGGAGAGGACCACCTCTGCTGTTTTGGGTTGAGACACTTCTGTGAGAACGGGCCGAGACATCGCTTCTGCAAAAGACCGGCCCGCAGTATTAATAAAGCTTTACATATGCAACTGTGAACAGTGTTTACAGAGGTGATGTTCAGGGTCAAAAACTGGCCATGGATGGCCCTTGGATATGTATGGGGATCACTAATTTTTATTGATATTGATACCATTATCAACTTAGCCTACTTAATGATCCATGTCTTCATAAATTCCATTTCTAATACTCTTCTATTATGTGGTGGAAAGATAAGATGACTACACATTTTTAACAGAACTAGTAATGCTTTTTATTATTGACATTTTAATTCCCTTTGCCCAACAGAAACTCAGTTGACCCAACCTTGAACGTGTAATAATGTAACCTTTTGTCACCTTGTTTAGTTAACTAGCTTTTATCCTGCAGATTTCAACATTGGTTTAGCATTTTTAATTAGCAGGACTTGCTAATTTGTTTTGATGCGATTGCCATGGCTGCATTTGGTGGAGCAGGAGGAAGATGACCTGCAGCAGCATTATCAGCGGGAGTTGACAGGGGTGAAGAAGGTAGCAAATTTTGGTTTCATCTGATGCACAATGCTGATGTGCTTGGCAAAAGAGGTTGTGTTCCTTGTTACCAGAAACTATTGAGAAACTTCAATTGCATTTCATGCAACCTGTTGGTTGGCCAGCCAATCATATTCCAAAGCTTTATTAGATAACTGATGTATGTTTGTGCACCATTTGGACCCAGGAGACTCAATGGTAAAATAGATTAGCTCAAACTTTTGGTTTTTGAAAAATGCAGAACTGGGTCCTTCGTTGAACCAAGTTTCAATACCCATCTCTAGCCATGGACACAGGTATTGCAAAGCCACCAAATTCACATGGATAATTGAGGTTAGCAAGTTTACTCTGCAATAACAAACACTGTCTGGACACCAAATCCTAATGTTCCAGTTATATCTTATAACCTTTGTGCTTGGATTAAAAAAACATATATAGTTTTTTTGCATCGTAGATAAAGTCCTGCTACCTCAACAGCTGACCTCGACACTTTTTAATTAAAATTGCAGTTTTAAACAGATTTACCTCTGTAAAGTTTTGGAGAGGCATCTTATCAGTACAAAATGTAAACTATTGCAGTGTTTGTAATGTTGTTATTTCAGATTGAGAGCTTTATAGTTGGCCATCAAATACCAGAGCTTTTTTCCTTGTGGGGGTAGTGCTTAGAAAACGTCTCTGATGCTGCATTATTGAGTCGAATTGCAAACATGTGAATGTCTGAAACAAACTAAACTGCATAGATGAATGTCAGCTATACATCTGAACAGTCAGTGCTATCTTTGGTAGCAGCCTGACAGTGGTAAGTGGTCATAATTTTCCTCCAGACAGCTTGTATGCATTTATATCATAACAAAAGACCTGGCTCAATCCATCACATTAAAACCTTGAATTATGCAGCAATTTGTACTCATTTGTTTCTTACAGTGCAGGAAATTGGTGGTCCATATGCTGTGATTGGAATTGGCTTTTCACTGTGATGTTTGATTAGAAAGAAGTATATGCTTTGATTCTGATACAGGGTTTCTATAAGTGTCCTCTGTTTGGTTCTGTTATATATGATGTTATTTGTCTTTAACTTCCTAAATAAATCTCAGAGCTGTCCATTGTTGCAATAAAAAAATACATAGGATGGGGGGAATAAGAAAAGAAAATGCTAAGAAAAAATAATAGACTGACATGTTATAAATTAAGTTTGTCTGTGGCTTTTGAATGAACGTGATCAATGATTCCTAGATGATGCGGATATCTTTTGCTCAAATATAGGAGTTCCAGCATGAGAATATCAAGCCATCACATACCTGGATGAGGCTGTGGAGTGCAGGCTCCTGACAGAAGAGTTTCTGGAGGACTGAGTGGAGATCTGACTGAGGGTTCTGTAGCCACTGTCTTGAATATACCTAGCAGGGACTCTCTCAACCTCCTCCTGCGTCTCTACACTGGCCAACAACTCTGCATCCTCAAGCTCCAGGTCCTCCACTTCTGGGTTACCTAAAGAGAAAACAGAACACCATGATAAGGTTTAGGTAAAAAATTGAAACAAGTGGTTCAAGGCATCTTTTCATCTACCAGATGAAACATACAAGCTCTCGTTAACACACCATGTTGGGGTTGTGGGGCCCCTTCCCCCTCCTGCTGCTGCGGCTCCTCTTCAGGAAGTCCCAGAGTCCGACAAAGTATCCGGCCCTGTAAGAGAGGTGTGACTTAATCTAAAGTTTAAATTACTGGTCAGGCTGGTCAACTTTCAAGTATAACAAAACTAAAGAAAGGTAAAAATGTATTTGTTTGAATCAGCTTGAACAGTTTACTTTATTATTCCTCTCCACCAGGTCCTCCACTTCACCACCCAGGATCTTGATGTTGGACGACCCCAACAGAAGCATCCCGAGTCTGCAAACCATCCGGCCCTTCAACTGCAGCTTCACACCAGGTCTGAGGGTAACAAGTGTCAGATATCCCTTTAAAACATAGACTCATTTATTTTCAATATGGTGAAAGGTAACAGAAATTTAACTTTGAGAATGCCCGTTAGATATTTACTAACTTTAAAATCATATCCATTTTGAAAAATGGGTTCTTCTCATTTCAAAACTAGAGATACAAAACAATGGCACAGAGCTATTTAATTCATCAGTTTTGACCTGAGATCTGCAGTGAGTGCAGGGATAGGCTGATACTCCATCGCCTCCAAACTCTGGACTCCATCGGTCACCTGCACAACGAAGAATGTGAAGTCATGACAGGTTTACTCTAAAACTGTTGTTCACAAATCTAACAGTAGGAAAAAACCCAGAAACAATTACAACTGACTTAGAATAGGTCTATGCAATTGTCCTGCCATGTAGCAGCTCCAAAGGCACACTATCATGTGTGCCGATATGATAAAACAGAGTTCTTACTGATAAAGATGCATTTCTGTGGTCAAAGTAGCAAGCTCTTGAAGCTCTCTTTTATCAGCCGATTCTGGCCAGTCTTCCATTTTATTTCTTTAAGATCTCTCAGCCACTTTTGACACAATAGACCACTCAATTTTAATCAAGCGCTTAAATGAATGGGTCGGCATCTCTGGCACTGTTTTAGATTGGTTTAATTCTTATCTCCGCAATAGGACTTTTAGCGTTTATATCGGTAATCACAGATAGTCCACACAATCATTGTTTTATGGGGTTCCTCAGGGATTCTTGCTTTTTACAATTTATATGCTTACCCTGTGCTGCATGTAGGTGACACACAGCTCTACTCCTTTGATCATTCTAATCATAACCAACTGTCCTCACTCCACTCCTGTCTGAATTAAGTTAAAATATGGCTGTCACACAATTTTCTCCAACTCAACACAGTCAAATCCAAAATCATGCTCATATGGAAAATTATGTTATCACGATAAAATATTTCATATCAGTCGATGCATGCACAGTTACACCTCTGCAAATGATCCAGAACGCAGCAGCACGTTTGGTCTTCAACCAGCCTAAGACAGCTCATGTCACTCCCCTGCTCATTTCGCTACACTGGCTTCCAGTTGCAGCTCGCATCAGATACAAAACTCTAATCATGACTTACAAAGCAGTAACCAAAACTGCTCCAGTTTACCTGGAACCGCTCATCCAGGTCTACTGCCCTTCTCGCCCGCTACGCTCAGCCTCTGAAAAGCGCCTAGTGCTTCCAGCACACAAGGCCTCAAAATCATTAGCTCGACGCTTCTCTAAATGGTGGAATGAATTGGCCAACTCCATTCGATCTGCAGAGTCCCTCTCTACTTTCAAAAGACAGCTAAAGACCCAGCTCTTTAAGAAGCACTATGCACTTAGCTAGACTGTTCTCCACTGTTGTCCCCAGTGGCAGACCATGTCGTCCAGCTACAGTTGACTCGCACTGTCCTGCTCTACTCTGGGAATCTGTGTTCAGCTCTCGAGTGACCCAGCACTTGGTACTTTGGTAATTATTGTGGTGATGTTAATTTTTGATGATGATAAAGGAAGGTCTTAAATGGTTTGGTTGCCTCATTGTAGATGTTTCTTATTTAAAAAATAAATAAAAAAATCCTTATTTACTTTTGTGCATTGCCTTTACACTGCTTAGCAGTACCTGCACCCAAATTGACTTGAGGCACTTTGTAAACCGTACTGATCTTGTTTCCTCTTGTCTAGATCTTTGCTTGTGTTGTTCTTGTTCTCGTATGTACGTCGCTTTGGATAAAAGCGTCTGCTAAATGACATTGTAACATTGTAACCTGCTTAAGCGAACACAACCTCTCAAAACTCCAGTTAATCCAAAACGCTGCTGCCAGACTCCTCACACACCAATAAAAGGGAACACATCACACCGTTTTTAGCCTCTCTTCACTGGTTGCCTGTGGGTTTTAGAATTGATTTTAAGATTTTAACACTGACTTTTAAAGCAGTAAATGGACTGGCCACTAAGTACCTAAGCGAGTGTCTAAAAATGTATGTCCCCAACTGCTGCCTCAGATCCTGCGGCAGGTCCCTCTTGGAACTTCCTAGAGTAAAGTTAAAAACCAGAGGTGACCGGCCTTTGCAGTCAGGGCCCCATCACTCTGGAATGACCTGCCGGAGGAGATCAGGAAAGCCACATCCTTGTCCTCTTTTAAATCTTTTTTAAAAACACACTGAGGCCTTTGTCCATTTAAATCATGCTATTAAAGCATCCCTGCTGGATTTAAACTATATTGAGTGAATTGGCATGAATAGATTTTCTATTCTATGCTGGTTTACACTGATTTTTAAAACATAAAGATGGTCAAAGTCTTTCTGACCACCCATCCAACCATTAGCTATGGATTATCTTTCCAGGGTCACAAGCTGGAACAGATCCCAGCAGGCATTAGGTGAGAGGCGGGGCAAACCCTGCACGAGTCGCCTGACAATCACAGGGCCCACACAGGGAGACAGAAACCATTCACACTGCACTTTATTAACCTGACTTTTTGGCAGTTGCATTTTAACTGCCAGTGGTCTTTACACCTCATGACTCCCAGAAGTGTGGAACTTGCTCAAAAGGTCTGCTGAAGAGTAAAAAAATATATAGCCATGGCAACGTTTCTAAGCAACACCGGTGCTATTCTTGAGAAACCATAGAGCCATGACAAGTGTAATACTTAAGGTGAAAATTACAGTCTGCGCCTTATATCCTGACAATTTACTCTTTCACATGCTCTCACTGATTGTGGCCGTCCATCCTGATTCAGTTAGGAAGAGAAGCACAAGTCTCCATCCTTCCACCTAACCAAACAAAGAGACACGGCCGGCCTTTATAACAGTACGGGACAGCTCACTGAAGAACAAAACAGAGACAGTGGATTGTTCAAGGTACAAATATTCAGTAAATATAATATATAATATACCAGTGTTATGTAATCACTTTAAAAGTGTATTTCAATTCTTCTGAATTCAATCTTAAGGAATATAAGACTCTCTAGTCTCAATAATGTGGGATGAATGAGAGAAATCATGTTGTTTAAAATGGAAATCCCAGGCTCAACGACACCCTGTCATTTCATCTCATGTCTGAGGATTTGTAACAGACTCCCAGAGCTTTCTACACCGTCAAGTTTAATAAAAACTCACAAATAGAGTAGAGGGCTATAGCTACAAATAAACAGCTCGGCTGGTTAATGACTATGTAAACATTAGCTGCTAGTCACTCGCCATGCATACAGTATGTTCAGTGAAATTTGTGAAAAAGATGTGCATGTGGAGTATATGAAGCAGTCAGACTTTTTTTTCTCCACAGAGACAGAGGGGACAAGTAGAGGCAAACAGCTCAGTCAGTGGGGATCAAACGGAGATGTGTTAGGAAAAATGAGTGTTTCATTTCAGGCGACAGCAAAGGAGAGCAGCTGTTAAAAATGTACAATGTTTTCCAGTGTTCACATTTGAGTTTTTTTTTACAGATATTGGGTGTTCCTCCAACCAAGAGGCATTGATTGTCTCCTGCTTTGCTTTGAGTGATGCTCTGAAGTCTTCATGGTTGTCACACTCAATAATAGACGTGTGAGGGAGTATGAGTGTTTCATTTCATGTACATCTAGAGGTGCTCCAAAGAGTTTTGTCGGGTGAGCACTGTTCAAAGGGCCCAGATAATCGTATTAGGTAAATAACTGGATTGGTGTTCTACATTTTTAATCTTTAGACTGCATGCTTTAGTAAATTGCTGCGGTACATTATTTAATGTCTGTTATTCGCCTTGATTTGGAGCTTCAGATAAAGGCTGAGTCTGTGTGACAAGCTGCTGGAGGTATTTGTAAAGAAAGGAGAGAGTGGTGAGACAATAGAGCGCAATATGGCACCTATGCCTCGACTTTGAGTGCATCCAGAAAAGAGCCACAAAGTCTACTCCAGATGACAGTTTCGTCTTATTTTAGAACTATCAGTATGTATAATTTGAAGGCAAACAAATCCTATCGCACATTTTCCTTCTTCTTTTTTTAAACACTTGATACAACTACTTTGTCTGCTGGTCATTTTCAGGCGCACATTTATTCTAATCCTTTGTTTCGTGAATGCCTCTAACCTGCAGTAGTAGCATACGTGTTGGTTTGGCCTCCCAGGGCCTCTGTGTGTACTGTGTGACAGCGGACACCTCGTCGTTGGTGCGGTCGGTTCCCCTCCAGCTCAGCAGCTGACTGTACACAGGCTGACTGACGTCCAGTAACGAGTCAACCTAAAAAACAAGAGAGACCTTTGATTGCGTGACCTTAATGCATATAATATTCTTAAATTGTAGGTGAAAGGTGACACTTCTTTCATATTACAGTATATTTTTTGTTAAGGGGGGTTTTCAAATTGCTCATGAACATGCCTGTTGTGACTCCCATCATTTTTATGAACCAATTATCAGAGCTATGGCTTAAATGTCATTATGCAACCCTGTGTAGCAAAATCAGAAATAACTGGCTGTAATTCCTCCATCTTTTACAGAATTATTCTGTCTCTGGGTTTCCAGCTGAGTTTCCATTTTCCATCATAAAGAAAACTCAAATGCGGTGGAGCTTATTAGAATATAGCACCCGACTGAACTCCAATCATTTTCCTTTCTTTGAAATGAACCAACTCATTTCATGAATGCTGGGACTTTGTTAATTTTGTGCATTGTTGATTTTTCTGAATCTTACAAATGCATGTACCAATAAAAAAGGCAAAAAGAAAGCTCTAGGCTGCTCTGATATTTGACCAAAATTACCTACAACCAAATGTTATTAAGATATGACTTAGTGAACCTGTACATGCGCACACACGGCTAAAAAAAAGAAAAGTAAAAAGACTTAGTATTACATTATTTTTGAGGTAACTGTCACAGATATTTTTCTATGGATGTCGTAAATACAATGTTGATTTGGAAACTGTGAAAACATGTCCCACTCATTAAAAAAGCTATAACTATTATTTTACTACTTTTTTTTTTTTAGACCTACCTTATAAAAAACAGAAGACATTAAAAATCAAAGATAACTGTGATATTCATGCTCAACCATTTATTAATGATCATATAAAGCATATAATGGTCTGAAGCCAATGATTCAAAGCCTTTTTTGTCATTAATCACATTGAGTAGTTATTGAAATAGAGACATTCATGTACAGTGTATATACGCTATTATACTTTGTCATTAGTCCCCTAGGGTAACTCATTCTGTCACTTTTCAGAAACACACCCGAGAAAAAACAGGTTAACATGGTCACATATTAAGAGACATGCATGCACTTGTAGACCAGGGAAACTTAAGTTAAATTTAATAAAAAAATAAATAAAAATAAAATAACCTTCAGTCATTCATTCATTCAAAGTAAAGGCCTCAAAAATCACGAGTTTCCTTCAAACTCTCCATCTATTTATAAGTAGTTTTAATGAGTATGGTTGTATTCTTGCGCCATACTTTGAAAATGTAAAGTAATATAAAGTTATTTGAAAATGTTCATTAGATATGTATTTTAAATCACAGTGTAGACGTAAATTGGTCACCCACAATAAAATGGAATAAACATAATAAGGGTATCTTACATGATGCATACAACAAACAATCTTGCACCTGGACACAGAAGTTTCCACTCAGTTCAGTCTTCTGGGCCTGACTGATCCCTTCAGGAAGAACAGGGTGGTCCAGGTCTCTCAGGTCTGTCAACAACCACTGGTCCAGCACCTACAGTTTCAAGTCACACAGTGAGGAGGGGAGGAGGAGGAGGAGGAGGAGGAGGAGGAGGAGGAGGGGAGGAGGGGAGGAGGAGAGGGGGGGGGGGGGGGGGGGGTCAAAGGCTATTTGATATTCTCTCATTCTACATCAACTTCAAATCAAACTGCAAGACCCTTTTTATGATGCTCTTCAAATAAAATAATTGGTTATAATCTGACTCCTGCGACAAAAATGGCCTTCACAGTATGATACACTAAAAGTAACATTGTTAGACAAGACAGGCAGCCTGGGTCAGATCCAATTTTACTATTACACAACACAGAAATATTAAGGCAGCGTGACTCAGTTGTGTCAAAATGCCCCTGCAGATTTTTTGTCTCTCAATCATTACAAAAACGACCTAGCCGTTGTCAAAAGGTGCCCTCCTTGAATGAGATGCTGTGACCATGTGGGCTCCTTGCATGATCTGATATCGCTGTCATGATGTTCCTGGAACCATCAGGCGATGCTCGTGCCAAGAGAAACCGAGCACTGCCTCCTCATTTATTTGAAATAGATAAAAAGCGTTGGATATGGAGGGACACAGCTGTTCCCCACAATGTTTAGGCACACTTTGGTGTACGAATGATGCGTAAATGCTAGAAAACATACCCCACATGACGCCACCACCAGCTGGTACAGCTGACACAGGGCAGGATGGATTCATGCTGTTTACACACACACAAAAAAGCTTTGCTTTCTGCATGTTGAATTTGTAAGACCATGAGGTGTCCCTTCTCTCCTCTGTTGTCCACTTTTTACCAATCATTACTCACTGTAACATTATCTTCTTTATACTCAGCTGATAGTAAAAGTCTGCAGCTCTGTTTTTTGTTATTCCTGGGCTCTATGAGTAGTATTCTCTACATGCTGAATATTTGTGAGGATCTTAACAATTTTTATTTTATTTTGGGGGCTTTTACACCCTTTTTTTTTTATTATAGGGGAGAGGACAGTGGATAGTATAGGAGACAGGGAGAGAGAGGGGGATTGACATGCGGAAAAGAGGCCGCAGGCTTGATTTGAACCCGGGCAAACCGCTTCATGGGTGCGCAATTTGGCCATGTCTGTGCCCAACATTTTTTTTAAATAGGGCCTTGAAGTGTATAGCATTAAAAGGTTACTTTGTTTACCATCTTCAATGAAAAATAGGGATGCACTGAATATGAGAGGAACACCAGTACTGGCCAATATTTGCCCTGATGGCAGATATCAGCCCATCTGCAAATAATGTGTCATATGACAAAAAAAGAAGCATGTATTTGAGATCCGAAGATCAGTTAATGTTGAGATATAGATATCTGTAATTGCATAAACAGTTACTAGATTTCAGAGTAATTTTTGGCAATAACTGAAATGATTCAGCCCCACACAGCTGTGGGATACTGTACATAGATATAGCTGTGAGGACCTGGGACAAGAGCCGGAAAAATCACAATATCAATTGGTAAGGTGGGGTCACTGACTATGCATCATTATACGGACGGATATAGATCAAGTAGGACCATCATCCCCCCTCCACACAACCCCCTGTCATTCTCCATCCAAGTTTCCTGGTTAAGTCATGAGATCATATATAAACCATGCCATGAAAACTGACTATGCAATAAGATCATTCTGTATACCTGCTGGTTAATTTGCTGCTGTGATAGACGACCAGCTCCTCCTGCCTCTTCCTGCAGCCACTCCACGCAGGCCGCCACCCAGGTGGTGGGCACCTGGATATGCCAAGATGACTGCAGCCAGGTCTGGGTGGCACGGGCAACTACCTGAGTCTCAGGGCCCATAATTGACCTTTGTATGTGTTTGATTTACTGCTACTTCTGCTATTTTGTCCACTTTTATCTCGTCTAAACAATGGCATGCAACTAAAACATCAGGTAGTGTTAATTTAGCTTCTACAGACCAAATATGTACTATTCCATATAATGAGTAAGCATTGTAGTTTACCCATTTTGAAAAGGTTAACTTATTCTCTATTTTTGGAAGTGTGAATTTCCTCTTTTCAAATGTTGCATCTAATATAATTCATGGACTAACTCTGCAGTTCTTTAAGGGCTTAAAGGGGGTGCATCTGTAAAGGGGTCATCTCCCATCTATATCTCCTAAAGTACTTGACATCTAATCTTTCAATGATTCAGCCGCAGGAGAGAGTAGATACTTATGATACAATAACATGGTGGATTTGCTTTTTGTTATTTCTCATTGATCATCTCAGCCCGGTTAAGCCCCGTGTCTCTGCAGACAGTCACGGCAGGGTACTCTGGAGAAGAGAGAAGGAAGATTGAGTGGGAGAAGAATCATGCCATATAAGTATACACACTGAAATAATGTTGGTGTCAGATAAATTAGCCACGAGGCATGACAACAGCCTCTTCCTCGCAAAGTAGCAAAGGCGCCAAAGTGAACCAACACGTTTAGTAATGATTCTACTTTACCTTCGCTTTGTGTCCATTCAAGGTGACAATAGAGGCTCGTGCATTCAAACAGCTCTGATTAAGCATACCAACTAACACCCTTACAGGGTGGCACATTAGAATGCAGATAATATTTGAAACTGGAAGGACTTGAACAACCACAGAGAACTAGGATCTCGTAGTATCCCGGAAGGAGGGCTTACCAACCGTGTCGCTCTGGAGACGCCCCTGCGTACGCGATTGACGTTTGCTCTAGCCAATCATATCACTCATCTGCTTGATTTGTTCTTCCTTCAACCAATCAGGGGACGTGGTGCTCACTCAGTGCATTTCCAGGTTAGGTAGAGAAGAGAAGGGACGAGTGAGGCGTAGCACTGCAGGTTTGTGTTTTGGACGACATTCTCCGGGTTTCTTTCCTGCAGCATTTTGCCCTGTTACATTGAAGGGCTCAGGTAATCTAGAAAATACGTTTTTCTGATGTGGTCACTCTAATTGTTCTTGTTCAGTGTAACGCTGCCTAAATTAGCTGTGGCCTGCCCAGCTCCCCTTGTGCTCATCCGAATTCATGGCAACATGGCGAAATTAGCCAGCAGCTACCATGAATACCTCCAACTGCGCCTTGTTGTCAACCGATCCGTAACGTCTACCATCCCGGTCAGATCAGTAACACGTCCTTATGTATCCTTGTATTGAATGCTTTTTCTAAGGGTTTTAAATGAAGACGACCGACTGTAGAAGAGATCGCTAATTCACATGCACACGACGAAGCTCCTAGCTAACGCATTTCCCTCCAGGCTAGCAAGCTAGCTGCTCAGCCTCGGTTAGCTTAGCGAAAGGCCATCTCACTTTCGATTCAGTCATCGTCGTCGTGAAACTCACCTTACTTCATATCTGGTGTCAGTATTCACTACAGAGTACTCCAAGTAGACATGGCGTCGTGCTGTATGTCAAGAAACAGCCCTAGAGGATACCAGTGTTGTAGTCATGTATGATCGCTTTCTCGGTTTTCATTCATCTTTTATTTATTTTATTCATCAGCTGCTGATTAGCTCATTTCTTCACTGTATTATTAACCCTCCTGTTTATATTGACCCGTTTAAAGTTTATTTCAGGCAATATATGCCTTCTAAACTAACTTAATGCAGCATAAAAATATGGGCAGCATATGACAGAAGAGGTGTCGTGTTAATTTATCAACATCACTTCATATAAATAAAATAAACAAAAATCGATGTCAGAATGAACTATTGTATTTCTATGTAGGGCTTTCCAAAGTACATTAAAACAAGTTTTTAGCATTGATTTTAATGAAAAACGAGTGAATTATCCTCATTGAACCATGATCTGTGAGAATTAACACCAATGGACCAAATCTTGATTTAAATGGTTAGTAATGAAGTTAAAAATTAGATTATAACAAATGTGTATTGGGATTTTTTGAGGTTCTGACACTTTTGGATAATTGAGTATGCCCCGGGTCAAATTGACCCAGGAACATTATTGCGAACATAACAGGAGGGTGAAGACATTGCTATTTGCTCAAGCATTGTACATCATCACCGAGACAGTTGTTTATTTAACAATTTGATACCTGAGACACCAACGCCTGTCCATTTAAATCGAATTACAAATACATCAGTAACTGAAACACATTAATAAAAACTAACTAACATAACAGGTAGATGGTAGTAGTATTTCCAGTATTAAGACAAGATGTGGATTGGCCTTTAATATAGCAACAGTGCACATTTTAACAAAAAAACTGTAGTTACAGATGTAATTGCACACTTTAGATTTAGTTATAGTTTGTGCAGGGATGCATATAAATATACATTAATAATTGAAAATATATGGCAAATATAACAAAATTATAATTATATACCATAATGATACACTCAAGTTGACGTGAATAGTGATTATGAGTGGGATATTAAATATGTTATATAATTTGTGTGGATGAATAATGATTGACTGAAGTGAAATGGTAGCCTTAAAGTAATTAAAAAATTACGTGTGATATAATTTCTATCTCTTCAAATTGTTCTCACAGAGCCTTAATTCATATTTAAAATGTCAGTATTTCATCTAGCCTCTCCCCCCCCTACAGGTCACAGCAGCTGTTTGGTCCTTATTTAGTTCCACCTATCAACACGCCCTTGTCGCTCAGATAAATATCGGTGAGTGCTGTTTTTTCTGCTCTTTCCCCTAACTTGCCTTCCCTGCTTCCTGAATAGCTGGATCCTGAGCATGCAGCTTCAGTTGTCTAATTTTTCCTCCCTCGTTACTATGCTGTCAGACTACCACAGCTCACAGGGGCCAGTTCTCTGCTCTCTCTTCCTGCTGTTATCGCCTGTTCCCCAGACTGAGGAGCTCATCCCGTCTCTTCCGCTGTCAGAAGACCATGGAGACAGAAATTGAACAGCAAGAGGACACTGCATTCAGCAACACGGAGACCAACGGTATAAAACTGCCTCTGAATTGTTTTGTCTGAATGCATCAATTTATTGATGGATTCTTGTACATTGAAAGTGTCTATTCTGTAATGAAAGGATAAGAACTTGTTTAATTGCAAAAAGTAATTTACACTCTTAAAGTTTGGAACTTTGGAAGTCATTTTTAAATAAGATCTTTTACTTCATATTCCTATTGATTCACTAGAATATGTGTGCATGTCAGGGACCTCACCATTTGCATGAACTTATCTCCCCCGTAAAACTGTCTATGTTTTTATGAAAGAATGACAAAAACTTTTGTCTTTCCTTGTTTTTCAGTCTGTGTAGATTCAAAATGTATTTTGAGAAGAGAGTCTTCATACATACAAAAACAAGCATTATTTTGTGCTTCTCTTCTATCTGGGTCCTTTTTTGGTATTTGATTTCAGTTTGTGGAAGGTTATGTATGCAGGATTATCATTGCTGGTTTTTATCTCCTAATGCCAGGTAAGCGCCCTGCTGAGGATGCAGATGAGCAGAAATCATTCAAGCGCTCCAGGAACTCAGACGAGATGGTTGAGCTTCGTATCCTCCTGCAGAGCAAGGTAAATCAGCTTCCCTTTCATGTCACATTCATGAAAAAACTATTATGTGATTATTAGAATTTATGTCTTTTGCTTCTGCAAAATCTGCCAATTCTTTGTATAGTATTCTTTTCAGAATGTGTTCTTGTTGATGTTCTAATCACATCTTAGACAATGAATAAAGAGCATTTACTAAGGAGTCTTCACAAATTCAGTGAGCGTTTCCTCACATTAATTGTAATGCCCACACTTTTAAATGTTCTGAATTATTTGTGATGTTTTGGGTTTTGCAAGTATTCTTTCTATTTTCAGAATGCAGGAGCTGTAATTGGGAAGGGTGGCAAAAACATCAAAGCCCTGCGTACAGACGTGAGTACTTCTATTTAATACACTCTGAATCCTTACTTTTTTCACCTCTTTATTTTAATTCTTTATTTTTCTCTTAGCTGGTGCTCAGCACCCAAAATATACCCAGCCTCCCTAAAAGATAGCTGATCTTCATACAAACGTTAACTCTTGGTAACTGATCAATAACTGAGTTTGGTATTTGGCAATGTTTTCCTTTTTTGTAAAGAAGGTGTGTGGTTAGCTGATGCCTGTGTAGAGATAAAAAGAAAAGAGAAAAAAAAAATATATATATATATATATATATATATATATATATATATATATATATATATACACACACATGCCTTCTGACAAACCCTTTAGGGTCGGGTTTATCTTTTTCATCTTACATAAACATCTTTTGATTGCTTTAGCTAAACTGGCTCTTAGAACTGAAGTCCATGTCATATTTTCTCCATATTTATATTTGTTGTAAAACCACTGCTGCTCTTGTAAGTTGAATATAGAAGCACAGTGTGATTTGTATTAAGGTCCCCAGCAGCGTCAGCTAACTCATTATTGTTATTATTATTATTATTATGATGATGATGATGATAATTTTTTAAGTGGTAAGGCAACCTGGCCATTTCTTAATTCATGAAGTCATTGCCTCTTACTGTAGCCCTCCACAATTTGTTCTACCCCTCTTTCTCACTGTCTTTGGTCTATTCCCCAACATTGAAATCTCCATGTTCTTAATAAACCATTACCCATTTTCCAATGTCACATGTTCTCCTTTTCTCTCTTTGACAAACCAATCTCTGAGAGAATCAAATTAAAGTCACGTTTGAACAGTGTAGAGCCTGTATATTAAAAATGTATTCCTCTTCCCTCTTCCCTCTCCCTTGTTTATTATTTTACTGTTGACTTTTTGCCCACTTCCTCCTCTGTTGCCCATGTTCTGGATGGCCCCTCCTGCGCCCGCCCACCTGACACCCTGGTTGGCCCTGTCCATAATCGTGCCCTGTCCCTAAATGGGCGCCTTACTTGATTGACATCTGTGCTCGAATGGCCCTGGCCCCTGCCCATGCCACGCCCAGTACAATGCCAGTGTGTCAGTCCCAGACAGCAGTGGGCCTGAGCGGTATGTCCCTAAGCTCCTCCCTCTCACTGCCTGACTACAGGTCAAACAAACAAGACCAGATGAATAATAAATAGTCATCCTGCCTCTGTCAAGTCACTGTATTTTAACCTACCTGTTCTCACAGTATATTAGCCTGAGTCAAAATGCCTAAATGCGTTCATGTCCAAATCTGCCTGTAAAAGCCATGTCAACATCCTTTTTATATGCCATTTTTAAAATCACGTCAACATTGAAACTTAGGCTGGTGTTGTCAGGGTTTTTCCACAATCTGCCACTGTCTTTTTTAAAACCTTTGCTATGATCTGTGCAACATGTCCGTGTTCCTTTTTTTGTATTCTTAAATTTTCATTGATGATTATCTATCCTCTTACCTTTGGCGTTTTCACCTCCCTCCCCCCTCAGAGTGGATATATGGTGGTCTTGTTTCGTTAGTTTCATAAGCTCACCTGCTTCTCGCACCATCCCATTCTTTCCTTGTGGTGTCCTCATTTTATCGATAATCTCCGATTGTCCATCCATTGTGAACCGCAAAAAGGCAAGCTAGGACTCGACTGTTGTGTGCGTGTGTATGTTTCTTCCTTCCTGTCTTCTGCTTCATCTTAACTTGGTTATTGACTGCTGGAGCTATTGAAATTACAGATAATCCCTCCCTGTCCCATTCATCTCTGCATTCTATGGTTTTATGTTTATCGCTTCCCCCACCCCTCTAAAAAGCATCAACCCCGGTGGTGGCAAACTTCATTTCCCCCATGGTATGATCTGCTCTGAAACCTCCCTCAGCGTCTGCCATTCTACTTCCATTTACAAACTGTGCCTCAGTTCTCTGATCAGTAAATTCATTGTTTATTTTATTTTGTTAACAGGTGGGTGCAGACTACAAAAAAAATGTATTTACAGTTTTTAAACGATTGCAGACTATCATCGTCTGCAAATTTAAAAATTGTTGAATAATTGGTTCTATCCATCTTCCCTGGACTTCACAAGATGTGTTGTCATCTTAATTGGGGTCTTAGTAGGCAAAGTTTTTGTGGTGTGCATCCACCAAACTATGCTTTAAGAGTTTAGAGGTCTCTCTGGCACCTTTGGTGCTTACTTCTGCCAAATCCTCCTCAGGCTTCACCTTTCCCCGTCTTGCCCCTTCTAGTAGTCACCGAGTGCAGTCACTTTTCTTTGGGTCCCCTTTTATTTTGTCCCTTTTCTTCCTTTCTCTGGACAAAAGACTATTTCTTTTCATAGCTTATTTTGGGGAACCAGCTTATTTTTTCTGAGAACTGTGTTGGATAATCCATGAAATACCATAAAAAGTTTAGCAAACACTGGACCTAAACCGTTCACTCAGCTGTTAGTCTCAATAGTGACTTTGTTAAACTGGGTGGGACTGTTAATCTTTGGCAGAAAAGGGGGATGTCATGAATTTCTGATCTGAAATGTTGTTCCCTTCCTCCTGGGATGCCTTGCTGGCTACCCATCCCCACCCTCTGTGGCTGTGGCTGGTCATTGGTGGGTGAATCATGAAGCATCCTGAGCATCAGTGCCGACATCGAGACAGTTGGAGAAATTCTGCTTAAGATATCCCCACACTGGAAGAGGTGAGGGATATCTCTTTTTTCCAGCTGTAGACATAGGTATACTTTGAAACTAAATGAACATCATTGTGTTGTAGATGAAATGAATGTCCTTGCTTTAGATTTATGTTCCTTCTGTTTTGCATTTAGTACTGTTTTCACTTGCAAATGAGTGGTGTAGAAAGGTTAAAATGCACTAATTGAAAACCTCATTGCTTGTGTCCGCACTCTGTTTCATGTCATTAAAAGTACTGTTGCCATAAGTTTTTATCTACATTTCCAAGATAGATAAGTGTAATCATAATCTCTTTGCACAGATAAAAATAATTCATACAAGTGTATGCCACCCATGATCTCCATTTATAGTTATACCCGTCTGTCCATCAACTTTATACTCTACCTCAACTAAATTTACGTATTGCATCATACATAAATGGAGAGTCAGTTTTGTTTGTACAGCCCAATACCACATATCACAGAATGCTGCGGGGGAGGGGCTTACAGTCTGTACAGCACAGCTCCAGGGATTTAAAAGAGTATTGTTCTGTTCAGTATCAGCAGTACAATGGAATGGACTTTGACTGTGAGTTACGCCTGCTGATCCATCAGAGCCTGGCCGGCTCCATCATTGGGGTGAAGGGAGCCAAGATCAAGGAGCTGCGGGAGGTATGTTGATATGAGTGATCTGGATCAGCTCTTAGTAATGAAATCAGCTGCTAAACAGTTTACACTCTGAAATGTGTGAGAAGATGTCAAACACATTTACACTAGATTAAATCCCAGCTGGTTGTTGTTTTATATTGTTTTTGTTTGTATCAAGTCAACTCTGAAGCTGTATATTAGATTTTTTCCTGATGTACCTTTGCATATGTGGAAATGCCCACTTAACAGCTGTGATACACTGTGTGCAATACTTTTGAGGTTGTTTTTTTCTCTGTAGTGGAACCCTCTGCAGTATCATGTTGTTGCTTTCTCCTTACCTGTGCCCTTGTGTTTCTCGGTTTCTTCAGAAACACAAGACCAGCATCAAGCTGTTTCAGGAGTGTTGTCCTCAGTCAACGGGACCGCGTGGTACTGGTCGGCGGTAAAAACAGAGAGGGTGGTGGAGTGTATCAAGACTATGCTCGAGGCTCATTGCCGAAGTAAGGATCTTGTACTGTGGTCCATAGTGTGTGTGTTTTTTGTTGTTTGTATCTGCTTCTTAATTCAATTTAAAATCTTGAACAACATTGAAAGTATTAGTTGAAATCTCTCCGATAAAGGTACCTAGACATTTGAAAGTTTACAATCTAGACAAGTTGAATGCAAACAGATGGAAAACAATTCTTGCAGGTTAAGTTGGCTCAAACTGATATTAATATATTTTTTTAATGCATCAGAACATCATGTTAGGAACGTTGCATAATTAAGTTTACTCTTAAAGTATGTGGTCTGAATGCCCTTTAATGTGTGATTTTCTATCTGTCGCCCTGTTTCAGGCTCCAATCAAGGGTCGCGCGCAGCCCTATGACCCTAACTTCTACGATGAAACCTACGAATACGGTGGATTCACTGTGATGTTGAAGAAAGGGGAGGCAGTCGCAGGCCTATTAATTCGTACCCAATACGGGGGGGGCAGGTCCAGTGGTGTAGAACGTGGGTTTGACCGAATGCCCTCAAGCAGAGGGGCACGGGTACCCATGCCTTCCTCCCGACGGGACTACGATGAGATGAGCCCTCGTCGAGGTCCCTCCTCCTCCCACGACACCCGAGCGGGGTTGGTGGCCGGGGGGGGAACCGTGGACCGCAACATGCACTTGGGACACCAACACAGAGGAGGGTAAGATGTGAAGAGAAATAATGTACAGTCTGTTTCTGTCTCAGTCTCCTGCTCGGCTTTTATTTCTGCTTGTGCTCGGACGTGAGACCTTACATTGTGTATGGATGCCTATTTGAGTTTTTTGTTCCATGCCTGATGTGGATTAAATCTTGTAAAAAAAATTAGCCGAATATTAAAGTGCTAAATAACATGCATGAGATCACTCATCAGTTTTCAGTTGAGTCCCTTTCATCTCGTAACCTCTTGGGTTTTTAAACGATTGACATATTATATGTTCAAAGCTCCCTTCAATGCTAGAGTTAGTCCTAGTTCCTAGTCTTGGCTTTGTTATTTCTCCTGCATTCTACATCAACCACTCATATTTCTTTTTGAAGTGCATTCTGCTCACAGATTCACAAAGCTTGCTTTACATAGTTTACTGCATGTGGTCCCAACATGTGGCAGGATACTGTGTGCACCTCTAGAAAACATTTGTATTCATGATAATCATTTCATTAATCGTATGTGCTCATCAATGTATGTCTGGGTGTGTTTGCGTGTCTTTTTTCCCATCTCCATCTTGCCCACAGAGATGATCGTTACTATGACTCGTACCGTGGCTCTGATGAAAGGTCAAAGTAAGTTCTGTCCTCCATCTTTGCCTTAACCTCCCAATACTCTGAACAGGGATACTTTGACACTCTCATACTGTTTGGTGTCTTTTTGTCACTTGCACTTGCCATATGTAGGTGCTCTGTAATGGTACTTCACTGCAGCGATGATTCCTCATTGATCTTAGAGGGTGGTGCTTCTTGTGTGGTAGCATTTACCCTTTAGACGTAATGAGGGGTCTTTTAATTTTTCATTCATAAAATGTGACCTGATTGGCTCTGATGAGTTAAAATTCAGTTGAAGTGTTGAGGTATTCCCTAAACATTTCCCCTCCTTACTACTACGGTTGTTTGCCATTTTTTGAATGTGACTGCTTATCTCCTTCTCTTGGCATTGTGAGAAAATAACACTCTTAGTAAATGCTTGCCCTTCTGTCATATCATTTTCTTTTACACTAACTTCTACCTTTATAAATACTAATTTCTCTAAAGTCTCTTTAGCGGCCTAGCCTGCTGAAGTCACCTTACCCTGATCCCCATTTACCTTTTTTTGCACTCTACTTATTTGAAGGGCTTTGCAGGAAAATGCAGCAATGTTTACGCCCCTCTCTTTCCTGTTTTATTAACCTATCTGACTGGCTACTAACTCCTGGTCTCTCTTAAGTTGGAGAACATGTAATTGGTGGTGTGTATGAGGATCAGGTGCTGATAGAAAGCGAACAGTCATCAAAAGTTGTTTTCCAAAAATTAGGAGCACAGCCTCCCTGAAACCTCATAGTGAGGCAAATTCTAACAAAGTGTTCAATGTAAATTGAGTTCTGGAAGTAGTGAAATATGATTGACTGATATTAAAAATCATAATTCAGCAGTTGAACAGTAATTGATTCATCTCAGCAGCTCTAAGACTTATGTTAATATGATGTAGCTCTAGTTCAGTGTCAGCTGTCCACACAGAGGTATTATGAAAAACAAAATGCCATAGATGTGGTTGACACGTGTTTGAACAGTAATGGCATGCATCCTTGTAGAAATGTGATAATAAGGGGTTGTTTTCCCGAGTCTTATTAATTCCTGTCATCCTAGCCAATGACACTGCTACGTAGAACAGCAAGGCTTCAGAGGGCGCTGATATGTGAAGTCATGTTGAGGCGTTAGTTTGACATGACAGTAACAGGCGCACATGTATGTTCCATGGAAACTGCAAAGAAATCCAAACCCATTGCTTCGGCTTAATTTGAGCTCAGTTTTTGTTGAAAAAGCGGCAGCTCTTGGCTCTGATAATCATTACCACCACCTGTCACTTCTCTCACTATAACACTGTCAGAGCTGTTCCTGTACTGTGTGGGAGATGGCTGAGAGGAAATGTGTTTATACTGTAATCTTGCTCAGCGTGTGTGCAGTTTGACCTAGACCAGAAATTTCCTTTGGAATGTTGTCAAGTATTTTTTTGTAAAAGCATTTTCTATTTCTCTCCTCCCCCACCCCACCTCTCTCTCTCTCTCTCTGGTCTCTCTCTCTCTCTCTCTCTCTCCCCCTCTCTCCCTCTCTGTCCGTCTCTGCCCCCACCATATCTCCCTCCCTTTATGACACTTTCGTCACCAGTGACAGAAGAGGCAGAGCGGATCGCTATAGCGATAACATGGTTAGTGACCCTTTACTAAACGCATGCAGCTCTTGTTTCTAGCATATCATCGGGCTCCAGCATCCTCAGGCTTAATCGTGGATTAGCATCAGACAATATGTTTTAATTGTGCATCATAGTAGATGACATTTAAAACCGAGGCTGGTCACTCGTGCACATGGTGGATGTGCAACAAGGCTAGTTTTGGCCACGGTGCAGGCCATCCACCCAAAGTGCCCATAATCACCACTACGCCGGAGACACCCCATAATAATCAGCTATAATTGCCCTCCCTTACTGTGTACTTTTCACGGCCAGCCTGCTTCTCCTGCACAGAGAGGAAGGCTGTGGGGGGGGTGCAGAGGGTGGGGTATGGCCATGGTGGTTGCTAGGCAATAAATAATGCTTTGTTGACAGACTGAATCTCTCTCTCTCTTCTCTCTCTTCTCTTCTCTCTCTCTCTCTCTCTCGCTCTCTCTCTCTCTCTCTCTCTCTCTCTCTGCTCTCTCTCTCTCTCTCTCTCTCTCCTTCTCCTCTCTCTCTCTCTCTCTCTCTCCTCTCTCTCTCTCTCCTTCTCTCTCCGCTCTCTCTCTCTCTCCGCTATCACTGAGAGGCTGGCAGATACTGCTGCGTTGCATCAGCAACAGCCTTTGAATTGCTGTTGCCCCTGGCGACAGCAGCAGCTGAATAGCAGGTGAAAATGGAGGCTGATGGAGATGCGAGGAGAGACTGGAGGGGGGATGGGAGAGAGGGGAGGGGAGGAGGAGAGGAGGAGGAGTCTAGCTTATGGTTGAAAACTGGGTGGCTTTTAGTGAGTCTACTCCATGGACAAGGCTGCTGCATCATCTTACATTAGATCTTACAATCCTTCATCCGTTGAGCGGGGATCTGTGGAAGGATGAGGGGAATCGGCTGTTCTGTATGTAACCTGCCTGTGTTTCTGTTTGTTTTTCACAGAGCGGAGGAGGATATGGTAAGAAGAGAACCTTTTTGTTTTTTTCTCCTCTCATGTATACAGTCTTATTGTGCATTAAATGTTCAAGCCTTAGTTTTAATTACGCACACTGTAGTGTCAAGCATTTTGTCTGAATGTAATGTTCATGGACAAAATGACCAGACCTGCACAGCGGCAACATTGGCAGAAGGGCATTGTAGCTCACATTAGTGTGACACTCATTGGTTTGCTTCAATATTTTGCCTTTTGTTGAAACTCTTTCTGATGGCATTTTATTTAGCAGCTCAGATAATAACACATATTTTAAGTATTCAGGGATTACTGTATATTTGTAAATCACTCCTATTTCTTATTATATAAGAATGTATTTCAGGCCAACATACCTTGAGTTCAGTATTCTGATAATTTAAGTCTTAAATGTTAAAGATGCATGTGTCTCAATGAGTCAGTGGTTTTTTTTTCTGCTTTTCTCTCTCAGACAACAAGCTCCTCCTGGGATAGCTACCAGTCAGGTGAGTCTCCTGAAAATTGTCCTGAGCAATGTGTGGAGATGTGACGTCAAATATAGATTTTTTTTTTTCTACTTGTTCTGTTTCTTCACTTTTTTTCCTGCTTGTTGGCTCCTCATCTCCTCTTCTAACCGTCAGGGGGCCGTGGCTATAACGACATTGGTGGCCCTGTCATCACCACTCAAGTGACCATCCCAAAAGATGTGAGTTAATAACGGATGTAGGACCCCTTCTTTCCTGTCATAACACGTCAGATTAAAAACAGCATTTTCACATGTAGTTATGTTACCTGCACTGTGAATAGCCCTGTGCAATTCGATTAGTCATTAGTCTTTCAGTTTGAAAGACAATACATTATGTTGTCTTCCACAGTAGATAAAGACACTCTAGTCTTCTGTGTATTGACATTAATCATGTTTGAGGATGTGGCATACATCTTTTCACATTTAATTTAAAAGATAAATAAATTCAGATTTGAAACGTTTTTTTTTTTTTTTTTTTTTTTACTAAATTTGTCATGCCTCCATTTGGGTTTATTTTCCCATCTCTATTTTGTGTTTTCATATGTCTACACACCACAAACGTATTACTACGCCTAAAGTGTTGCTCCACGTGCTTGTTTTGTCTCCCCCCCCCCTCCCCTCCTTCTCTTCTTGGTATCCCACCAACAGCTGGCTGGCTCCATCATTGGAAAGGGAGGCCAGCGCATCAAACAGATCCGCCATGAGTCTGGAGCCTCCATCAAGATCGATGAGCCTCTGGAAGGTTCTGAGGACAGAATCATAACCATTACTGGCACCCAGGATCAGATCCAGAATGCCCAGTATCTGCTACAGAACAGGCAAGTTCTGACACAGCATCTGTGTAAAAATCCATCCTGTTAGATGTAGAATGCCTTTGATTTAGCACACTAGTTATAGGTGCACATTTATTCTGTCTAAACTCTAGTGTTCTTAGGAAACCCTGCCTGATATTACACCTGTTATGTTGCATCATAAAAGTTGTGTGATGCAACCCATTGTATTGTAGTGTTTTCTGTTATGCAAGCTATAAAGACCTACAAAGACTTACATTTAAAGAAAGATGAATACTTATTCATTTTTATTTTAACACAATTAATGACACATTAAAACTGCCCTTTTTATTTGAATGCATAAGAATGTTTAGTCTTTTTCCTGAAATTGCATCCAAATGCTAGTTAGCCCACTTTGGTTGGGTTATGCTCTCCTGTTGCCTGCTGTCTTTTCTTCACTAACCCCCTTCCTTTCTTCCCAATGCAACCTGCATCTAGTTCAAACCTTCCTCTTGCATGAAATGGCTGTGAAGGAGAAGACAAAGTTATACATTTTTTGTAAAGGGTCGATGTGATTGGCATGTTTCTCTGCCGATCACGTATGTCCATTGATATAAAAGATAGAGGGGGGTGAAAAGTCTTTCTGCCATCTAAGCCGTTTCACTGTGAAGCAGGGAGTGGATTGATTCTTCCCCTGGCTGCTGCTGTGTGGAAGACTAGTGATTTTGTTGTTTTTAGTTAGATGAAGCGACAACAAATCACAGTCTGCCAAATAGCACGGGCTCCTCCTCTTCTGTCTCCCTTGGCAACCAGTAGGCACGTTTAATACACAATACTTCCTTGTTGATGCTTCCAGAGCTTAGCCTGAATGCTCATACAGCTGTAGACCTGCTGCTGCTGTATCATGAGTAGTGTAGTGTTGCCATGGTAACTAACCCTGCCTCTCTTTTCCTCTCCTTCCTCTCCTCCCCCTTCAGTGTGCTGCACCTGCTTGGGCACAAGGCCTAACCACACCCCTCTTCCTCACTCTTCTCCCCCCCACTCTCTATGCCTGTCTTTCTTTCTTACTTGTTGCCTGTGCCTCCTGCTCTGCCTTCCTCCCTCCCATCCCCCCTCAGCTATATATTTACACCATCACTGACTTGTGATTTTCATTGTTCTTCTTCTTCGGTTTTTTATTTATTGTTCTCTCTTTTTTCAGTGTGAAGCAGTACTCTGGTCATTTGCTGTAGACCCAGGAGGACTAAGATTGAAGCAGACTCAGATTGCCCCCTGTTCCCCAACCCCCCTCAACTTCTGAACCCCGAACCCTTCTGCCCCTGTCCAACATATCCCCTTCAGACTATTAATCTGGATTGTGGGTGTCTTTTTGAATTTTATTTTTGTATTTTTTAATGAAATAAATGTCCAACATTCCTGTGCATAAAACAAAATGTAGATGTTCTGCATTTTTAAGAGCGTAGTCCTTTAGTTTATCAGATACACTTTTTTTTTTTTTTAACATTCAAATCTATCAAATTATTCTTCAGTCTCCTTACAGACAAAAATAACATAACCTTTATTTTTGATGGTTTTGTTTTTTAATGACTTGTATGTTTGCATCTCCAGTTTAGATCTGTCCTGTGTGTAGCATGTGCGCATGTTAGTGTGTGTGGATTGGTTTGCTTTCTGTTGTCTATTCGGGGTCCCTTCTCACACAGTTATAACGCATTAACATTAGCACCAAGCAGAATGTAAGCCGTTTCTTTTCATATTGAACCATTATGTTGTGTTTTTTATTTGTTTTTTGCTTTGTGGAAAGAATTGTGGGACATTTTATCATCAGGATTTGATTTGGGATGTTTAAGTGGGACTTGTGTGTACACACTCGGTACTGGACTGTAACAGATTTCTAAGAATATCCTGTGGTAGCTGTATGATTAAAAAAAATCTGAATAATTTGAGTAACTCCTCACAAACAAATTTGTAGCTTGAGGTTTTCTTTTGACATTATATTGGAGATTTGACCAATATTGAACTTATCTATTTGTCCCTGTAATTTCCTGTACTCTACACTTGTTTTTCTCCATGCTGTAGACTTCACATTGTCAAATTGTAAAATGAATAAAGATGGTGCCACTTTTTACTGAAACAAATCTTGTCTTTTATGAGCATGCCAGTTGAGGAAAGACTGTGCAAATTCAGTTGAAGGGGTTCAGGTTTTTTTTTGGTCACTCATGCCATTGGACCTAAAACCAGTGTGATGGTCAAGCTGCCATCTCATATGCTTTATAAGTAAAGTTACATCTATCATAACATGGCAAAAACTGATCATGGCAGCTAAATCATTACACTTTTATGCTCCCAGCATGATCAGTAGTCATCAGTCTCGATCACCACTTTTTGGTCCGCATACTTAAGAGGAAGCAATTCATATTTTGGTGGGTTGAGAAATACACAAGCATACCAGTACCATATCAAATATATGACAACCACGTGTCTAGGTTAATGACACCAGCACATTTACTCCATTATTTCAACGCATTTACATCCCAGACAGCTACAATGGTATGCAGATTAAAGACTTTGTTGGACTTTGGCTGTTTTTTACGGTGGCCCTGAAGTGCAAATCACAACGGCAAGTCAGAAAACACTAAGGTAAATTAGAAATCAAATCAGAAAATAAGAAAACACTACGGCAATTCAAAAAACACTATGGCAAATCTAACACTACGGCAATTCAAAAAAAACTACAACGGCAATTCAAAAAACACTACGGCAAAGAAGTCAGAAAACACTACGGTAAATTAGAAATCAAATCAGAAAATAAGAAAACACTACGGCAATTCAAAAAACACTATGGCAAATCTAACACTACGGCAATTCAGAAAACACTATGGCAAATCTAACACTATGGCAATTCAAAAAACACAACGCAATTCAAAAACCCTACGGCAAGTCAGAAAACACTACGGCAAGTCAGAAAACCTAACGGCAATTCAGAAAACACTACAGCAAATCTAACAATACGGCATTTCAGAAAACAACGGCAATTCAAAAAACACAACGGCAAGTCAAAAAACACTACTGCAAATCTAACACTACGGCAATTCAGAAAACAGTACAGCAAATCAGAAAACAGTACGGCAATTCAAAAAACACTACGGCAAATCTAACACTATGGCAATTCAAAAACCACAACGGCAAATCTAACACTATGGCAATTCAGAAAACACTACGGCAAATCTAACACTACGGCAATTAAAAAAACACTACGGCAAATCTAACACTACGGCAATTCAAAAAACACTACGTCAAATCTAACACTACGGCAATTCAAAAAACACTACTTCAAATCTAACACTACGGCAAGTCAGAAAACACTAGGGCAAGTCAGAAAACACTAGGGCAAATCAGAAAACCCTACAGCAAATCTAACACTACGGCAATTCAGAAACAAAACGCCAATTCAGGAAACCCAACGGCAAATCAGAAAACACAATGGCATATCAGAAAAAAATACGGCAGTTCAGGAAACCCAACAGCAAATCAGAAAACACTACGGCAGGTCAGGAAACCCAACGGCAAATCAGAAAACACTACTGCAAATCAGAAATTATGTTGTGTTTTCTGATTTGCACTTCAGGGCCACCGTAGTTTTGCCCTCTTATGACAGAATTTATTCCAAGGAACTGGAATAATAACGGTGGACCTAACATTGACACGTTCTTCATGTACAGTCACAGGCTTTACATATTATTACATACAACAATTTGACGTGGAGTCTTCATTTTTAAAAACTGCAATTGTGTGTAATTTGTTGTGTTGCCCGTTGGATACCGTACGCATTCCTTACAAAAACACCTAGACGCTCGTTACATATTGCAAAACCATTCACATTCAAGAGTAATACCATTTACGGGGTGATACGGGTGATACCAGACACTTTTCATACTCTTCTAAGGGTATTGCATTTTATTTCCGGCTTCCTGTCCTTGCTTGTTTTGATTGGTCCGTCGGCATATGACGAGTTAAAAAACGATGGATCTGATTGGTCCAAATCCGGAAATCAAGGTATGAGATAGAGGAACCAAAATACACACGAGCTCACTGTACAGTAAACTTTCTTTGCATTCGCTGGTGAGTAGAGTAACACTTGAGTCTCTGGATACAAATTTAAGGAATGATCTATGAACAAATAGTCTGTTAAAAACGAGAGTTGTTTTATGAAATCTGAGTGATGTTCGTTGTAGTGTTGACAAAGTGGGGAAAGTTTATTTGAATACAGCATTGCCTCGAATACACAGCCAGTCACCGTGTTCACTCTGGTCCAGGTTAATAATGAAACACAATTAAGTGTTGTAATGGGGTTACTCATTGACCATGATCAGTACAGCTACAAAGAAAAATAAATGTTTTTTTCAGTTGTGGAGTGGATTGGAAATCCTGTGACTCACCACAGACAGAGCAGTAAAATTATTTTTTATTTATAAGGCCACTATAATGCTGCGTCATATTAGCCTATTATCAGTACTATAGGGCAGGGGTTCCCAAAGTGTGGGTCGGGACCGTCGGGACCCACTGGGGGGTCGTGAGATGTTCCAGATTGTTTTTTGTTTTTTTTCAAGTTATCTCAAATATTGTTATTATTTATTTTAGTTTATTTACCTAGTTTTCTTATGTTTATCTTACTTTTGGTTTGTACTTTTAATTCTGATTATTCCTTTATCATCATTATTATGTTTGTATATTTTGTATTTTTTTTTTTTCTTCTCTTTGTTGGTACTTAACTTACTTATAATTTGTTAACTTGTGGTGAACAAAGAAATACTGAAAAAATGCAAAAAAAAGTTGAAGTTATCTAAAAATAGTAAATTTGACCTATTATAGTAAAAATATTGACAAAAATAGTAGCTAACCTTGAAATAAAACCTTGAAAATAGAAAATGTAATGAGTTTCTGCCTTTCTTTTTGCCAGATGACTCCTAAGTTTAGGGTTAGTGAACAGGTAATTATCAAAGCATCAGTAGCAGTAGGTTCATTCATAAGGGCACAGGAAACAGCCACATGCTCATATAGGTAGGCTAATTTTCTGCAGACCAGCTAAATGAAGCCAATTAAATCTATTTGAGGGACAGTGGGGGTTGCGAGTCTTTCGCACCGATATTTTGGGGGTCGCGGACTGAAAAGTTTGGGAATCCCTGCTATAGGGCACACATCATTAACACGCAGTCATTAGAAAAGACGCTGCATCTTTTAGAAGCAGTGAGAGAAGGATGTAATTTTGTTCTTGTGGTATTAATAATGGGGTTGGTCAGAGATGCTCTTCTGCAGGGCTATTTTTCTTATGTTTATGTGCTCTACTTTTAATAATTCAGTGCTGATTTGAGAAATGATGAGTCCAGCCCTTAAATGCTATAGATGTGAGCTACTTTTCAAACTCAGGTTTTCATTCTAAGAATCAGATGTTCTTGCCTTGTTACTTCTCTCCCATGTTAATCATGTCTTTTTGTTGTAAATTCTCTAATAAAGCATGGAGATCATCTTTAAAATGGCACTTCCCCGGAGATGTTTGCAGGATATTGGTGTTTTAGTATGTAAAGGGCACCAGCTTTACGTGTCCTCCCTGCACCCACTAATGCATGCTCCAAAAGGCTGCACCTGAAGTCATTTGACATAACAAGGCTTCTTCACAAACTTGTAAACATTAACCTGCCAGTATACAGTATAAAAATGCTCATATTCTTCATACAGCTTTCGACATGGAACCACCTCTGTCTCCCCGTGAGTCTGGACAGTTCATAGCAGAGCGAAGTCAGGATGTGTTTGTGGAAGAGGAGGGAGTGCAGAAGGTGGCAGAGATGCTCTATGGCCTCCGACACAGTGACGAGCTCACGGCCTGTGGCTGGAAGAAAGCAAATCCACTGGCTCCAGCACCCACCTCTGATCAGGGGAGTCAACAAACAGCAGTCTCATTTTTTAAGTGATAACATAAGTACTGTTGTAGGCTATGATGATAACGTGGACTAACTCATGGAGATGGTGCACATTAAAACCAGTATTATACATAAGGGCATTACAATAGGCCTAGATTACATATCTTCAACATGCTAAGAGCACGTACAAGATGACTGTAATTTTAGCTAGATTTAGATCTGGTGCCTTTTACTAAAGTCTACTTTCCAAATGTTTCAAAATATCAGAAGAATACTGCGTAAATATAAAAAAAAAAACTTATGCTTAATTTTCAGTTAAAATAGACCCCACCAGATTAAAAGCAGAAATAGAAAACTATTCAAGAAATGCTTAGATGCTGTTTGAACAGATTGATAATTTCAGTGAAATTACCTTTAATCAGTGGTAGTGAACAATTTCTCATGTATTGTACTTGTGTACAAAATGAGGCACTTTTACCTTTCAGAAATATTTGCATTTTCTTTCCCATTTATACTCTAACTCCACAAAATATGAAATGAAAATAAACTTTTTGCTACACTATACTTATCAGACACCAGCAGCTGCTTTGCTGATATGAAAGATGTTTAAAACAATATGACACACACTCATATGATATGATGTAGACAATATTCTGCTCACTTGAATTAAGCATTTAAAATGTGTAATTATAAACGTATTAATTTCATAACTCTCTGAAAGAAGCAAAATTAGAACTTTTATTTTTGGTACCAGAAGAAAATTTTACTTGACTTTGTCTTGCTCATGTCAATTTGAATTTAAGACTTACTGCTTTGTAAGGAAATACTTTTGGTTGTTCTACCTTCACATAAGTTATCGAAGTGCTTCTTCTTATGCTGCATAAAGGAATACAAACACACATTTTAATGATAATTTCATCCCAGTTAAGAAGCTTCACTCAGGTGTTAGGTAAATAATAGAAAACAGTAACTGGTGAATTTAATGTTTTAGCTTGAGCATAGTCTGTGTCCACAAGTTAAGAGAAAATGTTTAAACCCGTATTAATCCTTTGTAATTCTGATACAAACTGATTGCCCATAGCTCAACTAAAGCATGATCAAACTTTTCACCTTTTTTTTTCTTCAATCTTGATAGCTGTGTGTTTTTCATTGTGCAGGCCTTGAACTGGGTCTTTGTGGTGGACACCATGAACTTCTCTTTTTGGCCAGAAAAGGAAACTGAGCAGTGTGAGGTGACCTTTAAAGGGACCACGTACACGGGCTACATGACCCTTTGTGCTGCCATCACCAGGGCCATGGAGGAAGGTGAGAGCACACGCAGAACTGAAGGGGGGGGGGGGGTTGAAACTGCAATTTAATTATGTTTTTTTTTTTTAGTTTTTCATGAACTAAGCTCAGACATAGCTGACCTTATTTCTGCACACACATAGGTGCTGCATCAAAGCTGTCTCTTGTCAGTATCTTTGCAATATTTGTCAAATTTATCATCAAATAAATTAAATAATAAACATTTTTGGACATAGAAGTGTCAAAATTATAAAGAAAATGTAAGGCCATGCTTTGATAGTGTTTCCTGACATCTTTGCCCCATTCATATATTAATGTACCCTTTTATTTAGCAGCTTACCTTGGGAGAAAAAAAAAAACGTTCATATAAGCCCTTTTTATGACCCATTTTTTGTACGCTTTTGTTGTGCACTGCTATTACCAATTATTGTGTATGTGCCCTTTACTTGAACTTGGACTGCTGGGAAATTGCTTGTAGCTCTGCATGCGCCTTTGAATCACTCATAATTAGCGTGAATGACTCCGGATATGAATCAATTATGTCTCATATGGAATAGTGCTCTCAATGTGTGGTTGCTGTGGCCTTTATAATTTACAAGAGATTCTCTGGGAATAGCACAGGTACAATCTTGAGGGGTGTCAGCGTGAGATCAGAACAAATCATGTCTCTGGAGTCTCTTGTTAGAAACTGGAGTTATATTCAAGCTTTTATAGAAGTCTCAAACTTTATAACTTGGTGGCCTTGAATGTTTTGTTTCTCTTTATCTACAGTATTTCTTGTGTGAAGTTTAATTCTGCGAGCTGTCCATCTTGTCCTCTCAAATACAAGTACTGTTAAATTACTCCTGTATGTACCTGTAGCTGTGCTATGTGATATTTTATATATTTAAAAAAACACACAACAAGCCTATTTAAGATAATGCATCGCTTGCCTTTATTAACTAAATACTAAAACACTCCTGCATGTAATTGTTGTGATAGAAGTTATTCAAGATTCATATCAATGTTTTGAAATATTTTAAATGCAGGCCTTTTTAGACTTAAAAAAAATAAATCTATTAGTTTATTTGACAGGGGCCATGCAAAACAAAAACTTGTCAAGCCAGAGTTAGCTATGATTTAATATAATTTTTTTTTAAAATATAATTTTCATCTGTGGTCCCTGGGCAGGACGATGTAAAAGAGTGTACAATACAAATGATAAAAACATACTAGCATTTAAAACAATACATAGACTACTAATAACATCACTAATAACAACACATTTAAAATTACATTTCATTGTCTCTAGTTTGATGCATTCAGAGGATTAACTCAGTGATCACATGATTGTTTTTCCTTGAGCTATAATTTCAATTTACTTTTAAAAACACTGAGGCTTGTACAGTCTCTAACGTGGGTTGGGATTGAGTTCCATTTTCCTGCTGCTCTGACTGAAAATGCAGACTGTCCAAATGCAGTCTTCCTAAGTTACACATTGTTTAAGTGGTGGTGGGGCCTGATCATGAGTTAGTTTACACATCAGACACATATCTGCATAACAAAGAAAACTGTCAAAGGTCATTAAGTTATATTTCATAATGATGTTACAGTGGTGGTAGTTCCCTGTTTTTTTATCCAGAGTTTTCAGTGGTTGTTTGTAGAGGGTGTATAATGGTTTTAGAGTGGTTGCTCCAGCCTTAGACCAGCTTGTGACACAATAAGATAAATGAAAAAAAGAATCATTGAGTGCATGTACAGTTTAGCAGCGGCCAAAGGTAACTGATGCCTGAAATTTCTAAAGTTCATAAGGCTGGCTCTTACATTTCTGCAGACATTTTTTACATGTTTCTTAAAATTTAGATATGACTCTGGTTCTTGTTCTTCTACTAATGTATTGTTCCAATACTGCCAACAGGTATTCCCATCACTGATCCAAAGTACTTCTCTAAGATGAGTGTGGAGGAGTTGGGACACGTCCTACGATCAGACAATGAAACAGCCATGCCCATACTTCAGGAGCGTCACCAGGTACATACATCCTAATGATCACAGCTCCCTTAGAGAGTATATTTGATAGTACTTGTTATTAGTACAAAGGAGTTAACAATCTGCAAAAGCATATAGTACAATAGTTCAATAGTTCATACACCTTACTGATGGCATGGAACAGGGAGGCATTTTTCAATCCAAAGACACACAGAAGTGGTGAGAAAAACACATCGTATCATCTCATCTTTCTGGAAAAGTCTTCATATGTATATGTATATATATGTGTATATGTATATATATGTATATATATATGTATATATATGTACATACATACATACATACATATATATATATATATATATATATATATATATATATATATATATATATATATATATATATATATATATATATATACATATATATGGCAAGCCGTTCAGGAAATTAATATATATGGAATGAAGTCTGAATATATGGATTGAAAGTCTGAATATATTGAATGAAACTTGATATATATGGAATGAAACTCGATATATATGGAATGAAGTCTGAATATATTGAATGAAACTTGATATATATGGAATGAAACTTGATATATATGGAATGAAGTCTGAATATATGGAATGAAACTTGATATATATGGAATGAAACTTGATATATATGGAATGAAGTCTGAATATATTGAATGAAACTTGATATATATGGAATGAAACTTGATATATATGGAATGAAGTCTGAATATATGGAATGAAACTCGATATATATGGAATGAAGTCTGAATATATTGAATGAAACTCGATATATATGGAATGAAGTCTGAATATATTGAATGAAACTTGATATATATGGAATGAAACTCGATATATATGGAATGAAGTCTGAATATATTGAATGAAACTCGATATATATGGAATGAAACTCGATATATATGGAATGAAGTCTGAATATATTGAATGAAACTTGATATATATGGAATGAAACTCGATATATATGGAATGAAACTCGGAATATATGGAATGAAAAATCACGTCATGTATGGCCTGCGCCATCTTGTCTTTCTGGGGTGTGATCATAGGGGTGTGATTTTGTTTTCCGGTTAGACGTAGCTTTTAGTAATGCAACCATGAGGGAGGCACGAGATGTTTTCACTGCAATTTTAACTAGAAAGGTTGCATTTCCTGAAAGCAAATGCGTTGAAATGCTGAAGCTGAAGCCTGAAAGCTGTGAAACACAGCTGAACATGTGGAAGAGTAGTAGAAGTAGTTGAATTAGTGGAAGTAGAAGAAGTGGAAGGATTGGAAAATGTAGATGGAGAGGAAGTTGAAGAAGTGGAAGAAGTGGAAAATGTAGAAGGAGAGGAAGTTGAAGAAGTGGAAGGATTGGAAAAAGGAGAAGAAGTCGAAGGAGTGGAAAATGTAGAAGTGGAAAAAGGTGAAGGAGTGGTAAAATCTAGAAAAAGGAGAAGAAGTGAAAAAGGAGAAGAAGTGAAAAAAGCGGAAAAATTAAAAAGAAGTCGAAGTGTTAGAAGTAGTAGCATCTATAAACTGCTTGACAAACTATGGAAATGTATTACCTGTGTGTGTGTGTGTGTGTGTGTGTGTGTGTGTGTGTGCTTGTGTTTGTCACTCACTGATGAGGTCATCTGAATCACCTGTGTGTGTGTGTGTGTGTGTGTGTGTGTGTGTGTGTGTGTGTAAGAGAGAGAGAGTGTGTGTGTGTACATGTGTGTCTTTGTGTCAGTCAGCACTGATGAGGTCATCTGAAACACCTGTGTCTCCAACTGTCATTAGCCATTGCCATGGTGATGGGACCAGCTGTGTGACTGCTGTGTGACAGTTGATTAAGAATGGGATTCATGAGGAAAAGTTAGGTCTACATATGTCCACACTGTGCGATAACCGTAATAGCTATCAGAGAAAGGATCAAACCGTAAGCGTCACAAGACTCTGATGAACACAGTGATGTGTTTTTCATGTCTGTACAGTCAGAAATATAGTCAGGGCAGCGAGTTAAGAAAAGTGAAACTTTTGCTCCCCTCCAAAAATATTTAACATTACAGTAGATGGCCGAGCAGAGAGACTTTCTCTGACAGTTGGTGACCTGCTGGCTCAACGGTGAAATATTTTGCTTTGGTTACCTCTTTGACAGAAGCAGGAGAAGACAGGGAACGTTTTGATGTCTTATTTGTGTATGTGGAGTGAATTGTTTGGATTTTATGGCAGTTTGTTTGGAGAATTTCAAAGATCTCATCAGCAGGCTTCACCCTCTGACTGATGACATCACGTGCTCTGAGAAGATTTCATACCGCCATACACACCAATGTTAAAGTTTGAAAAGCTTCAAAAACTTTATGTCATTTAAGCTGTAAAATATTAAAAACTGTAAAAGATACAGAAAAATGTTGAATACAACATTAATAGCTGAAAGATATGTGAACATTTTAATGCAAAGATGAAGGCTGTAAGTTGAAGTATGCTGAAGCTGTAGAATCTCAAAGTTGCATGAGTGAAAGGCAAATTTGCTGAATTCTCCCATCTGTTTCAATGTTGAAAAAAAGTTAAATAATGTTGAATAATTAAAAAAGTATGAGGGTTGAATATGTGAAAAGTAATAGCCTGCAAATGGCGAAGAAGCTGAATAGTTGAAAAGTTGAACGGTGAAAATCGGACAAAATTTGAAGGCTGTGAAAGCGGTCACGGAAGTGGAAAAATAATAATAAGTTTAAAGTTTAGGAATAACAATATGTTGAAATGCTCAGCATTTCAACATAATTAATGAAGGGGTTATCAACCCCTTGGGTAATGCATGTGCTGTTAAGTCAATCCGTATAGGAAAAAGGAACCCACCCCTCCTCTCTATTAAGTTGGTTTCATCCAAAAGTGATGATCGGACCGTCTGCACATAGAGACGAGAGGAACACGAAGCAGTGGGCTGCAGAAGCATTTAGGAGGGTAGTAAACAAGTGAAAATACGAAAATATTAAATATCACAGGTTATACACACTTCTACAAAGGCTAAAGATATTGCCCCTTCTTTATTCAGGTGGTTCAGTCCTCTAGTTCGCTAGCTAACTTTTGTTATGACTTGTGATAATGTAGCATCCTGTTCAATGTTAACAGGTGGAGCTCATACCTGTGTGCATCATCTGACAGTGAGTGAGTGTAATGAAAAAGTACGACCAAATTACCACAGGTTACAGAGGTAGAGGAAAATGTGTCCCCTCAGAAACACTAAAAAGAAGTGCAAAAGGTTATTTTCAGAGAGACATTAATAAAAGATGAGTTCTCTTTGATGACAATAAAACAATACGATTAGAAGTGGTGTTCAGAGTACTTATTTAAGCTTTCATTCAATATATTCAGACTTCATTCCATATATATCAAGTTTCATTCCATATATTCAGACTTCATTCCATATATATCGAGTTTCATTCAATATATTCAGACTTTCATTCAATATATTATTTCCTGAACGGCTTGCCATACATATATATATATATATATATATATATATATATATATATACACATATATATGTATGTATGTATGTATGTATATTTGAAATCTCTTTTTTTTTTCTCCTTATAACTAATTTGAACGGAAAAAAATCGATTTCCCACGCAAGACAAAAGTCTAATTCTATCCAACAAGGTGCTAACAGAAGGGGGACGTGTACTTCTGGAAAATGGAGGAAGCTTTCGGAGTTTTATCAGCAAAGCTGGGAATGACGCCGGGAAGATGGTGGAGCTCATTGTTGAGAAGATCCCATCCTACAGGGATGAGGCTACATACAAGGTTAGAGTGAGAGAAGTTAGAAAAAAACTGTAAAATATTTCATGTGTGGTGTTGTTTTGTTTTACTATATTTGTATTCAGTGTTTGCGTAAAGAAATCTTCCCCAATGACTTTAATGATTGAGTCTAAAAACTGAAATTGGTAAGATCATTTTTTTTACAAACAACATATATTAAGACTAAAACATTTTTATACCTAAAACTCACTCTTTTAGGAAGCTGTCCTTTATAAGTTTATAAAATCAACACACACAAAAATATCCATAAAAATATCCCTTTAGGTAAAGTTATGGTTTGCTCTGTTCCACAGCTTTCAGAGTTTACAGAGAACTGAATGTGTGGACTTATAAAAACTAGAAAAATCTATGAAACATATTCAATGTACATAGAGAGTATATGACTTGGCATTAATGTGCATTTAAAGAATTTGAGATCAATTGTGATGCGAGAGGTCCATCTCCTGGACACACGCAGAGTGGCAGGATGCTGATATGCTCATCATTTTATACAGTCATAGTTGGTTTAAGTTATACTCCTTATGCATGCTTTGTTACCATCACATTATCTTAGTCTATGAATGTCTGTCTAGTATTAAATCAGTGACATAAGAACAACTGAACAGACGATCGGACGGCCCACACAGCATAAGCAGAGCATTTGTTTCAGGGGAGAAGAATCTCACTCTACAAGCGAGCTCAGATCCTGGTGGCAGATTTCTGGGGCGTCATGGCAGCCAGAGGAGAAGAAGACATCATCAACATGGATGTGCTCACCATGTTTGCAGACTACCGGGTCCCACAGGCTCTCGTGTACCTCGGAGCACTACGATACTCTGATACACTAACGCTGGCACTCAAGAACGGTGAGACAGAAGTCTGTGTGCTGGTGTTTCTCTGATTATTAAGAGCTGTATCAGTTATTTGCTCTATGTTATGTGTCTCTCAGGAGAGATTCTGAGTTCAGGAGACAGAAGAGAAGTCGAGATTCGAGGTTGTTCGATCTGGTCTGTGGAGTTGATCAAAGAGCGTCTTTGTAAGCTGGTGCAGCAGAGAGACGGACAGACATGCAGTGTCAATTCGGCTATCATCGACTTCTACCTGTGGCCTTATGCCAAACAGCACCACAAAGAGATGGCCCACATTCCCATACACCACACACGCTGTATTTACTACTGACAAGCCGGCTGGCAGCGTTACAAACAGTAGGTGGCACTCTACAGTGTGCAGCCTTGGCACCAGTGCCTCTCCCTGGGATACAACCAGGCCTGACTCTGTGCCAGATTTACGATTAAGTAGGCTGCTCTTCAGCTAAAATTGAAAAAGGTGTCAGACTTTAATATGGCTGATCTGTGAAAATGCCGCTTGACTGGCCTTTTGAAATCAATTAAAACATTTCCTGGTTCCGTGAAATATCTCTATCAAATGCTCTTTAACATGAAAGGGCGGGGCACCAGTGAACATTACTGTATACAAAAATACAATAGGTATATTTTTATCTGCTATAATTTAAAATATGCACTGACTCTCACTAGTAGTGAAAATAAAAGTTTTTTTTTAAATCAGATATGACTTCACTCTTTATGTGAGGGTTTTTGCTAATATTTATTTCCCATATTCCAGAATTTTTTTGTTTCACAACATCAAGAGGGATGTCAGCAGGGCAAATTCGAGGGAAGTCTTCTAATTTATGAAGATGCAACAAAATAATGTGTCACATATCCAAACAATCAATATAGGTGTTTTGAATGATGAAAACTAGACCATTTTAATCTTTAGTTGCAAAGAAATGCAGCTGTTGGAGCTGAAAGCATCAAAAATGTGTGCTACCTTCAAGGTTTAAAAAGTCTATTTTTATTAGGTTGTCAGAGTTTAATCGGGAAAAAAAATTCTTCAGCTCAAATTATGTGTTAGGCACCAAATGTTGGATGTGGCAGAATAAGCAAGATGCAGAAAAGTGTGGATGAAATTAAAGCAAGAGTAACGCAAGACACTTCACATACACTGCATGCTGAAGTCATAGGGCCCCAAGTGATAATACAGCTTAATCAACACCTTTTTAAATAAATTGTATCGAAAGTCAACACAACTTTTATGAAGGTAAACTTAATTCAACCACAGTTTGACTGAGGCTGAGACTTGCTTTGACTGAGTTAGTCTATGAAAAGTGGAACTTAAAGCTGCTGTTGGTAGTTGTGATATAAACATCAGTTCTGAGAGAGATTTCACTGTCAACACTCTCTGCTCCCATAACCCCGTCCACAAAAGATCATTGTGTGCGTTCTATAAAGAAGTAATGGATTCCCAGCTATTCAGGGCGACGTAGTGGGGACGCCACTCAACCAATCAGGACGGAGGATTGGAGGTTAAATATGATTGGTCCGTCATAATGGGAACGAGGGGAACAATAACATTGCTTTATACAAAGGCATTGGAAAACACAGAGATTTCGCGATAGTCTTAAATTACGTCACTTACTGATAAGTACTGATGGGCATTATGACCTTTTTTACAAACCCAGCAGAAAAACAGTAACTAAAAGTAAGTGGCCAGGTAAGTAAGGGATAATGTATGGTTAGCAGGTTGTTATGGGAAAAAGAATCCCGACAGGGTGAGACAAGACACCGGCCACTAACTTGAAATACAAAAAAGTTGTCTAAAACATTTATTAAAATATTATTTTATTGATTTCAAATGATTTATGTTTACCTTTAGATAATAAAATATAGAATAATCATGTTCCTTCTCTGCATTATGAGACAAATATATTCATATATTTACTGTACTATATTGTGTAATATTTTAAAGTTTTCTCTTTTTTCTTATTTACATCACCATATCACCAGGTGATTATAGTCCCATACAAACACTGAGTAAATGCATTGAACAAATCAATGACTGGATGAGCCAGAATTTCTTCAGTTAAAAAAAGAAAAAACTGAAATGATTGTTTTTGGTGCCAAGGAGGAAAGGTTAAAGGTTACTGCTCAGCTCCAATCTGCACAAATGAAATGTTCAAACCAAGCCAGAAACCTTGGTGTAGTCAGAGACTCAGACCTTAATTTCAGCAGACACATTAAGACGATTACAAAGTCAGCCTACTATCACCTTAAGAATATATCAAGGATTAAAGGACTTATGTCTCAGCAGGATGCAGAAAAACTCCTCCATGCATTTATCTTTAGCAGACTAGACTACTGTAACAGTGTCTTTACAGGACTCCCTGAATAGTCCATCAGACGACTGCAGCTCATACAGAATGCTCCTGCTTGAGTCCTAACAAGGACCAAAAGAAGTAAATCACATCACTCAAGTTCTCAGATCTCTATACTGGCTTCCTGTCTGTCAGAGAATAGACTTTAAAATCCTGCTGATGGTTTATAAAGCACTGAATGGTTTAGGTCCAAAATACATTGCTGATCTGCTACTACTTTATGAACCATCTGGACCATTGAGGTCATCAGGTACTGGTCTGCTTTCAGTCCCGAGAGTCAGAACAAAACATGGTGAAGCAGCGTTTAGTCATTATGCACCACATATCTGGAACAAACTCCCTGAAAGCTGTAGGTCCGCTCCAACTCTCACCTCTTAAATCAAAGAATAAGACTTTTTTATTTGCCACTGCCTTCCTATCTTAGCTGATTTTAACTCACTTTAAATGTAAATTTAAAATTTACTTTGAATATTTTCTGATTTTCATTTTCTTTTCTATGTTTTATTATATTTGCGTTTCAATTGTGCTCTTTTATGCTTGTCTGAATGTTTCCAATGCTTTTAATGTTTTAATGTAAAGCACATTGAGTTGCCCTCGTGTATGAAATGCGCTACAAATAAAGTTGCCTTTCCTTGCCTTGCCTTTATATATTTTCCAATTTGTGCAAGGCTTTTTAATCGTATGTTACAATCATTGTATTTCTTTTTTTCTTTTTGGGGGGAGGTATTCCCGTGTTTTCTTCAAATTACTTCCTGCTAAAGTGTTACACTTTCTATGTTTTAGTAATGTGTTTTCTTTGGTGCAGCACAATCACATGATGGCGCTGTTGCCTTCACGTGTCCCTCGGTCCTCGCGCTCTGAACACTCTTTGGAAGCGTCGCGCGCTCCTCGGCCTTTGTGGTTTCCCGGGAAACCATTGAATGACAACAAACGGGGAAGTTGACAACAACACAGACTGTAAACTCAGTGTTGGCGACAGAAACTTTGAATTTAAAGGTATATTTTGGACACGTTTAAGAGCTCAAAGTTAGAGATCAATTCATCAACAAGATGCCTGGACAGGAGTAAAGGTACCTCAGTAAATAGTCACTGTACACTTCACGGCCATGAGCGAGGTGAGTATCCAGGTGGCGGTCCGTGTCCGTCCCCTGCTTTCCAAAGAAGTCGTTCTAAACCACAGGGTGAGTGTGTGGACAGAGCCGGACTCTACTGATGTGGTGGTCAGTCCAAACTGTGTCTTCTCCTTCGACCACACGTTTGGACCGGATGCCGAACAGGATGAGTTGTACGAGACCTGCGTCCAGCCGCTGGTAGAGTATCTGATGGACGGCTTCAACGCTACAGTCTTCTGCTATGGACAAACTGGGTCAGGGAAGACGTACACACTGGGAGGACGGAACCAGGGTAGGTTGTACAGAGCACAGACTGTGGCATTTTTGGGTTTGAGAAAAAGAAAGAGGAGAGCAGCATTTGGAAATATTGTGATCATGTCCTGTATGCAGGGAGTTGTATTACTAAAGCATACAGTACTGTGATATCTTGCCTAAGGGAATTGTGCAATGAATGTCCAGTATAGATGTATGTGTGGGTTTGTCTGTCTTGTGGGTTTCTGTGTTTTCTTAGTACTTATTTTTTATATACACTACTGATCAAAAGTTTTAGAACACCCCAATTTGTCAAGGTTTTTTTTGAAAATGATGCAGTTCAATGTCTTGTGCTCTGAAATTAAAACATCAAACAAATAAACAATTGAATTTCAAAAACAAATCATGGAATCAATTCATAAACAAAAATGTAGTCTAAACTTTTGACTCATTGAAGTAGCCACCTTTGGCACCTTTTTCTTGCCATTTATTTAGCAACACATTACTTTCGGCAGTACAGGACTGTTCAAATATTGCTCACGAGGGTATGGTAGTGTGTTCCAACACTACTTTTATGCAGACAGAGGGAGTTGGAAGTAATCAAGGACAGTTGGGACACCTGTAAGAATTGGCAGCACCAACTTTCAAGGCTTGATTAACCTCAATTGCTGCAGAACAGCAACCCATTTCTTGTTCCCTGAAAAAGGCCTTTTCGTACAATTCTGAAATGTACATTCTTTTTTCAGTTTTGGGAAATCTTACCCTGTTTTTGTTTTTTTTGTTTGTTTTTTTTACCTCTGGCAGTTCACCACTTACCTTTGTACCATTTCAAGCTATTTAATGGACGTGAACTGCTTGGTTTTCAATAAAAAAGTGGAAAAATGTGGGTGTTCCAAAACTTTTGACCGGTAGTGTATATATATTATTTATTGCATTGAAACAAGATTGCACTTAATTTCATTGTACTTTTTACAATGACAATAAAGATATTCTATTCTATTCAATGAATAGGATTGAATCTACATTGTTTCATATTTATATATCATATATTACCTTTTCTGAAACTTTTCAGTTTGCTTTTGAAATTGTAGTCCACACCTCCATCTCTCTTTTTTCCAAACCCTCTCCTAGTTGAAGAGGGAGGAATAATTCAACGCGTGGCCCAGGATGTGTTCTCGTTGCTGGAAGAGAAGAGGACAAACAGTGATGGGTTAGCTGCCACAGTGCGAGTTTCGTTTATTGAGTGTTACATGGAGGAACTACGGGATCTGCTGGAACTGCCTACCATGCACAAAGCACTCCACATAAGAGATGATGAGAAGGGAAACACAGGTAATTAGAACTTAGTTTTATTGGCAAGCAGTACAAAAACTATGTTTATTTTACAGTTTTCAGATGGTTGGCAGAAAAAGGAATAAGCTCCAAGGATCACACTGGATCCTACACTTCCAATGATGCACCTCTCTAAAGCCCCCTCTGTGTAAATCAGGGTTTTTACTACAGATATAAACCCATGAGATGACCCAGATGATATCACTAGAGATGCAGAACAAATTATTAAGGAACTCTCAAATTCCTCAGGCAAAGTAATACTTTAAATCAGTATAAAAGTGGTCAACTAAAAACAGATGCTTGAGTGTGTTCTTTGTGCTTTCAGTGGTGGTTGGAGCCAAAGAGGTGGATGTCTATTCAACCGAGGAGCTTCTAAGTGTTCTGGAAAAGGGCAATGCTGTGCGCCACACTGCAACCACAAGAATGAACGTGCACTCCAGTCGTTCTCACACCATCTTCACCATACAGATTTTCCAGTGTTGCCCCGGCAACAAGTTCGTCCGCTCCTCCAAACTCTGTCTAGTTGACCTGGCAGGCTCAGAGCGTGCTGATAAAACTAACAACACTGGAGTTCTTCTCAAAGAGCTTGTTCATAACAACACAGGTTTGCTTGCACTTGGCAAAGTCATCCGTGCCCTCTGTGAAATTGACCTAAATCGGCGCAGTAACAAGGCAAATAATGTATACGTACCATACCGAGATGCCAAGATCACTCGTCTCCTCCGTGATTCTTTAGGAGGCACAGCTCATACTTTAATGGTGGTATGTGTAAGTCCCTCCAACCAAAGTGTAACTGAGACTCTGAGAGCCCTGCAATTTGCATCAAAGGCTCGTCAAATTCACAACCACCCTGGGGCGAGACCTACACACATTGAGGTTAAATCTTTTCCTACGACATGGAACCCCGGTAAGGCACGACTGGGTGACCTTGAGAGGGAAGTTAAGACACTGAGAGAGCTGCTGAAAGACAAAGAGCGAGAGATAGAAATGGAGAGGACAAATGGAAGCACTCGTCAGGGTAACAGCTCCAGGCTGTCTGGTCAGTCGAGGATATCTGAGAAGCCAGAGGAACCATCACAGTACCGCCTCCTCGCTCAAGAAGCTGCTGCCTTGCTTTCAGATTTGTCTGGCCCCACTGCGAGTCATTCTTTCAGACAGAGAGTGCAGGAATGGCAAGATAGACTGGCTGCTGTCAATCACTCACATCAAGCTGATGACAAGGAGTGTTCAGAGAGAGGTGACGGGCAATCCAATCATGTTGAAATCATAAAGCTCAGAGAAGAACTCAGCAAATGCAAGGTAATAAGTTAAAACAGAAACATGTGATGGTCAATACATGTGTTTCTTTTATTCAGCAGTTAATGAGAGTTAATGAGATCTGGTCCATTATCCAAGAATTTTAGCTATGGATAAACTGATGTTGCTACTGTATGTTTTCAGAGTAGAAAAACAGGTGTGTTGCTGAGTTTATATAAAATCCACACGTCATCATAACAAAGCCCTATTTTTCTCTGTCTTTTAGGAAGCCCTCACTATACATGAACAGCTGTTTGCGCAGAAAGATGCTGAACTAAGACAGGCCGAAAAAGATGTAGATAGACTTCTTCAAGAGAACAAAGCTCACATGCAGGCCTTAGAGGAAGAAAAGGGACACACTCGATTACAGGTGAGAAGATTGTTTGAGAAGAATTTGATGACGTCTATGGTGTTGTTTTTGTCTGTTGTTTGAATGTGTACCTTTGTGTGCATGTCTTCAGGATGATCAACTTGTGGACCAACAGATCCTCATCAATCAACTCAGAAGTGATCTAATGACGTTTAGGGATGCAACATCAGGGGGAACAGGGAAAGCAGGGGCTTCTGAGAATTTTGGCACGAGACCTCACAGCGCCCCTTTGATCAGACTCAGCTGTGGACACGGGGCCCCCAGGAGGGTAGGTTGATGCACTGCTCTGTTGTTGTACATGTTGCACTTGACTTGTTTTTGTGACTTTGACTGTAATATGTACTCCCTTTTTTTTTGTCTCACCATGGATTTGTAGATTCACTCCAGTCCCCCAGCTTATTCACTGGAGCGGGTGATGGCAGCCTTTAAGATGAGAGGTCATCTCCTACTAGCTGAGATTGAGGAAAAGGATGAGGTGTACTGTCCATTCATAAAACCACAGACAGAGAGCCAAAAGGACCAGGAGGACATCTTAGTGGGCAGAGTGGGTTCCAGGTGAGAGTGTGTAATCCTCCAACGGTTCTTTATTAAGCAAACCATCATTGATTTACTACAACAAAGACCTTTCATCTGATGGTCATTTTTTTTTAACAAACAATAACTTCAAAACAGCAATACAAAAATCATAACTAATTTTTCTCATATTTCAGTAATCTTCATTCAGATTTTTATATTGTGGCTACTTTTTAACACATTGTGTCTATGTTCCAGGCGTTCTTTAAACCGAACATGGACTAGCCAGCAGAAAAAATCTGCTCTGAAAAAGAAAAACACTGGAACAGACCAAACTGTGAATGGAATTCCACCAGTGCAGGCCACAGGTAAACTTGAAGTAATTAAATACCAAACATGTTGTGTCTTATATATATGTGACATATAATCACTTCTAATATCTTCTCAGGGACAGAGGAAAACCAGTCAAAGCGAAACCAAATGAGGAAGGCCAGACTGAGAGCCAGTGTTACTCAGAGACAGATCAGAGATCTGTCAGTCAACATGCGCATGAAAGAAGAGCTCATCAAAGAGATAAACAACACTGGTGTGTTCATGTAATTACATACCTTTAACTCATGTACTCCTGTGTGTGTGTGTGTTTGTTTGTGGCTTTATTCAGTATACTGACTTTAGAATAATTTAAATCTTTGGCTAATGTTTGTGTATCAAAAGTGAAAGCAGCTTTAAGTGAGCCAAGGTTGGTCGAAACATTTCTGCAATGCTGATTAGTGCAATAATGATACTTCTACAACATCCAGCTTCTACTGTGAGAATGTTGGACTCCTAGGGCAACAACAGTAGCAAAGAGACAGAGAATTATATTTCCACAACATAGGGGCCTACGCACGGACATCTTTCAGTGATAATCTCTTTATCTAGTTACCATTTAGCCAGGTAACTTTTTTGGAAAATGGAACATCTCTATGCACTAATGCTATACTGACCATAGGTACTGACACACCATTTTAACTGAGGAAACAACCATCATGACATCATACTTTAAAACATTAGACCATCTATTTATATGTGATATCTCTTATTTCAGCAATATTTGCAAGATTAATACGTGCTTTGTCTGACAGACAAGAAAACGAAAGCCTTGAACCAACAGGGCAGGCTCAGCAAAGATGGCAGAGAATCTGATGTGTTGATGAGGCTCTCCATGCAAAGACGGAGGATCCAGTCCGAGGTGTACCACAGTCTTCAGCACATGAGACTGCAGAAAGCTCAGCTTCAGAGCAGTCTCCGAGAACTTGAACAAAACGGGGTCAGTTGTACAGATTGTTACTCACAGATCTTTTTTTCTGTTTAGTTTGTTATTTCACCCTTGGTTAACTAAGGGTTAAATATAACCGGTGGACGTTAGATTCATTTGGAACGACAAAACTGCAAGAATAGAACAGCTAACTTTTAGCACAAGTAAAATATAAGTGACTCCTGTGTCACTAACTGTATCAGTGTTATTTGCAGGAGCAAGAGGGAGATGATATGACTGTCTGCAGGAGCAAGCATCATGAGGAATTAAAGAGAAAGGTAAAATGTTAAATAGGAGCTGTTGGTATCCTTTAAAGTTTGTTTAGCATCCTCCCTGAAATAAACCCGTTGTCAGAGTTTCATGCACTCCATGTTAATTGCTCATCATCCTTTACCCCTTTCCCCTTTCCATTAATCCTCACTCTTCTCACTCCTTCCTGTCTTACTGTAGTTTCATGACAGAAACTGGCTGGAAGAAGAGGAGGAGCGGGTCCTTCAGAAGAGAGCAGAGCTGCAGGAGCTGGAGGGGGAGCTGGGGAGGAGAGAGGAGGTGCTCCTGCACAGGGACACCTGTCTGCAACAGAAAAACAAACTGGAGATCAAGAAGCTACAGTCCAGTCAGGTCAGCCTGTATATGTGTCAAGATTTTTATGGTCATTGAAAATATTGGGACAAGTCTTATTATCAATGACACTTCTGGATTAGGGGAACATTTATCACTGAACCTGGGATCTCTGTGGTTGTTGTCACTTTTCAGGCTCTGAGTCAGGACCTGCTGTGTGTGGCGATGCAGTTGGAGTCTGTGGAGGAGCAGATGAAGAGCAGGAGCAGTTTTAGGCTGAACGGAGGAGTCTCCAGAGAGGAACTGGAGAAGGAGAGAGACATTCTCAGAAAGAGGAGAGACACTTTGGACGCTCAGCTGAAGGACAACCGAGTGCTCACAGTTGAGGTCAGAAAATCAGATTCAGAATCAGAATCAGAAATACATTATTTAATCCGGGTCGGGGGGATTCAGTCATCACAGTTGCTCTATACACAATAAGTTATGCAATACAATAATAAGCCATGTAGAAAATAAATACATGTTTGAAGTCCCCAGAGGGCACTCTGGTGGTCTGTCTGGTGGCCGTAGTCCTGTGAGACATGTGAGATTCCTTGTGAAGATAACATGGTTGGAGGCCCACAGCACTCTCGGTGCTATCCCGGTCCATCGGACAGTCTGGAAGCCGTCAATGGAGAGGTTGCTTTATGGAAATATCCAGATGCAGCCACGTTTCCGTAAAGCACAACATGCTACATTCCTAAAACTCAGTCTGACTCCTGGCTAGTCCTGTTAGCCCATCCATCTTATCAGCCAGAGATCTCATGCTGCCCATGATGAGAGAGGAGACACATGGCTTCTATCCCCTCTCCATAAATCTTCGTCTTCTTATACTAGCTCTCCTCCCTTATAGCTCTATGCCTCCTCTGCCTCTATGCGTCCTAAATCTCCAGAGTTCTGCAGGAATGTCTAGCGGTTTGGCCGATGAGCCGACTGGCTTCAGCTCAACCAGCTGAGCATTAGTAAAAACAAAAACAAAGCAGGGTTGCCGGGCAACGGTAATGCATGTAAAAGTTAAAGTTGGTGATTTCATTGTGAAAAACAGTTCACAACTCTAACAAACAGAAGGCCAAAAGAGGTCTCAACTCAAACAAACCGCCAGAGAAAAATCTGACATTATGATAAAGAAAGAGAAGAAAAATCAGAAAGAAGAATGAACGAACAGAAGTGACTGTAACAGGCTGCATGCACGGTTGGCGCAAGTGCACTTCAACACACACTGTATGTGTGTGATGCACAGGCTTTAGTGGACTGTCTTATTGTTATACCTTGTTCATGGTGCTCTGCATTGTTCGTCAGTGTGCATCTTGGATGTGTGAATATCTTCATATAGGAGGAGCATTCCTTGCTGGAGCTGGAGGAATCGATTGAAGCTCTGAATGCAGCGCTGGAATTTAGAAACCACTCCATCCAGGACAAACAGAACAAGCTGTCAATCACAGACTCCTCTACACATCAGTCAAAAAGCAGTGAACCCGCCCAATTCTTTGATGTCATCAGGAAGCTGAAGGAGCTTTCACCACCTGAGGCGACAGAGCTGCTCGTGAAATATTTCAACAAGGTAAGTCGCAATAAGTTACAGTATCCAGCCCTACATGTCTTACATGCTTCCTGGGCTCACTCTTGCCTTCATCAAACTCTCCAGGTGGTATGTCTTCGAGAGGTGGAGCACTATTTGCGTTTGCGTTGTGAAGAGCTGCAGATTCACGCTGGGGAGCAAGAGCTGGTAATAAGAGAGTTGGAAACAGCCATGCAGCATCTAACCTTGGATGCAGACTGCAGGATCACCGAGCTGCACAGAGATCACCAGAGCAACATACAGCTTCTGCTGCAGAAACTTAAAGGTGAGGAGATAAGGAAAGCTTTGAAAAACACATAAAACATGATTTATTTTTAGTCCTGTCCACTCCATAAAGCTTGTACAGCATTTTTTTTATGACCGTTGTTGTTTATTTAAACTTTTGTTGTTCCTGTGTGTTTAGAGGGCAGTTCAGGAGAGCCACAGCAGGCCATCCAAGAGAGACTGCAGCATCTGGAGAAAGAGCTGTTTTTCTACAAAAGCTCCAGCCGGCAGCTTAAAAAGAAACTCAGGGAGCTCCACAATGACGCCCAAAACTCTGTTGATCAGCCTTCACATTCACTTGATCACAGGCAAACACAAATAGGTGCAAACCAACTCCTGGTGCACAGTGAGGAATCACAGGCAAGTACACATATTTTAACAACATACACAAAGATACAGGCTGAGCAAATAGACCAACAGACACACAACGATTCTCTCATGAAGGGATATTCACACCAGACTCCCTCTCCCTCATCCTCTTCTCACCTCCATGTGCACACAACCACAAATATACCAGAATACCACGAGATACAGACAGAGTCACAGGGGCAGAGGGACAGAGGGGCTGGGGAACATTTAGTGATGGCACCGGTTCGTCTTTGTCGCAGGGAGCTGAGACAGATCACTCCAGCTGACCTGCTGGCCACAAGAGGGCGCCAGTCTGTTCTAGATGCTAGCTCAGAGTCTTTGCTAGAGGACTCCATAGAAGTGTCCAAAAACACTGACAGATGATGTTACATGAAGCCTTTTTAGTTGCTTTAGTAGATCATGGTACCAAGAAGTACCAACACACTACTGCTGCTCATGATCAACTAATGACAAAACATTTCAAACTCAACAATATTTTCTCTCATCTTTGGTTCGCTTTGAAATTGTCTGTGCTTTGTTTATCGAACAGACTCTGTAGGGGCTTTGTGGTCAGTAAGAAACGTCCATACTTTGAATGCATAGCCAAATTCACATTATGGTAACCAAGGTAAAAATGTTGGAACAATGAACTGTTCCACTTGTCTCCTGGCCATGCTGAATGTTGTTACGAAACACAAAGCCAGACTGATTTAGTCATGGGACAACTTTTAGATTACATCTAAAGAGAGAGATGTTCATGTCAGGTTCTCTTTAATAATTTGTGGATCTCAAAATCTACAGCTCATGTAATAGATAAATATCCAAAACATTTTTGAATAGCGTTAAAATGTCATAAATACATTTTGCACATAGTCTAATAACTAATGTATGTTGAGTATTGAGTATTTAATGCTTACAGTAGGATATCATTTCTGTAGGCAGAGTACAGTTGGTACAGTCACTGCATCTGTTGAACAGATTTTTCCCAATTCATTTTTATTTAAAAGATAAAATAAGTTGGGTAAAACATTTATTTGACCTGTGATTAGTCTTTTCAGGTAATGCCCAATGAGAAACATTGCTTTGTCTTTCACTTTTAAATTTCTAGCACTGTTGAGCACTTAAAATGGCCAGTACAGAACGTAATATAAAGTTTTTTTAATGTATTTTAATGTATTTGATTTTTTTTGATACAAACCTTTTATATCTGTGTGTACTTCACTTTTAACTGTGAACTGTTTGTTGTTGATTGATGTTTTAAATTATTACCTGAACAGATGAGTCTTTTATCATTAAACTTTAGATTTAAGTCTTCTTTGTGTGGTGGCATTTCATCCTCCATTCCTAGACCATGGATTGACAACCCATGGAGCTATAGGTAGGATATAAGTGGGACCTTCCCAAAATGCACATTCCACAGTAATACATGCTGTAACTTAGATAAGCAGCTAACTAGGTTTAAAGCTGCTGTTGGTAGTCACAGAGTAAACATCTGTTCAGAGAGAGGGACTTCGAATGTCAACACTATCCCTCCCAACCAGATTTCCTCTTAGCCCCCCAACACAGATCGGTGTGTGCAGTCATGATAGTGCTGTACTCATAACCAATCGGAGGACGTAGTAGGGGCCGCACCTTTACCAATCAGGACAGAGGATTGGAGATTAGCTATGATTGGTCTGCCATAACGGGACGAGGGGATTAATAACATTACTTGATACAAAGGCATTGGAAAACGCAGAGATTTTGCAATAATCTCAAATTACTCCCATTACCGATGAGTACCGATGGGCATTATGACATTTTCTCCAAACCCAGCAGAAATAAAGTAACGTATTTTACACCATTCCTACCAACAGCAGCTTCAAGGTTGGTGCTGGGATTGTTGTTCCTTTTCCTCCGGTGTTTTTTTCAGCATTTATACTGGACAGTGTAATCTTTTAGCTATTATCAACCCTTTAAAAATATATCTTCCCTAATGGGGGATAGATAATGTTCATCTTCTGGGCTAAATGGACACTACATTAAACATTACATGAAGTCTATCACCATGACAACTGACCAAACTGTTCTCAGAGCAGAGGAATTCTGTAGCCGAGGTATCACCATGGAAACTGTGTAAACTGGTAAATGTAAATGAGATAATAAGATGCATGAGGTTTACTAATTCTCGCATAACATGAAACACATAGCATAGAATTTCTATTCCACTCAAAACAGATCTGATAACCAACACGGAAACCACAATGTGTCTGTTTTCTCTCTTTCAAGAGAAACCAGTCAGTATCTGTATTTTATACAGTCTTTGTCTGTATCTGTATTTTATACAGTCTGTGGTCTGTATCTGTGTTTTATACAGTCTATGGTCTGTATCTGTATTTTATACAGACTATGGTCTGACTGTATTTTATACAGTCTATGGCCTGTATCTGTATTTTATACAGTCTATGATCTGTCTGTGTTTTATACAGTCTATGGTCTGACTGTATTTTATACAGTCTATGGTCTGTATCTGTATTTTATACAGTCTATGATCTGTGTTTTATACAGTCTATGGTCCGTATCAGTGTTTTATACAGTCTATGGTCTGTATCTGTATTGTATACAGTCTATGATCTGTCTGCGTTTTATAGTCTATGGTCTGTATCTGTGTTTTATACAGTCTATGGTCTGTATCTGTATTTTATACAGACTATGGTCCGACAGTATTTTATACAGTCTATGGCCTGTATCTGTATTTTATACAGTCTATGGTCTGTCTCTGTATTTTATACAGTCTATGGTCTGTATCTGTATTTTATACAGTCTATGATCTGTCTGTGTTTTATACAGTCTATGGTCTGTCTCTGTATTTCATACAGTCTATGGTCTGTATCTGTATTTTATACAGTCTATGATCTGTCTTTGTTTTATACAGTCTATGGTATGTCTCTGTATTTCATACAGACTATGGTCTGTATCTGTGTTTTATACAGTCTATGGTCTGTCTGTGTTTTATACTGTCTATGATCTGTCTGCGTTTAATAGTCTATGGGCTGTATGTGTTTTATACAGTCTATGGTCTGTATCCTTTTTGTCCCTCTCGGGTTGCCGTACTCAGTCAGTTAGCAAACCCACGGTAACCACAGCACCCTCGCGAACAGGTGAAAGTGTCCTCGTGCAACTTTTCTGGTGAATACTGCCTCCTCAAAATAAACCAGCGACTGTATTGAAGACAAGCTTCCACCGTGAGTCCCTAAATGTGTTTTTGACTGTCATGCAGTACTGTTGTTGCACTTGTTTAGAAGCTAACAAAGCCGGCTAAGTGTTAGCTAGGGTAACTTGCTGCTTTGTAATGCTAGCTGTGCCTGTCAGCAGACTATTAGCTGCGCTACCACTCAAATCTCATCACAATTCATCATTGTGAGTTAAACTAATTGGCTATTAATGTGTGGACATAAGTAAAGCTTTCAGCCGAGATAGAGTTTTTGTTTGAAGGGAGGATATATACTAGAAGCCCACTCCTTGTATTGTGGGTGTCTTCAAGTTATTCTGACTGTATTGTTCTTTGTGTCATTTTTGTTATCAAATAGTTTAACTTCCGAAATGGCGTCGTCTGCAATGATCACTGTCCCCACCACCGCCTCCCGCTTCGCCCTGCTCCAGATAGACTCGGATTCGGACTCCGACACCTCTGATGCAGGGAAGTTCAGCACAAAAGGCGGACGGGAGAACTCCGGGAAGCCTAAACAAGGAAAAGCGGCCGGGGGGAAAGCGGGTCAGCTGAACGACAAGAAGAAGGACAAGAAAAAGAAGAAGAAGGAACAGCAGCAGAGTGAGGCAAATGAGGTAGGAGGGGTAGACAGGAGCATCTCAAGGCCTTCATCTCTGTAGTGATATGTGTCACAAGGAAGCCTATATGGCTTCCGTTTCGGTATAGGCTGAACCATAATGGTTTTCATCTGTTGTTTCACTTCACCTGAACTGAAACTGCAGAGACTGTGGTGTCAGGTGAAACAGAACTGACTGTGTTCCTTGTTTTCTTCTGCTTTCAGCTGTTAATAGCAAGTGTTGAAATGTGCTGAAATTAAAGGGTTTACATTATAAAAAATAGTATTTGAAATCTGTCCCTCCTTGTACTTCAACACTGCCCTAAATACACATGATATGATTTTATGACGCCATTCAAAGTCTATCTACTATCTATCTAATCTAATCAACTTGCAACTATTGTGTTGTAGTAACTAGGTCTTAAATTTCAAACAACATTTTCATTTTTCACCTTTACTTGGTTTTGGGGTTTTTAAGATATTTTTTTGTCTAATTAGGAGAATGGTTTTCTTAATTTACACTTGACACTTAAACTTGGACCTAAATTATTCAGGAGCTATTTAGTAAGCACCTGTAAGGTCTCTGTAGTTAAATACATAGCTTATGTTTATGTACACTTATGAAAAAGGTTTCTTCAGTCAACAATAGTGCACGACAGACCTAATAATAGTAGCAATGATAGTTATATCAAGACTCAGTGTTTTTTTTTTTTAATTAATGTCTCTCCTTCCATCAGTTACGTAATTTGGCCTTCAAGAAGATTCCTCAGAAATCGGGTGCTCCCCCTCCCAATATGACGCTGTCAGGAATCGCCAGTGAACTCATCAATCCGACCGCAGGGGACCACAATCCCCCTCCTGAGGGGTGGCAGCAGTGGAAACAGAGGGATGAGCAGGTAAGAGGGAACACTCAGACGAAAGTGTTTGAGATTTGCCATAGATTATGTTCTTTCAATGACTTATGTGCCACAGTTCTTCAGTCTGAGCAGAGCTATTTGAAGCTATGCTGTCTTTCACTGATGAAACTGTGTTTTACTAACAAAACTAACCATTAGCATCCAACAGGAGTCCTTGAAATATCATCTGTGTTTCTCTTCCCTTTGTAGATAACCACTGAGCTGTATGAGGCAGACTTGGAAAAGGCCTTAATTCTAAGTAAACTGGAATTCGAACAACAGAAACAGGTACATTGCCTACTCACTGATGGTACTCTTCTGAAATACAATACCATATTGATCTTCTTAATCTGTGGGGAAATCACCAAACTTAGCCATCAGACAGGAAAGTTTTTATTCACTGCCTTAACCGAACAGCTTCTCCTTTCCTGGATCTTTTGTCTCAGGTGCTGCAGAACAAAAGAGAAATGAAAAGCACCAAAAAAAAGCTGTTTATTGTTCAACAAATGAAAATGCACGTCTTATGAATGCAGTTTGTAAATGTTTGGATAGTTTTGTTTCAGGTCGGCTTTTCAGTCCAGGAGACATAACATTAAACGATAGCAGTTGATCTAATGACTATGAAAAACAAGTAACCATTTTATACACATCTACATTTACAAGGGAAAATTAACAATTCATCTCACTGTTCAACAAATATGGGTGTCCCCTTGTCCTCTTGAAGCTGTAAGTCAGCAAATTTATGACACACACTTTGATTTGAAATGTAGTGTTTGAGCTGAGAAGGAAAAAACACTAATTGTCTTAATGACTCCACACTGCATTGTATTTCATCAAACAATTTTTAGTATGGAGGAAGTTAAATTCAGTTTTTATTTCACTCAGCACGTCAACACAAACACCTCCTCCCCGAAGTCTAGAGGAGGAAAAGATGGCGGAGGAAAGAAGGACAAAAAGAAGAACCAGCAGGCGAAAGACAAAAAGACAGTTTCACTGCAGGACTTTCAGGCTGAGGGAAGTGCAGGTGAGGAGTACTAATTGATCCATTACAAAACCAATAAACTATCTTGTGTACTGCAGTCCATTGCTTCACAGAATAATAATGTTAGTGTTTGTGTCTCTGCAGAACAATTGAGTAAGAAACAAGAGAAAGAGGTAAGCAGATTCCTTGAGCATCTTTCTCCTTCCTAAAACCCAAGTGTGAGATGTTTGTGTTATCAAACACATTTGACTGAACAGGATTTATTGATATGGTATCTATATTTATACATAAAAACTATTCAGTTATCTGTTTAAAAAATGCAAGGTTTTATTTGGGGTGTCATGTATGATGTTGCATATTCATGTTGAAACTCTTTTCTAGGATGCCAGAGTGGCTAACTCGACGTTGGGAGTTGGGCAGGAGGATCGTTTTTTCAACAAGCTGGAGGATGACGTCAGTCGGATCATCCAACAGGAGAAGAGACGTGAGCAGTACTCCAATAGTCCGGGACAAGAAGTCAACACCTCTACAGAACATGAACCAGTGAGGAGACGGATAGAAGCATGACATGATGAACATTTGGGCTGTCTGTTTGTATTCTGAGAAGTTTGGATAAGATAGAATTGTTTCTCATGTGGCAGTTTGAATTCATCTTTGTTGTAATTACCCTTTAATCATAGAACATATCAGCAGTATATGCTTCAGTCTGACAACTTCCTGAAGTTCTTTTTGAGCTTATAATTTCAGGTTATTGAGTGTTATTTCTTTAGCTGATTTTGAATCAACCTCATCAAGACGTTTGTTTAGTATGCCAGAGTCTTACTGGGAAAATAAATCATCTTATTGGGGAACTGGCTAAATAAGAGTAGCTATGATTAAACTTGAAATGTTTTCCATTTTAACTCCTTTTTCACCCTTTTTCACATGGCCCACTTTGAGGTCTGTCAGTGCAGCTGAGTGTCCACATGCAGCATTATTCAAGTGACATCTGAGTTTCCTTTTTTTGCTAAGTTGGTCACAAAGTATTCATTTTTCCTAACTTAGATTGTTTTATTTTTTCCTGTTAGGACCCCCGAGCAGAGCAACTGAAGTATGATCTGGAGAAGAAGGACCAAGAAATCGATAAGCTAAAGAAGACCATCTCACAGTGGGAGGTCTGGAATTTCCTCTTATCATTCTTTATTTCTATTGGGAATCTATAGCTTCAACTCATATGCCAGCTGTGTATGAAATATCTTATAATTAGTTACATTATAGTATACTTGTCTCTTATCTTTGAAGTGTTTCGGTTGTGTCTCCCTCATGGAGGCTATTTACTTACCTTAACACAACACAGAACAGCTTTCTTTATGTTTTCAACGGGAACAATTTGTGTGTAGTTTTCTGCAATTCATTTTAATACTGTATCCCCCTGATCAAGGTTTCAAGCAAGCTGAGCTGATTCTAAAAGATGGGGATTAAACCCAGATTTAAAAAATAGAAAGGGCAGCTTCCTAAATATTCTTTTTTGAAGCTTGTGGTCTATTGTCAAAGTATGTGGATCCCTTTGTTTGTGCTGCTTTCACAGTGTTTCCGTTGAAATTAGCTAAGATTTCTGTCTACATTAAATGTACACAATCTGCAGGAAAACTGAATTGAGAAAAGAACCATGCAGAGGAAATGTGGGTCAAAAGTTGACCTATCTATCACACTGTCACACAAATCCTCCAAAGCTGCACCTGGAGCACAAACTACTCCCCCTTGATTCTCACTTGTGGTCAATTCCATAAACCCTTTTTCCTTAAATCCCTGCAGGTGAAATACAAAGAAGTAAAAGCAAGAAATTCTCAACTGCTGAAGATGCTTCAACAGGGAGAAAGTGAGTGGAAAAATATAACACTTCATTTATTTAGTCCTCCATCCTTTTATTTCTTTCCCTTCTTCCTCTTGGCTCACTAAGATTTAACCTGAAACATCTCATATTTTATGATGTCTAATTTCCCTTCCTCAGTGAAAGACAAAGCAGAAATCCTCCTACAGGTAGAAGAGCTACTACATATAAAAGAAGAACTTTCATCACAGGTGTGTAGGAGTGGAGTCGAAATAATGAGAGAAACATGCATGTGTGTGAGACAAAGAGACATTTTATGTAAAGTAACTGAATTTAAATGTTGGGGTTTTTTTTATTCAGGTAACATTACTACATGGTGCACTTGAACAAGAGAGGTCTAAAGTCAAAGGACTGCAGTCGGAACAACCTAAACATCAGGTGAGAGGTCAAATAATCATTATCATATTATTAATCAATAGTAATGATAGTTAAATATTGATAAAAACAGAATTTGATGGTTTGCATTAAAACCATAGTTAAATGGAAAATAGTGCAAAGACCCACATGATCTGTTATAACCTAAAACAGACGTGGCTCTGCGGTGGAAGTCACTGCATTTGCTCAAAATCACATCCAGAAAACATTGTCTATGAACAGTTTGTCGCTTCATCTGCAAATACAAGTTAAAACTTTGCCATGCAAATAGGAAACCATATAAACATGATCAAGAACTTTTTGGGACAGAGCCCGTTTTTGATGGACTGAGGCGAAGTGGAAGACTCCGTCTAAAGGGGAAAGGGACAACTCGGCTTTATATCAAAGCACAGTTCAACAGCCAGCATCCTTTATGCTGGGGGGATGTGTAAGTGCCTATAGCAGAGGCAGCTTACACATTGATAATGGGAAGACACCATTAATACTGTACAGTATACAGGTTTTGGAGCAACATATGCTGCCGTCCAGACCATGCCTTTTTCAGAGTACACCTTGAATACTACAGGAAGAATAATCCAAACTACATTCTGCACGTATTACAACAGCAGGGCTCAGTAGTAGGAGAGTCCAGGTGCTGAACTGGCCTGCCTGCTGTGCTAACTTGTCACCTAACATTTGAAAACATTTGGGGCATCATGACTCAAACAATACAACAAAGGAGACCTCGAACTTTTGAGCATCTGAAATCCCATATCCGACAAGAATGGGACAACCTGTCACTTTAAAAACCTCAGAAAGTGGCATCAAATTTAAAATAAGCATATATTTTTCATAAGCAATAACATTTTTAATTTTCAAAATTAAATATGTTGTCTTTGTACTATTTTCAATTCAATATTGGCTTCAAATGATTTGAAAATGAGCAAATTCTGTATATATTAACATTTTACAAAGTATCCCAACTCTTCTGGTTGTACATCTGATTAGTGAGTGCTAATGACAAGGAAGTGCTGTGTTGTAGAGAGGTTTATTTTACTCTCTGAGCAGCAATGATTCTATTTATGAGTGGGTGTCTTTTGCTTTTGTTTCAGCGTATAGTAGTGTGTGGCTGTCAAAAATGGAAATGAGACTCCTTTATTTTTCTGTACTGCCTCTCGGAATGTGAATAGCTGCTTCCAATGTTTATCTCGTATTTTATGAACCTTAGAACTGACTTGGTTGCATCCAAATAACTGTGCACTTTGTGGGATTTTCTGCTTCGCAGGGTAACAAGAAAGGGAAGAAAGGCTCGGAAGCAGATCTATGAAAGTTTCATACACAAAAGACCGTCAAGCAAAATCAAATGAATGAATGAACAAATGAAGAAAACGCTACTGATCGCATTCAGGGTTCTATTTGCCCAATCGGGATTTTTTTTTTATAGTTTGGACTTGATGTCAGCATATTATGCATGCCCCTGTTATTACAAATACACACGACGATACAAAATACACTCCAGACATGAAGAAAATGATATATTACACAGCTGAACAAGAATTACACAAGTTATTAAAAATGACAAAGGTTTGAAGATTGAGTTGAATTTGTTGGCTTGGCACACAATGCTGCCCTCTGCGGGCAAATGTGTGTCACTGCATCTGTTCTGTTGAAGGCTCAGTGCCTGAAATGTCTTTATGTTTTTAACTAAAACAAAAGACAGATATGAAATGTATGTTTTGGGTTCTGTTCCTTCCCACTGTTAAGTAAATAAAATACTTTTTCAGTGAAAAAATGCTGCATTTGTGTGTATCATCCTGTTTAAGACTTCTGAAACCTGATATTATGTTGGGCAGAGTTGCACTTCTTTCTTCTAACTGATCGTTTACTCCATCAGAGACTAGACTTTGCTTGCTCCCATGATTTGTGCAGGGTGATTTTTTTCTTTCTTTGAGCTACCCAACCAGTCAAAAGTTTGGAAACACCTTCTCATTCAAGGGTTTGTATTTATTTCAATTATTTGAAACACTGTAGATTAATACCAAAGACATAAAAACTATGAAAGAACATACAGTATCTCACAAAAGTGAGTACACCCCTCGCATTTCTACAAATATTTAATTATATCATTTCATGGGACAACACTGCAGAAATGACACTTTGATACAATGTAAAGTAGTCAGTGTACAGCTTGTATAACAGTGTAAATTTAATTTCCCCTCAAAATAACTCGACACACAGCCATTAATGTCTAAACCACCGGCAACAAAAGTGAGTACACCCCTAAGTGAAAATGTCCAAATTGGGCCAAAAGTGTCAATATTTTCTGTGGCCACCATTATTTTCCAGCGCTGCCTTAACCCTTTTGGGCATGGGGTTCACCAGAGCTTCACTGGTTGCCACTGGAATCCTCTTCCACTCCTCCATGACGACGTCACAGAGCTGATGGATGTTAGAGACCTTGCGCTTGAGGAGGCCCCACAGGTTTTTTATGGGGTTTAGGTCTGGAGACATGCTTGGACACTCCATCACCTTCACCCTCAGCTTCTTTAGCAAGGCAAGGGCCATCTTGGAGGTGTGTTTGGGGTTGTTATCATCTTGGAATACTGCCCTGTGGCCCAGTATTTGAAGGTAAGGGATCATGCTCTGTTTCAGTATGTCACAGTACATGTTGGCATTCATGGTTCCCCTAATGAACTGTAGCTCCCCAGTGCCGGCAGGACCCATGCAGCCCCAGACCATGACACTCCCACCACCATGCTTGACTGTAGGCAAGACACACCTGGGCGCCGCCACCCACGCTTGACACCATCTGAACCAAATAAGTGTATCTTGGTCTCATCAAACCACAAGACATGGTTCCAGTAATCCATGTCCTTAGTCAGCTGTCTTTAGCAAATTGTTTGCGGGCTTTCTTGTGCATCATCTTCTGAAGAAATGTGAGGGGTGTACTCACTTTTGTGAGATAATGTATATGGAATTATTTAATGAACAAAAAAGTGTGAAACAAACCACAATATGTTTAATATTTTAGATTCTGTAAAGTAACCCCCTTTTTCCTTCATGACAGCTTTGCACACTCTTGGTATTCTCAGTCTGCTTCATGAAGTGGTCTCCTGGAATGGTTTCTAATTAACATGAGCCTTGTCAAGAGTTCACTTGTAGAATGACTTGCCTTCTCAATGTGTTTGAGACTATGGTTTGAGACCATCAATTGTGTTGTTCAGAGGTAGGGTTGGTACACAATGGATAACCCTATTTGACAACTGTTGTAATCCATAAAATGGCAAAACCAGATTATTTCATAGTTTTGATGTCTTCAGTATTAATCTACAATGTCGAAAATAATTAAAATAAATAAAAAACACTGATTGAGAAGGTGTGTCCAAACTTTTGACTGGTGGTGTATCAGGCAAAAGGATATCCTTGAACTTCGGGGGCATTATGCAGCAGACACTTTTTAAAATTACATATCGCTTTATTTGGGAGTGCACTATATCTTTAAGAAGGGTCCGATTTCACAGAATTAGACATCAGATAATTTCACTAGACTACTCACAGTAGCATCCTCGTCAAAGCTTTATTAAAAAGGGAAGAAATTCGAAAAAGGTGTAGTATTTGTATCGACATCACTGCGCTGTTAAGTCACATCCGTACTTTTTGTCGAGTCATTGGGACAGACGCAGCTCCTCTCCGGCTCCTCTCTCCATCATCAGCTCGGACAAATTTCAGAGATGTCAGGCACGGTAAAGGATGAACCCGGAGAACCGAGTGAAGGTCAGAGGTCTCAATCCATCCATGTTTCCATGAAAAGTCTTAAAAAGAGTAAAGCGTTCACCGTGAGGGGAAACTGCACTGTCAGACAGGTCGGGGATTTTTTAAAATCTGAATTACTGTTTATTGCATTAATGCGCTTAAGCCGTGGTGTTATGGGGATACATATGGCAAAGTTTGACATCTTGGTGTTTGTTTGTGAGTGTACAGCTGAAACGTGGTCTATCAGCACGACTGGAGGTGCCTGCAGAACTACTTCTGCTGATTCACTCCGGCCGGGTCCTCAGAGAGTCAGAAGTCCTGAGTCACTTGAAAGCAGCAGATGGCTCAGTCAGCATCAGTGTGGTACAAAGGTACACAGAAAAACACTATTCTTAGAGGAAAAAAGACAAATAAAAGAACTGATTTCACTGGAATGCTAGAATAACATTCAGCAAGGACAGCCCATGCAGGGAACACAATCTAACTGAACATAGTCCAACTTTTATGTTAAATCATCCTTTTGCATTCCTTTATTTTTAGCAGTAGTATTAGATATTCTACGCCTTAGGGGTGAGTGAAGAGAGAGGAAGAAAGAGAGACTACTACTGGCTTGACCCTACTGTTATGTTCGTTTCTCTGGAACAGCAATAAAGTTCCTGGGTCAGTTTGATATTGGGCATATTCAATTATCCAAAAGTGTCAGAACCCCAAAAAAATCCCAATACACATTTTTTTTAAATCTATTTTTTAACTCCATTACTAACCATTTAAATCAAGATTTGGTCCATTGGTGTTCTTTAATTCTCACCGGTAATGGTTCAATGAAGATAACTCACTTGTTTTTTATTAAAATGTATGTTAAAACTGTTTTTAATGTACATTGGAAAGCCCTAAATATAAATACAATAGTTTAACGTGACATGGATTTTTGTTTATTTCTTTTTACAGTTGGAATTCTTTTATGAAGTAATGTTGATAAATTAACACGACACCTCTTCTGTCACATGCTGCCCAGATTTTTATGCTGCATTTAGCAGGTTTGGAAGGCATATATATATATATTGCCTGAAATAGACTTTAAAAAGGGTCAATTTGACCCACAACATAAGAGGAGGGTTAAAGAACTGAGGATTTTAGATAAAATTAGACAAAAAAGCAGAACAATTATCATATTGAAAAAGGTACAGATTCAAAGCTTCTTAGTATGTACATCAGCATGTAAACAAATATGTCTTGAAAGGGATACTTCACATACACAGACGTAATAAGCATCATGATAATCAAACAGAGTTAAAAATAAACTTATAAAATTTTAAACTGCCAGACTCTAGACTGCCAGTATGGTATGTTATGCATCATTTCACAGCTTACAACTTGCACATGATATGACGACAATGTAAATTCTGATATACTGCCCATGATCCATACAGGCCACAGCAATCGTCTGCTGCTCCGACCAGTGATCCAGCTTCAGAAGTGGCCCAGTCAGACTTTACAGACAATTTGGACCCTAACCCTGATAACTTCACATCCTCTCCCACCTCTCCCCTCTACCTGGGTAAGAATTATTTAACGAAGGAACCACACACATGTCCACTTACTATCTGCCTTTCTCTGCCACAAATTATCCCAAAGATCCCAAATTTTATATGCGTTTACTTACCTGGGCTGCCCCTGCTCTTTTGATATGATCTCTTTTCCATAGTGGAAGCTCTAGATGGTCTTGACCTGACAAACAGCAGGCGTGGTTTCTTCCCTGTACTTCAGCAGCAGATGGAGAGCCAGCTGGTGGCTGACCCAGAGTTGTTAAATCATGTTCTGGGCAGCCACTTTATTCAGAGCACCCTCTCCACCTCCAGCCCTCAACTAACCAGACAGATGATTCTATCTAATCCCCAAATTCAGCAGCTTCTGGAAACAAACCCAGAGGTGGGAGAATTGATCAACAATGCAGATGTCATCACAGAGGTAGGGATTGAATACAGTTGTTGCAAGTTGCAAAGGCTTACAGGGCCAAACACTAACATGTTTGCCTGCATCAAACATGCAGAAAGTGCTCCACTGTAACAAGTTATTACTCATATCTCTAACATCTGTTAACTTTCTCATTTCACTGGGGGTCTTAAACATAATGATTCCCTATTTGACTCATTTTTTCACCCATGTGCTCAAAATCTTCCTGTCTTAACTTCCATTTCCAGGTGCAGGAGCTTATCAAGAACCCTGACATGATAGAGACAATCATGCATAATGAAGACAGAGCATTAAACAATTTGCAGCCAGAGCATGAAAACCCTAAAACCATCACCCGTGATTCTGATTCTGATCTGAAGTCTGACACAAAGAGAATTCAATCACAGGTAAATAATTGTAAAAAAATATTATCTTTATCTGTTTACATGAATGCAATCATATCTTGAGTTTTAATCTATTGTTTGTGGTCTCCTGCAGTTTCAGGTAGAACTACCCACACAGGTGACCTCATCTAAGAATCAACCGCCACCTGAAATGGAAAAGGGCCAGACTCCACCCTTCTCTAGTCACTGCACAGATCCTCTCAGAAATCTGACTGCTACATGCAGAGATGATCCAACCCCCCAAAGCCCTATTACTCCAGGTAGAAAAAGTCCAATTCTGTACAATTAAATTACACTCAAAGAAAAGAAGAAATTCATACCCATATTTTCACTCCTTTAATGTCTTTTGATGCCTGTTATGTCATTTTAAAAGTGATTGGTATTCACTGCTATATTCCCCCAAATTACCTGAGGAACAGGTCAGCAATTTTAAGCGGCCAGACCCTAATTTCCATTTAGATTTCTCCTTTTTTCCCATCTTGTATCTGTGTCTCCTCCTTCTCTCCCCAGGCATGCAGTCCCTGCTGGAGGAGATCACAACCAGTCCAGGTCTGATAGAGAGCCTGCTTTCTGGGCCTTATGTCAGCAGTCTCCTCAATTGCCTCAGCCAGAACCCTGACCTGGCGGCTCAGGTGATGCATACACAACATATGCATTGCTACAAACACATACACACGCATATTAGGGATACAAACAATCACAACTGCAGAGGATCTACACTTTTTTTCTCAATAATACAGTTATTTGTAGGTTTCTGAGTATCTGATTCAGTGAGAAATCATGTTGGCTTCAATTCAGAGATGTGGAACTGGACTAAAATCCATCCCCCATGTGTCTTCTTGTTAACATATCCACATAATCTCTCTACTCAGATCCCACACAGGTCTTACAGACTTTACAGCTCCATTTTCATACTGTTTCAGATGCTGCTGAGCCATCCTTTGTTCTCAGGAAATCCCCTGCTGCAGCAGCAGATCAGACAGCAGATCCCCCTCTACTTGCAACAGGTTACTCTACACATCTCGCTGCAAGATAATATACAGTCATGTGGCTTACTAAACAATGGGCAAAGATGTCATGTGTTAGATACATGAACAACATACTTTTTTCTTTCAAGACACAAATCTATCATCTACAGTTTTTACATCAATTTACAAAAATAACTCTCTCTCAAATTCTAGTGCTTCTGTTAATGATTTACATCTTCATGATTAATGATGAATAATACAAATGCAGATGCAGAGTCCAGAGCTGCTATCAGCCATGTTGAACCCAAGAGCCATGGAGGCTCTGCTGCAGATCCAGCAGGCTCTACAGACTCTGGCTACAGAGGTTCCTGCACTGATAGCCATGTGAGTATGCATACACACAAAACTTTGATTAAACCTTCAGATCAATGATTCTTTGTAGTAAGTGCATTGGAAACATTGTGAGACTCCTCATTTGTTTCTGCCACACTTCTGTTATGTAGGGGTGAACTTGGAAACATTCAAGCAAGTGTTGACGCTCCTCCAGCTTCAGACTCGGCCCTTAAGGACCAATCAGGAAACTGTCCAGGGGTTGTCACGGTGACAGAGCAGCAGCAGCAGTTCGTGCAGCAGATGCTACAGGCCCTGGCTGACACAAACGGGGTATATCTCCTTGTTTCCTTATAACCATTTTGTCAGCACCTCTATTTGATCTAAAATGCTTCTAACTATGACAGTGACATTTTTTCTGACTTATTGAAAAAACTGAACAACTTTTTAAAATGTTGTCCTTTTAGTAGTAGCAGTTGAGTGTAGCATTACAGTATCATATCACACCTTAGTTGGCCTCATCCAGCACCCACATCCATGTTAGGTTTGGTAGGAGGTTCAGGACTATAAAGTTTAACACAGAGTTCAGAACAGCTTTATTTCCCTTCCAAAACCAATTTTAGAGTTATGTTTTAGGTCTATCACAGAGCTAATCAGGAAGTCACTGTGGGTACCTTCTAGGTCCCTCGTGTATTTGCTCAATCTAATTAGAAAAATACAGAAATTGTGTTGTAAGCACATTTCTTGTCAATCTCACAAAAGCAACTGCATGACTCGAGGCAAAAGACTGGTTTGCCTTTTTTTTAATAGTAATTAGTAAGACCCTTCATGACCCTGTTGTCTTGTCCTGTCAGGTCCATGCTGAGGAGTTCCAGTAAGAGATGAGCAGCTGAGCTCACTGTGCTTCAGAGACAGACAGGGACACCCTCAGGAGATCTCACCACAGCTATACATCTGCTCAGTGTCTGACATGCACGCACAGTGTTGATCTGTGCTAATATATTAGAGTATTGAATGCTCATGTGCATAATACACACAAGTACCTAAAATTGAATATAGCAATGGAAATAAATTAAACGACTAAAAAGTGCTTCAGTGAAAACACACAAGAGACAAGTTATATTTAAATTACTGTACATACACAGACATTCTTGTATCCCATCTTTAACTTTCCATAGTAAAAAAAAAGAAGGTCCTCCAGGCATACACTTGGGCTGTTTTCAAAACGGCCTGCTACATACTACCTATGAATGTAGTAGGCAGTAGGTACTGCCTACTACATCCTGCGTTTGAATTTAGTATGTAGTATGACTGTTCTGTTCGATCTGTTATGCAGTATGCTGAGCCAGACATCACTGGATTTCCAGTTTCAGAAAGTGGAAGTAAACAACGGCCAAGCTGATAGAGAAACTGCTTCTTTAGCATCACTTATAATTTAAAAAGTTTAGAAGTAGTTTATACGTATTTTAATAATTTTCACAGAACCTAAAAATGGTGTTTACCCCGTCAAAATAGAAGAAAAAGAAAAAGCGAGGGAGACTGGTCCGAGCATACACGTCTGCATACTGAGACATTTTCCTGAATCAGTAGACATCTGGGGAGTTTTATCATACTGCAAATTTTGCTCTTGTTCACATACCCCTAACTGCATACTGAATTTTCCAAATCAGTATGTGCTGCTAGTATAGTAGGCGGTTTCGAAAACAGCCTTGTTCTTCATTTAGTGATGCAGGTCTGAACAGGTAACTAAATCCCTTTCACATGCTCTCCGCACTTGTAGCAATTGCATGAATATTCAGAGCAGGTCATATATTAGTAATCTCTGTGCAGCTCTATCATGCACAGGCCTCTTTTCATCTGGCCACCTGGAAAGAGAACAATCTGTTTGGTGCCATTCTTGCTGTCCCACAGTGTTTGAGTGGTTTGTCCACCACAGCCTGTAAAGATCAGACATACCAAATAATTAAAAAGTCACCAAAGCAAGACTCAGTTTTCAAGGATGTTTTAAAATGTAGTGGTTAACTTAGTGCAAAGCCAAAGAGTGTTTGTGTGTTTACTTTGGGGCCACATGCACAGGAAGTCTGATTAGCCCGGATAGTCTTCCCAAATGACTCTCCCAGGAGACCTTTTCTCTCAGGCATGAAAACATAGATATGTCGAAAACATTTAGAAAGCTGTAACACAAAGTACCCTACGATTCCAAAGATTTACCTCACATAGGTGAAGATCTTTATTCAAACCCTTGATGCCTAACGCTCTTCATTGCACTAATACCTTTGATTTGTTGTCCTATTGTAAAGCCTATAAAGCAAATGCTGAATGAGAAACATTCCTTTACTCATCTAGCTGACTTTTGTATTTGATGTAATCTGTTAAAACAGTACATTTCTATAATTTATGCTCTGTGTAAGTCAACAGAGCTCCCTCAATTATATATGCATGCACTGTTTTTATTTCAAATGAATATATGATGATGTCCTGCTTTGTAACAGTGCTTTTGTTCCCTTTTATGCCTCAGTGTTATTGTGTTGGTAGCAGTCTTTGTCTAGCATTAATTGAGTCTATAAAAGGTCATTAAACAGGTCAAAGATATTCAATGTAAAGCTATGTTAAACATAGAGTATCAGGGAATTTACACATGTTGTATCAAGCATCACTTGAAAGTCTGAATAAAGATACGAATACAACGCAAATCAGTCTGCCATTTTTGATTAATCGAAAAGTAATTTGTTGTAAAAAGTTACATTATTTTCATTATTACTAAACATGATCCCTTTTAACCCTTATGTATCAAAAATAGGTATTAATGCACATTTTTTAACATTGTTTGATGTACTGCCTGCAGCTGCTGAATCACAAACACTAGAGGGCAGTTACACTTTATGTTTTTACTCATGTCAGCAGCTATTTTTGTCTACATGGCTATTAATATCTTTAAATACATATATATGCGGCTCACAAAAATATATATATAAAATGTCTTCTCTCAGAGTCTGGGACAAATATACTATAAAAGATAATGAGATAATATACTTAGTGTTAATGATGAACATTTAACACTTCTATACATCAAATCTGTCACACAGTAACTTTTGGCCATTTTTTTGTGTCATTTGTTTATATAAATATCTAACAAGCACAATGTAATAAGTAAGTGACTGTCAGTCACCTCGAAAAAGTGTTTTTTTTTTTTGAGATATGATGTGTTTGTTTGTCTTAGAGTTGTACTATCCTTGCATTTGTGTCTCCCGTACCCCGACATTAGATATATGTATGTTATCCACTTGACAACCTTTCTGTGTTCATCTGCTTCTACGAGACTAGGGGGGTTTAATCTCTTGAAGGGTGTGTGTGTCAGTAGAAGTGTGTTTGTGTGTGTGCCCCATTTGTCTGTTTGTGTGAGATACGAGAGTAGCCAAGGGGTTTTTTGGGATTAGAAGCTCCTAAAATATTCGTGTCGAGGTTTCAATATGAGTCACACCACAAAAACAGCTCCATGCTGTTAAATAGAGGAGTGTGTGTGTTTATGGCAGAGAGTGTAGGGGGGTCATGGCCTTGGTCAAATGTGTGTGTCCTCTGAAGATACATATCCATCTGGGACCTGATCAGACCTTTTGCATGGTACGATCTCACCGTCAGAGAAGCTGAACCTGCCTCACAGCAGTGTGGAGCAGTAAGGTGTGAAATTGTAATTCCTCTAATCATATCACTTCGTAGTCTTTTCTGTAAAGATTCTACTTCAAGATATGTTAATGCAAATACTGTGAGATGTCAGTGTATGAAAGCGGGGTTTTAAAGATTAAATGAGATAAAAACATCAGTAGCTTGCTTCAAAAGTAATCCATTTACAGGTGCTAAGTTGTCAGTAAACTTGTGCAAAGCAGCTTAGATTTAGTAAGTCTGTTTGAGAGAAGATAAAAGAAAACGGAGATGCCGTCTTTAACATCTAAAAAAAAACAGGTTGTCAACAGAGTAGTCAATTCATAAAGTCAGCTCCAGATTTGTACCACAATCCTGTAATACTGTTCAAGTTAATTATGTCCTCTAAACCAAACCGACCCTAAATCACACAAACCTTGTGTTCCAGTATCTCCTCAGGAATACCAATGTATCATTGTTTTCTGCAATGACTAAGTTCTTGGTAAATCTTGAATGATTAGTTGCTTAATGGATTGGTAAATCAAATAGATTAATCTATTTATAATTTATCATATGAACACTACCTTTCTTCCTGTAGCCTCTGCATCACAATTTTGAGTTGCTGTGTTCTCTTTTTCCTTGGATGATTGTAAACTGATCTTCAAGCTCAGGACTGTTGCTCTAAGGCGAAAATAAAAATAAGTGGCAGCTGCACACTTAAAGCTTTTATGAAATGATATTAACTGAGTATCAATATTTAAATTTTGGACAAATAAGCAATGAGCAGACGTTTTTAGAGTAAAAGAAAATATGACCGACACTTCTCTACATGATGATATTTAGAAGACCAAAAAAGTAAATCAGTGAGTGGATTAAATATTTGGCATGTAAACTTAAACTTATCGCCAGTGTTGAAGGAATTTCATTAAAATGAATACACCGTCAAAATCTAAAAAAAATACGAAACACAAGACTCCGAAAAAAATTGCTGTTAACTACTAAAGTTGAACCATCATCAGTTCATTTTTCCTTCATTGTTCCTTGCTGATGCAACAATAAATTCAACAAATACAGTGACTACAAAGTCAAAGGAAACATTTCTGTCATTTCACTAGCCTGCTTTAACAATCCAACACCATAAAACTGATGTAGTTTAATTTCATTTTACTTTATTTAATCGGAAGAGTTCGTTTTCTGTTTATTATGGCATTTGTTAATCACAACTGTCAGTGCAGTTAAACATATTAGTGATTATATTATTGCGAAACAAGGGCAAACTTTTCAGATACCACCATAGTGAAATTCTAAGGAGCATAAAGAGCACTTGACTTGACAGGAGACTTGAGGTTCACATCTCACATAAAAAGACAGTGTTTGTCTCACTTCACACTTTGGCATTTTCAAAGTGCAGTTCATCTATTTTAAAACTAATCCAGTCAAGAACATGTGGCATCCTAAAAATGGCACTACAAGAGAACACAAAGAATAATAAAAATCCAAAGACTTCATCACCTCAGAACCACAAAGGTTGGTCGACCTTTGTTTGCCAGCTGAAGCTAGAGGAAAAATCCAACATTTTACTTCGAAGGCTAACTTTCTGGACACATCAGTGTAACCAATGGTTCGAAAAACCACTTTTAGCCAAATCCTTTTTTGATAGGCTGCATTGTTTAAAGAACAATTAGCTACTTAAGAAGGAGCCATGTGTTCAGATCATAAACTTCCCATATACAGTGGATAGCAAAAGTCTACACACCCTTGTTAAAATGCCAGGTTTTGTGATTTTGACAAAGATAAATCATGTTAGAACTTTTTCCACCTGTAATGTGACCTATAACGTGCACAATTAAACTCAAACAAAACTGAAATCTTTTAGGGGAAGAATAAAAACTAAAAAACTAAAATAATGTGATTGCATAAGTGTATACACCCTCTTATAACTGGGGATGTGGCTGTGTTCAGAATTAACCAATCACATTCAAACTCATGACAAATAGTAGTCAGTAAACACCTGTCATAATCTAAAGTGACTTTGATTAATCCCAATAAAGATCAGCTGTTCTAGGAGGATTTTCATGACATTTCCTTAGTTGCATCTTACAGAAAAAGCCATGGTTCACAGAGAGCTTCCAAAGCAGCAGAGGGATCTCATTGTTGAAAGGTATCAGTCAGGAGAAGGGTACAAAAATGTTCCAAGGCATTAGATATACCATGGACCACAGTGAAGACAGTCATCATCAAGTAGAGAAAATATTGCAGTGACATTACCAAGAACTGGACATCCCTCCAAAACTGATGAAAAGACGAGAAGAAAACTGGTCAGGGAGGCTTTCAAGAGGTCTACAGCAACATTAAAGGAGCTGCAGGGATTTCTTACTAGTACTGACTGTGTACTACATGTGACAACATCTCTCGTATTCTTCATTTCTGCTATGGGTAGGGTGGCAAGACGGAATCTGTTTCTTATGAAGAAAAACATCCAAGCCCGGCAAAATGTTTTGAAAACATACATGAAGTCTCTCAAAAGCATGTGGCAAATGTTTTATGGTCTGATGAATCCAAGGATGAACTTTTTGGCCATAACTCCAAAAGGTATGATTGACGCAAAAACAACACTGCACATCACATAAAGAGAACCATACCCACAGAGAAGCATGGTGGGGGCAGCATCATGCTTTGGAACGGACCAAAGCATACAACCAAATCAACAAAAGCATGGCTTCCCCAGAAGAAAGTTAAAGTTTTGGAATGGACCAGCCAGAGCCCAGACCTGAATCCAGTTGAATATCTGTGGGGTGGTCTGAAGAGGGCTGTGCACAGGAGATGCCCTCACTATCTGATGGATTTGGAGCTTTTTTGTAAAGACGAATGGGCAAATATTACCACGTCTAGATGTGCCATGCTAATGGACTCCTACAAAAAAAAAACTGACTGCTGAAATAAAATCAAAAGGTGCTTCAAAAAATTATTAGTTTACACTTATGCAACCACATCAGTTTCAGTTATTTATTTTTTATTCTTCCCCATAAAAGATTTTTCAAAAAAAATTCAATTGAATTGTTCATGTTATAGGTCACGTTAAAGGTGGAAAAAGTTCTGACTTGATTTATCTTGGTCTCATATTTTTACATCACAAAACCTGGCATTTTAACAAGGGTGTGTAGACTTTTGATATCCACTGTATATGTCGGCAAAATAAAAGTTTGGTTCATTTCATTCCCAGAGAAGGGCCTGTTCATATTTCTGGGGAGTCTTAGTTTCACTGTTAATAGTAAGTTACACAGAGGCAGCACTCTGGCTTGCTTCAGTGGTATGAACCCATAAAATAAGCTTTTCTTTTAGGTCAATTGCAAAATAAGAAGTCTTAAATTTAACAAAATTACAACATCAGGATGCATTTTTTAAAGAGAAAATTCAAACTCTGTCAGGCCTGTCCTCAATAGAAGAAAAAAAAGTTGCATGGTTTGGTGGATAGAGGTCGCATCTTTTTATCATTTCTGATGCAGTCCAAGAAGTCAGGAAATCTGATTGTTGATTGGCTTTTGCAACACAGCAGCAAGCTCCTTATGTATAATCTATAGATAATAGAGGTCAAGATTTTGGTGACGACTTAAGGCTCACAATGTGCTTCTCGACCTCCAAGGCCATATCAGGGATACTCCTCCTAATCTCCAGCATTAACACATTCTCCTCCTCCAGTGGGGGCTCTAAAACGTCGAACTGGGAGCGCAGAAGATCTGCCTTCATGTAATGTGCTGTCCGGGTCACCATCCTCTGGTGTATAAGTTCATAGTCACCGTGTAGGAAGAGAAAAAAGACATCAGGAGAGGAGGCATGGAGGATGTCTTTGTCTGGATTGGGGGAGGAAGCAAGGGCTTTGGAGCCAAAGAGCAGAATCTGCCTATATAGACGCCTCAGAGCGGAGCAAACCACAAGAGCATCCCGTCCCAAAGACCTTTCTCTGAAATCAGAAGACACTTATTTACAGAAGGCAGGGTTGAATAAATAATAACTTGTATGGACAACAAGAATAGTGTTAAAAACAAACTTATCAAACTTAGAGTGAACTCTGGTGACAAACGGCTAAAGAGAAAAAGGAGGCGAAGAGGAAAGAAATGCATGCTAAGATGAGCTGATGGGGGAAAATGACTGTGACTGAGTGTGGAAGTGTGAAGGAAAAAGTCTTTGATGTTGTCACAGACGTTTCAAGAAAGAGATGGCACACTTCTTAGCTCTCCCTCACCTCCTCTCTTCACTCTCACTCAGTAAATCTGTCTTTACTCTCCCAAAGTGCCTCTCCTCGCTCTCTGGTTTTCAGCCCGATTTTAAAAACCATCAGTGATATTTTTGATCTTTTCCTACAATTTCACGCCGGCATATTCTTACCTAGCTGCTCTCCTCTTCTGCCCCTCTCTCCCTAAACCAATCTTCTTAGTGCTCTTCACTCTGGTCTTCCCTAAAGTGGGTTATGTTTTCAGTGCATATGCATAACAGTCTGTGTATAAGTTGATTCCTTACCTCTCAATAACTTCATGAAGTTTGAGAAGCCAAGGCAGTCTGTCCTGATGGGGACAAATATCAACTGGTTATGTTTGTGCTATAAACAGAAATTGTGCATTTTTGTCATGATGTGGAGTAGAAAAATCTCATCGTTAAAAAGTTTGTATCTTTGTGATAGATTTTCTAAGAAAATAACTTGATCACCCTTTTTGAACATAAGACATGTACGTGTCGTAACCAAGAGTAGTGCAAAAATGAATGAGCTCCCTCATGGCATAGGAAAGCGCTGAAAATGTTCTATACATAAAGCACACTCACATCGATGTCAGTGTTCAGGTTAGTTTCTTAAAATTAGCCAAATGACATATTGAGCCTTTCTGTGGCCTAGCGTGTGTTTGGTTCTTCAACAGGTTTCTTGACAAAGGGGCCGCGCTGCCTGGCATCCCTTGTGAGTAATACACTTACTATTGAAAAGCATCTCAAAGAAGCCCATTTAAAAAAAAAAAGAACTATCCCTTTAAGCGGTTGTTAGATAGAACAGCTGGAGGAACACGAAATGTGAGCAGTGGAGTGATGGCGATGACATGCAGCAAAGGGTAGTGATCAGGGATCGCTGTGATGAGGCCTAGAGCTGTGTATGGGGACTGCTTTAACAACTTGGCTAAACTTGCAGTACTAGTTTTGTATTCCAACACAGCTTGGTAGTTGAATAAGACACTCCTTTACATCAGGGGCAAACGTGTATTACAGACACCACAGGACAGATGTAGGGAGAGCTGAGCCTGAAATGGTGGAGAGACATTGCTCCTGAAAATACTGACTTCTCATATGAAAAACATGCTGATAAGGATTTATAGTGGATTTTATTTTTCGGAATTCAGAGCTCTATACTACAATATTCTTCATTTTAATGAGCTATGTCAAAAAGTATTTTAAAAAGCAGTCAGGGGCTCAAATAAAGATGTGACAAACAGACATCAGACATGGCAGCGCTCACACACTGATTACACTGCCATCAGAAAAAGAGTCAATCCAAATGTGGTTACAACTGAGCTGGAATCCCTTATTTTTTTAATATGCGGAGATGAACTTAAATTAAAGGGAAAACATGTTTTCTCTTGTCCTGTTTTGCCAACTCCAACCTGCCAACTCGAGTACTGGCATAAAAGACACATTTTCAGCGCAGCCTGACAGTAATCCCAAATTTACATTTCTGCTTCACTCCATCATTCATTCTCTCATCGCCAACTGTTGAGTATTTTTTTAAAACATGCCAAAGCATTACACAGAGCAGGTCCCAGGGTAATTCTCCCCTCATTTGAAAGCAGATTTCTGAGTGGGAGGTTATCATCAGACACCAAACAGCGCTAACGGCAAACTGCTGCCAAATGTTGGCAGCGCTTGTTCTGAGCGTGTACACTCAACTTTGGCAGGTAGCCAGTTGATTGTTTGGATGTCTCCCTTTATTTTGAAAGTCAGCACGGACAGGAAAAAGATAAATGCCAGTACAAGATCAATTTACTTCCCTACTGCTTTCACTCTCTGCTACAGTGAGGCTTCTCCAGACACTTGTAGTGTTTCTGTTGTCTGGGTGAATGGTTTATCCATGACAGGAGACAAATGGCTTACACTAGAAATGACTGACATTCAATTTGAGCTGACAAGACATCCCAGACACACACACACACACACACACACACACACACACACACACACACACACACACACACACACACACACACACACACACACACACACACACACACACACACACACACACACACAACCGGACTCACCTGGTCTGTCAATGGTTTACCAAGAGCCATTTTGTCAATGTTCTCCTGCGGGTGGAAGTTGTCCCCCTCGTAAAGCGGCCAGCCAAGCTGAGGAGTGCATAGTCACACATTAGTATGCAGTGTTAAGAACTTCTAAGTACAAAAACATGATGGTTGTGTGTTTGTTTATATAGAAATGGGGTTGGATCCAAATACCTTTTCTGATAGTACGGCACCAAAAGTACTTCTGCAATTAAAAAACGAGAGAAAGGAAACAGGATTTATACAAGGTTGAAATAAAGACATTTAATCTAATGAACTACTGCTTTAAGGCAAATCTTTACCGTTATAAAATGCTGTAGTTTACAGCCTAAATGACAACTGGGTGAACAGTCTAGTAGCAACAAACTGATCAGACACAATTGATAGTTGAAGAAAGAACAAAACAAAAATATTTTTTTTTTGATAATACATCATTTGAAAAATACTTCCAACTTTTCAGTTCGCTAATTTTTCTTCTTTATCTGAAATGACACTTGAGGCGTGAGCTTTAGAAAATTATGAAATCATCTTGACACGTTTAATTTTTTACTTTATAGATTAAATATTCATTGGATTAATCAGCTGATTATCAAATAACATAAATACTTTTTTGCTGAGTTTTGCAGTTTGCTAACAACTGTTGACTCTATGCCAGACCATTGCATTGGCAGTTATGCAATGTGACATTAACTACGGTGGCCCTGAAGGACAAAACACATTTACAAAAGATGAAACACTTTTACCGTTTAGTCTGACTCCTTTTAGTCTGACTCCTTTTAGTCTGACTACTTTTAGCCTGACTCCGTTTAGCCTGAGGCTATGTGGTCTGAGGACGTTTCATCTGAATTCTGACACATGATGAAGGCTTTGCAGAGATATGACGGTGCTTTTCCAGAGACATGATACTTTTTCATCTGAGGTCTGACACCTCACTCTGAGACCTGAGGATGTCCTAATATGTAAACCATGTCACTCCATTTGGTTTCTCTCCATCAAAACAAACTAAATGACCCCTCACTCGATCACTTCCGGATCCCTTCCTGTATTTGGTACATTCCCTTTCTGTAAAAATGAAAGTTAATTTATTTCAGAAATTGTAGAAGGATATCTTTTGTAAATTTGTTTCCTTAAATGTAAAAAAAAGTGTTGGGCTTGGTAAAAGTATGCTATTTTAATATTATCTTTATTATTAACTTTTGTATTTATTTATTTTATTATTATTCTTATTATATGTATTTTTTTCTCTCTTTTTTTGTTGTTGGTTTTGTATTATTAAATATATTTTGTCAACTTGTGGTGAACAAAGAAATACTGAAAAAATGCAATAAAAAGTTGAATGACAAAAAATAAATAAATAAGTGTTTCATCTTTTGTAAATTTGTTTCCTTAAATGTAAATTTGTTTTGGCCTTGGTAAAAGTGTTTTGCTGATGTAATTTTTCTTTATAAAATGTAGAAATGTTTTCCAAAATGTAAATTTGTCTCCAACTTTGTAAAAGTGTTTCATCTTTTGTAAATGTCTTTTGTCCTTCAGGACCACCGTAATTAACAGCTGATAAACTTCCACCCAGTGGTCACTAACATACTGTAAATCCATGTTACTTCCCCCATGGTGTTTACACCAACACTTTTCACCCCATGTGACTGAGTAAATCTTAGTATTTCTATGACATATGAACTGGCTTCTAATGTTGCAATCTTAGATTACCCACAAGATACCGAGACTTATACATACTTCCCACAACCCGAGACTCCCATTATAATATAGATCATCCTGTCTGTGGACCTTTAGACACCTTACGGCAGCTTATGTCCTGAAATGAATAAAAGCAAATGTGTTATTAACTGCAAATTATCCTTCATAGCTTCATAGAAACCGCTCCGGTGTGGTCTATTGATGAGACTTACTCGTGGAACGGACTTCTGGTGCTTCCGGGACCTACGTGCTGGATAGTCTCCACCAGCACAGGTGTAACGTGCCACACTGAGCATCTGCTGTAAGTTCTGTCATTACAACATGTTCGGCCGCCTGCTCAACGACTACGACCGTACAATCTGTCCTTACAGCAAAGCGAAACTCATGTTACGGGGAAAGGAGAACCACACGTGTTGATAAACAATAAAGGTTCAGTGATTTGTGTGCGTAATGACGCAGCACGTATCTGCTGTGTGTGCGTTTAAAGAGACAGCGCACTGCTCCTCAACAGACTCAGATTACGTTGCAAGTAGATTGTCTTGACGTCATTGTGATGGGAAAAAATAATGTCACATCCGAGATTAGAATTAACAGATGTGTAAAAATAACATAATAATCTGCAAACTGTAAAACACAAACTCATGTGGGCTACCTAGTCTATATGGGCACAGTTATCAATAAATCGGGTTTTAGCATGTAAAATGAATGCGTGGCTTACATTTAAGAATGTCTCTCAGTATTTCAAAATACACATTTAGTAGGTATGAGAAGGCGAGTTTCTGAATTATGTATATATATAAAGGTGTTACATACAGGTGTTTTGGCCATCTGCACAACACATGAATCAATTACAGGAGTCTGAAGATTCTGAGAGAGAGAGAGAGAGAGAGAGAGAGAGAGAGGAGAGAGAGAGAGAGAGAGAAGGGAGAGAGAAAAGGGAGAGGGAAAGCCATCCTCTCTCTTGTGAATCCATCAGTCGGCAGGCAAGAGACGGATGCAAGCTCTCCTCCCTCCTGTTCCTGTCCTGTTGCATCCATCCATTCTCTTACCCATCCATCTCTCCATCCATCTCTCCACTCTCAAGGGCGTCACAGGGGGTAACATTACCCGGTCGAGAAGCGCATGCATGCATGCATGTTTGCGTAGACCCTCAGTGTATGTAGGCTACGTTAGCGTCTGCTCTGCGTGTGGATCTGCTGTCATGAGGAGCTGAAACAGAACCGACAGGAGGATGAAAATGCTCCGGTTTCGCAGCCCCAGCATCCGCTCCTTAGACCAGGAGATCCTTTGTACGATCCGGTTACTGGACGACTCTGAAATCTCCTGCAGCATCCAGGTAAGAAAGCCTCATACACTTCATGTTCTGGCGCCACCGATTATAGCAATTATCACGTGCACGCAGCAGATGCATTTCGTTTAATGGAGACATGACTTGTGAGAATCCAGGCCGTATATTGTGTGTATCATTTTCCGGTGTCCTTTTTTCAAAACAAAGAAATTAGAACGTCTTTCTCATTTCTTGACACTGTGATTTACCGTGGTGATCTCATGCTTCCCTCCGTGCTGCCTTCATGAGATAAAAAGAGGGGAAGAAGTACATAACCATTACAGAATAGTGACTGATCAGTCCACATGGAGCAAAGTTGGGATGAAGTTGGCTCACAGCAGCTTAAAGGATGTTCAATGGGTGTGGTGGGGATGACAGTGATGATACTGATAATGATGATGATGATGATGATGCTGAGAGTGTGTTATTGATTTCAATTAGTCAAGTGAAGCTGTGGGTCTGTGCAGTAGGCTAACCTTTATGAACTCCTGTCCTCATATACCTTGTAATGCATGTCGTTTTCCACCCTGCTGAATTCAAGTGCTCTGGACAGAAAGCCAAGCAAGTCAGTCACTCAGCTGATTTGGCTGCACTGTCCACTAACTAATATTTTAAAGCATCCTTCAAGAGGAGGTCATTAGGGTGTCAACGTTTTTTTTTTTATGTAAGCAAGGTTTTACTCTAAATGATGTGGGGAAAGTTGAAAATCTATACTGGCAATTCAAATTATGGGTATGTTTCACTGGATCACAATAAACCATCTGCCACACTCAGCAGACTCAGACCTCAAGCAACATGGCTGATTGAATCAAAGTGATGTGTAGTTAAATTAGATGTGATTTACAGCCAACTGCTCAACATTTAATGTTTTTCTCACTCTTTTTTTTTGTTTTATTTGTGTGCACTGCAGCTCTGCACTGGGACAGAAATTCCTCTGGTTTTTCTGGTTAAGCCTGCCTTGTAGCTTGTTGCATTGTCTGTAAATCAAATATAGTACATAAAGGCTGACAAAGAGAAAGTGCTGGGGTTAATCCTGCTCTGTGGTTTTTCTGTGTGGACAGTGCATGCTCTCTCAGTGCCATGTGTGGGTTTTCTCCAGGTGATCTGGCTTCTCCCCCACAGTCCAAAGTCATGCAGGTTAGGTTCATTTGAAAATCTAAATAACCTGTAGGAGTGATTGTGAGCTATAATGATTGTCTTTTTATGTCAGCTGACATAATCTCCTGTACAAAATGAAACCCACCTCTCCCACAGTTTTAACCAATATAATTTTAGCCCCTAACAACCCCTCAAGAAATGATCTATTATGAATGCTTATGAATGACTGGACAATTAAATGGATAGTTAAAGAGAGGGCCAACAAGGAATTGATGCACAAATCACCACTTAAAACCAAAGTGCAGCCAAATACCAAACTTGCATCAGAGGTGAAAAAGCAAAAAATATGAAACTCTGCTCGTTAAAGATCTAATGTAGAAACTTGTTTTGGCTGTCGGAACAAAGAGAAAAACTTTTTTTTCCCCCTGTTTACACAAATAAATTAGATTCTGTGTGGCTCTGAGCTGCAGCTACTGCCAGAGAAGCAAAAGTAAAATCAGGTGAATTGCCAAATTCTGACTCATATGTTTAGAGCATCCACATATTGAATTAAGGATAAGGCAGAGGAAATATTAGCAATGATAAAAGAAAGGAGGGGAAACCTTCAGCAGTACACTAAATCCGTCAAAGCAGCACCAACTTGTTTTGTTACCCAGCAAGTTGGACAGCAAAGAGCGCAGTGAGAGCAGCTTGTCTCAGCCTCTAGAAGAAGTCCTCATCTGCCTCGGCCTTGCTGTCTGACCCTGAAAGAGCAGAAACACTGCCTACCTGTCAAACTAACCGTTTCACTGTGCCTCTGCATGTACCCGATCAAAAATTTACACAATAACACAAAGTGCACAGAGCTAGAGGGGGGTAGAGAGAGAGGTTGTGTCCCCATGCATGTATACCTGCCTGGTTGTGTCTTTTAGAGCACCAAAGTGTGTCAAACATCTATGTTCACATCGGAGAACATCAAAGTGTGTCTTTTCTCCAGGAGATGCATGAATGCAGGAGTCACAGATTGTGAAGGTGTGTGCATGCTTTTAGCTATGCATCGTGGTGTGATAAGGAAGTGGACATTTATTCTTCTAGCTGACTGCTTTTCCCCGACTTCTTTAATGGCTTTGTGTTCCGTTGCTGAGCGGCTCCTTCTTACATATTTCATGACATCCTGAGCTCCTCATGCTACACTTCTGCTCAACAACAGCACTTCTTCTGTTTCAACTACACACACACTTCCATCTCCCACTTTATCTGCCTTTCCCTCCCTCCGCAATGCTCCTGGTCCTGTCTTACTTATTTTGTCTTTTCTGCTTCTCTCCATTGAGCTGAATAAGTAGGTCAGGATGAGATACAGAGACAGTTCTAAATTGAATGGCGTCATGACAATCTTGGGATAAAATTGTGCTTTTTAGAAAAATGCGTCACATTTGAGCAACTTGTTTCGTGTCAGTCTGCAACATCCGTATTTCCCAAAATTTTCCTCTAAGGGATACATTCTTGCCTTTGCATGAAACATGGCTGTGTGTTAGCAGCAGGTCTCCTTTTAGGGCGAAACGTTTGGCACCAAATGATAATCCTGATTCAATGAAGAATGTTAATGTCTTCAAAAGCCACAGTAAATGTGAATATTCTTAAGGCAATAGACTATGAAAATTTGCCTCAAAAGTGGATGAATATTTATGACTTTAGTGGTCATTGCGTAACTCATGTCTCATCAGTGCAAGTGCAAAATATACCAGAGGCAGAGTTTTTGTTTGGATGGCAAGCTTTAAGAAGGTGATTCAAACGGCTCGGCTGGAAAATTTAGACCATGTATATAAAGAACTATCAGACAATGTAAATACATGTCAAAAGAATGTTAATGGTTAAATGAATGTACTTAAAATTGAGCTAAAGGGGAAAACCAGGAGAGTTAAAAAAGATCTAGGGTGTTTTTGTAACATTTTTGGAGACAGAGTTCTGCAGCTACGTACTCCTTTGTTATTCATAGAAGTACTGACTCCAGCTGTTATAATATGTAAGTCAAGCTCATTTTGCTGCTGCTTGCCTGCTTAGTACTGCACTTTCACCAACAATCGCACAACCTAGCTGGGTGTTTGATCTTTAATACTGTGTCTTTATAATTGTTTATTACTTGCAAAACTCTGTAGGCCTTTCTGCTTACTCTTTTTTCATTTATCTTTCTAGATCAAGAAATTTCGCAAAATAAAAAATAGGGTTTTATATCTGAAGGGGAAGGGAGGGATGTTGGGAGTTTTGTAAGGGAGTGGGAGGCTAAGGTTTGGGTGGGATGGGGTGATGATGGGGCATCTTCGTCATCTATTTTTTGTTGATTCTGCCCTTTGATTGTTCTGAGCAAAACCAATAAAAAGATTGTTGAAAAGGAGCTCAAATTTAAAATAGTGAGAGATGTGAATGTTCTACCATGGAAAATATATTTTGAATCTCAATGAGTTATTTTCTGGTTAAATTAAGGTTAAAGTAATGATAAAAAAAGGGCAAACTGAAGAGATTTAAATTTTATAACAAATGTTTTAGAATGCCTCAGATTAATAATGGCTGTTGTAGAGAATTCAATTTTTTGTGTTTAGGTTTTGCTCTCGTAGAGTGAAAATTGTGTCTCTGATGAAGTGATGTCTTAGCTTTTTTGAATGCTGGAAAGAATGTTTATCTGTACATCAAGTTAAATCAAGCTACACTGTGATTTGTCAGCTAAACATTATCTATTTCAACCTTAATCAAGTTGATTTTTGAATCATGGGACTAATTACTATTGCCTTACATATTGACTATCCCAAAACATATTTATAACACCCATTTTCTCAAAGGTCAGTCTGCAAATTACAATGAATTCTAACAAAATAGAGGACATTTTATTATTATTTTTATCAAGTAAAAATGTTTCTATCTATTTCAGAACTACTTTATATTCCTTTTAATTTCAATTCTCTAAATTTTAAAGCACAAACAAGAAATATGAAATTAATCCTGATACACATTACTTTGATTTATATTACAGCAATGTCAAGAGGGTGAGGAGTTGTTATGTTCTGGATAAGACATTTTGATATGTTATTCAATATAGTGTATGCACAAACTTCTATGGGGTGTGTGTGTGTGTGTGTGTGTGTGTGTGTGTGGTGTGTGTGTGGGTGTGTGTGTGTGTGTGGTGTGTGTGTGTGGTGTGTGTGTGTGTGTGTGTTTGTTCTGTGAGTGTGTCTACAGCCTGGGGGGCTGAACGTGTGCAGCTTGCTGCTCTCATGTTCAGCAATAAAGTCAGACCTGCTGCAGGAGAGACACGCTGAGATCAAAACATAGTGACCTCCTCTGCTTTCAGTTCCTTTCCCTTCATCACCGCTCATTTTTTCTCATCCTCCCATCTGTCCTTCTTCTCTTTCCCTAATGTTTTCTCCCTGAGCTTTTATCCCCCCATTCCTTCTCTTGCTTTCCCCCGTTTATTCTCTGCTCCACTTTCAGCTTCATATTTGATCACCTTTTCTAACTCCCACAGCCCTCATCTATACCCCCCCTCCCTTATCTTCTCCCTCTCTCCCTCGTCCTTCTCTCTGACACATCATGTATAATTAAGGGTGATCACTGTTCTTCATGGGGCCAACATCAGTCAGCTGTCAGTGATGCGCTCTGATATGAGTGTGTGTGCGTGTATATACTGTAAATGTGTGTGTGAGGGTGGGATGACCATGCTTCACTCGAATGAAAAATGTAAAAGCAGCTACTGAGCCAAACTGCAGTGATTAAAGACATTAATTCACCACACTTAGCAAGAAGTGACAGTGCTGAACCAAAATAGCTTGAACTTTTGAAAGGCTGAAATACATCCTGCTGACCGCTCTGTTTCTATTCCTATTGAAGTCACCTTATCGATACATCAGCAGTACACTCTATTTAAAGATGCTGCGGGTATTGTTTTTCACTGCATCTGCCCTTTTCTCGGTCAAGGAGAGTTGTGTGTGTAGTGCAGGTGCTGCTGGTCTTTTATTTACTACATTTGTTGTGGCATGTTGGGTTGATGTGTGTGTGTGATGCTGATGCAGTGCGATTGTTTGAGCTGGTAGGCATTCTTTGGTACAAGTTATAAATAGCATCAGTTTTCTATTCTTATCTCGCTCTCTGGCGCCTCTTTGACGCCCCTCTGAAGAAGACTAAAGAGAAATAATCCGTTTTCTGACTCGTGCTTCCAGCTGAGAGGAAGCAGACAGAGACGAGACAGCAAGAGGAGGGTAGAAAAAACATCAAAAGAAATGGGTTAGAGGCAAAGAGTGAGAGATATGAGATGGTTGATTAGACAAAATATAGGATGACACGCTTGGTCACATTACGTGAACTATGAAGATGACGGCAAGAGCTCGACATAGTGTTGGAAGGAGTCGGAGAGGAAATGAGGTGCAGCAGCAGATGGAAAACAGATTAAGCAGATCAAAACACAAAACAGATTTGAACAGAGGCAGACGTGTGCAGATTTTGGAAAAAAAAGGAAACAAAGTGGAGAAAAAGAGGGGAGGATAAGGCAGGTAGGAAGTGTGACGATGAGCTAACTAAAGAGGGAATGTACAATGAAATTGAAAGCTGAAAAGAGGAGATAGAGTGAAAAAGTGGACAAAAGGAAGAGAAAGTATAAAGGTAAGGGAGGTCAGAGGTCACAAGCAGAGCTGATTGGTATTCATTGTCTTGCTGAGGACACATCCGTATTCGATCATCCCTTTGGTTGATTGGCCTCCTTTTCAGCATCAGCATGCTGGATGAACACCTCTGTACGGCTAAATACAACATCAGCTGCTGATCAGCTCATTCTTAAAGCAGTTACACACTCATCTTTTAGATTTACACTGAAAATCATTATTATGTGTGTCAAGTGGTTTGAATTTACTCCTTTTGTTGCAGCACTAGATGATTTCTGTAAAAAGAACAAAGAAAGAAAGTTATTTTAAGACTATCCACTTCAAAGGCAAAAATTATAGTTGGATCTGAATTTGCTGTACGTCAGTTTAAACTCAGTTTAAGAGAAAGGATGTTGTGAAAGACAGAAACACAAACACATATATGCTTCGAGTTCTCTTTTGAAACATGCAGTAAAGAGCTGACAACATGGAGTGTCTTGTACAACAAGACAACTATAAAACCTTTTATAGAGGAATTTTAATAGTTTCACTGTTTTCATAATCACAAGGTTTTTAATCTTGGTGGTTGAGTTATGTTCAGCCGTAATCCTGGTGTTGAGAATTTGTAGTCAGTTTGTTGTGTGGTTTCTCCTCAGATTTCTGATGCTAGTTTCAAAACAGCCACACCAGTAACAATTTCAACATTTCAACATTCAATTCAACACTTTGTATTACCAGAATAATCCAAAGTCTGTACTAGGGATAGACCGATTATCGACCAGGCCGATTATCGGCGCCAATATCGGTATTTTGACGCATATGGGCATCTGCCTTTTTTTTTATCTCACAGCCGATAAGAGATCAATTTAAAACTGGGTTATTTTGGCTCTGATGCAGCCGCGCCTCTCTGTCTGCTGTCACTACTCTGTCTCCAGTATTGTCCCACCCACAGCACCATCTGATTGGTTACACACAGAGCCCCGGCACGGGTAACAGCCAATCAGCCAATGAGAAACTGCAGGGAGAAATGGAACGCAAGCTAGGCTACCATTTCTGCAGACAGTGTCATTTCTGCCACGTGATTTAGAGAATTTTGAAAGATTCCAACCTGAGCACTCACTTCTGTTAAGGTGTTCGCTCCACTTGGATTTTTTTCAGCACTTTAATTTGCTGCCAGAAAGTTTGTTTGTTTTTGCACTGTCTACGGCCGCAACAAGTGCTCTTCTGCATAAATATCGGCTCCAAATATCAGTTATCAGCCTCCTTGACTACTAATTATCGGTATCGGTATTGGCCCTGAAAAACACGTATCCATCTATCTCTAGTCTGTACTAACACTTCCAAGCTACAGTAATGCTTTTAATCTCATGACCTTTCAGTAACAGAATGAGAAAAAATGTATTGCAAAAAGGTTGATGAAACCAAACTGTAAGTCTTATCAAAACCTTTAACATCTTTTCTATAGTTTAACCAAACCCTTATTTAATCCTCCATTCAAACATGTAATAATTACTATGGATAAAAAGAAAACTATGGGTGTGTTAAACTATCTGTAAATAAGAGTACAGAGAGTTCTCTATGTTTTCGCAAAGATTTCATCATCATCCTTAGAGTGTGTGGTGTTGTAACCCTCTTTTGTAACATGTATACTTAATTGCTTCTTGTTCTCATATTGTGAGACATTAAAAATGTGGGACGGAGGCAAAGGCAGGCACACACATACAAGTACTTACTAATTTGTGCCTAAAATGAGCAAACAAACAGACTTTTCAAATTAGCTCACAGGTTCAAATTCCCTCTCTGTTTTCTGCACACGTTCTCTAATTTCTCTTTCATGGACTGTTTGTTTGTCTGCCTTTAAAATCTGCTAGATAAGACAGCTGCTTCCATGCATCCACCACGTGCACACACTCAGCAGTGTTACTACTTCAGTCATGCCATCAGCATTATCCTCACACGTTCTCTGTCCTGTGGTGAGTGCACAGCTTTACACAGGGAGAAGGATTGATTGAGCTCCATTATAACAGAAACTGGTTCTGCTCCATATATTGATGATTTATAGCTCTACCTCTAAGCCTATTAGTCGGTGTGGCCAGCCATGAATGCAGGTCCATAACATGTTTTATATCATATGTGTTAATTCCTTCATGCTTCATGTGCATCTCTGCAGCACTGCAGGAGATGGAAAGGTGATTGAATTGTCTCCTTCCACATTGGGACAAGGTCACATTCACTGTTATAAGCACTGCTCACAGAGATTATCACAGAGGGATCACCCAGCACATGGTGGATTTGAAAAAAAAAACCATAAATTGTAGGATTACATGTTGTAGTAAACTTAGAAGTTAAATGATTGAAAACATTAAGTCACCGGAGATTAGTGTATCTGAAAATAGTAATGTTATCTTTTCAAAATGAATCTAATTTTAATCATAAATTGGAAAAAAATAATTTAACTAATTGCTGATGGGGCTGGGGAGTAGTGGAGGAAAAAAAGTATTTGTGCTCTCCCTTTAAAAGGCTGATGATTGGGCTAAACCCCTTGAAAAGTTATTAATTCTGAATACTAATGGTGATGCTAAGGACGACCAGGGGTGGGGCCACAGGGTGTGCAGGGGTGGCCATGGGACAGACGCAGCACTTATATTAAAATCCACTTGAGTTTCAACAAGCTGCTAATAGCTTCACTGCTGATCGATGTGAAATGTTTTCTTTTGTTGGTTCTTTTAAATTGGGATTTTGGACAAACATCTTCTGTTTGAGTCCTTAAAGTATAGACAAGTTAGTAAGTAAGTAAGTAAGTAAGTAAAGGAAGACATCATGGAGGATATTTTTAATGTTACTCCTGATTTTGGAGAGCACAAAACCCACAATTGGTTGTTAACAGCTGACCAGTCACGAGAGGAGAAAAGAAGAAAAAGAAGTGAAGAAATTAACAAGAGATGTTAAAACACACAAGGAGGTGCAGAGTGAAATAAATGTCAACCAAAAGCAACGACTACCGCAACATAGATAAGACTTTACTGTGAATTAAATGTTAATTTTAATGTTAATATAACCCATGAGTTGGCTGGTAAGGCTCAATACAGCTGTGGTGTATTAGGAATATCACCCCATCTATCTTTTCTGGCTTTGGTAAAATGATGACACAGGATTAGCCATATGTCAATTCTGTGGCTCCAGGCATGAGTCCATTACTGTGTGGTTTGGTGGCTGAAGAGGCTTAGCTCAGCACATTCTGTTATGCAGCTCATGAGATCAATACTACACTGAAGCTGTGTGGCTTTTATCCTGATATGACATCATGCCTTGACTCTACACGCCGCCTCTCTCAATTTTTCTCTTTAAAGTTTAAAATAAATGCAGCTTAGATTCACTGATCAAACATTTAGTGATAAGTAGTGAGATGATTGGAATGGTTTTCAGAGAGGGTCAGTTATGGTAAGGTCAAGTATCTCTTTAGAAAGGTTTCCCTCTTGGATGCTTTCCATAATTCAGCTTCCCGATTGGAAATGTTTGATCTTCTGCTCCTCTCTTCCAGTCTGGTAGTTGGTGCAGTTAAAGGGTCATTTCACTTAGCTACTAGCTTGTTTATGTCATTCGTTCTTGGATAATAAGTTTTATTTTTTAGAAGTGTATTCATTTGAATAGTCTAACATTTCAGAATATTTATATTTATATTTATTTATTTATTTCAGAATGGATATTGTCCTGTTTGGGTAGGAAGCTCATATCCTGGTATAATGTTAACTGGTGTGCTTCATGTTGGGGCTGAATGGGTGTCAGGCTAAAATTCCCTAGCTAACATTATATTAGCTCACAATGTGTTAGCTAGACACACACAAAAAAAACATTAGCTTGGGTTGTATGCCTTTTCTTATGAATTGTGCACCACTACCAAAAAAAATATTCATCTTTACACTTTAGAGCTAACATCAACTTACACAAATAAGTTTTAACATATACTAACATAAGCTGGCGTCTAATGGTAGCTAAAGGTTATAAAACATGTTATCTTAAAATAGGGTCTTTTTCAGATTTTTGCTCTCCATGGCTTTTCACTTGATGATCAGTTAAGAAGAGTTAAAATAGTAATGATTTTTCAGCTGGGTGGCTACCTTATTGATTGACAGCACGCATCATTGGATTAGAACACCATTTGAGCTCTTTACTCTGAGCATGACGTCAGCGGAAAATGGCTGCCATAAGTGTATGGTCGATAGCTTTTTACAACAACTGAGTCATTATAAATTTATTCGGTTGAGCCAAACATTTTTAAAACATCTAAGTTTTGCAAAATCACTATTATTACTAAATTCTAGTATAGACAAACAGCATTAACAAAGGCAAGGAGAGCTAAAATTAGTTAAGTAAAAACAATAATAAAAACCATGCAGAAATTAAAAACTCAGTGGTGAGTTAAGAAGTAAAATCACATTTTAAAAGTGTGTTTTTAAAAGAGATTTAAAAGAGGACAAGGATGTGGCTTGCCTGATCTTCTCCGGCAGGTCATTCCAGAGTGACGGGCCCTGACTGCAAAGCTCTGGTTGCCTCGGGTTTTTAACTTTGCCTTTGGGAGTTCCAAGAGGGACCTGCCAGAGGATCTCAGGTAGCAGTTGGGGACATACATTTTAAGGCATTCACTTAGGTACTCAAGGGCCAGTCCATTTATGCTTTAAAAGTGTTAAATCTTATTATGGGGCATTGTGCAGTTGAAAAGTCATTTTATGTCTTCAGTTTGAATATTTTGTTTTATTTTTAGCTTCAGGTAGATATTTACTGAATTCACATGGAAATGGAGACATTTTAAGAGAAGAGGTTTTAACTCCATCCCTATTGTCTCCTTTGATCTTCTAAACTGCCTCTCCCACACCACACACTCAGCACAGCGATTTGACTCTGCTGTACCCTCTCCATCGATCCATTTATAGGCAGGGGGGTTGAGTTTTGGTAGGTGTATACAAGCTGGCTTTAGAAATATTGGCACTGTTAAAAGTAGGACAACAATGTTATTGTGCGTACTTTCAAAGCTGGCTCACTTGTCCTAATTGGCAAATAAATTGTCACATTTGTCCACCTGCATCTCAGAGCTCCATTTCCCTGTGGAATAGCTGCAGTGACAACAAAAAGGCCACGAATTAGACTCTTAAAGATAGCTAGAGAGCTTTTACTACTGGTTTGTGGAGGTAGAGGAGCATATCATTATCTTTAAAACCCCACTGCTCTCTCTCTCTCTCTCTCTCTCTCTCCTCTCCTTCCTCTCTCTCTCTCTCTCTCTCTCTCTCTCTCTCTCTCTCTCTCTCTCGTCTCTCTCTCTCTCTCTCTCTAGCTCTTCTCTCTCTTCACTCCTCTGTTCACTCTGTCCGTGTGCAGATGAGGAGTGTGTTCTGGTTTCTTCTTCACACAGGATCGCAGGCATTTAACGCTCGTTCTCCTCACAACGTTTCAGTGCAGCCAATTAGGTATGCCGTTCATGAAATGAATCGTGCTGAAGTCGATAAGGACTAGTCATAATTGAGCTGGCATGCATATTAATTAACAACAAGGGGTGTTTAACTGGGCCAGAACACCCAGGGTCCTAGTGCTTGACTAGTCGTTGTCACAGAGGCAAAACATAGTACAAATTTTACACGCTTTTTGTGTAACATTTGGATGATTAAATGAAGCCCATTATAATGGTCTGATTTCTGATTCATTACAATCTAAATTATTCTAAAATCAGTATAAGAATGACAGTATTTAAAAAAACAGTCTGTGCTTTTAAGTTGGTCATTAAATTAATTTATATATTCTGTTACAACAGTGTATCAATTAAAATGGGAAATAATGAGGCAGTGTGAAAGTGGTTACTTGTAATCTTAGACTAAGGATTACCAGCTACATGAGCAGCTCCACTTTTGCAACTTCATCTGTCAGAAGGCTCTTAAACCTCATTGTTCGACACCAAACACCACCACAATTAAGTGAGCTGATAGCTGGTTAACATTGTGAAACACTGAGCTGCTAAATATCCAGACATTTCTATCAGAAGCAGGTGTAGACCAAAAACAGAACTAAAAGAAGGAAAAGACTTGCATTCATGGAGTGGCCAGAATACAGTGTTTGTCTGAAGTCTCTTGATGTTTGAACAAGATGCCGACAAGTTTCAAGATATCAGCTTAAAAGCCTATGTTATCGTCATTTTTTTTTCCATTTCTCAGAAAAAGCTTTTTCTGGTATAAGAACTCTTCAAATGTCTTTAAATCAGGGGAAGTTTTACCCGAGGTTTTCACTTGAATAGGAATGTATCTGCTGAAACTATTATTGGCTCTGTGAACTCTGGAGGTTGAAACTTTTCTAAATTTACTTAGTGTAACAGATGTTTTGCAAATTTATTATGGATGTAGGAATAAATCATTTACGGCACATGTACTTGTACTCATGCTGATGGTTTTATATTTTGCCAGTCTAGTTTGTTTTTCGGCCTGCGTCTACTCTGCTGGCTCTGAGGTCTTGCTTTATGGGGAAAAAGTGGTAAAGGATTGCAAGTTACACTCGAACAAACACATCGAAGTGCACTTTACCTTTGCTAAACTGAAATCACTCCACAACGAGGCTCTATTTAGTGTGTCTGTGTGTGTGTGTGTGTGTGTGTGTGTGTGTGTGTGTGTGTTGTGTGTGTGTGTGTGTTCAAGCAAGGCGAAGAGAAGAAGCACTTTGCCATCATTAGGTGAGATCATGTAGAGACAGGATGACTGTGTTAAATTTTAATGCCCAGCCTTTGGAAATATTAAATATGTATTCATCCCTTGTTGGACATGACATAGACTCTTTATCTCTCTTCCCTTCTGCCTCTCTGCTCCAAGTCAATCCCAAATCCTCTTTAAATCACTCTTTTTTTTTTTTAGCTCTTCCTCTTACCCTCTCTTCCAGCTCTCGGCATGTTTGGCCTCGTCTCACTTTCTGTCTGGTCAGATATTCTGTCTCCTCTCTGGGTGTCAGTCTGTTTCTCTACACACAAGTGTCTGCCTAGAGAACCTCACAGATCCACACAGAGGAAGGTGTCCTCCGATGATCTGACTGAAAACAGCTTGCAGCGTGCCTCTGTTCATTCTGTTTCCTCTTCTTTTCTCCTCCCTTGGTGTGGCTCTGTGTCTGTTTGCTCTTCCGATTTAACAGCTTAGTAACACTGTTGTCATGGATCAGCCAAAAATCCTGGAGAGATGTAGTCACATGTCACACACAATGACACACACCACACACCACACACACACACACACACACACACACACACACACACACACACACACACACACACACACACACACACACACACACACACACACACACATACGGGCCAGTACGGGGACACAATCACAGATACACCCACAGGAAGGCACATTAGATTTACAGCTTACATTTGTCTCACAGTGATATAACAGTAAACCTGAACCAGCCAATAGGGACGAGCGTCCCACTGAAAAATGATTGTTGCCCCAGTGATGTAACAGAGGACACAGGAGACATCCACCAATGTGCCCTGCTGGTCTGCTGTGGGTTCGAATACAGGGTCATGCTTGTTACTTGTAATGGTGAATTTAGTCATTCCCATTTCACTTTGAATAAATGTGTACAGATCTAATAGAGTAAATAGAGTAAGCAGTTAGTCGTCCCTCACACTGACATTTCACAACTTCTTCTTCTATATGCAGAACAAGCGGCAACCTCCGGTCTAAAAATATGAGTCCAATGCGGAAGTGCTAAAAACTGCAGTTCAGTGAGGATCCGCTTGAGGCTGGCTCCGGAAGTAAACCACACACACCAATTCAAAAAAGCCAATCTTAACACGAGTCTTCCAATGAGAGGCACAGCTGACTTTATTGACAGGCAGGAACACTGTAGCTGTTGGCTAGGAGGCTCAAAGCCCACCTTTTTATGTCACAATCGCCCGACAGCAGCAATATGGCTGCCGACGATTGGCCTCAAAACAGCGCTTCAGAAACAGATGGGTGACATCATGGATCATACATCCATATCTTATGCAGTCTATGATGCATAAACAAAAAATAAGATATACAGTATAATCAACCTATAGTCTACCTATGGAGGCTATAATCATTAAGCTAACTGAACTTTAGCTTCAGTAATATAGCGTCAGAGGCCTTGATCTCACTGGTGAAGATGCCAACTTTGTCTGGACATAAAAAGTACTTCACCACAATTTGATTGCTTTAAAAGTTGATACTAAAAGTTAAGTGGAGAGGGAAAAAGTAATCTATGGATAATGGTATCCCTTGAATTTACCGTAAAGGGTTTTGTTACGTTAATATATTTAACACTACCCTGCTTCACCATCCACTCTTCCTACAGAGGAAAAAAAAGCCAGCCCCATATTGCTGAAGCTATGGAGAGTTACTGGGATAAGTAACCGTATTGGTTTTTAATTAATGAATTCAAACTCAACTACCCTTTTCAACGTCTTGCTTATATTGTTCAGCATCAGTGCAATGCTAACCAATCCTGCTTCTGTCCTGCAGTCCACAGTGAAAATGTCTTAACAGCTGGGAATGATTGTTAAATATGATACGATAATGTGCACTGTGTAGTGTGTAAGCGTGCTTAGCCTACATATGAACTCCTTCTGAGTATTGTGTGCACTGTTCCTGTTTTATTTTTAATTCTTTCTCATTGTTGTTTGACCTCAATCTGCTGCTTGACTACAGTGTATCGGTCCTTTATGCTTTAACTGATATATTTGCTCTGTTTGGATTGGTGTTGTCACATACAGCTGCTGGTTCATCCTGCTGCTGTGGACACTTCTTCTTCTCACTCTTCTGTCTCTGTTTTTAGTATTTTGAGTTGTAGCCATGAAATTTACAGGAAGCATCTTGCTGTTGGCTCTTCTGTCAAAACCTACAGTGCGATGCATTTACAGCAAACACAGATTTGTTTACTGAGAAATGGAGCCTGACTCATCAAGTAATGTTTTAAAAGGTTACCTTGGTGAAAGATTGCAGCGTTCACCAAACAAAACATATGTACAGGATGTTCTGTTTGTGAGATAAGAGTAAGATGATTGGAGACAGAAATACATGCCACAGTGGGCTGGTTTCAGCCATGACGCTCTTTGCAGAACCTAATTTTTTTTTCCTCTTTTCACCATCAGAAGGCGCATGTTTTATTAAATCCAGAGGGGAAACAGATGGTTTTAAGAGTTACAGAGATCACTAGAAGATGAAAAGACTGAAGAAGCAAATAGTCTCAGATCTCAGTTCAATAAGGGGAGATCAGGCAAAATATAATAATTATATTCATTGAGGTGGAAACTAAAACAGACTTTGATAACTGTTGACTTGAAGCATTTTCGTCAATGACACTTTGTGACTATACGTCTCAAACTAATGCTATTGGCTTGCTTGTGAGGAAGGCCAACATACCAAAACCAACCATTGCTGATTGACTGGTGTTATTTTCAACTCAAATTAAACCCAGAGGAAAGAAAAGCAGAAAAACCATCTGAGTGCAAATTAAGCACACAGAATGAGGAAACAATGAATAATGACAATCAGGTGTCTCCACTGTTTCAATATGTCTGAAGATAAGATCCTGTAAACGAGGGGCCGATGTCACAAGAATGTCCCAAGAGTTAAAAGCATACTTGTGAAAAAGTGTTGATTGACAGTTCTACATGTTGTTTATAAAGACATGATGGGATAAAAGAGACAGCTGTGGCTCTTTGGGTGAAGGTGTGTATGTTCATTGTGTGTTTGTGTGTTTACGATGTCTTCATTTATGTGTGTCTCTTGTGGTGAATAAATCACAACAAGGGCAAAGAGACCATTTCCTACTGAATCAATCAGTCCTGCTCAGCTGAGCACAGAATCCAACTCCGTCAGCAGTTAATGGACACACACACATGCAAACACGTAATTATACACTTGAGGGGAGGTGTGATGCAAATAATATGACCAAACCTCTATTGTTCAGTTGGTTAGAAGATGAGGATTTTGATGGGGTAGATGTAAATGCAGCAACGATGGACAAACACTCGCACAAGCAAAATGTTATCGATTTTATGTGTGCAGGTGCATGTAGTCCTATCTATACTATATCATACAGTGTTGTTTTGTGTTCAGCCATGGACTTCAGCCTGGGAACCTGTGTGTTTGTGTGTGTGTTTGTGTGTGTGTTTGCGTGCGTGCATGCGTGCGTGTGATGAGTAGATATTGACTGAGCAGCAGGTGATAAATGCAGAGTGATTATTGATCTCTTTGTGTCTGCACTGTGTTCATGAACTGCATATGGACTTTATTTACTGGCATGTTAGTTCAGGCTGGGTTATGACCACAGCATCATATTATCGCCTGGAGACCTGAAGGCAGCTGACATACATTTTCCATTAACATGCTCTGCAGTGATAAAAGTACGAGTGCATCACAGGAATATGACCCAGGAGGGATAGTTTGGTGTGATTATGGTGCACTGATGCAGTTGGTATTAAATGCAGCTGGGAGGTTTATAGCGTTTATTTAAATGAATTGAAGTAAACAAAAAAAAAAAGAAATGTCCTTCATGTGTTTAAGTTTGCATGTGTTTTGTGTCTTCACAGAGAGACACCAAAGGTCAGTTCCTGTTGGACCATGTGTGCAACCACTACAACCTGCTGGAGAGAGACTACTTTGGGATTCGATATGTGGACCCAGAGAAACAGAGGGTAACTATTAGATACATACACTAACACAAACACAGTCACACGTATGCAGAACATTCACAAGCAGAAGCAAATAACAGCTTTTTCATCATCCCACCATTCATTTTATTCAGCTGTTCAGTCTATGGAATGTGCATATACTACAAAATACTGATCTTTTGCAGAGCTAAAAGCAAAGTAAAAACAAAATGCCGGTTTTTGCTATACAACAGTTTGAAAACTAAAAGGTAGGAGTGTAAAACAACATAAAACATCTAGAATATGCATTGTTTTTGGTAAAATTTACAGATAATGAAATGAATATCCAAAACGTTTCAGGTCTGATTTTGTGAAAAAAAGCTGAGTTGCTCTTTGGTACAATTTTCTTTTTGACATTATGTATTGTACCCATGGCTGTTTCTGGAGCAGGATTGGTAAAGAGACTAGTGGAAAATTGTTTAGATAGAGAAACTCTACAACCTGGGCTTTGTTAGGTGAACAAGCAAAATTGCTCTCAACAGGATTGAATGTGTATGCCAGGGTGTGAATGTTCCTGTACTCAACAGGGACAAAAAGTGAAACCCTTTGCTAATGTACGTTATTCAAACATTTATTGGGACACCAAAGAACACAAGATGACACCAGGGCTGTGACACAGTATGCTAAGCTTTATGTAGTGCTAAATTAGTACATTACCTTATCACTCTGCATCCTGCAAAAAGTTGTCTCTAACAAAAAAGCTATATTGAATTGATGTTCTGTATTGCATTCATTTTGCTTTTACAACAAGTTCATGCTTTTGCAAAAACTACACCTTAAGCTTTGGTGCTTATGGGAAATGTAGTCTTCATCTTGAGAAAAAACACCACTGGTTTCATCTAAAGGGGTCACCAGAATCAACACAATGTGAAAACTCTCACAGTGCATTTGAGTCAACAAAAAGTTGTGAAATTATCTTTTTTTTTGGGACTTTTTCTAACGAGTTTGGATTGGGTTCAAAATGTTATAATGAAAGAAATAGCCAGTTTGTGACTCATGCAAACAACTTTCCCCTCTATGTATTTGGTATTGTTGCAGCTACAACAAAAATATACTCATCATACAATCATTAAACAAATGCAAGCTGTAAATACTATCAGGAAACAATAAAATAATCAAATGGCTGTGCGTAATCATAGCAGAAAAAATGAAAAGTATGGGGTGATCAAGCTTTTTGACAGAAAACGCCTCCGCTGAGTCAGCAAAGCCAAAATGGAATTGTTGGATATAAATAAGAAGGCAGTCAGTAACGTTCTATTGCAGGCTCAAGTGACAACTAATAACAGGATCAGGCTCCATATTTAAAACAGCCCACACACAGAGATCATACGCTTTGTCTGAACAGAAGCTCAGCCAGCCGCTCGTTTAATTTAAAATGCAAAAAGACAAAGGAACAACACGCAAACAAGAGAAAGTAGTGTCCCAGTACAAAAGGCAAAAACACAACAGAGTGCGGTAAAATAAACTTCAGCTGTATTTATTTGCTGTACAAGGCAGCAGTTGGTCTCAGGCAATGCATCCTGATATGTGAAGACCTGAGGACACAGCTGAGTGAGCAGGAGAACTCTGCTTTCTCAGCCAGTTGAGCACACACTCAGAAATGAATTGCTGAATTTGATTTAATCCATCATCAAAATACATTTATATAAAACTTGATGAAAACTTCAACCAACATGTACAAAATAAATCATCAAACACATGAACACAACTTTGATTTGGAAAACTTTAGAACTCTTCAGCACTCATAAAAACTGCAGCATACTGCTTTTTACTGAGTTAGTATCTCTATATAAAGTAACATCTATCTACGTCTCTCTCTCTCGTTCTCGTTCTGTTCTCTCTCTCTCTCTCTCTCTCTCTCTCTCTCTCTCTCTCTCTCTCTCTCTCTCTCTCTCTCTCTCTCTCTCTCTCTCCTCTCTCTCTCTCTCTCTCTCTCTCTCTCTCCTCCCCTTCCTCTTTCTCTGTCTCCATCAGCACTGGCTGGAGCCCAACAAGCCTGTGGTGAGACAGATGAAGTGTAAGTGTCGCTTCTTCTTCCTCTGTCTTGTATCTGTGTGTTCTGCATCTGTGTGTGTCTACACAGCAAAGAACAAAGAACAGAATATAAAATGCATGCACTTGTTTTGTTCTCTGTTTGTGTATCTGTACTGATGGTTGCAAATTCTTGAATGCACTTTTGTGTGTACACAGTGTTTGTCTAGGCCTCGCATGCGTGCCTGGGTTATCCTCCTGAGAGCAGCTTCAGTGTGACGGGGTCAAACTCTACAACAAGCAGACAGCACCGCAGGGACTCTGATACACACAGGGTCATGGCTACACATAGACGATGGTGTTAAAAGCCACGAGGCATTCAAAAAATACAACAATCAGAAAAAGATATGGGCATGAAGTCTGTTGCAGAAAAATATATTTGCAGTTTGTATAGACAAACATAAATACATTTACAGTCCATAATAAACACATACTGTTTAGGGAATTTGCTTACATAAGAGTTTTGTTGCTTCACTACCCTGGACACACCTGCTCAAATTACCATAATAGTGACAGAGCTGCTCAATGTTGGACAGGACTTTTTCTCAGAAACACCAAAGGGAGACAAGCAAGAGACACAATAAAGGAAGACAAAGTGACAAGAGCAGGAACACAACAAACTGCTGGAGGGACCAGTGGACCAACAAGAAAATAAACTCACAGAGTAAAAACACAGACAGGGCAGGGGATCACAAACAAAGGACAGAAAATGCAGTTGTTACACAAGTCAGCGGGCTTACTGTTTACTTTTTAAAGTCACCTGAGTTTTCATTGGTGGAGTTGATTTATTTTAGGCGAGCAGCGGGAGTCTGGGCTCGTTTCTTCCTGCATCTTGGACCTAGTTTGACATTTGTGTCACTGTAGTGAAAAAGTACACAATTTCATGTTTAGCCGTTTAAAAAAAGACTCTATTTAATACTAATTCCTCTATATGTCCTGCAAAAGCAAAGCAGACCACCAGCAGTAAGACTGCCTAGTTATACATAAATTTTATGTACTTTCACCACTATAATTTGGCTGGTGTACAGAGAAGTAATGTTCAGCACACAGATAGAAAAGTAATTTCTAAATGGTTATTTGAATACCTTTAACCAGGGGTTCCCAATCTTTTCAGCCCGCGACCCCAAGAACATAGGTGCCAAAGACTTGCGACCCCACTGTCTCTCAAAGTGATTTAATGTTGCTTCATTTAGCTGGTCTGAAGAAAATTATCCTACCTATATGAGCATGTGGCTGTGTTTCCTGTGCTGTTATGAATTAACCTACTGCTACTGATGCTTTTGATAATTACCTGTTCACTAACCCTAAACTTAGGAGTAATCTGGCAAAAAGAAAGGCAGAAAACTCATTACATTTTGTATTCTCAAGATTTTATTTCAAATTTAGATATTATTTTGATCGATATTTTTACTATAAAAGGGTAAAATGTACTATTTTTAAATAACTTAAAATAAAAATTTCTGACCTCATGACCCCCCATTTGTGTCTTGCGACCCCCCCAGGGGGTCCCAATCCACACTTTGGGAACCCCTGCCTTAAATTGCTGCTTCGGGTCTGCTAGTTGTCAGTCCAAAATCAACACGTTCTTCACAAGAGCCTTAATAGTAGAGGGAGGGGTCCACTTGCCCACTTGAGCCTGGCTGCAAAACCAGTTCCATGTTGAAATTCCGAACGTAACATTTGGTATGTAGCTAATTTATTTATTCATAACATACTGTACTAGGATTGAATGTTTCTATAACACTTATTTTATCCCATAAAGGCTATGTGTTGTACCTAAATGTGCTTATGAGTGGACAGACAGTAAGGCATGTTGTCTGAAGCTTGCCTCAGCACACCACTTCTTTGCATAACTAGGCTAAATTGAAAGTAAGATTGAGTCAGCATTTCCTTTGTGGTGTCCACTACAGTTGGGCTTCAAAACTTATATTCAGAAACCAATGGGTGATGTCACTGAGACTACGTCCATGTTCCACACAGTCTACGATACTGTACTGGATCAGCATATAAATTTAGGTACAGATTTGTCTACAGCCATTGCTAAAATTGACGTGTAATGGAAGCCTGTCACAGTAACTGTAAGTATTTTAATATTTTAAGAGATTTAAATCACCACAGCCACTTAATTTAATCAATGTATGCAAAAATATTTGGCTGTTGAGTCTATTTGGATCAGGGATTAGTTGAAGAGAGAAATATGCAATAACATGCACACACAGGCCAGCAAACACATCCCCTCCATGTTTATGGAGAGGATCAAGAGCATTACACACTCACAAGCCATGAAATATTGTCAAACTTGCATCCGACAATCATTGTGGTTTCAAAAAGGCTATAATAAAAACACTTTGGGTTGTACAAGAGCGAGATGCATGTTATTTCGAGAGGAAAATGTTTTATTCTCTTCCTGGAAGAGGACTGGCTGAAGTAGCAGGAACAGATTACTCTGCCTTTTGCTTCATAAAAAATGTAAGCAGATTTTGCTTTTTCTGCAAACTTCCATAGGAAAAAATCAGGAAGCAATCATTGACTTGGAATACAAAGCATTTTTTTCATTTTGTCACATTTCTATCTGGTCTTGAGAAGTTAGATTGGTTTGTGTACGGTTATAATCCGTTACTTTTTTTTTCTATCAAAGAACCTGATAAAAACAGTTCCTTGCTGCAGAGTTCCTCTGTGTCACACCTACTTTTCTGCACTTGGTCGATTAATTGTTTGATTAAAAAAAAAGTGTCTGTGTCTGAAGCTACTCGCCCGTTTAATGACCGTCCTGTTCACTCTGTCTTCCAATAAATTAATAAAGCAGCTATTAGCAGCATATTCTGCCTCGTCAGAAAATGTGCAAAGGGGGAGGATGCGGAGATGGGTAAATAATGAAAGAAGAGCGTAAAAGAAGACGACTGACAATTGGAAATAAAATTAAATCAGATGGGGTAATTCAGAAGGAAAAGAGAGAGACAGAGATAGAAAAAGCTAAAGAAAGAAGTCAGATTAGGGGAGACTAGAGGCAGAATAGAGATTGAAGAGACAGTTGGAGATGGAAGAGGCTGACAGAGAGTGAAAGAGAGAAGAAGAGAGCAGAGAGAGGATGGAGGACGAGTGTAAAACAGATCTGAGTCGTTCTGACACATCACTTCTCCCTGTGGTAGGATTTACTCTCAAATTAGGATGTGTGGTTTGTGTTTTATTTTCCCTTTGTGTGTCTCAGCTTACGTTCACATGCGTCACTCTGTACGAGTGTGTGTATGTGTGAGTGCATATTGTGCGAATTCACTTTCACTAAAACCTTTTCCAAAAACATCTTGGTCCCTTAAGCCGGAGCAAAAAGGAAGCTGAAATTCTTTGGGAGCGGGTGGGAGGATTTGGTCTTTCAGCATGTATTATGTAGATGTGTGCTGTTTTTCATAGCGGGATAATACCGCAGAGGATGCAGCCATTAAAGACAGAGTGGTGAGGGCACTCTGCACAGACTTCTGCTCCCATGTTACATCCTACCATCTTTCTTCTTCTTCTTCTTCTTCTTCCTTTTTCTTCTTTCTTCTTCTTCTTCTTCTTTTCTTCTTCTTCTTCTTCTTCTTCTTCTTCTCTTCTTCTTCTTTGAGTGAGGTCGTAACTTGGTGTACACTCTGGAGTCTTTGCCGCTATGGAATGATTTTGCATCTGATTAAACATCTCATGTTAAACCTAATCCATATCATATTCCTGTTTTTTTAAGTAAGACATAAGTTATACAACCTGCAACACAACCTTCAGTACTTGGATACACCATGTTCATTATCATGGGGCAATGAGTATTGTCATATTGTGTGCAATATGTCATTTTCAGGTGCAATATTTCTGGTAAATTGTTCATACCCAATATCCTTTAACACACTATCATGTGTAATATTAGTTTTCTTTATATCGATGATAGGATTCACTTTAAGTTGCATGTTAAACTTTAATAACAATGTATATATTTTAAACATTACACATGTACAGGAAAAGCAGACCCAGCAAAAGTACATTTTGTCCAAATGCATCCCCAAAAGCAATATAACTCAGAAGTTGGAGGAGCTTTGAAGCACATTAATTCACACAGAATATCTTTTTTTTTGTCTTGAATGTCCTTTTTTTTAATCCTAAAAGTCCCAAATCCTTCAAAGAATATTACACTGCCTGTGCTGTGTTTATTTATTTTGTATCCTACTATTGGGCTCATTACACTGTTGTTAAGAATCAGTTCATGGTACAAAAGTGGGAAAAAAGGAAGAAGAAAAAATTGAAACACAAAAAAAGACTTTGCTGTCTTTAGAAACGGAATGCAAAAAAAAAAGAAAAAGTCTTGCCCGACATTCAGAAGAAAGCAAACAACACAACCAGGATTAAAGAAATTGGAGTTAGGCTAAGAAGTGTGAATATATCCAGTCTAATCATGACATACATTTCACATCAGAGTGAGGGAAATTGATTTTAGTGCTTTTGATTCATAAAATTTTCTTACTTAACACATACTTAATACATGAATGCATAATGAGTTGGCTTATTACATTTGCCTCTGATGTGTGCGTATGTATGCAAATATGTAAACTTCAATAGATTACTTTGACTACACCATGTATGTGCAGGAACGTCCTGTTTATGTATATTTCAGTTCTGTGATATCTGTGAAACCCAGGAGAGTGTTTAAGCCATTTCTGTCGTTTGATCCCGCTCTGTAGTCTATCATTGACTCTGTGTGTGTGTGTGTGTGTGTGTGTGTGTGTGTGTGTGTGCGTGCGTGCGTGCGTGCGTGCATGCGTGCATGCCGTGCGTGTGTGTGTGTGTGAGCGCACACTCTTACATAATGCATGTTACCTTGTGTATTTAAAAATCGAGGCCAAGCTCAGTTTCTCCATGAAAACATGAAACACACACTCCCCCAGTCAGAAAAAAAGCTTTAGGACTCAGATCAAAGGAAAAGAAACAGACCCCAGTTTTAAGTGAGACTCTTCGTGTGTCTGCATGTGTGTCTGTGCAAGAGAGATTATGTGTGTTGAGTAATTACTGTAAGTATAAACTGACTAATATTAGAGGCATGAATTCTTTTTTTGTCTCTGACTTATTTTTCTGTCTTGTTTTACATAATCCTCATAACTCTTCCCCCCTCCTCTCCTGCACCCATTCATTTATATCTCTTCCCTCTCTTTTCTGTCCAACTCCCCTTAAAAATGTCAGATTTTCTCCTACATTTCTGTAGACATGTTTCTTTCAGGTTTCTCCTCCGACAGCTCAAAACTCTCTTCACCTTTGTTTTCTATTATTTCTACTCTCCTCTAAAGTTTCTTTTTTCCTGGTCTCCAGCAGCTCAGCAGCCGTTCACAATGTGCTTCAGGGTGAAGTTTTATCCCACGAGCCGAATGAAAATCAAGGAAGAGCTAACAGGTAATAACTTCCACACGTATTGGATAGGTTTATGGATGATTGGTGATTATAGAGGGGGCAGGAAAAAGCAATGAGACACTTTCCTTCCATTGTGTGAGCTGCTTCATTGCATTATAACATTTTTAGGGAATAAAAGAAACATCAGCTAAATTAAAACTAAACACAGAGTCTGTTAGTTTTTGGCTATGAACATGTTGTGTGAAAAATAGTACAGTGTAAGTGTCTTTATGTATCAGTAATTAATCTGACATAGTGGAACAAAGATGAATTATCTCTTTGCAATATTCTTCTACATCTGTGCACAAAAACAATGGTATCAATCTTTTACTCCCTCCCCAAACAAATGCACAGGCTCACCCGATAAACATCTAGGTATCCCACTTTTCTTCACAGGGGCCACCAAGATCAACACACAATAGGAATATAGAACAGCTGCAGCAGGGGCGCTCCAAGAGACAGATTTCAAGAACCTGGGTTGGTCACTCATGTCAGTGGCAGCCACTCCAGAGGCTCTTGAAGTCTTTTGAAACACTGTTCTTATAAAAAATGTATAATCCCTGGCACAGAACGGTCCAAGCACTTGCTAACACATTCTGATTTTGTGATTGTCTAACGGTTACTAAGTTGCAGGGATGTGCTGCCTCTCTTTTGTTCAACCTTTAGCCTTCTTCATATGTAGTTACAAAGGAGGAAAGGGACTTTTTTATGGTAGATTTACACAAATAACTATTTTATGTGACTTTGAATGACATTGCATATCAGAAATTAAACATCAGAGTTTGTTATGTGTTAAGAAATGATAGTAATTCGCAAATGTTAAGCTGATTTCTAGTTATCACTGTATGTATATGTTGCATAACTATAATAATGAACAAATAATGAAATAACAGGAACACACATGATCACATTTTAACTATAGAATAAATAAGCCGACTTTACTCTAAAGAAATATCTGTATGGTCATTCACTATAGTGACAGGTGTACCAGTTAAATCCTGAACACAAGGCTAAGTTCATAAACAGCCACAGTTTGGATGTATTATATGTTACATTATTTTATTGACTCAAATGTTTGGAGAGTAGAGATTCAAATTTTGATCTGGTTGACCGAGGTGTGCTGTTTTATCTTTGCAAGGAGTGCTCAGTGATCTCTCAAGACTCAGGCATAAGCTTTCACCTTTGTAATGAATGACATTAGCTTAGGTGGCTGCTTAGGTAGGGTCAGTGAGCTCACTGGGAGGAAAACAACAACGTCTGAGGGCGGCAATGCAATTTATGGTCTCCCCCTCAGAAAGCTAGTCATGTGGACCTAAACCTGTAGAACTGAAACCTTTAGATGTTTTTGTCTGCATGCTTTGTAGAAAAGTGGTACATCCGCTGCAAGACAAATTTCAGATGATACTTTTACTGATTACCTTTCTTTCAGGATGGTCTGGGTATTCTGTAATAACTTAAGAATAACCTCTTTTCCCTCTTTCCCCAAACTGATCCATCTCTCTCTCTCTTGCCATCACTACACACATACAAAAACCTTCTTTCATGGTTTGTGATAATTGAGACTCTCACTCAGCAGGACTCTGTTTTTCATGTTCTCCTTCCTATCTGAGCTGAAATGTTTTCACCATCCCTGCTTCTCTCTCACACAATCCCCCATCTCTCTCTCCCTCTTCCTCCATCCCTACTTTTCTCCATCTCTCTGCTCTGTCTCTCCTTAATTTCAACCCTGTCTCCTCCCTGCCTTCTGTTGGTCTCTCTCCATCCTCACAGCTCCTTCTCCTCCTAACTCACAGTGGCACGGCATTTGCCCTCACATTTCCTTTGTTACTCATCTACATCTCTACGTTTGCATTTTCTCTTTTAAACATTCATGTACAGTCCTGCTATTCTTTAGCTTGTCTTAAAGCAAAAACAACCTTGTCCCAGTACAATTACTCTTCATGGAGTTCACATCGACATGGAGCTGAGTTTGGAAAGTTCAGAAGGACCTGCAGTCAGTGATGAAATCCAGTGGAGGTGCTCAATATCGCCACAGTTTTTTTTTTGCCCCATCTTCAAAATCCAAATCTTATTATGCTAATGTGTGTGAGCTGCATGTGCTCCAGTTTCCAGGAAGCTATTTGAAGTCTGCCATTTTCCTCTTCCACTTACTTTCACCCAAAAAATCCAAAAAGAAATGGGGAAAAGGATAACCTCAAGAATCACAAGTTAAAAAAGATTTAATTAAAATTTCAATCACTTCAAAATGTACTGCCAACACGATGCAGAGAGCAGTGTACTTTTGATTTAGGTTTGTAGCACATGCAAACTATTATTTGTCTTTCATTTTTATATTCACAATCTTTGCCTATTTATTTTATTTTATTTTTCTATATTTTTTTTTGGGTGGGCTTTTACACCTTATTTAGAGAGGATATGATAGTGGATAGTGCAGGAAACTATGAGAGAGAGGGTGAATGGGGCTGCAGGCGGGCGTGCGACTTCATCACGTGGCTAAATCTGCCCCCCCCCCCCCCTCCCTACACTAGCTGAAAAGTAATTATTCAAAACATACATCTTCACATTTATCAAAGGAATAAAATAGAAAAAAAAATCCAAAGAACGTATAGTTCCTCTTTTGGACATTAGTGATATTAGCTCAGTGTGAAAGTATTCAACATGAATGTGACCGTCTCTGTGATCCCAAACTTAGAAGTGAAAGTCAAGATGACCTACACAAATTGAACAATCATACAGTAAGAGAGAAAAGGTCTTCTCAGAGGGAAAGAAGAGGAGACAGATGAAGAAATTCAGCTGAAAAAATGAGTCAGGGCAGGAGATGGGTTAAAGTTAGGTGACCTTAAAAGAGTTAGATTTATGGGATTCAGCAGTTTGTAGTCTTGTGACAGCTGACTCTCTAAATACTGTATGTATTGATTAAATCAGACATGTGAGATTATATAACAGGGAGGAGTAACAGAATAAAGACAGACAACACTTCCAGTTACCCAAAATATGAAGCATGTATGTGATACTGGATAATCTGGGTGAAAGACAAGAAGATTTAAAGTAAATGAAAGGTACAATAGGGACAATCTAAACTTAAATACATCAAATAAAGCCATTAAAGATCACATTTTGGTTTCAAAGAAATCCTCCATTCAGCTGTTGACTGCAATTTGTATTAATCTATCCAGTCACACTAGCATTTTCACTCCATTCATTTGTATGCTTTCTTTCTGCTCCTCTATAGATCATTTGGTAATGTAAGAACAATCAGGGTGTAGGCAGCATAGGTAAAAGTGTTTCTATGGTAACCACAGTACCTATCACTGTATGGTTGCCATAGCAATACTCTATAAATGCCATATTGCAGCTGGATTATTCTGGCGTAAACTTCTGTGGCTCTTTTGAATGTTCTAAGTTTTTGATGAATTACACCTTGAAATTTTTTTAATTATTTGATCTGAATATTGATAGTTTATTTGTGAAATAATGGTGAAAACTCTCATTTATATTTTGTCAGATTATTCATTTTTAATTATTGTAATTAAAAAATAACTAAAATAAAGTGCACACTTTGATGCAGATATGATAACCAGTGGTGCAGTGGTGATATGTAGATATGATAACCAGTGATGCAGTGTTGATATATTTGAATAATTTTACTGTAATAGGTAGTACAAGTAAAATTCAGCTCAGGAAAATGCAAAAAACAGTCAACTAGGATGTTTTTGTCATTTTATCTATATTCTAAGCTTGTGTGTGTTGTGTCTGTGTGTGTCCAGGTATCTTTTATACCTCCAGCTGAAGAGAGACATCTACCACGGTCGTCTCCTCTGTCCTTTTGCTGAAGCTGCATACCTTGGAGCCTGCATCATACAGGGTGAGGCCTGATGGAACAAGTAGATCTGGTGTTCATTTAACACGTCACAGCTGAATCTCTATGAGATTACAGATTTTACTGTATTCACGCTAGTTCAACTTAAACTTTGTATTCACTATTCAGTGTTAATGTAGCAAGCATTTGTTTTTAATTCTAATCTTCCATCATTGGGTCCATGTTTTCATTGTTTATAAAAAGTAAATGATTAAATGCTCTGTCACAGTGAATCTCTCGACTTAAGTAGTGAAACAAGTCAGAGAAATGTCTCAGTTCTAGTCTCGAACCTCTTGGTAATTCGTAAGTGAAGAAAATGCAGATGGAGCAATTATTATTAAAGTTACAGTCAAAAGTGACAGTAGCTCTGACTTGTCTCTGAGGATGATGGGACAGATCAGCACTATGCTGGGCCTACTCAAGATATTCATGAGGAATTATAGGCTGTTGAAAAACAGCAGCATAGTCCTGGATGCCTTCATGAGATTAGTTTTGTTTTTATCTCATATGTGTTGCATTAGACTTAGCTAGCTGTAGAGTAGTCCTGACTCCGTACACAGGATGTCATTGATGTCATCTCAAGCTCTAACAAAAATAAGAGGTTCATCTATCCTTCTATAATTTTATGTTTCAGAGTTAGCTAGTTTGGAACGAGTATGCGATAAGGCTAATTTGGCTATCAATGGCTTTAAGCTAGTTTTTGTTGTACATGTTATTTTGTCAAAATGAATCTTACTAATTCAACTTGCTTGACAGTATTTTGATCATGCTGCAGGTCTGTGAGGTTGACCAGATTTCATTTTTGTCTCCTTCTAATCAGAACAAGTTGACTAGCTACGCTTGGCTGCACTTTAATATAGTTAACAAATGTTCAGTCCACAACTTTGTGCTGTGTCTGTTTTGATTTTGTGATGTATGATATTCAATTTTCACTTCCGTCAAACCTTAGCTGAGTCTGAATTATTCACTGTGTTTCTCTGGTCTCTACCTCATTCACTGTCTGCAGCTCAATTCAGCTTTGTAAACACTTTAAAACATCACAAGATGTATATTATCCACCTCTGGGACGGGGGGATAATGCAGATTTCGTTCCCCTCAGTTAATTATCAGTAACAGTTAGTCCTTGAATCACAGTGTAAAGCCACTTGCTTCAATACGGATTAAGAGTGGAATTAGCAGAGCTGTATCGTATAAGTGAACCCTTCTGGCTGATACACGAATCCCTGAACTGTGCAAACACACTCTGATTGGCTCATATCCCCAGAGAGCAGAGTATGACTGGCTGCATTATCTCGACCAAGAGTGTGTCTGCAGCGTATCATTGGCTGCTTTGTTTAACGAGGGCAGGTCCCTCTTGTCTGGCTGTTGGTTACAGAGCAGGAGAATAGGTTGAGGATTACTTTTTTAATTAAACTCCAGCAAGTATTTGATTTAACCTTTATGATGCTTACTAATTTAAAAAGGATTTAAAAGAGAAATTGGCGTCTGTTGGGATTTTGTTCTTGATTCAATAAGGAATATACTTATCTATCTTGCTAATGAGTATATTCTGTAGTGGAAATGATAACAGCCAGTGTTTTAAAAGATCTGTCTTAAGCCTTTGTTTGAACTTGAGCAACAAGCAAATTTATGGACGACACAAAGCTGTTAAATCAGATGTGAAGGTAACAGTTTCAAACTTTTGGTAACACCCCTCCTGATGTAGACCATAGAGTGGAAACACGCCTGACTGTCAAAAATTCAACAGCAACTCTGAAGCTCACTAATTAATGATATACAGTCTTACCTGTGTAATCCTGAAATTCAAAGTGACAATACAAGGAATTTGTGCCAGACCACTTTCTGGCACAAAGCAGTTGTCAAGCAACCAGTCAAGAAGCTGCAAGATGCAACTGCTCTGGACCAACAACTAGTACCCATTAGTCCACCTGTTATCAGTCTATACTGAGCTAAGCTAACAATAAGCTGGATTGAGCTTCACTGAACTGACATTCAGACAGTATCATTCTTCTCATCTTGCTCTCCGACCAATTAGAAACAACTTCTTGAAATTCTAATACATTCAAAGCATGTGGAGACCAAAAAGTCAAATTGTGCCTGTAAAACTCTTCAGAGTTTCGTGTTTGTTTATTAAACCATTGTCACACTGACATCACCCTCTCTTTGCAGCCGAGCTCGGGGACTACGATCCAGAAGAGCACCCATCAGACTACATCAGAGACTTCAAGCTGTTCCCTAAACAATCCCTCAAACTGGAGAGGAAGATTATAGAAATACACAAGAACGAGCTCAGGTGTGTGTGTATGTCTGTCTGTCTGTGTGTGTGTGTGTGTGTGTGTGTGTGTGTGTGTGTGTGTGTGTGTGTGTGTGTGTGTGTGTGTGTTTGTGTTTGTTTGTCTGATGGGGTTCTTTGTTGTCTGCAGTCACATGGTATACAGTAATTTTTACATCAAACCCTCCCTGGGGTTGTTGGTGTTTACTTGTATTATCATAGCAGCTCATGAATGATGCTGTTAGGTTTGTGACCGTCACACTTACAACGATTATGGAACATCAAAGACAAATCCTTCGTTTCCTTCAGCACAGAGGCAGATCATGCGGAGTGCCCTCTGTTGGTCCATCAGACAGGATTAGCAGCATGTAGATTAATAGTGAGCCTAGATGGAGACTTTAGGTGGTTTACAAATGAGATGTTGTGGACTCTTTGTCTGGGCCTGGCTGTTCATTTTCATAGGCAGGCACTTCTTTGCTGTGTTTTTGCATGTAGACAATTGGCTCCTTGGCTCTTACCATCGTAGTTCACAGAGACACAGTTAAAATTATCACCAATATGTGCTGCTATGTAAACATAAAAACACCTCTTATTAACCACAAATACAATTCTGTTAACACAAACACCATTTTGACATAATGAAATTATTCACTAACAGCATCTGCATTTTGAGTGTGAATTTGTGGCAACATCAAAAGCAATGTGGACACTTTCAGTTGGCTTCCTCAAACTGACAGACTGGAAGTGACCTGTGTCCTCAAGTAGGTCTGTCTGACGCTGTGCCTTGAAGGCATCACAGCATGTAACAACTATCTATTCCATGCACACAGGCATTGTGGTTTCCACTCATAGTCTCTGAAGAAGTATTTATTGTCATCAGTTTAGAACAGGTTCTTAATATCAGGGTTGTGTTTTTAGTTTGAGATTGAAACTGAGAAAAAAGATGAGACGATGGTAGTAATAAACTACAGTTCAGTCTCAGCCTGCAGTTGGTTGTTTGTAAAAACAATAATGGGAAATAGATCATCTTCAGACTTTAAGTGTCCTTTTGGCCTCATGGAGAAAAAGGATCAATCAAATCAACACAGAGACATTCAAATCTACTAAATATCAACTAAATATTAAAAGCCACTTATTGACATAAAGAATTAGCTGACTTGTAAATGAACCTCTCCTCTTTCTCAGGGGTCAGTCTACTTCTATTGCTGAGTTGAACATGCTCCAAAGAGGTCACAGCCTGGAAACGTATGGAGTCGACCCTCATCCATGCAAGGTAACGTCATGTGAGAACGCACTCACGTAGTCTGTCTGTGATATCCTATGCTGCTGACAAGCTCCTCTGATCAAAGTCATGCAGATCTCTGGCACAGTTTGTTCTCTATGCCTCAGTCATTCACACGTCATTCACACGAGTCATGGTAGAGGGCCTTTGTCATAAAACATTCAGGGTTCCTCTTGCCATTTTAATGACACGGACTGTATTTGAGTGCATTTGGTTGACTTATAGCCAGTTATAAACAAGCACACATTTTTCACTCATACTTGTCCTCTGGAGAAACATTTTCTTGTTATAGTGAAGACACTGAATACAGCTATAACATCTAACTTAAACTAAACTAAAAGTTATCTTAGCACTTTGCTTGTTCGCCCTTGACTTGCATATAAAAGAGACAACCATACACAGCATTTACTTAACTTTCAACCTTTTTAACAAAGCTGAGAGGTCACCAGAAGATGAACAAAGGATGTGACATAAAAAATATGAGTTAAAGAAGGTCAACTTTTATTTGTCTCTGGCAACATGATCTCAACGATCATGATCAGTGAATTCAATAATCTTATTGATTGGTCAGAAGTAGCTTCGTGTAAGAGTGTCTTTATTTTTTCACCACATACTGTAGGTCCTGCAATATCCCTGGTTTTATTTACTTTTTTGCCACTTTGGTTCCTGATATGGTACAAAGTGTTTGTCCTGATGTTTTTTATCAAATATTGTGATAGATGGAAAAATATAAATCTGATTAAAAAGCACTATTTTGCAATCCGCTATTCTGTTCATCCTCGGCCTAGTCAGACTGCGAAATATGGAACCCGTCCCATGAACAGTCGAGTCAGCTTCGCAGATTAACAAGATAATTCTGTCTGCTGGAGAGGATCCCCTTTATCTGCTCAGCTCGTGTCAGTGGGTTTCTTTTTCATTTGGTTTGCTGAAACTGAAAAGCATCAAGCGCACACATATCTCTGAAGATCAAGTATCAAAAGTAGCAAGCAAGGAAATATGGGGAGCACAGAGAGTCACAGAGAAAGAGATTAAGAAAGGCACTTTATCAGAAGGCGAGGGCAGTGACGTGGGGGAGTGACAGCAACATATTGTTTTTACACTGTCGAGCTGATAAAGGTTTTATTGTATATTTGTTGACCAAACTGAGTCTACCTGCTCAGTATTTTCTTTCCTTGTTCTTGATGCTCATTTCAACAAATTGGAGGTTTGACATTTGAAACAGACAGGTGATTTTGTGTAGGTGTCATTACCATGGTGATTATTGATAGCCCACTTGCCTCCCTGCTGTTTAACAAACCATATGACATGATGCCGCATGCTGCCTCTCACACCACATGTGTTTGTGTGTTTGTGTTTGCAGGATTTCACAGGCTCAACAGCATTCCTCGGGTTCACAGCCACAGGTTTTGTTGTCTTCCAGGGAAACAAGAGGATCCACCTCCTCAAATGGTAAAAAAAAAGAAAAAGATAAATAAAGAATGGGTCATCAATCATTTCTCATAACATGTGGTAATTGAAATAAAAAAATGAGTTTCTATCAAATCAATCTAATCAAGAAATGTCAGCGATCGAATTTACTACAGGAGCACTTTGTTTGTCCACAGGGGGCGCCAATAATAATAATAATAATAATGATAATAATAATATTAATAATAATACATTTGATTTTGGGTGCCTTTTAAATCACCCATGGTCACCTTACAGATAATATAAACATTCATCATTACACATCATAAAACAAACAAACAAACAAACAAACAAAAAGTAATTAATAAAAACTAAAAACTAGTGAAGTGCAGAGAGTCCAGTTAGAGTGAATATGCCAGTTTGAACAGGTGAGTTTTGAGTTTGGATTTGAATGATGTTATGGAGTCTGACTGTCTTATGTGTGGAGGGAGGGAGTTCCAGAGTCTGGGTCCTGAGCAGCTGAAGGCTCGGGCACCCATGGTACTCAGGCGTGACGGTGGAATTGTTAGTAGTCCAGCAGAGGTTTAGCGGAGGGAGTGGGAGGGAGTGTATTCATGAAGGAGGTTGCGGAGGTAAGTGGGGGCCAGGTTGTGGAGAGCTTTATAGGTGAGGAGAAGGTTTTTATAGTGAATGCGGTATTGTACAGGGAGCCAGTGAAGTTGGATAAGAACAGGAGTGATGTGGTCAGATGTTCTGAATGAGTTGCAGTCTGTTGATGAGTTTGGTGGGGAGTCCGGTGAGGAGGGCGTTGCAGTAATCAATACGGGAAGTGACAAATGAATGAACCAGGATTTCTGCTGGATTGGGACAGTGATGGGCGGAGTCTGTAGATGTTGCAGAGGTGGAAGAATGCAGTCCGGGTGATGTTTTGAATGGGAGGTGCGAATGAGAGGGTGCTGTCCAGAATGACGCCAAGGCTCTTGATTTGGTGGGAGAAGGGTACAGGGAATCTGTTGATGATGATGGGTGGGGCTGGGATGTGTTGACATTTGGTGAGGGCGGATTTTGAGCCAAAATCAACAGAAACTCACATTTTCACACAGGAGCTTTAAGCAGACAAATAAATAGCAAAAATGACTATATGTACCTCTCTTCAGCTTTAATAGTGTAGAATGAATGTTAAATTATAAGAAATTAAGTATAAGAAGCTCTTAGTTGAGCTTAACTGCTGTACTTAGAATACTGTAAAGGGTAACTTTGCACCCTTGTTTTCAACCACAAATGGTCAAACTTATTCTACACAGTTCTACATGTCGAGTAGGTTTCAATTATGGTCCTGGATCTTCTTTAATCTCCTTAAAAAATGTCTAAAAATGTAATTCTTTGCAGGAATGATGTGAGCAAGCTGAAATTTGAGGGGAAAACCTTTTACGTCATTGGGATTCAGAAAGAGGTGAGTGCAGCGTCCTCCTGCATGAACTGTCTCCTCTAAAGGGTAAAAGTGAAAGGCCAAAACATCCTGTGTAGTTTCCTCCATGGATCATTAATCATGATGTCTTGTACTAAAATGAAGCATGCCTCTAATGTTCATACAGTTGTGCTATTTTGGAGGAATCAAAAGATCATGACTTTGAAGTAAATGTACACAAGGACTCTATGTATTGCCTTTACTCTCTGTCTCCTTCTTCTCTTCATGTGTAATGGTTACATCAGATGAATGTGCTATACAGTTCTGTCTATGTAATCCTGTCCACCATCAGACACACTATATATGTGGGTGTGTGTGTGTGTGTCACTGTTTCAGATCTCCTTAACAGGCAGGATTCACTGTAACAGGATGGTGGGTGTGTTACGACTAACCGCCTCGCTCACATTAAGTGTCCTCTGTGGCCCAAATCTGGGACTCCTTCAATACATCTACGCCAAAACATGTTCAACATGTATGACAAATATGCTTGATAATGACACATAAAGCAAACAGTAGCTTGAAATGCAGGTTTCTTGCATTTGGGACACAGGTTTCATTTGTACGCTCATGTTTGTCGTTGAGTCTGGAGCTTTGGTAGATTCTGAGCAGTGGTTATGGTGCTTTAGCTTCATATGTTTGCAAACCATCATATCAACCAGACTTGTTCTACTCACACATTCAACATCATGAACTTACATAAAAATGGTCTTTACTTAAGCTAGAGCCAGGTTGCTCTTTAATCTACCAATCAGCCAATCAATCACACAATTCCCCTCTTAAATCCAGAGGCTCAAACCAGCTCTCTCATCTCTGCTTAACCTGTCAGTCTGTCTGCCTGTTTGTCTGTTTGTCTGTCTGGTGGCTCATGAGTGGCTGAAGATGCAGTTTGATCTTTTTGTTTCTGTCTCTTCTCTCTGTGTGTAAACATAGTCATCAATGGTGAGTAAAACAAGTAACAATAGAAGCACAGTAAATTGTTGTACTGAAATCCTCAAATTGATGCCTCTGTCCACAGCCCTGCCCTCACCTCACTTTAAAACTGGGGGATCTTTAACTCATCTTTACTGTGTTCATTATTTGGTTGTTCAGTGTCGTGGGTGTCTTTTTGTGTCTTTCTTTTTTTAAACACGTTTTATGTCAGCTCATTCATTGTATAAAGATTATTTGATATTGATTTAATTAAAGGAATTTAATAACTGCATAAGCAAATAAGATTCACCACAAAGCTTCATTATTGTTGCTCATAATTAGAGATGCTCAAAACTGATTTTGTTTAGCCGCTACTAATTACTAATTATTACCTGCTCCTGATGGCTGTTCCACTAAGATTGTCGCTTTTTTGTTTTACCTTTGTGTATCGAACAGAAGATGTCCATACTGTGTAATTTATGATAACTTGACATGTAAGAAAGGCTATGAAGTGGTTAGCAAAGATGGATTTTCCTATTCTATACACACCAATTCTACTCAGAGGAGGGAGAGAGAAAAGAGAAGAGAAAATCAAAGTTCCTCTGACATTGACATTTTATTTTTACTTTAACATTGAAAAAAAAAGTATACAATAACCATGTAACTTAGAATCAACATATTTTGGCTTTTATAGATAATTTTAGCTGAGAATTTGGGTTCATTATTTTGAAAAACTGTCAAATCAGACATGTAAATCTGCTAAAGAAGAAATCAACTGACATCATATATCAAACAGGCATGTCAAGAAATGAAACACAGGTAGTGCATCCATCAAAACAAAATCAAAGCAATGTTAAAATCCTCTTCAAGCCACAGAGGCATTCAACTAAGCATTCTTACTGGACTGACATCAGAAGTCCATATGTACTGTATGTGATAAAACCAAAATCCCTGATGTTGTCGATCAGACTGTGAATGTGTGAAGGCCAGATCAAACAGGGACAGGTAGGACTACATCTGCAAAGTATAGACTTCAGGGACCATCCTGAGGTCATATGTGCATTATCTGACAAACTTGAAGCTTGTTAATCTATAACTCATGTTTTCATCCTGGTTGTGTCTTTGTCTTTTGTGTGTGTGTTTGTATGTTTATGTGTAAATGTATTTTATCATTTATGTGAATATTTGTCATTGTGTTTTATCAGAGCTTGAGTCCTCCACCATGTGGCAGGCCACTGCATGACTTCACTCTTTACCCTCACTAATGTTATTAAATCTGGAACACATTAACTTAACTGTCCCACTTTGAACTGATAGCTATGTTAAATGGCTTTTTTATTGAAGCACATGCTGAAAATGTCTTTTCAACCACACTTTAATTATTCGGATGGTCAATTTAAATCGCTTTTAATGTTTAACCACGAAGAGCCGTAGCTTGCAAGATGGTATGTTGGTTGAGGTATTCACAAACCAGTTATTGCTGTAGTCTTTATGCTGTTTTCACTCTTAAAGACTTTGTGTTGTACTGGAACAGAATGATGAAATGTCACGTCATGCTCTCAGAGCTCTTTTGCATGTCAGCCAAAGTGGGACCAGAGACCGTTTTGTAAATAATATTTAAACATGCAGTTCTGGTACCTGCACACACATGACTACAGCAGCACATGTGTGCGAATCACTACCAAAATAACTGATATGTGACACTGAGGGGGCTGAGCAATATTGCTGACTTCAATGATGCAAACTACATCAGTGCAACACTCTAAACTGAGAGGGCTTTTTCTCTGATAAGCTCATGATTCGTATCTTTCCCTTTTATATAATTATGACTTATGAGTATGTCTGGCCATGGTTGTTACTATTTTACAGTACATCCCTCTCATGATATTGATCTCTCCTCTCTCCCTCACCCTCTTCCCTTGTAAAGCAGCATTGATCTGGTATCTCGTATTACCAGACACACAGGAGTGAAAACCAGACATTTACAGGAATATATCCATCTTCTTCCTTGTCCATAAAAACTCATGTTCTGCAGGCTACAAGCTCTTTTACTGCTGAACACTGTGGCCGAATCACTATCTGTCCTACATCCTGCTAAGCTTACCACTTTGGGTCTGTGGGTCAGCATTTTGCACAGCTCCCTCTCCTCGCGTTCAGCACTTCTCTTGTCCTTATTCACACATTTTTTTGTGTCTATTTTAAAGATCTCATTTCTCATCCTCTTTGTCTCTCTCCTGTTTTTATCCTTTTCTGTAGAAGAAACTGGTGTTGACATTTCACACCTCAACCCCTGCAGCGTGTAAGCACTTATGGAAGTGTGGGGTGGAGAACCAGGCCTTTTACAAGTACGTCTGCACACACGCACACACAGTAACAGACACACACTGACTTATTCAGAACATGTATTGAGCTGTTGTTGACTTTAGTCAGACTGTGCAGCATTTTTACCTCCCAAAATGTCCCTTCATCAGTAAAAATTTAATATTTCTAGATAGAATTTTTTTTAATTGATACATATCAATCCAACATTATCATCCTTTCACCTTATTTTCCTTTCAAATGTGGCTCTGCTGTAATCTGCTGCTGTTCTCACTGTGGAGCAGCTGATCGCTCTGAGGCCATTGCGCTCACTATTGACTGACTATTGACACTGCTGGCGTGTCAAGAATGGAAACAAGCTCGGGGTGAAGGCGAAAGTGACAGAATAGAGACATCATTTTTTCCACAGTCAAGGTCGCCATAGGGTTGTGCGCAAACAGAATGAATAAGCTCTTTGCCTCAGTCAAGGTTCAGTGGGGATATGAGCAAAGCAATTTGTTGTGCTTGATATTCACACAGTGGCAGTTGTCAGACTCATGATCCCACTCAGTGTGTGTGTCAAGTATCAAATATAGAGTTTAAAAAAGACTAACTGTTCCTCACTCTCCTATCTTCTCCATTTAACACCTTGAGACTATTTGCTGTTATATTTTATGGCAGCTGCTGTTTCCAAAGTAAAGAGTTAACCATCATTCTCAACTTGTAAGCCAACAAGTAGAGCTGAAACAATAATCTGAGCAGGTTCTTAGCTCATCAATGGATTAGAACTGATCGGCTATCGTCTGATGACTTTGTAGCCTCTGGGAGCATCAGCCAACATTTTGGGTTTAGCTGGCTACACCAACATTTTGGTGAATCATTGTTAAATGTCTGTCATTTGGCTGTGAGATTTTATAACGGTGGATAGCATTAAACCCATTTTGCTCTCTATGCAGTATGTTTTCTCAAATGCAGCCAATCCTTGCTGAAGTGCTAGAAGAATACTATATGAACAAACTGAATAATCCTCAATAAATTTGATAGTCTTTAGTTGGTCATGGCCTCTGAAATTCAAGAACTTCTGCTTTTACCCTCTTCACAATCAACAAAACATATGTTTTGCACTGGTCAGACTAAAGAAAAGATTTAATAATGTAACAATGGGCTCTTTGAAACTGTAATGTGCACTTTGAACAATTTTCTAATGGTTCATATAGGCACAAGGATCAATCAGTGGGTGAAAATATAAACCCTCTATGAACACAAGGGCAACTGCACCTTTCTGAGGAAAACTGTGGTGCACAAACAAGCGCCATGAAACAGGATTGCCCTCAGGCCTCAAACAGATGTCATTTTTTGACTCTAAAAAACTGGGAGCATAACCTCAGAATCTTTAGAAAATCATGTCTGTGAACTTAAAGACTCTCTGGAAACTAAGTGGACTTTTAATTAGTTTCTTTGGAAAGTGTGAGGGAATGATATGAGCCTACATGAAAGGACTGTGAAGTGTGCAGTGTGAAGGAGCAGGGTGGAAAGGACTGTTGGCGGTAAACAGCTGGTGAAGCTTAACGTGGAGGAGACGAGGTTTGACACGATGTGGGGGCAGCATTATACTTCACAGTGCCCTTCCTCCTCCAGACTGTCAATCACTCTGAAGGTCCACCTCTCTCTCTTTACTTCAGTCCTTTGGTTCACACATACTCTTTAAAACACATTTTAGTTTTAACATTTGATTTTCTTTAACCTTATTTAGTTTATATTTAATTTGTCACTTCACTAAACCAGTTCTCTTCACACGTTATGCCATGGTGGTTAAAGTATCAGCCCAACAGCTTACAAAAGGAAGAAAGTTATAAAAGCTTTCTGATAGGCCGTGTCTCTATAATCCTGGATATTGACTCCTTAATGACATCGGCTCATGTTTCTCTTAGAGGCAGAGGAGGAGGGAGGGAATGTCATCTCAGATGTCAGACAAGCATCAGAGCAGCTTAATCAAATCAAAGTGAATTGAGTTTGTAAATGGCAGCCAAGCCGAGCTTTGAGAACATACGGCCTCGCTCTCTCTCGCTCTCTCTCTCTTACTCACACACACATGGGGTAGAGGCATGTGTGTATGTGTTTACTCTGGCACCTTCTCTGCTGCTCTGCATGATAAATGATCCTGAACCAAACATAAAGGTTTGACCTAGAGCTTTAAAACACACCTTGAAACATCCTCTTTTGTTTACCAAGAGGCTAATCTGTGCACTGCAGACCACGCACCAGTGGTGCTTTACCTCAAAGAACATTAAAAACATGATGTAAGAAGGGTTAATGTCACACCCACAGACAGACACTCACAAGCCTGAGTGGGTCTGTCTTTGTTCTGCTGATTCTTTGTAATAATGACATTTTTCTGTCTCTATTTCCCTTCCTCTGACAGGTGTGCAAAGTCGAGTCAGATAAAGACAGTATCCAGCAGCAACATCTTCTTCAAAGGCAGCAGGTTCAGATACAGGTGAGATGGTTTTCAAGTTAGTTTTCATGAGTGTGGGCAGACTTTTTTGAAACAGAGAGAAAAGTGACAATATAGGAGATGAGTAGCATGAGTTCAAGGAAAGCAGAGACAGAAGAAAGTTGAATCAAATGAAAGAAAGTGGTGCAGAGATGGAACGAATGGTGGCCAGGGAGATTCAAAAATACAAAGTCAATTTCAAACACTTAAAAGATTTTATGCAAATGTACTCACAGTTCTCCAGCAGGTCAACTTTTAATCAAGCCAGAGATATAAGTATTGATTTCAGTCATTAGCAGCAATACATGAATGAAATCCACTACAGTTACTCTGAAATTTAAGATACTTTTACTCTAACTTGAGATATTTGCACACCACATGTGCAGATACTTCTTGATATTCCATCAACACACTACACATTCAAATACTTGTTCTCCCCTTAGTGCATCACGACCTGAATCCAGCTCTGTCTCTGTGATTTACTGACCTTAATATTAGAGGAAAGCCTCTACATGAATCCTGTTTGAAGCCGTGTATTCCCAGATCCTCCTCTCAGACAAAGCTCTTTACCAGCCTCACACTTCAGTTGACTCCATTTCATCTGCTCGCCAAAGCAGTCTAGCTTAAGGGCTCAGTGATGATTAACAGCATACAGTGGAGTTTGTTCTGAAATATGGGAATTGGATGTTTGTGCACATGCAAACAGGAGAGAGATTTGTGGCTGTCAAATGGAGGCAATTCTCCGAAAGCAGAGTAGATCAGATCTTTGTCAGACTTGTGTTAGACCAGCCGATAACTGTTCATCATACTGTATTTCAACAAACTGCTGGCAAGCATTTTTCAGAAATAAAGCACACATAGCCCTCGAAGCCTACTCCTCCAGATGTTTCATTTCAACATATAACTTATGACCTAACCATCAATCTCAGCAACAATAGACTAATGGGTGGGCTGGTGGAGCCTGCTGGCTTCAAACAGAGCGGTCAGAGTCCAGAAACGCAAACCGCCCAACAATCAGACTAATGGAGCTACAAACCCTGCTGACAGGAAACAGCCTCCTCAGCTGCACAGAAAAAGGTCTGATTATGAGCAGAAAATATAACACAGAGGAAAAAATATGTATGTTACTACGAAGACAGAGGCTTGAAAGTTGGTGTCAAAGTTTAAACACACACACACAAAAAAAAAACTCAAGAAGTCTAGTTGATCATACTTTTTTAGACTTCAAAAACAACCTCCGTTGTCATATGTTGCTGCTTCTGAACCCATTATTCAGTCTGTGCATTCCAATAATTATTTTGTTGCTGATTTAAAGATTTCTTTAAAACTTTGTTTATCTATACACGTTATGGAGAACCTTAGTCATGCAAAGGTGATCATATTGGCTTGTGCACTTAAGATGTTATCTTGAGCTCACAAGAAAGTTATCATATGCGCAAACATTATTGCTCTGTGTGCACAAGAAAAGGTAACAGTTTTTATCTTGTGCTCACAAGTTATTGTCTTGTGTGCAAAAGATAAATATTTTGCTCTAAAAGGTTATGATCTTGTGCCCAAAATTTGCTGTCTTGTGCAAAAGATGAAAATGATCACCTCACTTTCGGAGCTCAGTGATCTTTAATAAATTACAAGGATGTATAAATTACATTTTTTTTTTATAGTTGTATCATTTTTACCATTTTTCCTTAATGTTTTTTCTCTCCCTGTTAAAGTGGAAGAGTAGCAAAGGAGGTGATAGAAGCCAGCTCTAAGATTCAGAGAGAGCCACCAGAGGTGCGCAGGTAAGACAAATTTTAATTCACCTGCACTCACATCATTCAAAATGTTGCTGCTGATGGTTTTTGATTATTTATACTGATGTAACTCTATTAGTGAGTGTTGTCACATTGGAAAATCAAAGTATCCTTCACTATGCCTTCAATAAGCAAAAAGTTGTGATGACAGTTGATGTTTGTGTTTTCAGAGCCCAGTTTGGTCAGAGTCGGAGCTTTAACTCTCTGAGCCATAAAAACCTCATCATGAACATGGAGCCGCTGGTACCCGCACTGCCCTCCACCAATGAGTACGAGGAGACGGCCACAGACAACGGTAGGATGTTACTTAACAAACATACACACACACACACACACACACACACACACACACACAAACACACACACACACACACACACACACACACACACACACACACACACACACACACACACATACCCTTCTGTCACAGACCCCCTGGGAAGTCATATGGGGTCTTCCTAGTGTGCAAAGACGCTCATGCACCAGTGTCAGACGGAAAGCGTTAATTGAGCAGCTGATGCTCCCATTCCTCCATCACTCTTGTCCCCCGGAGACACCAAACGCAGCACTCTAAAAATACCCTTCCCATGATGCTCCCTGAGTATACCACAATGTGTGCTTGTGTGTGTGTCTTTATGTCCCCATATCTTTGACTTTGTCTGAGTTTTACGAAGGACAGTAGACTTTGTGTTTGACAGAAACAGACTCATCTTCTGCTATCATGAGGGACAGGTCAATTATCCTTACCGTGTGTGTGTGTGTGTGTGTGTGTGCGTGTGCGCCCGCGCCCGCGCGTGCATGCAATTTGAATACAAGCGCTCAAATAGTGTGCATTATGTCACTTCTCCTTTATGTTTTCTTTTGTTTTAAGAATTATTTCCTAGCTTTTCTTGCACTGTAGGGTTTTCTTTTGTTATTCATTTTATCATCAAAGGGACATCATCATGTAGGCAGTGATAGTGAATGAAAATAAGCGCTTTGAAAACAAGTTTCAAGATTAAGAAAGTCAAACATCAAGCATTGGAGTATATCAGATTTGCCATAAATGTTATGTTTAATAAACAAAACAATTAAGCAATAGTTTATTTCACGAACTTCGTATTTTCTAATAACACATTTATAAATTCCCAAGTAAGTATCTATTTATCAATTAATCGACAGAGTTTGTTCCCCCTTCATAGTTAATATGTATGCTTGGCCATTGACATATTCACCATGTCATGTTGTTTTGAGCTGACTTAAAGACTCTATTGGTTAAGCTCCCAACTATAAAGAATCAATCTATTAAGAATCTCTTTCCCCATGATTATCATCCCAATATTAACGTCCTCTATGGTAATGTTTCCCAAGAACATTTAGAATTAAAAGAGGTGCATGTATTTATAGCAGTGAGGTGCAAATGAGGGTGATCCATCAGCTGACCTGTTGACACCTGGCTCAGAGCTGGTCTTGGATCATTTTTGGTCCCCATGGGAGAGAAGAGGAGAACGGTTAAGTTATGTGAGCAGCAGCAAGGCCGTCCATTATGACCCAATGAAGCCGCAGCAGTGTGGCTAAGATTATAATGACTTTTCCTCACAACACAACACAGTGACATTTCCTAAATGGCTTTATTTGAGTGTTATTGTTGTATATTAAATTTCTCTGTGTTGCCATTCCTGATACTGAGCATTACAGCATTTTTATCTGACTGAAAGATCTATTTAATCATCTTATCAGAGAAGAGCACAGGGTAAGGTTCAGTGCATGAGTGCATGAATGTTTTTATGAACTCAGCCAGTTCCATGGCTTTAACAGCTATACAGAGGGACTGAAATGTGTAAATCTAAGATCTGAGGTTCACATGTTTCACACTACCCAAGCTGAGCCCATGAAGAGTGATGTCCTCCTCTGTCCATGCCACTGACTTATTGCTGAGGTTTTCAGTCTTTGTTTTTTAAATCCCCTCCACACCTCACAGCACACAAACCTTTATGCTTTAACAGGATCAAGCCCCTACTCTGTGGATACCTTACTCCTACTCTCCATCATGTCTCCCTCTGTCCCTCCTTACTCCCTTCAGCCTCACACAGTGACCTGCCTGATGCTCTTCAGACCTTCACACAAGTACAGTACAATCATGCCGTTGTGCCATCACTCTCTTCATATTGCTGATTTACTTTTCTCTCTAACGCCTCCTCTGACAGAATTTACGGTCATCCCCCACTCGCTTTCTCCACCTCTCCTCCTCTGTCTGTCTCTCTCTCATCTCCTCTCCTCACCCCATTAAGAAGAAAATCAATTCTTCTTGGCTCAGGGTCAAAGAGTTGCAGCATTAAGCATCTCGCCTGTCTCGGATGGTTAGTTTGGGAGGGGCAGGAGGTGCTCATCGAATCAAAGGCCTCATGCACCACTGACAGGATATAGGCTGAGTAATGACAGCCTGTCTCCTACTGCAGCTCCTCACACTGTGTGTTGTAACTCAATGAGAGAGAAAACATGTTGGTTGTTAGTTATTTTAAAAACTGTTGAACCATGCAGCTAGCATTTTGAAAATTATTTAAGCATTGGAAAACTGTGGCACTGACATTTGTTTTCTCATTTTGCCTTTTATTGCAATTCCTGATATATTCTCTGAAATCATAAAAGTCAATAGTAAACCCTGAATTACTATGAGTTAACTCAGCACTCATACTGTTGCCTCAGTTATATGAATACATTGACTGTATATCAAAATGGACACCACACCTACATGCTCTTCCCGTTGTGAGATGTTAAGACAAAATACTCAGTGGATGCTGACATATTGTGCTGGTTGACCCAAGGCATGTGCAGAAGTGGTCTGACTGGTGGAGCAGTGGGACTGACGTCAGACCCTTTCCAATAACCAAAACATGCATTTGTCTTACTGATATAATCGACAGAGATCTCTCAGGTCGGTACAGTCTACAGCAGAACAGATTCTTGTGGTGATCTGAAGCAAACACTCATGGTCATGCAAAGTTCAATGATTTGTTTGTTTGTTTTTTGTCAGTGTTTTTTGCGTTCTCTCTCACTGTTCCCCCTTTACTCTTAAAAACCCATAAGGAATGCTGCACAAGACCACATTTGTCAATACAGCTTTCAATCACTCATCAAATACCAAACTAAATCTAAACCTCCAATACAAATGAACACCTAAAATAAATCTGCATGATAAGATTTAAATAGAATGATATAAAGCATGTCTGGGAAAAAATTGACATGTATTATAATTTTCTCGTTTCACCCATGTTCCATCTGTTATAATGGAGGACATGGGCTTCAAGGCCTATACTGCAGCCAGACCTAACATGCTGTATGTCATTTCTTGTATGCGCCCTTTCAATTTGATTTTTTTTGGCAAACAGCGGAGTCCCCCCCATGCTGGTCGTTTTAACAAATACAATGTTTGGCCACTTAGGTATCAGATTCAGTTTGAAACTCAAGGCCAAGCTCCCTTTTTAAAGTTAGGTGTAGGAAGCTGTTGCAAATGTTTAGTTTGAAGGAGCAATAAACCTAACTTAACAGAGAGCATCAAGATGTGATTAAACATATAAACAGAAATAATGATGCAGACCTTTGTGAAGTTTTGAGAGGTTTAGAGTGAATTTCAAGACAGCACTACTTTTTAATCTTTGTTTCCGATGTATGGAGAATGTGTGAATGTTGTAATTTCAGAAAAGTTTGAGAAATGTTTCTTTTCTTTTCTAAAAATGAGCAACAATTGGCCATGTGAACAGAGATTAAAACTTGAGAAGGTTTCCGGGGTCCCTCATTAGTCTGTATCACTTTTTGTTTGTATGGCCAAGTGCATCATCATGAATGCTCCAACAGAATCCCCTCTCTGTATGAGTAATTAGCATCTAATGTGTATGATGACAGGTCATCCAGTTCATCTAAACACTCACTGGTAACTGTTAGAAGGCTTCTGCCAGGGCTTCAGGATAAAGTGTCCTCGAGATACTCCAGGATCCCCGTCTAAATTCAGAGCACTAATCTGAGCGCTAAGAGGGGGAACAGGAAGCTGACCCAAGGTCAGTGATGACCTTGTTCTGTTTGCACAGCCTGTTCCCCTCTTATCTCCCCAAATCCCCCCTCTCTCCCTCTCTCACACACACTCACACTGTTAATGTTCGGTTAAGGCTATGGCTTGTGGATATTTCATGGGATTTGGACTTCATATTCGTGTATCACATTAGAGGCGTTATGCACACTCCTGCCATCCGTCATCACAACAAATGAGACCCTGTGAGTCATGTAACAAGTCTTCTTTTTTCCTCGAGCCAGCTGCTGCAAACTTCAATTCATATTCATGCAAGAATGTGTCCATTTACTGCCCTACTTACTTGTCTTTATTGATAAATCAGTTCAGAGGGATGTAATTGAATAAATGAAGTTTGTCTTTGTCTGTTAGTGTTGAAAAGAAACAACTTTCATGCAAAGTGAATTAGAGATGAATGCATCTGAGAGGAGGAGAAGACAGAGATAGAGTGCGACTTGCAGACAGGAACAGACAGCGATCCTCATCCCATCCAGGGTCAGGCCTGCCCCTCAGTAATCAGAGTTAGATTAGCTGCCCCTCTGCAGTCAGGACTACCTGGTTATATTTAGAAACTGCAGCTTTGGGCCTGATCCTCCTCTAATGCCCCTCTACTCTTTGTTAACATCGCTGACATTCACAGGAGGGTCCGCCATGTCTGTATATCAGAGAGAGAGAATGTGTCTGGGGCCTGTCTCTCACCATCTCTCCCGATGTGTATGTGCAGGCGTGTTTGTGCGTGTGTATTTGTGTGTGTGTGTGTGTGTGTGTGTGTGTGTATGTGTTTCATACACATCACAGCCTCTGAGCTCAGCTGGCAGCCTGGTCAGTTTGGGTGTTGGGGTCTTGTCCCAGACAGCTGGAGTGGACATTTGTAATCGGGCAAAGATATGGAGGTTCTCAAGCACAGAAGCAGCAGTGATGTTGGAGGCAGCCTCATGCAGAGCAGTTTGGACTTGGGAGTTAGCGACCAATCCAGCATGGGCAGGTCAGGGGCGCTGAGGCTCGACATGATCCCAGAGAGGCTGCAGGGTGAGGGAATGGAGGACGGACAGGCCGGGCCTCTTGAGGTTTTCCACCCAGGCGAGTCTCCAGATGAACGAACGTCGTCTGTTGTAGTGGCTGAGGCCTTGAGGTGCCAGGTGAAGATTACAACACGCCGCAGCCTGCATCTGCGTATAGCCAATCACACAGCCCGGGATGTTTATGTACGGCTGGTTGGACATGGGGGTCGCATCGCTGAGATCAGTGCCGGACTTCAGACAAAGACGCTGGAACAGAGTAAGACTGGGTTGCAAAGGCAGAGTTACGTATCACAAATACATTAGGAAACATACATGTTTAGTGTAGTGCATCTTTTGTTGTGCGTTTTTTTTGGCATTCAGCTTTAACGAAGTGTTAATTCCTCTGATGCATCAGTTGACAACTTGTGCACAGGGCTTCATCTTATATCTGTGTGGTGCAGCCTTGAACAATAATTAGAATATTAAGAGGTGAAATGTACAGTAAATATTTCAGCTACTTTAGCAGAGTTGTCATATTTGTTGTGGCAACCGTGTGCTGCAAACTGTCAGCGTAATCTGTCAAACATCCTGAGACTCTCAAGAGACCTCTTCAGCGTGTGTATGCGAGCGCTTGTGTGTGTGAGGGAGGGAGAGAGAGAGGGAGAGAGAGAGAGAGAGAGAGGGGAAGAGACTGATCGTATGCAGTATGTATAGACCTAATTTTGCTACGACTAAATATATTCAGTGTTATTCATGAAGAAACCGTGTAGAGCGTACAGATTGAAACAATCCATCAGCAGACAGTGTTTCCTGTCAGAAGTGTAAATACAGAGAAAAGGTAGCAGACAGATTTGTTGTAAATTAGCATTAGAAGCATTTTTTTTATATTTGATGGTAGATATTTGAACAGAAGTTCAAGAGAGCCGCTACAACACTGACTGATAAGCTTAATCATTGTGTGTTTCTGCTTTAATTACTAATTTCAAGGTTTTGTATTTGACTTTAAAAAAATGCTTGCTTCTTATTTATTATGATTTCAAACTTACTGTTTTAGTTGTATGTAGATATTAAGATGTAGTGTCACCTTGTTCTCACTTTAAGTCTTCTTGTTGTCGTAGCTCATCAAACCCAAGTGCCCTTGACCTGAAAGTGAATCCTCCTCAGGTTACAAAGGATGCTTTGCAGCTGATCCAGTTCTCTCACTTGAAACTGTGAAGGGGGATAAGTATTATTCTCTCCCAGTGAGAGGAGTGCATAAGAGGATACACTCTGTTGCACTGTAGAAACAGAAAACAAGCATATTTCAAAAGGGCTGCAGTCATTTGACTTCAGAGTTTGGTTAAATAATGCAGCTGGTAGAGAGTGCTTTAAGGAAAGTACGATTTTTAGGGGGATTTGGGTGAAACCTTTTTCCTAGTCCTGGTCATATTTGCACACTACAAATAAAAAGGTCCGCTTTTCATTCCAGCTGCACCAAAGGTGATCCCTCAAGTTTGACCCTAAAACTTAATATCACTCTCAAAAATGTAATTTAAGTAACGCTCGACAAAGTTGTAAGCCCTGAGATGTGCTGGGTTGACTCGAGGAAATTCGTGAAATTACCAGAGAGAAGAGCTGAGTAAACATAAAGTTACCAACAGCTCTCTGCTTGCTCGGTTGGATGGATAAATATACTCTCAAGGTATTCTGGTGACATGATGAGGTTGCATGAAGATAAATAGGTCTGTCAACACCTGCATAACAGGGAAAAACCCTGTGGCGTGTGAGTGTGTGTGTGTGTGTGTGTGTGTGTGTGTGTGTGTGTGTGTGTGTGTGTGTGTGTGTGTGTGTGTGTGTGTGTGTTAGGCACATTGATGCTTCTCTGGAATCTGGCACCTTGTGGCGTGAATCACTTCATCTATGGAGAGAGTTCTGTCGTAGCTAACAGGACAGAAGGGAGACAGTCTTACAAAAGTGAAAACAGCACAGAGAGCATGTTGTATGATGGTAAAAAGTGACTTTTGATTTATCACTGTTGACTTAAAATGAAATGAAATAACAAATTTTCTCCTTATGAGGTCAAGTTTGCTAACTCAGAGCACAATATGGACATTACTTCTATTAATTTTACAGAAACACAATAAACTTGTGCAATATAATGTTAGTAAGCTAAAGTTGTTAAACATCCAATGGGCTTCTGAGAAGCAAAATGAACATTTATTGTTCTTCATACTAGTCTATTTCAGTGATTTGAAGCATGACGATGAAGAGGTTTTGGGGACGAATACAACTTTTTGGAATTGAGTTTCCAAATAATCATCCAAATAATAAAGTAATACTGAATTTAAGGTTCTCTGGTGTGTTGAATGCTAGAAAGACAAAGGGACTTTACAGTACAGTTATAACTTTATTACCCTCTGTAAGTCAATGTGACTTCTCATTCAGAGATACCTTTTTTAATCAGTCTTTCTGGAGAAATAAAATTATGGGTCCTGGGTTAACCTTCCAGGTTTTCAGATTCACTACACCAAGGGTTTTAAGAGACTGAATCCTTTGTGGTTTTAACAGGTCAGCAGTTAGAGTTGTGAGCACAGAAAACACTGCACAAACTTCAGCTGATTCATGTTCCAATGTTATTGTAACTTCTTTTTCTATCTGTATCTCTAAAATTAATTCCTGTTTGCCTCATTTATTGTTTCTTAACTCCCTAGCTTTAGGCGAAGTCAAGACACTTCTAAGGAGTGCAGCCCTCCCTGTCGTGCTTTTAAATACAGCTCTGAAACATGTTCTGCTCTGTTTGTTATGGACGACTTAAAAATATTTACTTTGAATAAACAAAAATATTTGTGATTTCTCAAAAAAAAATAGAAAATCCTGAACTAAACAAATAAAGAGAACCAAATGTGCTGTTGATAAAGGCGCTGCTTCTAGGCATGCCCACTTATCATTATAGGTCACTTGGGGGTCAGAGCTGGCAAGAGCCCCCCTGAAAGGTCAAGTGAATGGGCCCTCCCAGATGTGGTTTCATACTTTTAATATCAATAAATGTGTGTGCTGTTTCTAATGCATAAACACATATTCAGGTCCAGCAGTCTTCGTGTCTGGGTGACTTTCATTCTGAAGGGCGTCCTAGCTACCTCTAGGTCAGTATCAGCGCTAGCTTCCTAGACAACACTGGACTCCTTGCCCTCGCTCTGATTAGCTTTTAGAGCTGACTGAAAAAAGCTTCTTAAAACATTATTGTTGGGTGAAATGCTCAAGCCAGCTCCCTGCTTTTATTGGCACCCTGACAAACCATTTAAAAAATAGGGGGTTTATATTATGAAACAAGCATTTTACTGAAAAATAATGTGTATTTTAAGATGCATTTTAGTTGCCTTAACAAGTAGTTACAAGAATTTGGTTTGGAAATAACATTTTGCTATCACTGATTCAATTTTCCCCCATTTCTCCTCTTATGAGAGGCCTTGATCCTGGGCATGATGCATGTCAATCACAAGGATGAATAATGAACAAACACCGATTTAGATTCACGTTCATATGGACAGGAAATATAGATTTGCCTGTAAACCCTTATCTTAATGACTTGAAACAGTTTCGTTTCGCTGTTGTCATTGGCTGTTGGCCAATACACTCGGGGTTTGATCTTCTACCATCTTTTTGTGCATCAAAATCATCTAAATTGTTTTTTCCTTATGAATTTCTATTTTGTTACACTTCAGTCTTGCTCTGTATTTGGAGAGCAGCTTTGTACCGTGAGATTAGTTATGATCAATGCAGGCTTTAAGTGGCCAAGCCTGATGCAATATTTTCGCACAAGTTACAACTAGGTTCTTGTATTTTCCCAGATTTGCCTTTTCTGCATTGTTTTGTTCCTCTCTAAGTTTTCTCTTCCTCCTTAGTTTTTTAGTTTAGTCCCCCTTTCTCACTGAGTTCTTCCACTCGTTGCCTTATCACTGACTCTGTTTCCATGGTAGCTGTCACCGCTCTCTCCTCAGGTTTTCCGCTCCCGTCCTTTGTGTCTTTTAATTTTCCTCAAGTCATTTTTGAATCAGTTGGCATGGTAACTGATTAGTCAGTTTGGCCTTGAGTTTCCGTGGTGATGTCTCTTTTGATAAATTGATCAAAATATCTCAACCTTTCTCTCTAAGCCGTGTGCGAGAACGGAGAGGTTATACAATCTAAAAACCTCAGAATTGTTGTTGCTCTTTGAAGAACAGAAATTTGGTTGAGGTTTGACTCTTCAGCTCATGTATGCCAAGATGAAAGAAGTAGTTTTAGTATTACGCCATGAGACATCCTACTCTAAGTCCATCAGAGTGTGTGTGTGTGTGTGTGTGTGTGTGTGTGTGTGTGTGTGTGTGTGTGTGTGTGTGTGTGTGTGTGTGTGTGTGTGTGTGTGTGTGTGTGAGACCAGAAAACAGAATCTGGATTAGAGAGGTGTCGACTGGTTTAGTCATTCGTCACTGGACACATACCACCCAGCTCCTGCATAATCCACAGCAGGAAGAAAGCTGAGCCTGTTTTTAACATTAAAACACATTGAAATACACACACACACACACACACACACACACACACACACACACACACACAAACACACACATACGCACGCACACACACACACACACACACACACACACACACACACACACACACACACACACACACACACACACACACATATACAGGCGTTTATTTTTAGATTCATCATGTGACCTGAGGCATCAGGGATGTTGGACAAACTCATCATTAAGTCAACACCTCTTCATTTTCAAACACACACACACATAGGCACGTTCAGTTGTCAGGCTGTGTCACATCAGCAGGAATCGCTGCTACGCTGCATTACTTTGACTGATTTGTTACCCTTACAGAGATAAAGCACATGTACATCAGTCTGCCGGACACATTGACAGTAAAAACGGTGTCATTAAGTTCATCAAACGCCTAAATGGTCTTAGAGTTAATTTCTTCTGCCAGGATCAACAGAATCTATGCAGCGAGGATGGGACATGAACCCAGAGCTAAGCGGATAATTACATTTTAATATGCAACCAAATATGCAACTACTCTTAGTCTCAACCAATAGTATAAATAGCATCATATTTTAAGAGTTAAATTGGCACCCATTGAGCACAATATCTGATTATAATTTTCTCTCATAGCACTGGATGATACCTGTTGATGCTCTTTTCTTTGGAAATACATGCACGCCATCATGTGGCCAAGATCCTAAACTGCAGCAGGAATGCAGAAAGAGTCCATAAAACAATTATAGACAGGAAATACATTTTGGCTTTAACTCTGCTTCTTTTTATATTTGGAAAAAAGCAGTTATAAAAACAGTCTTAGATCAATTTCATCCTTTAGCTCAAGCTGTTAAGCTGTTATATACTCTACTTGAATAATAAAGTGTTATTAAGCTATATAAACATATCAACATAATTTAAAAACTGCTGTCATCTTCTCATTATGTTCAGTAAACATGGTGTTACTTTTCTAACTCTTACTAACCAATTATAAAAATTGGAACAGTATAGTCCTGTACATACACTTTGTGTGGAAAAACACTGTGCAGGTTGTTGGAAGAATTAAAAAAAAAAAACAAGACCCAGAATCATATATCTGACTGATGTAGATTTTCTCCTTTTTGTCAAGCTGATGAAAGTTTTGTGAAAACACCAGAATAAAATGTTGATTAAAACAATCTTTCTTTTTCCATCACCAGGTGTTGTTGCTGTGAAGGACTCAGCCCCCTTGTCTCCCCTCAAACCTTCAGCTGCACCCACAGACACAGAGCAACACAACAATGAAGGGGGAAACTCTACTTCAGGTAATGACCTGCAGCCCTCCCGTGTTTCCATGGAAACCTCAAATCTCCGACCTCAGACACCCAAAGCAGAAGATGAAGCAGAGGAGGACGAGGGCAGCGGCCCACTCACCATATCTGAGCTTGTCTACAGGTTAGTAAAACACATGTTCAAAGCAGCTTTAATCAGTGTTTTTAAGTTGGCGTCTTTCAGCTTGTTGTAGTGGTGTACTCAGAGAGGGGTAAGGGGGGGGCAGGGGGTACATATAACATTGTATTCATTTCATATGTTTCAATGAAGCCTACAATCGGGGTATTGATTCCATTTAATTTCTATGACCTCCAGGCTACCTACTGCTCAGGTTTTCCATCTAAAATATTTACTACCCATTATTTTTGACAGGCAACAACCAGGCCTGTTGAGCATCTGCTGTGTGATTACAAAAAGCCAAGGGAAGACAGAATAGTAACGAGCCTACAAAATGTTCTTCAAAATGATCCTCATTGATCCTGACTTTCTGTGTTCTGCGCTCTCTCATTGCATCATTTTTGGTTGGCAGCAGTGGTAGTTAAAATTAAGAGCACTCCCTCCTAACCAGAAACAGAGAGAAACAAAAGCTTGAGATCATAGCGGAGTAATTAGCTGCTTTGGGGGCAGATTTATCCCTTAGGAGTTGGTCCCTATAGAACAGCCATAAGCAAGCACACTTATGATGTTTATTAACACGCAACGCAAGTCAAGCATGACTTAAAAAACATTTCTGTCAGGACAGACTTAATAAGAGATTTGGTGAATTCTTGATAAGAAGGCAACCCCATTCAAGAGTTTCCATGTACTTTGAGGGAATGTGGGGCTGAGAGTAAACAGCAGCTGACAGAAATAACAACTGACGGCAGAAAACGGAACTGATTTTAAGTTTAATTGGAGCACAATGATTGGCATTATGAAGGTTATTACAAATCAGGTTTGTTAAAAGTAAAAGAAAGAGCATCCAAAATCAACTTATAAGAAATAAACAAGGGGGGGTAGGGTTATTTTTTTTTTTAGACCTTTATTTTACCAGATAAAAATGTTTGAGAACCAGTTCTTCTCATTTACAAACATGACCTGACCAAGAGGCGCCAACAGGAACACATACACACACATAGACATATAAACATAAAATAGAACAAAAGTGAACAAGTAACAAGCAATGTGCGCAAGGTGTAAAAAAGTATGTGTGTATAAAAGTATGCATGTGAGTAAAGTCCAAAGTGATCAGCAGGAGCAACAGTCAACTAAAGACTGTTGAAGTTTTAGCTTGATGGTTGTGAGTGGAGTCAAAGTTGAGTGTTTGAGGGTGTTTTGTAAGATATTCCAGTCGTTAGCTGCTGCAAAACGAAAATAATTACGGCCGAAAACAGTAGAAGTACTGGGGATGATGAACTTGATGTATTCACTGGACCTAATGCGATATGAGGCTTGGGTGACGTGAAGAAGCGAGGGCAGGTAGGGAGGTGTCTTGCCCAGGATTGACTTATATACGAAATTAAGCCAGTGGTGAAGCCACCGGGTATGGAGGGCCACTTCCCCAATTTATAGAGATTGCAGTGGTGAGTGTGGAAGGGTGCATTAGTGGCAAAGCGGATAGCTGAGTGATAAAGAGTGTCCAGGGGTCGCACATTAAGAGTGAATAAATAAGTGAGGTATCAAAATATTCTAACTGCTTTATCGTATGCTCAGCTTCATGCCTAGGTTGCTTTTCCTATGCAAACAGTGTAAAAGGTCCACAGTTTTTCCACAAGTTGACCATATAAACTATTGTCCCGTTAACATTTAAACCCAGATGACTCAACAGAATAAATATATGTGAACTATAGATATTATGGGAAATTATATACAGTTCATTCATGCTTCTATGCAATTGATTTGTTTTCTATATGTGTTTGATTATGACTCTATCCTCTGCAGCCCCTGTGCCAGCATGCTGCCCACCCCTGTGGAGGACAGTCAGGGAGGAGTGGACCTCCTCTTCTCCTCCCCCATGCAGAGCCCAGCCCGGCTGCTGAGGGAACTCCACGCCGACCCTGACATCCAGGCCCAGCTGGAGGCAGAGCGGGAACGTGATCGGGTGTATGAACGCACTCGGCTGGCGGCGAGGAGCAGAATGAGTAGCGTCCTAAGCAGCAGCCTGCGCTTGCTTTCATCCAATGAGAGGGTCAACACGTGCGTCCTCAGCGTGGCCCGCTTTGTCGCTGTGGTAATGGGCGTCCTGCTGGTCACTGTGCCCACACTGCTGCTGCTGTTGGAGTCTGACATTGACGTGTCGTTCCTTCACGAGATCCGCCAGACGCCGGAGTTTGAGCAGTTCCACTACGAGTATTACTGTCCACTGCGGCGCTGGATCCTGTGCAAGATCAGCATGGCCATGGAGAACCTGTGGTCAGACTGAGGAGAGAGTGAAGTCACTGCAGGGGAAACAAACACGGCCAAATGTTTGTCTTAACATGTTATTTGATCTTATATTCAGTCTGCCAATGAGATGAGACAACTTTACAGCAAATAATTTGGACTTAAAGGTTCCACTAAATTAAAAAGATAAAGGCTATCAGGGTTTCCGGTATGAGGAAGACAGTATTTGATTGAATACCCTGACATAAGTTAATTTATTTCACCTCTTTGGCATAATAATTTAGTGTTTTACAAAAGTAATAGACAGGAGAACAATACAGTTTGAATAAAATGATCCAATTATCTGTTAAGATAAACATTAAGGGCCTGATGAACTTAAGAAAAAGGCAAAAAATACTGCAAGTGTTTAAGGACAAACCTGTTGAGGGGAGAGATTTGTGGTTATGACAGAAGAGGGGAGCTGAAAAACAGAGGAGAAGTCAAAAAAAGGAGGAGAAAGGTAAAAGAAAGTACTGGTAGTTGGTTTGGTTTAATATACGTTTTTTTGGCTGTTCACTCCTGATGCTGACGAGCTGATGCAATGACTCTTTGGTAAATATCACCAACTGTTCTGATTGGTCCTCAACCACAGAGCAGAGCACCCGATTGGTCACAGAGCCTGTCAGTCATGACGGAGTGGGTGGGATAAGAAAGATAAATGGATTGATTCATCACTGAACGCAAATAGCCACAGTGAGAGGTAGATTATATATATTTAAAAACAAAGGAGAAATATTGATGATTAATACAGATCTTAAAGAAGTTGTTTTTAAGGTTTTGTACATTTTTATGTGATCCAGATCTTTCAGGAATTTTTCAGTCAGAGGAAATACTTTGAGCTTATTTTCAAATTAAGAGTTTACAAAAGATAACTTTAAAAAAAAAGCAAATTTATCGGGTGATGGGTGTTGAAACATTTAAGCTATTTTTTAAGACTACCATCAGCATTGGTTGACTTGGTAGCACCCTGGGTTTTTCCTACAAAGGCTATAGCACAAATCTTTTACACAGACCACAGATTACAACTGTTTCAGATTATGTGATGTCATTTTAGGAAAAAGGGGGGCAGCAGGAGGGAAACTTTAGTTTGTCTGTGATGAGAAAACGTGACTTTTGTTGAACTTTAAAATGTCTTCTGAACTAAATGTCAGCTCACCCACTAAGGCTACTAGTGCATCTTTCCGTGTGTATAAGAGCATCTATTGAAGTTTAAATGCTTTAAAACGATTGAAGTTTAGTTTCCAGTAAAAGTATAAAATGCCCAGGGGAACAGGTGTGTACAATCCAACTACACTGCTGGTACATGATAGAATAAGCAATAGACATCTTTCATGCAGGTCATTTTGAGTGATTGACATGGCAGGAGTTAAGTTGCAAGTATAATTTACTGCAAGAATACTTAACTTAACCACAAGCAGATCCCCATTTCACTCACCCAATCAGGCTAGAAATGATTTGTAGCCATTTCTAAGACAACGTCATGGTAAGCATCCTCATGTATCTCATTTAAATAACTGAAACAGTTTCCAACCTATAACAGAAAACATTGCAGTAGTTTCCCATTTTTGAGTCAGTGACCAACAAGAGCTAAGCTTGCATGATATTCAAAACCAAGGTTTGATGAATGAGGTTTCAGTTTGAATAGATCTAAAGCTGTGTCCGTGGATGCTCACTGCTGATGTGGTTGGTTATATCCCAAAAGATCTATAGCCCTGGAGTCATAGATGAACAGTAAAAATCTATAAGGTGTATTATGTAGCATTTCTGCATCGCAATTATAACATTAAAGGCATTGTTGTGTTACTTTGGACCACATCTTTAAGGGAAGCACACAACAACACCAGATAATATGATAAAAGTGAGACAGGAAGTTGGTAAATACTAATGTTTCACAACATTGAGTCAGACTGAGATTACATGATGGTACTAAAATGGTACTAAAAGAGGCAGGAATTAAAACTCAACACATCACTTTGTCCTTGACAGTGATTCCAGGCATGTTTCATGAGAAGCAGGGTTTGTTCAACAAGTCCCATGTTCCTGCCCTTCTTTTTTGTATCCTTAAATTACACCATGTTCGTTTTCATTGAGTGACACACAGTTGCAGAAGTTCTTCATTGAACATACAGAACAAAAAAGAGCTTACAGAATCTCTATTAGATACAGAAAAATCAAATAAGGTAAAGCTGTGATTTCACTACACAAGGAGATTATATGTTTTACCATGTGTTGATCTATGTAATGTTCACATTTTGTGTATTTGACAGTACACAAATATGAAGTTTTGGTGTTTCAACTGATGACTTATGACCCTATAAGAGGCCTGTGCCTCCTAATGGCGTTGTATGTGCTGGCAACACCTATTTTCTATACAAACCAATGCAGTTCAGCCTTTCCAGCATCGAAACACCCTAAGTAGGAAAATGCCCACAGTGTCAGATGCTTTGGTTGTTGGACTCAGCACTCTCAGTTGAAAATAGCTCCACTTTTTGGACACTTCCCCGCTTGTCGATGTCAATCTCCATCACTGACTAAGTAATGGCGGAACCTTTGAAATCAGTTTTGTAAACAACAACAAAGCACTTGTTTATCGAGGATAAAGTTTCCACATCTGCAGCTTCTGCTAATGTCACGACACAATTCCAATAATTGTTATCACGCTTTCTTTGTAAAATTCCATAAAATAAAAGGAAAGATGAAGCATGCACAACATTTTGAAATAGAGAGTTATTACAGAGGAAGTGGAAGAGCTGCAGGACATCTTGTGTAACTAAGCAACCGCAGCAGGCGCTTTGAAATTGAGGCTGTGAGCATTGACAGCAGGAAAAATACCATTAGTGGACACAGGTTTTAATTTAACTCAATACTGGGCATAAGACTTAATACTCTGTGTCCCTGACAAAAACGGCATCATCTCTTTTGAAAAAGTCCTGCAATCACAAAAGGACTGCTCATTGTACAGGCAGTGCCTGGAAATGGAAATCTAGCCTCAGTCGTGGTAGAGTAGCTTCGGGTGGAAAGGCTAAAAGTCATGAGGAATAGCTTCAGATTAAATACAGCAGATATTTTTTAGTTTGTTAACCTATTAAAAATGTAGTTGGATTTAGAACAACCTCTCAGGAAAGGGCATTAGCAGTTTATGTTCAAGATACAAATATATGTCTAAGAATATAAGAAAAAAATGCATCTAATCACATATAGTTTATCCATAACATTCAAACATGTCTATTATGCTATTATGAAACACTGTATGTATATATTATGAGCCTGTAGCTACATGTAAACGTGTACAGCTGCAGACTCTCTGTGTTATTGTAGCTTCATTTCACTTAACTACATATGCATCCATGTCTTTATAATGAAAATATTACTCAAAAGTCTTTACTGTGGGGAGTAGTAACTGCAGTTTTGCTATCATAGTTATATGCTTCTTTCTAATTGCAATTCTGCTGTCAGCTAGCAGTGAAGACATGAAGTCTAGATTGGCTAATTCTGTGTATCGACACTCTGACACAGTACTTAGGTTGTCATAATAAAATACATTTTATTTTTCAGACATAACTCTCTATGCTCTTTGCTGCCAGAGACGCCTCTGCAGTGCACACCTCTGTCAAAGTCCTATCATTATAACCAATCTCATATTATCAGCTGTATTGTCAAGTAACTTTGTAAACATGTTTTATGCATATAAACAATATGCAGTAACAACAGTGGCAGGCTTATTTGGGACAAAGCATTTATTTTCCTACTAACAGTTCATGCACTGAGTTTCAATGCTGAGACCACGCGAAAGGGCCAAACCACTATGAAGACGTTTCCATTCAGGATAACAGAATCTGAGTTCAACACAGCTTCACTGTAGTGGATGAAGCTGATCAGTATGCACTGCTTAATGAATAGCTCCATCCCAGGATTAATAACAGAGTGGGATATCACTATTATGTTTAACTGTTGCTCCTTTGGCCTAGTCTGTGCACGCAGCAAAATGCTCAGCAATTCACTGTAGATATGAAACGCTCTGTACAGTCTTCATGTTAAACGCTGTACAGACCTAGTTTGTTCCCAGCTTTTGTACTTAATTTCCCTCCATCTTTTCCCTCAAGCTAACCCAGGATATCTCTTACTAACCTCCCTCTGCTGACCTCTCACTTTAAACCGCATGTCCTCATCTGTAAATAATATGTTTATAGTTGTCACTAAAAGAACACTGTGGGTTAAGATTTCCCTTGTTTCTTCCCTTTGCGTGTCTTGTCTATGTAAAGCAGTCTTAGATATAGGCTTGGCTGTCTTCATCATTTTAGATTAGTGCATGTTCTCTGTGTTCTAACCAAGAGGAGGAAGGTAGAGGATGAAAAATGAGACATTTAAGGCCATTCTACATCTATTAAAGTTAGGCGTTTTTTAATCTGATCAGTTCAAAAACATTTTTAAACCAAAACACATCATGCAGTGTGCTTTGGTTCCATTTTGACCACTGACTTAACAAGAGCTGCTAATCTTGTTTGTCTCTTTTTAATCAATCTAAGAGCAAAAAACAGTTAAGTTACTGTATGTCTCAGCACAAAAGAAAAACTGCACGATAGCTGCTTGGAAAAGATTACCAGGCTCTTACAGACCAGCCTGAAAATGCTAGGCTGGTTAGCTTCATTGTGCTTTTGCTGTGTGTGTTTAAATCATTAGAGTCAGATGCTCAACACTAACATGTAACCCCATTGCTAACAGAACATGCTTCTTACTGAATTATGAAGATGTTCAGTTAAAGACATAAAAAAAACCACTGAACTGAGCAAACAAGTGAAACTACACCTCAAATCACCGTAAACAGCAAAAGGCCTTTTTGTTTCTGTAACTAACACAATGACACTGTAGCATTTTATTAGCTTGTAGCTCATTTTATCAGTTAGCAGCCTTTGTGAGTTTGAAAGGGATTTTCATCTCTTTGAGATTTAGCTCTTGTTTTGAGCTTCTGAAGTACTTTTCCTGTGTTTTACAAACAGCAAAGAGATGGGCTGAAAACAACTTTGGTTGCCTGTACGAACATAAAACTGTGATAGACAAATCTCATCTACATTACCCACTATGTTGATGTCATATCTGAGATTTTACAAATTCAGAGTTTTCTGACATGAGTCAAGTATTTACAAACCTTAAATTATATTCAATGCCTAAGACACAATAACTACTTTTGATTAATTATTTAAGATTTTAAATATTTGAACTCAGGTCGACTATATGCAAAACTATTGGACATCACACGGTATCAGAGAAAAATAAGTATATTATTTCAGTGTTGTGTGGGCATGTACAGTAGCAGACTCTCTTGCACGGTCACTTTGTTGTTTTGATAGTTTAGTCAGACTGATTGTTTAGTTAGTTTATTGGTTGGTCAGATGATTTTATTTTTTTGTCGGTCTCTTTTAATAAGAAACTCTGGGAGATTTAATTTAAGAAGATTCAGAAAAAAAAGAGAAAAATATCCCCAAGTAAAGACCCCTGTCTACTGGGACAACCAAGCCTTATGAACTTTGTGAAGTGAAACATTTGAATGTTTGTATGTTAAAAAAAGAAAAACATGGATTGTTTTATATGTTAATACTGCCACAATAAAGCTCTCTGATGAATATATATATTGAAACATGTTGTGAAATGTGACTTTTTACCTGACTCTGTTGCTTTATTTAAAAACACAGGCTAAATCAGCTTATCATGAGGCAGCCCCCAGTAGAGAATCATTATCAGTATTGCCTGTATGTAAACATTGAAATCTGAAGCTTTGTCTCCCCCATGTGGCGTGAAAGTGATATTGAACTTTGTTGAAGTGTCTCTATGGTGATGTATGTAGGCAACACAAGATTTTTGGGACATAAGGAGTGTTTCAAAACTTGACTTTGTGGACTGTTTCATGAGATATAGTACAGGAGAGACAGTTTTTATAAGAAAACTTCTTCATCCAAAGATCTCGAGTAAGCTCTAATGCACTGACTCTGCAACAAGGACTGTGCTGATAACCAGGAAGTAGGAAATCTTTGGGGTAAGAGCAACTGTTCTACTGCTGCTGTTTTATAGCTTGAGTTATCAGACTTACCTTTCAGTTACAGAGGAAATATTTACAGTGAAAGGATGAGCTATATCTGGTAAAGCAGATGTTAATTGGGTATGTATTGCATGATAAATGGTTGTTTTGCTTCTTCTGTTTCAGTAGAAACATGTTAATTCATGGCGGCTATGTATCAAAGCAAGAAGCAAGAAAATAAACCATCTGCACATTTTAAACATGAAATGAAATCATGAACAACCACAGATGACTTTTAAAGCTGAAAATACGACTATGTATCCTATTACAAGATCAAGTTGTTCTGCGTCAGAACTACTGGAGTCCTCTGGGAATAGAAGGCAGATCAAGAACGATGAGCTAAGCCTTCATCGTCTCAGTGAGTCTCTGTTCAGCGAGCAACAGAAGCTGAGGCAGGTGCTGGACTGGGCTCACACTTTCCTCAGCCAAGGGTCAGAGGTTCACAGTGAGCTCTGCAGAGCTGAGAGTTTGATGCTGGCTGATAAAGAGGAGAAAAAATCACCATCATATGAATGTCTATCTGTGGTTAAATACAATCATATCTCCTGTAGTGCAGGCGGTAATATGTTTTTTGGAAGAGAAGCAGAGGAAGGTATGGAGAAAGTTTGGGAACTTGAATCAAATAATCCCATTTGTTCATGTACAAAACCTCTGTGTTCAGACGATCCTCTCATTCTCCTTTCCTCTACTCCTGGAATAAATGTGGTTACTTGGCCAAACACTGTGAAAGGTATGGAGCAGATGGATGACACCTTCAAACAGACTCTGAGCCAAGATGACAAGAGTAAGACTTTTGCATCAAATGGTGCAACACGCCTGAACAAAGAATGCACATCAAGCTGGAACAGCACCTATCCAAAGACTCTGAGGAATAAAGCAGGTAAAGAAAGAGGAATATCAGGACACAAGGTGGAATGCACTAATCTAAAGATTGAGAGGAAGGTGAGGATGAAGAAGGATATTGAAAAGGAGAAAACAGAGGATGCCCAGATAAAAACGATAAATCGAGAAGAATCTGGCCAAGTTTTTGCATTATTTGCAAAGAGATACACATTCAAAAATAAGTTTGAGAGGACTCAGGGACAGGGGGTGAAGACTGCAACCCACCAGCTCTGTGTGAATCAGCTCCACAACCTCAGAGTAAGACAGAAAGAACAAACAGAACCTGTATGCTTCATAAAATCACCTGCTCGAGAAGGACAGACATCTGAACAAACCACTCCAAATCCTGACAGCCAGAAACTTCTGAACAAAGTCAAGAGCATTATATCTCTAGACAATCACGAAGAGGAAATGAGTCCAGATGAATTAAAATACAATAAAAAGACATCAACACTTGAGCATAGACGGGCAAAATACTGTGACAACCCAAGAGGCAGAGTTAAAAGCAAAACACATTCAGATCACAGGAGTAAAAAAGGTGACAAATTGATGAAACAAGCCACAGAAGGCAAAACCTTGCCTGATAGTTTTACTAGCACATCTGTGGAGCAGCAGGGGACTGATGATGATGATGTTTCTGCTATGAAGAAGGATGCTTCATTCATCATTAACCAAGGTACAAAAGTACAACTCGTAAACTCAGTCACAGCAGGCTTTGACTTTGTAGAGCTCTGTTGTCTGTTGCACCAGTTCTATACAGGTTATGCCTTACTTTAGGGTAAGAAGTCTACACTAAAGGGACCCCTTCAAAGGTCACAACATTAACTAAAGAGAAGAAGACAAAGCATACATTCTGTTCCAAACTTTTAGGTATTTTATCATGCATTTGATCTTTTGATATACCTCCTTGTGTATCTGGAGTTTTTAATATAGACAATATTAAAATGAATAATCACTATTTAAAGCAGATTTTAGCACTGATAATGACGATGGACAAATTATACATTTTGTTAGTGATGGTCCTTTTTGCTTTTCTTGACCATATAATGTAATTCATATTTATTTCAGTCTTTTTCATAACACGCTGGAAAACTCTTCACAGGAGCTTTAAGACATTAATGATTTCTTTGTTTGAAAGATTCTTGTTAACTTACTGTTTTATTCTTCCTCATACTTTGGATTACTCTTGTCCTTTGCCTTTCTTCAGTCTGAGGTGGAGTCATGATCATTTGTATTTGAAATGTACTGTATGTGTGTGCGTGTTCTTGTCCTGTGATTTGTCTTGTCTATCTTTGTCTGTGTTTAGGTTTGCATTTTAAGAGAAAAGCACCAAATAAAGGGGTAAAGCATTACCATAGTGGTCTCAAAGGCCAAAAGAAAAATGCTGAGGGTGGAGGAGCTTCACTGAGACTCTCTGAAAAGCCAGGTGGCTACCTGTCTTCTTCAACCAAAAAGGCAATTTTGCAAAGGTAACATGCAAAGTGGCAAATACATGCATATCAACATGCACATGCCACTTTACCTTTGGACCAAATAACTCTTCCTCTTCACTAACCCATTCTGCTTTTTGTCGTTTTTTTTGCAACCAAGTTTACAAAATATGATAAAAGTGAAAAAATGCAGACTTTAAAGAGAAGACAAATCTGCTTGTGTGTCCTGCAGACCCCAGTCATCTCAAGGAAAAAGACACACAGACAGACACACACAACTGGACCAAGTGAAACCTGCTCCAGCCTGTAGAGACACACATCAATGTGTGGCACCAACAGAGACACACACAGCTCTGAATGATGACTCTGCATCGTTATTCCCAACTGTGGGTGAGCTCAACACCAAAAACACATAAAGATAATTATCCTTTCCAAGAAGGCAAATGAACGGCTTCATTTAGAGGAGTTTGTACTTGTGAGGAAAAATAACACAGACTTAAGTCCCTTTGAGAGAATATAGTCTGAAATTCATTTCACACTTAATCAGCCACTGAGTCATAAGACTAAAGGGGATTTTCTTTAAAGCTGAAAGAGTTCTGTGTTTGTGTTCTGGAGTTTATGAAGGACAATCATTTGTGCTCTTAGTCACATTATGTAGTCAACTGCTGTATGTAACATAACTTTAAAAAAAAATCAATTCACCGACTTCAGACAGTCCAAAATGCAGCATGCATTGAGTACCACTGACTCCCTGTTGTTTTTAGGATCGATTTTAAGATACTTTTAATCACGTTTAAAGCACAACATGGACTCGCCACTCAATACATCTCTGAGCTTTTATCCCCCCATAAACCAGGACACAGTCTGAGATCCTCTGGCAGTGCTCTGCTTGCTGTTCCACGGTCTAGACTACAAACTAAAGGGGACAGGGCCTTCGCCGTCAAAGCCCCCCGACTGTGGAACGGCCTGCCAGAGGAAATCAGACCTGCAGAGTCAGTCCCTCATTTAATTTCACTACTCAAGACACACTTTTATTGTAAAGCTTTTATTTGGTGAATTTATTTTAATCTTTAACGTTTTATCTCTCTGCTTTTACTGTCTGTTTGCTTTTATTGTGTTTTTATTATTTTTGTGAAGCACTTTGTTACTTCTATTGAAAAGTGCTATACAAATAAAGTTATTATTATTATTATTATTATTATTATTATTATTATTATTATTATTATTATTATTATTGTTATTATTATTATTATTATTATTATTATTATCATTATTATTATAACTTTTTTACCTGATGTATAAAAGCTTTGATCTGGGGATAAGACCAGGTGTAGGGTTATTATATAAAGATATCCATGTGACTTTGTCCTTCAATTACAGCTTTCACATCATTATAAACCATATGTTTGAATTAACAGGTGTGTGGGAATGTGAAGAAAATGCCCGCAAATACAATGTAAGCAACTTTATTTCTGCTCTCGAGATCTAATCAATCCACATATGACCACAGTTAGAGGATTCTTTAATAACCCCTGACTCAATCTGTGATTACAAGTTCTTTGGCTTTTTATGAAATATGAGCTTATAGTAATGAGTTGTCTCAGCTGTAGATGGATGTTTGTTTCATTCTTGGTGTCAGCCAGCAGGTGTCGCTGTCAGTGAGTGCTGGTTGTCCCTGCCTGATGAGGTGTGGCTGTCCATCCTGTCTCTGCTGCCTCTCAAGGATCTGTGCAGAGTGATGCAGGTCTGCAGACGACTGCACACACTGGCTACTGATCACACACTCTGTGAGTGCTGTCAACACTTAAACTTTCGAAGAAGAATGCTTTGTCTTTTGCTGGTGTGAGTTACACTTTGACCGTTCAGGTTAGGGGAAAAGATTGGTGGTGGAAAGTATTCAGATTTTTAGGTAAAATAAGGAAAAACACACTTCCAACATTCTGCTCTCAAACCTCACTCACCAGTGTGTGTGCGTGTGTGTGTGTGTGTGTGTTTGTGTGTGTGTGTGTGTGTGTGTGTGTGTGTGTGTGTGTGTGTGTGTGTGTGTGCCTATAAGTATTATTAGCTAGAGCTAGCTGGAGATTTCTAAGTAAAACAAATTCCTATATAATACAATCAATATTAATTCTCAAGGAATGTAGCATTTACTGATTTAGAAAATACCTTACACACTGTTAGGTATTTAAGCAGCCTCTAAGGCCTCTGTATTTTAGATATCATGTTTGTAGTTTTGCTGTCCTCTGAAAGCCACATATCTCTGAAAAGAAGTCAACTTTTGGGCCCAGATACATAGCCTTGATTTCAGTTTGTGACAGTTCACTCTCCAGAAGAGTGTTAAATCCACCCAAAACAGTGGTTTATTAACTTTCAAACATGTGATCAGAAGATCAAAATCATCAGATTGGTATATGGTCACACAGAAATCAATGGACCTGATAATTGTCATTTGGAAAGTATCTTTAACGGGTAAAAAGTACTTAGCTGGAAATACTAAAGAAAGGTACAAATACCTCTTATTTGTACTCAAATACAGCTCTTAGGTAAATGTAGTTGGTGACATTCATTCACAGCCTGTTACATAAGTGGAATGTCCTCAACTTTTCCAGGTAGGATTTTCAAAGAGAGAGAGAGAGAGAGAGAGAGAGAGAGAGAGAGAGTGTGTGTGTGTGTGTGTGTGTGTGTGTGTGTGTGTGTGTGTGTGTGTGTGTGTGTGTGTGTGTGTGTGTGTGTGTGTGTGTGTGTGTGTGTGGCAGCACATGGTAAATTCTCATGATGTAAGTAGTTCCAGTGTAGTGGTACTCCCTAGACAAACACCCAGTGAGATAACCCAGAGTAGTACCATCACATGCTCTCCATCTGCACATTATAGATCACTGATTCACCTCAACTGCTTCAAACCATGAGATCCAAATATATTTCTTCTTCTCATTCACTCTCTCTGAAGGGAGAGATGTGAGGGTTGAGAACGCCACCCTGACAGACCGATGGTTCCTCTCTGTGGGCAGATGCCGCCCTCGCAGTATTAGTCTGTACAGCTGCAGTGGACCCTCTCTCTCCTCTTGTGTGCTGGAGAAGTTTTTCACACTTTGCAAAGACACTCTGGAGGTAACAGTGTAGATCAGAGCTGACCTGATTTATGTAATCTACTTGAGCAGTGTTGGGTTGATGTTAGTCATCATATGACTTTACTGTGAGGCCCTCAAATTGCAGGAATAGATCCTTTAAATCAATTAAGAACTGCTATGTCTTTTCAAGGAAAGCTATTCTTGATTTGCCAATGACCCACATTTTTCATTTTTCAGACTTACTTTTTTATTGGGCCCATCTGCCTGCTGCCACTGACATTAAAACATACAAATGCATTTCCTAAAATGTTACTGGAGCAGCATCATCCATCTAATTACACACAGTATATAACATAATATATATATACTACTTATTGGATGTGTTGAATCATATCTAATGCCTGAGTTGTTTTATGTACAGTAATTACGGAGAAAAAAAATGTGGCTTTTACATTCTCATCTCTTTAAGGTCCCTTCAACATTGCTCTTACAAATATTTATTTAAAAAAAACACTCAAAATTACATAAGTGGAACTTGAGATATAAAAAGCAAAGGCAGCTAAAAGATAGTCATAAACTAAATGACTGAGTTAGGTAACAAACAGCAGGTTGTGAATGTCGGGTGTGTCAGTTTTATCTAGAGTGTTGTGTAATGTCGGTCAGATATGCTAATTGCCAGATCATCCCTGATGGGAATTTTTTACAGAATGTCTAAATGACATTGATGGCCAAATTTGTATTCCATCATGCTTTGATTATTTTGTTCTGCAACAGATTTTACAGCTCATTTTAAAGAAAAGTTAGCAAAACATAACATACTCTGTGCAATGTTCAAGCTTGAGCTCAGTTGAGTGAAGTATATTCACATCTTACTCCTCCTGACACCAAGAACTACTCAGAAATCACAAGCAAAAGACGGATAATTAACTGATTTAAGACTCTGTGACAAGTTCAGCCAATGTCACATGAGCTTATATTCTCTTTTCAGTGTTAAATACAATTATTTTTTGTTAATTACAGGAAATCCAGGTCACAAGTTGCACTAGTCCTGTTCTCCATGGTGACCCGATGCTATCACTGATTGGTCAGTGGTGTGATCATGTGACCAGTGTGGACGCGAGCTGGAGTGGAGCAACAGATGCAGGAGTTAAAGCTCTGAGTGAATGCTCTCCAGGGTCAGACACAGACATACACACATGTGCATGCATGGTTATGAATAACCTCTTTAGTGTTTGGTCAAAATTAAGTTAAAAATGTGTAAAAATGTTCACATTTATTGTCAAATTATTGATGAATCACAGACTGGTTGACTTTATAGTTTGTAGTTGGGTCATTTTACAGGTTTTCAAAAAAACTGAGATCTTATGTGTTGGGTTAGTGGGTTTAGATAACGCCTTGTTTTAGTCTTAATAAACCCTTAAAACACTCAACACACACTTCTTTAAAATACTCTCCTTTTTTCAGCTTAATCACCATCCATTCACCTAAAAAATGTTTTCAATAACCAGCAAATATATCACAATCTTCTATACATTAAAAAATAATATCAAGGTTGCTGCTGAAACACCCTTGTGATATATTTGCAAAAAAAAACAAACATAAAGTTTGTGTTATTTCTTTTAATTTGTCCATTTTAAAGATAAACTTGATCACCCAGTATAAGCATGACACTGTACCAGCACTCAGATACAGTCATTGCAACAAGAGGTTAGTCAACTGAAGATTAAGGGTGCTGCACAATATTAACCCTTTTTTTATCTCTCTGTAGGTTGAGACTAAAATCTGTCATTTTAAACGGCTCTCAAGTCACCGATGACCCAATGATAAAACTCATCACAAGACACAAAGAAAGGTCAGTAGAAGTACATCATTATTCATCTATGATGTCTAAAAATATAAAGTTACCATAGCTTGTGTAAAGGTGCATATTAGGGCAACTTACAATACAATAAATGACAAGTTGCCCATGATAATGATAATATCACAATACAGCAATTCTAAGATCATTGATATAGTGTAAGAAACACTTCACGTTGTTCATGTCGCCCTCAATCATGTCATTAGAGCCACTGTGAGGTATCATAAAGCAATACTAATGTTTCTAGCAAGCATATTGATATTTATATAACATAAGTCAGGATGAGGATATATTACCATATTGCACTGGATATGTAAAACAGCATCATCTTGGAACTCAACACACTGAGGAGTTTTGTTGGTGTGGCTGACCTTTTTTGGCTCTTTGGGCTAAAAAGTGTATTTTGTTCTCCAGCTGGGTTGTAGTTATGGTAATTAATCAATGCATATGTAATTATAAGTCTGGTCTTCAACCAGCCTAAAACAGCTCATGTTACTCCCCTGCTCATTTTGCTACACTGGCTTCCAGTTGCAGCTCGCATCAGATACAAAACTCTAATCATGACTTACAAAGCAGTAACCAAAACCGCTCCAGTTTACCTGGAACCCCTCATCCAGGTCTACTGCCCTTCTTGCCCGCTACGCTCAGCCTCTGAAAAGCGCCTAGTGCTTCCAGCACACAAGGCATCAAAATCACTACCTCGACTCTTCTCTTCTGTTGCCCCTAAATGGTGGAATGAATTGTCCAACTCCATTCAATCTGCAGAGTCCCTCTCTACTTTCAAAAGACAGCTAAAGACCCAGCTCTTTAGGAAGCACTATGCACTTAGCTGGACTGTTCTCCACTGTTGTCCCCAGTGGCAGACCATGTCGTCCAGCTACAATTGACTCGCACTGTCCTGCTCTACTCTGGGAATCTGTGTTCAGCTCTTGAGTGACCCAGCACTTGGTACTTTGGTCATTATTGTTGTGATGTTAATTGTTGATGATGATCATGGAAAGTCTTAAATGGTTTGGTTGCCTCATTGCAGACGTTCCTTATTTAAAAAAAATAATAAAAATAAATAAAAATCCTTATTTACATTTGTGCATTGCCTTTACACTGCTTGGCAGTACCTGCACCCAAATTGACTTGAAGCACTTTGTTACCCGTACTGATCTTGTTTCCTCTTGTCTAGATCTTTGCTTGTGTTGTTCTTGTTCTCGTATGCACGTCGCTTTGGATAAAAGTGTCTGCTAAATGACATTGTAACATTGTAACGCTGTAATTTGGACGTGCTGCATATCTCTTCGTTCTTCTGCTTGTGTGAGAGTCTTCTCATATTAGTCTGTGCAGATTGGAGGTGTTTGGCTGTCACCTCCTTACTCCATCCGGTCTACAGACAATTTATGAGGTACTTTATTTTTTTAAAAGTAATCCATATATTATGAAGCAAATTGTAAAACAAATGGAATACTTTACTTTTGTTAGCTGCCAAGTCTTAAATATCTGAAAACAGCTTGTAAAATGAAACATTTTGTTTTCAATTACTGTACATTTATAGTTTGCACATGAAATGTTTTTTGTACCATAGATTTGTCCTGGCCTCACGCATCTGAACATCGGACAAGTGCCAAGAGTCAACAAAGACTGTCTCATAGTGATGACATCAGAGCTTAAATGTCTCATTTTACTGAATCTCACTGGACTGCAGGTGGTTAGTTCAAAACATACACAAAGAATGAAGTTGTCTTTGAAATGTTAAAGGTTTGAATTCTCTGACTGTGACAGTACGAAGTTTTAGTTCTCACTTTTTAATGTGTTCTCTGCATCTGTATTCACTGTTACAGGTGTCTGATACCTCAGTGGATGCTTTGCTTCAGAACTGTGTTGAACTTCAGAGTTTGAGCCTTGGCTCCTGTCCTGGAGTCACAGACCGTACACTGCACAGCATAAGCAAATACACACCTTATATCGAGTACGTATACACAAACTTATCTGTGAGTATTGACTCGTGCAACCTTTAGAGAAAAAAATCTCATCTAAATCTTAAAGCCTACACCCTGAACCATAACCTGGAACTCTTTCAGTCATGTGTGTTTAGATTGGTTGTTAGTCTTATCTAACCTCATCTTATTATCCTTACAGCTGTAGCATGATGTGTTTGTGTGTCAGGTCCCTGGATGTGAGTGGCTGTAAGGCAGTAACAGATGCAGGAGTTGAGTCTCTGGCTCGGGGATGCAGACGACTTCAGCAGCTGAATCTAAGCTCCACCAGCACGGGAAACAGAGGGTACAACTCCCTAAACATATAAACACACTGAGCTGCGTTCTTCGCACTATTTGTAGCTGTGCGCTTCTCATAAAAATGTCAAGTGGTGTGATATATCATATTGTTTTGTCACTTTTGAATAGACCCCTTTCACTAATACAAAAACAATATTTTTTAGAAATTAAAATATGCAAAATGTTTTTATTAGGGAATAGAAAACACAGGGCTGTTTTTCTCACTTGAAGGATGTTCACTATGAAATACATTTTCTATTCTGTGATGCAATCAAAGTGTTAGTTGTAGATGAAATCTGAATAAGATGATTTGAGTATGTTAAAGTTTATGTTTTGTCAGGATAATTATCATGATTGAGGTTATTATTATGATTAGCAGTTATTTGGCCTTGCTGCCCCCACATCCCAACACACATCCCAAAGTATAAACAACTGAAACTGATCAGTAAAATGTAACATGTACTAAAATAAATTATGTGTGTGACACAGGGTTGATCTGCTGGCCAATTACTGCAGTGGACACCTCCATACAGTAAAACTGAGTTTCTGCCACATCAGCACAGCAAACATACTGAAGCTCTGCCGACGCTGCCAAAGGTAAACATTTCTGTAAGTAAAGACAATTGCATGAAAGATAGAAGATGGAAAAGATTATTTAGTAAAACATTTGACCTGTGGAAACAGGAAGTTTTGTCAGGAAGTCTTGGCCCTTGGAAAGGATAATGATTTTAATATTTCCAGGAAATGGAGAGCCACTACTTGTCTAAATAACTAATTCAACATAAACAAAATATAATAAAAAATAAGGCAGCATCCGATATAAGGCTGCATGTTGGACTTCTTTTTCCTCATAATTAAAACCCAACCATATAACAGAATATAAAAACTATTGAGAAAACATAAGAAATTGTAATAAAAGTCTGTGGGGCTTTCGATATAAGCATTAGCAGATATGCCGACAGCAGCCCACTCTCTTCTTATGATGAGCACAGTCTAAGAAAAGCAACTTTGAACTGCCATCCATGAAAACAATGACTGTCTGTTTGGCGGGGTACTTAGACCAGATCAGCTGCTGCTGGTGGTGTAATTTTTAAAAAAAGAGCTGAACTACTTTTGCAAATGCAGGAAATGCTACCCACACCAACTGTGTGACAATATTTTTTCTGTAATGTATCATTACACTATGCACATGTGTTCTTTCTCTGTATAGATTGAAGGTGCTCCATCTCTACGGCTGTGCTCACCTCCCAAGTGAGAAAGAGATCAGACAAGTAAACGCTGTTGTTAAAGTTCACTCTCTGACCTAACTCTCACACTGACATCTACACACAACTGGACAAATACACACAACATAACACCAAGCACATTTGAACTGAGGAACAGTAGATAATCCTGCAAAGAAACAAGTATTTTAACTTACATTTACAACACATTCAGGCATGAGAACTTATGTAAAGGAGTGATTAAAATGCATTAAACGAATGACCATGTGTGTTTGACTGCATGTGTTTGGAGCTCATTTGTCAATATGCCCCAACCACCCAACCCTGAGGCTCTGGTTTTGATAAAGCTCATAAACTTGTCCGTATCTTATTAAAAACCTCTGTGAGTGTGAACAAGAGAACAGCTTCTTCTGCAGGAAGTCTTTTTCTAGACAAGATTCACAAGACAAGACAGTTTCAGATTCAAGATGCATCAATGCATTGCTAACAACTTTCCATCCAGGCTTCTTTGAGTTTAGTCATTTAAATTCCTTACATTTAAATATAAAAAGATATAGAGGAAAGCATGAACATCAAATGGACACCTGATATAAAAATGCAAGTTAAACATCAAGCAAAGTATCTTTATATGATGATATTGAAGATTCACTTTTCAACCAGTCCAGATGAAAAACAAAAAGTTGCACCACAGTGGTCACAGAAGTAAATAATGTAAGTATTGTATGTATGTATGCATTAAAGTGGTTCCTGCTCACTATGATCTATTCTGTCTTAAAATGTATGCAACTGCTGCATTAATGTGTTAATTGTTTCTTTTTAGGCTACTTTATAACTTCCTGTACTGTTTGTTTATTCAATAGCAATAAATCATATTGAATAAGATTACCCTTAGTTTAATAGCATCATCTCGAAAAAGTCGTGAGAAGAAAATCGGCCCAGCCTTATAATCTTTTTTATTTTTAAAGTTTGTTCTTAGTTTTTTAGATGATATATCCTGAGACTTCTGTATAAGTCCTCAGCATACAAAGAGACACTTCATCATTTAGTTTTTTATAAGGAAAAAAACACAAATAAATGTCAGAACCATTTGAATCATCTTGGAGGTAACTTGCGGCTTAAGCTGTTGAACAAATTACAAAGTGAAGTAAGGACAAAAATGACCTAGAAGATTTAGCTGAGTAAAGTAAAAAGTTGCATACATTTAAAGTGTTCAATAAATTACGAGTATTTCCTTCAGTAACTGTGGTTACCTTCCACAATGCTTCACACTCCTGTTTCTCTTTCTGGCTCGCCTGGAGAGATTTTTTAACTTTGATTCCAGTCACGCCTTTAACAGTATTTGTAACAGTATCTCTGAGGGCCTTAAAAAAAATAACCTTTTTGGTCAGGGGTGTAAAAGAGTTAAAAAAGAAGAGAGAAAAAGGAGGAGGGAGTTCATATAAGAGAGGTAGAAGAAAGAGTGAGACTTATCTTGGAGCTGCAGTCTTTCCTCAGTGATGGGACTTATCTCACTCACAACTGTTTTATGTTTCTATCTAATGTAAATAATGTTAAACTATTAGACTAACTTTATCAAAGCACTTTTAATTTTTTTGAAACTGACTCTGAAGTCACGTTAAAGAAATCAAAAGCAAAACTATGGCATCAAAAAGGGGAATTTGTGAAGAGGAACGAAAGCGCTTGACTACGCTCTTTCATGCCTATGATGTGGATAACTCAGGACAGATTGAAAAAAATGAGTTCTTTACTATTTGTCAAGAACTCTGTGTCCCATCCCAAGAAGCAGAAGGCATATTCACCCGGCTGGACGTGGACAAAGATGGCACTGTGACCCTAGAAGAGTTCATCAAAGGATTCAGCGAGCAAAACCAGGAGGGAGAGAAGGATGACTCTGATAATGAGGATAAGAACTCCTCAAAGAGTGTGGACGATTTTCCAAATAGTGATCATCATCTTATATCCAGGTGGGTTACAATATATCCGAAGTTTGGAAAATGTATCATGCACATATTCATTACTTTCTAAATATGAAAAACCTGAATGGAGGGTGGAGTTTCCCAGTGCTGTTCATAGGATTTCAGGAAAGTTCTTAAAGTTAGATATAAAAAGTCAAGAGTAGTCTGAAAGAGCAAAAACATACATTTCTTACTGCATATTTAAAAAAGTCTTATTTTGGATTTACTCGACCTTTGGCCCTGTCACCATGGGACATTTGAACATCTGCTCAAAAAATTCAAATGAGTCATGGCAATATTTTTTAGATTGAACTCACATCTAGAGGTCTCTCAATCTCTTCTTTTATGGAATTTTGTAAACTTTTCTAAACTGAGTTGACTGAACTAAATAAAATCAAAGGTTGCCTTCCAACAACAAGAGAGAGCATGTTAAACTGGTTTGGCTAGCTGTGCGCATCATGTGAGTGATGTTTATGTAGGTAAAATGTACAGTTTTTACATATGTCCATAACTCTGCTTGACTTCGCCAATTCTAAGAACTTACTGTTTGTGTTAATTTTGGCGCCCCCTATGGACATAAAGGTACTTCTTACATCTTTGCCGATTTTGTCCCTCCTGTGTAAGTAGTGTTTTCTAAAAAAAATAATTGCATCCTGTTTTCTTATGAGACTGAAATGGATCACTAACTGTAGATATTCGCTTTGGAATAAGGAAAACAAACACTGCCCCTTTGCAAATTGTATATAATCTGGTCATTACTTGACACCTACCCCTCACAGTGGTTACATGCATTTAATATTACTAAACAGAAACAGTCAGTCTCGTCATGGATGGTCTAGTTTGCATTTGCATGGCATAAAGAGACATCATTGTTCATTCTAATCTGATTCATAACTGGTTAAAAATCCATCCCAGGGGTTTTAACTTGAAGCAAAATGAGAGCCCTTGACTGAGGAACCTGACATGGCCAGAGACATTTGGCATGTCATACCTCTCTTTCCCTGCTCACATTTCCTGTCCAGCTCTTCACTGTCACTCTGTATAACATACAAAAAGTTGATTAAGATAACCCTTTGTTTAACGAATAATTTAACTACATGGTTGAGTACTTAGTCCAATCTGGGAAAAAGAAATACATGGGTGTTATTAATTATTGTTACATTCAGGCTTGTTTTCTTAGCTGTCAGTTGTCACATCATGGTGGATTAATGTCAAAGTTAATGCAAAAATGATGCAAATTCCTTTTAATGCCACTACTTTCTTTCATGCGTGATTAACACACTCGTATTCTGTGATTATGACCCTCAGCCCACTCCATGGGAAATTTAGAAGCGGTATAATAGTAGTGTTATGGATTGCTAGAAGAAACAAACCTTTGAGATGGGTAAAGAAATGGGCTTTTTGAAAGGCAAGATCAGCTTCAAAGCTCTGCAAGGTGGTTCTCTTGACTAGACCAAAGTTATTTGCATTTACTGTCAATATGAAGTGAATTACCTCCAAAATATGTCCAGTCTCAAATATCACTTGAAGCCATGTAAATAGCTGATGAAGCCCCCTTCCTCCTTGCCAACATTGTCCAGCCATCTCCAATGCAAACAAGGCTTTTATTGTCTGCAGTGTGAGGTTAGACACATTTACTGTACATTGTGTGAAAGTATTAGCTTTAAGTGTGAAGGATCCAGTGATTGATCATTGAGTGATGGAACATTTAACTGACTAATGTAATTTTGTGTACAATGTGCATGTTGTTGTTATGCAATAGGTCCATCATTTTGAGTTGAGCTGCTGGAAAAAAACAGGGAATGTTTATTTAACCTCTAAAAGTGTAAAGTTGGATACTGCAGTGTCTTGGTTTTAGTAAGTAATGTTCCATTCAGGCAAACATGCCCCTCTATTGTTGCTTGTTGGGCTTGCGTTTGTAATGTGTGCTTTCAGCATATTTTTAGAGCATGAGAAACCTTTGAAGTTATTCTGTAAAATGTCCTGGACAGTATTTGTCTTTGTTTTGAATTATTGTAATATAATAAACATAAACAGAGGAGTCCAAGCATGTGGTAGTGAGAGATTTAAGATCATATTCAGCATATTTCCTTATTTTGGTGTAAAAAAATAAAAAATAAAATAAGTATTGAGTCATTAATGTAGGAAGGTACTTTTTTTAGATTATGTTATTTTGTAGTTCCATATAATGCAATTAATAAAGCACTTTGAAGTGGCTCAAATAACATTACTGTATTGGATTATAGTGGAAACATCAACCACTTTATCTCAGATATGCAAAATACAAAGAGTGCAGCACATTATGTCCCTCTCAGGCAGGCTTATTTAATTTCTTATGTTTTGGGCAGATTATAAACTACAGGTGGAAGCTCTTTGGTTTTATTATTCATGCATTTAACTGAACCGCAATACAAGCTTTTCCAACAATGAAAACACTTACATTTGGCCGGAAGCCTCGACCTCTATTGTTAAAGCGAGAGAGAGGAATGAACACACACACCTCCACCACACTCACACACCGCAGGCAGGTAGCCTACAGCTGAGTGGTGCGTTACCTGATCAGCTTCTCCGTCTGTCCGACTTGCTTTAGGCTGTAACAAACCAGAATTGTCCACGTTTAATGTATTGATCGTCAGGAATGGATTACTCGATTAACTTTTCTTTTGGTAAAATCATAGCAGCTGTCGACATGTTTGGATAAGAGCGCACAGACAGTCTGGAGTTTAACTTTATGCTCGTCACTTGTCAGAAGAACTCAACCCTGCCATTCCTGAAGAGTCTTTTGTTTGATCTCGAAGTGGTCATTGATTGAAACGCCTCTTTCCTTTCAGTCAAACTCATCCCACCATAAAGCGGATGAGCGCAGAAGAGCAGGAGAGGTTGCGCTCCCTCTTTCGCACCTACGACGTGGACAACTCGGGCAGCATCGAGAGGAACGAGTTTCTCACCATCTGCGCCGAGCTGCAGGTGCCCGCTGCAGAGGCCGACCGGATCTTTGACCGTCTGGACGTAGACCAGAACGGGACCGTCACCCTGCAGGAGTTCATTCTTGGCTTCAACGACAGATACGGAGAGGAGATGGAGTCTGACGGGGGAGACGTATCCGTGGCCTGGGAGAACTTTGAGAGGAAGATGGGTGATCAGGCCAAATACATCCCCAGGTGAGACTCACGTAGACACAGAAACACACCTGTCCGCTGGGCAGTAATAGATAATATGGAAATGTTGGCTTTTTGGATAATATGGATAACAGTAGGTGCAGTGTGTGTGTAGGAAATACACCATGTTGTAATTTAAAAGAGACGTCACAGGAAATTAGAAAGCACTTTAGAGCTCATGTGACAACTACCGCACCTGCTTTATTTGAATACCGTTCACATGATATAGCCTGATGTACTGAGGTCAGAAAGACAGCAATAGTCTGGTACCATCCGGGGGCAAGCTTGTGTGTAGTATAATCATATTTACTGTTGAAGTTTTTTTTCTGAGTACTTCCCACACTCAAATAAAAAAATAAATCATACTGCAACTCTCATACCTCAGAAATGACTTACTGCTTATTTTCTCACTTTCCATCCATTTAATTGAATGGAAAGTGAGAAAATAAGCGACTATTATGTTAATCAATTAACAGGCAGTGATAAATGAAAATGCTCAATACTACCAGGTCTTGTAAAACGAACCTCTTCAGGTTTTGGGGCAGATGATGATGAGGCGCTGTGAAGGAAATGAGAGGGACATATTCTACAAAAATCTAAATTGAGAGAATAGTAAAATAGTAGGTTGATATACTCAAAGAAATAAAGTCTGTCCATTCCAGAAGCAAACTCTCAGTTTCATTTTAATTGAATCTTTTTAATTTTTACCACAATCATTAAATAATTGTTGATAACAAAAAATAGGATACTCTTAAGCATTACTTTCCTTAACATTGCCAGCCATTACTTGATCATTTCCCTCATATTTAGTTCATTAGTGGAAAATTATTTCAACAAAATCTTTATTGTTGTCATTTGAATCCATCTCTTAATCTCATTTGTTGAAAGTCTTTTGGAATAAAGTTTTCGCAAATAAAGTTCTCAGCACCAGTAAAGGAGGGCGACTTCGAAACAGTACCAACAATCTTTGTCCCATTTGTATCATGAGCACAGTTGAGCCAAGTTTCACTGCAACAGTAGACCTTTTTGTTCACCAAGTGCGGATATTGTATCACTGACTACATTTGGCCAATCTTTTCTACAATGCTGTTGCTGTATAATATTATTCAAAAGCAGCTTTTAAAGGATTCTTTCATTGTAATCCTACAGTTATTCTGAAGGTTACAAATAGCAAGAATAAGCTGATAAATTCTTATACTTCTGATAGAGTATCTGAGGTATCAGTTTCATTAATTCCAATGTTGATCACTTTTTTATCTGTATTGGTGGTTGTGAAATGAACACACCCTGAGTGCTACATAATGTTATTACACACCTATGGTTTTGATTGATAGATTATTTTGATTATATTTGATTGTTATTATCATCTTATTTTGTTAGTGGACAAAACCCACACACAGACAAAACTGAATGACGCAGTTTGAATTATTATTTGCTCAGAATTGAATTACATTTATTTATTGGGATAAACCCCTTGAGATGTGTAATCTCGTTTTAGAGGAGTCTCAAACAGACAATCACAAATAGAAAACAGTACAATTGAAAATATACAACAAAACATGAATAATTCAAAAGAAAAAACCCACAATCAGCACATCTGCTTCCACTTGTGCTCAGTAAATTAAATATCGTTCCCAGCCTTGATACAAAGAGCTAAATCTAGCTTTAGACTTCAGTACTTCTATATACTTCAAATATTTCAGAACCAGTCCATCAGCAGCTTCACTACAGATGGCAGTCAACATATTTCTAATGTGCCTGTAGAGACTACTGGAGTGATGCTGCATTCAATTAGAACTTTAAAAATGAGAATTAAAGAGTGAGAAATGTCTTACATATTACTATGCATCATAATAATTAAAAACAAAACAGTCACTTTTATCAGCATGAATCTACCCTCTGCTCCACTGATGAGAATAACAGTAACGTGTTAATGCTCCATCTATGTGTTAAGTCTACTAAAATGATATCACTTTCATTGTGATTCCACATGTGATGTTTTCTTCCTTCACTAGATTGTTGTCTGTTTTGAAGGAGGGATATATTTGCTGTAATGTTAAATGAAACCTTGCACATCTTAAGCTGACTATTGCTTCTTTATTTCTTTTAGCTATCATTGCAAACCAAACTTTCTTGAATAACTCAGGACAGCAGAAATTATAACATTAATTTCTAATTACTTGTAGAGATGTTGTTTTTGTTTTTTTATTTATATCTTTGGGCTTTTTAGCCTTTATTTGATGGGACAGCTGAAGAGAGACAGGCAATGTGGGGAGTAGCGAGGAGGAAGACATGCAGGATATGGTTGTGGCCGGGAATCGAACCAGCGACGCCTGCGACAAGGACTGTAGCCTCTGTATGTGGGGTGCTTAGACCGCTAGGCCACCAGCGCCCCAGATAATTTTTTTTTAAAGCAATGTCTGCCTACATTTTCTTGTAGATATGTAGATTTATTGTAGAAGTCACTGTACAACTTTCAGTTTGGCTTTCATTAGAGCACCACCAGTCGGCCTTCTTATTTACTTATTATATATTTAAACATTGAAGTATTTCAGTTCACTTGTCCCTGTCTTATGTATGATGTTGTGACTTTTGGAATTACATTTTGTAAAGCTTACCAAATGTATGACTAGCAGCTCACATTTAGTAACATTTGATCAAGTGGAAGTGTGCCTTTAACAGAAAACTTTTTGTTGTATAGTTTCCAATCTGAATTAAAATTTCTAAATTCTTACAGCTCTAACAACATTCAGATGTTCTGTTCCTTTTGACAACTTGTCACAGTGCCTGCTTTTGATTCTTGCACTAAAACTCAGATACATAACAGGCAATACATTGAGGAAGTTTCTGCTGGTACATAATTCGATCTGGACAAACATATATAAATGAGCGTGTGCTTTTTAAACATCGGACCAGTGTACATATGTATATGACAGTGTGTTCATGTGGCCCCAGGCCTGGCATGGGACTGATCCTCGTGCTGTTGTGCTGTGGCATCGTTACATTGATTTCCACAGCGGTGCCATCTGCTGAATACTCTTTCTTATCTTCACGCAGCAACAGTCAGCTGAGAGTGGACTGTTCTGAAAATGTAGCACAGAGCTCGCATTAGACAAGTGTGTGCTTTACAGAGATGAAAGAATAGTTTGTTAAAATATGAGATGGGATCATCCAGAGCGCAAAATCAATTACATCCATGATTGTTTGCTGACTGAGGATGATGTAACATGACATGTATTTATTTCTTTGAAACGTTGTATCTCTCAGCTGATTGAGCCACGGATGACTTTTAAGTACAACATTCCTTTGCAGATGTTCTTCATGCTCTGAGTTTTTAGTTTTGTGCAAGAATGTTCAAAAACTATGCTTTCTTAGAAACCCACGTGTAAACATCCTAATAGTATGGATGGATATGATGTCTGAATGCAAATAAATCTACACTTTGCTGTGGATTCCCTGGAGATGGCTCATATACCATCAGAACCCTTATTCTTGAAGAATGTCCAGTTGATTTTGACAAATGCGTATGGAGACTCTATCCTAGAGCCTGACTTGTTTCCACAGCTACTTTGATGATGGTAGCATTTATGGTGTAAAGTTTTTAAGAAACGTTGCAAACAGTAAAATAACACAACCCTCCAGATAGGTTGAGAAAGAGATACTAGGGTACCTTGAAATGTTTCTGTTTGAGACTCAAGTTTCTTTTTTTTCCAAGCAATGTGATACTGAATTTCCCCCCCGGGGGATCAATAAAGTAATATCCTATCCTATCCTATCCTAAAGGATGAAGAAGAAGAATATCTCCTGATTTAAACCATAGGTCCGCATCAATGCCAACCTAACAGCAGTTTCTATGTGCAGTTTTGTGTTTTCCTGTTTGGGAAATTTGGCTGTTCAGGTTTGAAGTTGGATTATCATTTGGTTGTTTGTGTGTGTGTTTCTTCTGTGATCTGTTTGTCTGTGACACTTTGACTCTACAGTGAGCCATCATGAGTTATTGACAGAAAGGAAACTGTGTCTATATGCTTAACCATCACAACCCTCCACCCTGTTGGAAGACAAACACACTCACTGTGGACAAATGACCTACTTTAACCTGCCTAATGTAACACTTTTAATCATGGTGACACTTTTGTATCACTGTGTAATTATAATTACTCAGAATGACATTCATACGTGAAACCAAATGAGTAATTAAGCTTACCATGTTGGCATTAACACCTCAATTTACTCATCCTATTTTTCTGGTGTCTGTGTTGTTTTGTTGAGAATGACATTGTGATGCATGCCAAGCAGTCATGCTGAGTCACATGCCGATAAAGATAAACAAAGTGTGCATCAAAGTGCCATCAAGCCAATTCCTTATGCTGATTTGAAAACCGAATCAGACATGAAGCCTTACTGTGCCAGACATTTATTGAAAATGGAAGTATACCGAACTAATAAGTTACCAGTTATTCAGTTCAGGGGTTCCCAAAGTGTGGTTCGGGACCCCCTGGGAGGTCGCGAGACACAAATTGGGGGTCGTGAGATGTCTTCCAGTATTTTATTTTATTTTTGTAAGTTTTCTAAAAATAGTACATTTTACCCATTATAGTAAAAAATACCAATAAAAATAGTTGCTAAACATGAAATAAAACCTTGAAAATATGAAACATGGTGCATTTTCTGCCTTTCTTTTTACCAGATGATTCCGAGGTTTAGGGTTAGTGAACAGTTAATTATCAAAAGCATCAGTAGCAGTAGGTTAATTCATAACAGTACAGGATACACAGACACATGCTCATATAGGTAGGGTAATTTTCTGCAGACCAGCTAAATGAAGCCACATTAAATTGAGGGACTTTTGGGGGTCGCAAGTCTTTGGCATCTATATTTTGGGGTCACGGGCTGAAAAGTTGTGGAACCCTTGATTTTGTTAATATAGGGAAATACTATTATATAAGAGAAGCTTACCAGCTTAGTTCCATGGTGAACAGACTTGCCAACAAACACTTTGGCATGTGACTGTAGGAGCTGGGATTGAACTGTCAACCTTCCTGATTGAGATATCACAGCCGCCCCTATCATACATCACAGAAGAAGACATTTTCATTCACAGTTAATTATTTTTAATTTTAGGTTCTGCACAAAACAAAAGCAAATTATGTTTCTTTAAGTCCTGAAATCGTACTGATATGAGATTATCATTGTCTTGCAGGCATGAACAAGCATCCACGTTGTACCAGAACATCAGTCTGACTGAGCCCAGACTGATTCCTCAGCTGGAGAAAGTCATCATGAACTTCACCAAAGAGATCAAACAGCAGAACTCAGAGATGGAGAATCTAGCCCTGGCTATCAAACGGTAAGAAACACACCCTGTACACAAACACTCACCTGCAACTTTAAAAATAAGTTAAATACTTCTTTATATAGTTAAGATGTGTGTGGTAATAGTAAGGATAGTTCCAGTGAATTATAGATATATTTTTCTTGGCCCAGATGTCAGGAGGAAACCCCTCCCTTTAGTTGACAGCTGTCATGCATTCATGCTGCTGTGCTGCACTTTTCTCCAACAGTCCAAAGACATGCAGGTCAGGTCAAATAGATGTATCTAAACTGGCTTATTCTGTGACCATGCACAGAAAACAATTTCAAGGCAATTGAAATACAGTGGCTTAACAAAGACTACAAGGGACTACATTTCAGGAAAGAGCTCAAACATTTTAGACCTGCGCCACGACTTTCTCTCAGAAGTTTTAATTAAAGAAGATTCCACATCTAAAACATCTGGAGAAGGTAGCAACGGGTAGGAAAGAAAAAAAGGTTGGGAGTTAATCCAGATCCAGCACAGAGGAGATCAGGTAAAAACTGTAAACCAGGAGTAAGAACTTGGGAGAAAGACAGATAAAATGGAGAAGCTATCCAGTTGTTTTTGATGATCAACTAATCTAAAGGCAGAGAAGTTTAAGAAGTTTAAGTTATGATTTAAAGGACTAGACAGTGCAAGACTGATCCCTGCAAGGAGCTGGACTATCTTGGACAATCTTTTGCTCTTGACAAATCAACTTAATAGCTAACAGAGAATTGTATATGAGCCATTCAAGAAGCTTTATATATAAGAAAATGTGGATTCATATCCATCAGTAACTCCCGATATGGGGGTCCTGTTAAGTTTTAGATTTTCGCAGTCTGTTGAGCTATCGGTAGATGATATAAATATTGGAACCAAACCCGTATTTCACACTAGAATTAGTAGACTTATAGTGGATATTTGATGGAGGTTTATGGAGTACTCTGTATGTATCCTGTTGTTTTGCAGAGCACAGGACCAAGCATCAATGCAGCTCAGTGAGATGGAGGAGGAGATGGACCAACGTATTCATGCTGCTGAGAGAAAAACACGAGAACAGGTGGGACAAACTCAGACCACCTTAAACACAGGACCGGACTTTTAAATCTCGTTCTAATATTTGACATTTGTGATTATTTCTCTGGAGTGTGTGTAGGCAAAGCGATAAGGGAGGCGTGTGCTCAGCTCTTCCCTCATGTCAAACAAAAGGCAGGATATCAGATTACTGATCCACACTCAGACACGCTTGCTGATCAGCTGGATTTCATGATCTGTGGATCACAGATATGAAACAGTAGACAGATAAAGGTGTTTGAGCACATTTTGGCATCAGGTTTTTAAGATGATGAGGCTGTATATAACTGTGATGATAAGGATTTATGATGTGTGGATGAAAATGATAACCTATGAAGAATCAGGCTGCAGCAGTCTGCAGACAGGCCATCAACCTGTAGCTGCCCTAAATCATTGTTTTCAGCCTGCAGGAGGTCAGACATTGTCTTTATTCATCTTTTTTTAAGTGTTTGTATTGTGATTTCTTTTTCTTTTTGAAAACTAATATATACCCAAAACGGTAGAAGTGAATTCTGGGAATGCAGCTTTGGTGGATTTAAGGCAAATTTATGTCGTTGCAACCGTTTGACGATGGAAATATTTCAATTTTTAAATGCTGTGGTTGTAATCATTTCGTTTATCAAGCCTAATAATGAGATAATCGACCCTTTATCAAGAGATGACAAAATGTTTTTTCTTCTAATTACTAAATGTGTATCAGAGATTAGAACAGCCTTGCTAGCATGTCTACTTTGCACCTTGACAACTGCGTAACATTAGTAAAAAATTAAATGTGGACCAAAAAGTAGCCAGTATCGATCCAATCTTTAGACTCACTGAGATCCTCCTTTACAGTCTGGACAGTGAATAAAGTGTGATCACATTAACCTGACACTCATTTTCAAATATTTTTAAAATATAATTTAATCGTAAAATCTGTTATTTTACAAACTGTACAGTTATGGCATGAAATCTGGCTTTTATTATCTTGAAATAGTGAGTGAAAATTGAGCTGATTGGCCCTTTATAATGTGAGCAGGAACATGAACTCCTGCTTATCACTTGGTGTGTATGTGTGTGAAAAACGTACGTAAGTGTACGTACTTCATTGACTCAGGGGAACTTGTGTTTGTTTAGTCTTAGAAAAGTACACAAACTTAGAACACACTCACCCGTATTCTCCCTCACTGTAATGTATGTGCACAGAGAGGTTTTATTTTTGGAAACTGTAGATAAAAACTTTCTTATAAACTTGTTGACTCCTCAGGGGTCTCTGTCCAAAGGCTGCCCTCGGATAGCACAGAAAAATATGTCACAAAAATGTCACAACTAAAGCAATAGCAAAGACTTTCATTTGACATTTCATCACAAATGTTCTGAATAAATGTTTTTGTGTTTGTGTAGGAGAAGAAGAAAACCGAGGCAGCAGTGAGTGAGGTGCAGAGAAGCTTTGAAAATGAAGTGTGTGAGCTGCAGTGCAAGATCCAGAGGATGCAGATGGTACATTCAACTCTTGCACAGCTCTCCATTTTCACTATAAACTGTCTAATTGATGTTTTCCTGAAATTATATTTTCTATGTGACGTAACTTTTTTATTATTTGTTGTTGTGAAAGTACATGAGGAAAAATATCAGATGGATAAAACTGTACAAAAGTCTACAAATGTACAGTAAACATATCTAAAACATGTTTACAGCCAGAGAGAAGCTCACATTTGACATTTAAATGCTGTCAGATGTTGTTTGCATGATTCAGAAACACTGTAATGCTGCAGAGTGGAAAATCCAGTCCTTTCTGAACTACACTAACTGTATTCACAAGAAACTGAACCAGGACTGATTTATTTTTCCCTCACAAAATCAAAAAACTGGCCTCTGTTCTGTTCACTGGAATCCACAGATTGAAACTTCACAGTTACCAGGATTTGTTTGACTGAATGTGTACTGTGCAGTTTATGCAGTTTAAATCCTGAAATCTGATGTATGTCTAAGTAGAAGTCAAATAATCTTAATCCTGTGTGTGAACTCGCCTGTCAGATTGAAGAGAAGTACAAAACCATCACTGTGAAAGACGAGAGCCCAGCTTTAAAGAAGAAGATCAACGAGCTAACACTGGTGAGACTCATTACTGTCAAGTATAACACAAAGTTTTTGTCATTCAGGTGAATTCTTAAAGCAACTGCTTGTTTGTAACAAATCTGAATTCTTCTTTTTTTGCAGGATAACCAGAAGTTAAAACAGGAGCTGATGAAATCTCAGACTAAAGTGGCCTGTCTTCGTAGTGAGATGGACAGCCTTCAGACAGAACTAACAGATCAAAGCATCAGCTCTGAACGGTAAAATCTTCTTTAATTTGTCTGAATTTGTTTCTTTATTTACATCTTCATTTCTTTATATAACTACAGACTACAGTTCTGGGTCACTAGGTTAAATCTTTGGTGCACTCCTTCAAGGCTAGACCACAATAAACAGGACCAGCCCTGTAAATAAAGTCTGTGTCTGACTCACTCAGTGGGTACTTCAGTTACAGCATTGGTTAGTGTTTCCTGATTGGCCATTGCTCTTTCAGAAAACAAAATAACTTCCTTATTTTAAATAATATTCATCATACAGAATCAAGGAAACTATGGTTTGGATTTAATCTTGTTGTTCCTTGCAAACATTCAAGTTGAAGTTCAGTCTTCTCTGCCACCTACCATCATCTTTTGTAAGTCTGATTCCTCTGTATGTATCACCCCTATCTCTTTCTCTCTACTGCGCACACACACACACACACACACACACACACACACACACACACACACACACACACACACACACACACACACATCTCTGTTTCAGTGAAAACTCTGAAAGTCTAAACCTAGAATCATAGCTTGTAGAACCGGTTTTCTCTCCCTTTATCTCAAACAAAGAAGACTTTCACCTTGTGATAACTTCATCACACTGACAAAGCTCCAAATACAAAACATAATAAATATTGAACCTGTTTTTCATTTTACATAAGTCTTAGAAGCTAGTATAAATCCCTCTGAAACAAAACCTCACAACAGTGGGATCATAATCCCACTGTTGTGAGGATGGTTTCAGAGTTGCACACAGACTTACAGACAGCCTGGGGCTCCACCCCCTGAGAGACTGACTAACAGCGCTCACTCCCTGGGGATGTTTTCGTTTTGTCACAGCCGAAACAGGATATCCTGGAGTTACTTCACACACACAATAACTTCTTCAGGACTGTTACCTAGCAACAGAGGCAACAGGGCCGTCAGGATATCAGTCAGCCTCTTTGGACAATCTCAGTGTTTACATTGTTACTTGTCTCTGTTTGAGGTGTCTCAGTAATCATAAAACATGTGTCAAGTCAGAGTAAATCAGTTGATCAGCTGAAGATAATTCCTCTCTTATACTCAAGTTTACTTGGATACTTGTACTCAGCTTTGTTGATAGTTATCTAACTCTGGTTTGTTTGAATATTATCAGAAATGCTCTGTCTGACACTTGCTCTGACGCATTTTCAAGTTGTTATAACTTTGTTTGTTGTTGTCATTAATATTCAATCATTATGTGCGTTGATGTTTCTGTGCAGGGACGAGGAGCTCGTGAAACACTTCTCCGACGAGCGAGACGTCCTGGAGAGTCAGATCGAGATCCTGCAGTAAGTTACTCATTGAATGTTAAACTGCTGGGAGGTTTTCTTTTTTATTTGCCATAGTGTTTTTATTGAAGTTTATAACCACAAAAATACAGCTTTATCATTAATCATTTTCCACTTTCACAACTGTATCGCTGTATCTCATGGTTTAACAAATGGACAAACAAGACAATAACAACTAAACAAAAAAGAAAGAAAAATAATAATAATAATTTAAAAAAATGGAACGAACAAAGCCTCTCTAAATCAAACAAGGCTATTCAATTTGAAAGAAATAAAATCAAGGTCAGTTGGCGTATATGAAGAAAAAATGAAAGAATCTGCATTTCTACATGGATTTTGGGACTGCAGTGTTGGATTTTTTTTTTTTGACATAATCAATGAAGGGTTGCCACATTCTTTCAGAAACATGTTCTTTTGCTCTCTGGATATATGTTATTTCTTCTAATTGGAGGTATGACAACATCTGATTTAACCAATGGGTGGTACTGGGCCTGTTAGTGTATTTCCAGTTTTGTGCATTACATTTCTTTGCAGACATCAGGCTATGGTCAATAAATTTGCATTCATTTGTAGTGTAACAATGTTTTTTCTGGATATATTGCTAACAGAAACAATTTGGGGTCTTGTATGTTCTGTTTGGAAATGATCTTCTCAGTTATATTTTTAACCTCTTCTCAAAATATTTTTATTTTCCTGCATTCCCACATACAGTGTACTAATGTTCCTTTAGATTCAATACATTTTATACATGTGTCTGGAATGTTCTTATTGTACTTGTTTAATTTTACAGGTGTTATGTATATACGCATTAGCCATTTTAATTGTAATATTCTAAGTCGACTATTTATAGACATTGTGTGAAGTTTAGAACAAGCACTTTTCCAGTCCTGCTCTGAGATGTTAAGTGACAAGTCTTCATTCCATGACATTAATCTTTTATGTGATGTCTCTGATGCATTACATACCAACATCATGTAGAATTCTGAGATAAGACCTTTCCTTAACCAATTCTTTGTCATCATTTTTTCAAGAGAAGTTGGGGGAGGCTTGTTAAGATTGCTTTGATTTGCTTTCACAAAACTTCTCAACTGAAGATATTTAAAATAATGTTTTTTATCAATATTGAATTTAGATTGCAGCTCCCCGAATGTCATGAAAACATTAGATTCTGGCATGTAAAGGGCATTGATTGTTTTAAGTGCTGTGAAAAAGTATTTGCCCCCTTCCTGATTTCTTATATATTTTTCACATTTTTCACACTTAAATGTTTCAGATCATCGAAAAAAAATAAAACATTTATACAAAGATAACCAGAGGAAACACTAAATGCAGTTTTTCAATGAAGATTTTACAGGTTTTCGAGCGTAAACGGTCTGTTTAAGGTCAAGCCACAGCATCTCAATCAGATTCAAGTCCAGACTTTGACCAGGCCACTCCAAAACCTTAATTTTGTTTTTTTTAAGCCATTCAGAGGTGGACTTGGTGGTGTGTTTTGGATAATTGTCCTGCTGCATAACCCAAGTGCGCTTAAGCTTGAAGTCTCAAACTGATGGTTGGACATTCTCCTTCAGGATTTTCTGGTAGAGAGTAGAATTCATGGTTCCAAGTTGTCCAGGTCCAGACGCAGCAAAGCAGCCCCAGAACATCACTCTACCACCACCATGTTTGACTGTTGGTATGATGTTCCTTTTATCAAATGCTGTGTTGGCTTTATGCCAGATGTAACGAGATGCAAACCTTCCCAAAAGTTCAACTTTTGTCACGTCAGTCCACAGAATATTTTCTGGTTGTCTTTTGGCAAATGTTAGACGAGCCTTTGTGTTCTTTTCGGGTAGCAGTGGTTTTCACCTTGGAACTCTCCCATGGATGCCATTTTTGCCCGATCTCTGTCTCATTGTGGAATCATGGACACTGACCTTAACTGAGGCAAGTGAGGCCTGCAGTTCTTTAGAAGTGGTTCTGGCTTCTTTTGTGACCTGGATGAGTTGTCGCTGTGCTCTTGGAGTAATTTTGGTAGGCCAGTCACTCCTGGAAAGGTTCACCACTGCTCCAAGCCTTCTCCATTTGTAGATAATGTCTCTCACTGTGGTTCTCTGGAGTCCCAAACAGCCTTGGAAATGGCTTTGTAACCCTTTCCAGGGGGGGGGGGGGGATACTTTCTCACATAGGGTCAGGTGGGTTTGGATAACTTTTTTCCCGTATTAAGTAAAATCATCATTTAAAAACTGCATTTAATGTTGACTCTGGTTATCTTTGTCTAATATTAAAATTTGTTTGATGATCTGAAACATTTAAGTGAGAAAAATGTGCAAAAATATGATAAATCAGGAAGGGGGCAAATACTTTTTCACAGCACTGTATATAGTTTAAAATATGTAAACATAATAACTATTATTTTGTGTTTGTGTGTTCAGGATCGCTAACAGGAAGCTCCATGACAGCAACGATGGCCTAAGATCTGCCCTGGAGAGGTTTACAAGGGTAACACTGCACACTTGATGAAAGAGAAGTCAGAAGTTAAAACTTCTGTTTTCCTTATAGTAATATTGATGTAATTTTGTCCACTGGGTTTGATGGACTCCCAATAAACAGAAACTATCATGATGTCTTATTTAATAAATATTTAGTTCACCTTTGAGCCTCTTGTCTGGATGTTTTTTTCTAATCTATTTCATAACTTACATGACATATGAGTATTGTATTTGATGAATCAGTTTTCCTGCAGCTCTCTTTGGTGGTTGTATATTTAAAAAATTATTTTTCAGTAAGAGAGTGACATTTTTTGTATCCCTCTTATCCTTTTTTTCTAAAACTTTAACTCACCAAAAAACAGTTTAAGAATCAAGAGTTTGATTGAGATGAAGTATACCAATATTCAGTCACAGCTTTAAGCACAGTTGGTAAAGAAAATAAAGACTAAGGATAAAAACTAACCCTGAGTTGTTGTGTGTTACAGTCTGGTAACGAGGGGTCGCCAGAAGGCATAAAGAACAGAAACAGAAGCAAAAGTATCTGCTACACGTCATCGCATGCGTTAATGGATCGGTAAGACCCACGAACAATACTGTAAGGGATTCATCTATGGCTGTTCATTCATCTCCACACCTGTGCATCCTTTTCAGTTTACATTTAACAGATGTCATATTATTGTTCCTAAAGAATTTCACTTCCCACAAGAACAAAAACAAGTCTGAATTACTTTAAGGCTTACATTCAATCATTTTTTCACATCAGCAGCTTCAAGTGTTTAACTTCAGACCAGGTTTGTCAGGTTTCATCTGTATGCATCTACAGTGTGAGAGTTTTTTTTGCTTAAATACACAGTGTCTGACATCAAGATATGACTCATGAAGATATATTTTAGAGTAGAAATAATACCATATGATTCTGTTTGGTCTCAGGACAAAAGTTATGTCTCAGTGTGGTAAAGAAATAAAATGTGGAGAAGATTATTTATTATATACTGTATATTATGACATCTTTAGAGGAGGTTCATTGGATTTAAGTTCATGAACTTCAGCTTATTGGTGAAAGAAGAAAATACACAATAATGTACTTAAGTTAACTTCAGTAAACGTGTTAAACCAGGTTTTTTCTTTGGCCTATGAGAGACATTATATTTTCAAAAGTAATCAAGTAAGCATTTCATATCTGGAAGCCTAAGTGAAATGTAGCATTGTTAAAGCAGACTTCACACACTGCTTGTTGGACAAAGATTGTTTATAGTCTCTACAGACTTAAATGATTATGTTGAAAGAAATGTACAATGGCTAAGTGTATGGGTGTTATGCAAAGTTAAAACTCTATTTCCGAATGACAAAACATTATGTATCAGGAAAGTTCTGGTTTGTCATCCAAAAAGTACTGTCCAACAGTGTTTCAGCAGGCAGGGATTGAACGCTAAAATACAGTAGAAAAGACGAAGATTGTCTTTATTTTGATTGTGAAGCAATCCTGAAACCAAATAGTGCTCACCTGATAATATTTTAGCTTTTATCTGACACTACAAGCAGAAATCTGCATGCTAGCTCAGCTAGCAATCTGCTCTCAGACACTGCCTCACAACTACAACTCCTTTAACGCTCTGTATGTTGCTAGTCAGACTGAAAACAATGAAGAGCAACACAGAAAAGGAAGTCTTATCTGGAAGTCCTCTATATGGCAAACGGCTATGCTAACTAACGCTAGCACTTTTCCATGAAAAATAAAAATCATCCACTAGATCTTCAAATCTGCAGACGTGGGGAGTAAAACCAACCTCTGTGTTTATTAAGACAGCCTACAACTAGCATGCCTCCCTCCTAAGCTCCTTGTAGCACACGTGTGCAGGTACTGAAAAACGGAGGAGGGGTTGAGTTGTATTTTATACAGTCTATGGGCTGAACAAGCTCCAAGCTCTGACTTCGTTACAGACCGGATATTGTTGTGACGTAACAAAAACACGGAAGTCTGAAACGGCTCATTTCAGCACACATTTACAGAAAGGTGTAGAAATCAGAACAGGGGCAGAATGGATTTTTTTCATGCCAGGGACACATATTTCAGGTAGAGAACCATTAAAAAGTCGATTTTGCATGATATGTCACCTTTAATGTAGCATCATACATTGTTTGGGTAGAGAGGTGGGGTTGATATACAGCAAAGATCACAGGTAGATTTAAAACCATTGTGGTAAGCTTTGGATCTGTGTCTCCAAACTGTTGACCATTATATTGGTACTGTGGACAGTACTTAACCCTCCTGTTATGTTCGTTTCTTAGGGACAGCAATAATGTCTCTGGGTCAACTTGACCCGGGGCATATTCAATGATCCAAAAGTGTCCGAACCCAAAAAAATCCCAATAAACATTTTTTAATCTAATTTTTAACTCCATTACAAACCTTTTAAATCAATATTTAGAGCAATGTTTTTTAATTCTCACAGATCATGGTTCAATGAGGATAACTCACTCATTTTTTATGAAATTCATGTTAAAACTTTTTTTAATGTACATTGGAAAGCCCTAAATATAAATACAATAGTTTTACATTGCATAGATTTTTTTTAATTTAATTTTTACATTTTGGATTTTTTTTTTTATGAACTGATGTTGATAAATGAACATGAGACACCTCTTCTGTCACATGCTGCCCAAATTTTTATGCTGCATTTAGCTGGTTTGGAAGGCATATATTACCTAAGATGAAAGGAACCTCTGAATACCATTAGCTTTTCATCCACTGTGACCGTAGAAATGTGAAATAATACTTATAACAGTTTTTTTTTTTGTTGATTTTTTAACTTTAAAATGGGTCAGTTTGACCCGCAACATAACAGGAGGGTTAAAAAGTGGCCTAGCTATGGTGACATCATTTGTATGTCAATCATTTTGATGTCTGGAGTTCAGTCTTGTTTGTCTTTGAGTATGAGGTCACGATATATTTTAGAAAAGATAACACTAGAGGAGACCAAGGCAAGATGACTGTGTTATCAAGGGCTAATGTGACCCTTTTGTTCATGTAACTAATAATTATCAGGCCTCTTTCTCAGGTTCTGCCAGCGTATGGATGATTTCCCTCTGTACAGTCGTCGGCCCAGCGGCGACACTCTAGCGTTGGCCATGTGTGACCCAGGCCTGAGGCGTAGACACAGCAGTGAGTGTGAGGAGGACAGTCTACCTGAGGTCTACATGGACAGCGGCCTGTCGACACTCAGAAGCTCACACCAAGGCTACGACTCCGAGCCAGAGGTCAAAGGTCCTGAGGAAGAGGAAGAGGAGGTGGAAAAGATGGAGGAGAGTAAAAGGGAGGATGAAATCAACGAAAGCACGATCGACGGAAACTTAGAAACTGAGGTGAGAGAATAAGAAAGTCCATTCATGGAGACAAGAGCACGTTTATCAATATCTGTTTGAACCTGGAAGGTTGTACTGTATTTTCTGTTATGTGATCAACATTTCAACAACCGTAAAGCTAACATACTGATATTAAGTTATAATGTTCATCCTGTCATCATGAATCTACTGCCCAGGTTTTGAAAAATAAATGAAGTGATAAGATATGTCTTTGTGTCTGAGTAGATTTTCCTACTAATGCTCCATTGTTTGCTCCTTTATGCCTGCATAACAGCTGGCAGAAACACAGGACGCTGAATCAGCAATCGGGTCTGACAGCAGCTCCATTTTGGACTGGAAGCCTGCTGAGGTCATCAGTGTTGCAGAGCCCCCCGCCCGAACTAGACGAAAACCACTCAGTGCCATCAGCGTTCAGGTAAGAGAGAGGGACAGTTGGACAGAGGGGACATCAGAAAGGTGCAGCATCCACTGACTGATGGAAGAGAGACAGATAGATCACTCCTAATGAAATATAAAGGGAGCTAAGATGGCCAGAATACTGACTATTTTCTGATGTCAGTTATAATAATCAACCACAATAATTATTCCAAATGTTCCTTTTTGTTTCAACCATCATCTCCAACTCTAGTCTGTGCTGTATTAGTTTGTCACTCTGACTTGTCTTCACTGGCCTTCTGTATCTCCTCTCCAGAAAGAGGAAAAAGACAGCACCGATCTGGGCTACATGACGTCAGAGAAGGCCTACAGGATTGTGCTGGCTGGAGATGCTGCAGTGGGAAAATCCAGCTTCCTGCTCCGCCTCTGCAAGAATGAATTTAAATTAAACACCAGCTCTACACTAGGTAAGTGTAAACAGCGACCCTGTTAACTGCTGACTTTCAGCCTGGATGGGTCAATGACAAACGTCTTTAGATGATCATTAAATACTTATCTGATGAGGATATTTTTATATCTTAATATAAAACTAAATTTTTTTGCATTCCCAGGAACTCCTTCTGGGTTTCAATAACTGTGTGAACTCCACATCCACTGACACGTTCAGCTGGTCTTCAGTTTACAGGGTCACTTTTAAAACGGTAACACCTGGGGAGACACATTCGCTGTATGCTCAGAGAAGACTGCTGTTACAAGCTATTTAATCAAGTGAACCACAGCTTCTTCTCTTTTGAAAAGTACACACGCATACAAAAAAAGGTAGAACAAATTAAAGAAAGAGAAATCAAGTGGATCACAGATGTGTGTGTGATGTTATTGTGGAAGGCGGGCAGAATAAAAACACTGCGTTTAATCAACCAATCAAACACGTTTAGCATTGTAGGCTCTGCCCCCCGAAAGTCCCGGGACCTTTAAAAAGTATTCCCCCCAAGCAGGGGCTTTTCAGGGGGGAGATTATCTACCCCTGAACTCAATTTAGACCCTGGTTCCTACAGTCAAAAACCACATAGTTTAGGGGTAAAGTCTCTAGTTCCTGGGTAAAGTTCCTGCGGTCGAAAAATACCTCAAGTAGAACAAACTGAAGACAACTATGTTACAAAAAAATTAAACAAACAGAGAGTCAATGGAGAGAGGTATATTTTGTAAGAAGAATTCTAAAGTTACAAATGTATAATTTATATGTTGTTGGTTATATTTTGTGTGCTCAGGAGTAGATTTCCAAATGAAGACCCTCATAGTGGATGGAGAGCCCGTTGTACTGCAGCTTTGGGACACTGCTGGACAGGAAAGGTGTGTTAGTGTGTGTGCGCTTTTGAGTTCCTTTTTTGTAAGTGAAGATCTTATTGCTTTATCTTATTTGTATGTTGTTTAGAACTGTTCCTGTGTTTTCTAAGTGCCATGTAAATAGAGCTAATTGTTGACTGTGTGGGGTTTCTAAAACGTAAGGTCAACACAACCATTTAACAACTTTCTCCTCTCAGATTTCGCAGCATTGCAAAGTCTTACTTCCGTCGTGCAGATGGTGTGCTGCTGCTGTACGACGTCACCTGTGAGAAGAGCTTCCTCAACGTTAGAGAGTGGGTGGACACTATTGAGGTAACGCATGACTTTCCTTCACCAAAGTTAGAGCTTTCAGAAAAACTGTAATCTTTTTCAACAAAATATAGCAAAGGTGAAATTAATCAACCTTTCTTTAATGGCAGTTTGTCAATATCAGCAGCATTTGCGATCATAAAAAAGTTGTTGTCACATATTTATTTGGATGTGTCAGTGACATAACTTGTTTCTCTTTTTTTACATGCTGCAAGTGTAAGTGTAAGTGCTGCATGCACTGTGTTGTTTTGATGTGTTACCATATTAATATTTATGCATGCAGTGTGTGACTTAGACATTTTCTCACATGTTTTCTAAAATATGCAGTCATGAATAAACTACTTAAAATATGAACTTATACTGTTCATTAACTATCTAGCAGTAGCTCAATTTTTACCAGCTGTAACTTTTTTCACTTCTCTCATGGTATTTTTGAATTACTATTGCTTGTCCATGTAAAATATCCAAATACTTCTGCAACCTGTGATGTGCACTATGTGGTGCTGTCTCCCACCTGACCTCCGTAATAACTCACTCACACATTTTAAATCCAAACTCAAAACTCATCTGTTTAAACTGGCTTACTCCATCTGACCACAACTCCATAGTCCATTCTTTTTAAAACTCTGTTTGTTTTAATGATGTAAGGTGACCTTGAGTGTCAAGAAAGGTGCCTATAAATAAAATGCATTATTATTATTATTGTTATTATTAAATCCATAGTAGTTTTTTGATGAAAGATTTCATTTTTTTACTGTAAATTTAAAATCTGAGCGTGACTTTTTTAATCAAAAACACGATAGATTTAATGACTTAACTTTTTGTTTTGATCTGCAGGATTTGTCCCATGAGGATATTCCCATCATGCTTGTGGGTAATAAGAATGATCTTAGGCAAGATGGAGTTAACTGCGTTCCCACAAGCTATGGAGAAAAACTGGCCATGGTAACGACAAAAATAAACAACAATAATCTTTCCATTCTTCGCTCTGATCATTTGCTACATATTAAAAAAACAAAAAAATATATATTGATCCAAGGAGCAGGGTTATGAAAAGCAGTAAATAATTATTTATGGTTTCTTCTCCTCACTCATCAGACCTACAACACTCTGTTCTGTGAAACTAGTGCCAAAGATGGTACGAACACCGTGGAGGCTGTGCTACACCTGGCCAGGTGAGATATAACTCTTTACAAAATAAAATCAGCAGCAGTTATTTTACTCAATACAAAGTTCAATCTGTTTCTAAGAGAAGAGATCCTTATGCATTAGATATAATTAGCTGCTGTCAGTTCCATATTACAGAGAAACATTATTTTTCTAAGAGATTCCATAGAGTGCAGAAAGGTTTATACCCATCACTAGAGAAAATGTCTCTTTCTCTCGAGAAAGAGAGATCTATGACCAATGCCAAGATGTAAAGCCAACATCTCTGACTTAAAAAAGATACGATATTTTACTTTAAAAGTTAAATGATTCCAGAGAAGTAACCATTGAACATGTAGCCTTTGCTGCCTTCTAGTGGAGAGCAGTAAAAACAAGCTTCTGAAAAAGATGCTGACAAGAAGTTAAGAGGTTGCTCTGCCGATATAGAAAAAATGTGGTGAATGGTTTATTGTCTCATAAAAAATCAGGAAATCTTATTTTAAATCATGAGATTTCTGCTCTGTTAACACCTGTTTTTACATAACATTAATCTGTGTCACAGCATTTGGCACATTGCTGCATTTCTAAGAAAGTTAGTACAAGGCTATTAACAGTTCATATTCCACTGACATAAAATCCTCCCCCTAAAAAAATATATATGAGAAAGGTAGACATGCTAACAGTATGATAGAGGCCTGTATTCTGTAGCTTGTGTCCCTGTTAACTGAAATTAAATTGACTGTGTCTTCACTGAATTTTATGTTCCACCTGTTCCTCTTTCTCCCACCCTGCAGGCAGGTAATCAAACATGCTACGTTTGATGATAAGAGTCACTTTCAGAAACTGCCCAGTTTAGATGCTCCGAGGAAAAAACCAAACTTCTCCTGCTGCTACTGATCACATTCATCAGATCCTGACTCCACATCTGTCTTAGTTTGGAATAAGGACTTAAGAGGCAGAAACCTGATGAACAGCAATGAGACATTTACATTTCTGCAGATTCATGATTATTCCTTATTCCAACATAAGGAACGAGTTGGAATCACGGCAAAATATTTGCATCTTCACTTTAGTTCGAGGTTATGTCCACGTGATGGTTTGTATGTCCATGTTTTATGAAATTGTTTGTCCAGCATGAACTCTCATAATGCTATCACACACTTTTGCATGAGGTCCTAACATGTACAGAATGAATGCACACTTTGCCCTGGCTGGAACTGCTATGTTGAAATGTAAGTCTAAGTAAATGTTGAAAAGCAAAAGAGAGCCATGAAAGTGTAAGATCTGAACATGAGGCATGTGATTTTGATAAATGAAAGCATTTATCTGATTACTACTCATCAGTAAAAGTTCTAGTTTTGAGGATCATTTGAAGTTTGTTGGAGAACAGAAAGAAAAACTGAAATTAGTTGTTTACACAACAAAGAACATCAAACTTTGAAGCAAGTGATCTGAAATGTTTGCTGACACAAAGTCAGTGAAAAGTATGGAGGGGCTTGAAGAAGAGTTTATTCCTATCCAATATTCCATTGTGCAATATGTGATGGAGTCTGTCTTTATGATGATATCACAAACCATTATCCACTGCCTTTTTCACATCGCCAGCTCAAGGCATAATATTTATGCTGCTATAACGTCTCACCTTCAATATGGATGTCACAGGGGCATGATGTCAGAACATAGTCGCCCCCCTGCTGGCACTTGAGGTAGTAACATAACCGTTACAGAGGCGAGACGAGATTACTGTTAACCGGGAGGAATAGCGCTGTTCGTGTGCATGTCTAAATGTGTATGTATGAAGCTCCTGCTGGGTGTAAAGCTCTAGTTTAGCAAAGCTGCAATGCAATGTGAAATCTCTCACTGGGACACCAACATAACACTGTTACAGGATCAAGTACAAAGATGTGATGACGGCAGAGCTGTGCTACAGCACTTGTGGACTTGTGATATAGAAAGGGCTTCTATTATCTTACCCCAACAGTGTTACATTTCTTTTCAATTCACTTCCCTTTTAATGACTATTTCATGTGAGTGTTTTCAATTTGGGAAAATGCTTCAAAAGCAGTATGTAGTATTTGGGGTATAAATACTGCATAAGTCAGTTCAACCACCCCATTCAAGAATGCACAACAGTATATGACTTTAAATCAGTTTAAATGTCTTCATGTGATTTTGAGTATGTCTGATTGGTTCCTGATAATAACAGTATATTATCAGCCATCTGAAGAGCAGTGTATATATGTGTCAGTATGCTTCAAATGAAATGCTTACTCTATTTTCAAACAGCATCTCTGTCACCTCAGTTTGTTCATTTTATCAAACCTGTCCTTACGAAACCTGTACTTCAAGGTGATAGTAAGCTTCTCACTCACTCACCTTTGAGTGTGTCTACTTTGAACTCATGTAAAACACTTCAGTCCTGTCCTGTTTGTGATGTCATCGGCTGACTCAGAGCATCAAACTGTCTACATTTTGAGCAAGGAGGAGCAAAACATATAGCTCAAGAATCTGCAGCTTCTTAATGTGCATGAAGCTTTAAAGCCATTGAGATCTTCAGCAATTAAATTTTTGAATAACTGTGTGTGAGTGTCACAAAAGACACGTGATACATGTGTATGCAAATAAGATGTCTGATGTTACTTTATCAATAAAACTTTTGTTTGAATGTTAGCTGAGCCAGAACGTGTCATGGGGGGGGGGGGGGGGGGGGGGGGGGTATGTGGAGATAGTCAATGGAAGGAGCTGCTGACTTTTTTTGACACAACTACAACAAAAAATAGTACTTTAGAAAAATCAGATGTAAAGCTGCTGTTGGTAGTAAACATACGTTCAGAGAGAGGGACTTCGAATGTCAACACTATCCCTCCCAACCAGATTTCCTCTTAGCCTCCCAACACAGATCGCCGTGTGCAGTCATGATAGTGCCGGACTCATAACCAATCGGAGGACGTAGTAGTGGCCGCCCCTTAACCGATCAGGACAGAGGATTGGAGATTAGCTGTGATTGGTCCGTCATAACGGAAACGAGGGGAATAATAACATTGCTTGATACAAAGGCATAGGAAAACGCAGAGATTTCGCAATAATCTCAAATTATTCCACTTACCGATGAGTACCGATGGGTATTCTGACCTTTTCTCCAAATCCAGCTGAAAAAAAGTAACGTTTTTTTACACCATTCCTACCAACAGCAGCTTTAATTATTCCAGGAAAAAAATATTGAATTGCTCCAAATTAGATTCACTGCATGCAAGTGTAAGTAAATAAATCAGTACTCACACCTTATTATAAAGTAGATTCATTGATGGTTACTTCAGCCACAGCTCTACACCACATCTGCTATCTAGCAGCTGCATGCAAGCTGTCAGTACAGCACATACAATAAAAAGCTTAATTTAAGTATCCTTAATATTCCTCCTCTTCATCCTTAAAGTCCTCCTCATCCTTCATCTGACAACAAAAACTCTCCACCATGTTAGCAATTAGCATTCTCCATGCTTAAATTAGCATTAGCGTGTTCACATAAGTCACTGATGTGATTCAGTGTTTATCATTCCTTTGTGGTAACAGAGGCATGACAGGCTGATTACTTCCAACACATACAAATTATCAAATATCATACTTTATTGAAACAATTCAGCTCTTCTAGAGACTTCTGACCTAAAAACAATGAATTTACTGATCAAAAGTCAGTGATAGCAAACAGCAGAGGTCAACAGTCACCTACATGTACAGTGATAGAACATTATTGCATTAATTGAAGTAGTAATATGGTGATTTCCTTATGAATAGAAATAAAATCAGATATCGCTAGATAAATATGCTACAAATTTTGTTGAGTTATGGTTTTTCATTCTAAACTACATGGAGAGGGAGGAAGGGAAAGCTCAGCCTTTATCAGAGGGGATATAAATCACTGAACTGCATAACTCTATCACTTTTTTTGCAAACCCCGTGTTCTTTACCCTTTACCCGTGTTGCACATTGCACATTATGTCAAAAGAAAATAAAAAGTCTGCATACACACAGTGATGTCAAATGGACCATGTACATATACTTTTCATGTACAGTCCATGAGATCTCAAGACCTGCAAACAGAATTTAAATGTGGAGAGTGGTCTTCTGCCAGGATTAAGGTACATGGCTAAGTATATATATTAACACACACACACACACACACACACACACACACACACACACACACACACACACACACACATACACACAGATCCAAACACACAAACAACAACAGAATGGTCTTTTTGTATCTTTCTTTCTGTTGTTTTTCTGTTAATACTAAAACAAAGGCACAAAAGAAGAGTCAAATCAATAAAAGTGACAACTGTACTGCTCTAAAAGACCCTCCTGTCAGCCATACTCCCCAAGCGTCTGCAAAGGTCTCAGAGCATAGCTGTTTGAATAAATGCAACATATGTTGGGGATATTTCATTGTGTGTGTGTGTGTGTGTGTGCGCGCGCATGTGTATTTGTGTGTTTAGAGTTGGCACGGGTCCCTGTCTCCACCTCCCATCTGTTTACATTGTCATGTGCTTGATGAGGCGAGACCACTCATTTGTCAAACAACATGTGGGGTAGCGTAGGTGGGGACGGGGTGAGGGGAGTAGCAGCTGAGAGTGTGTCTGTGTGTGTCTGTGTGTGTTCTGTGGTAACAGGGGGATAATTAGATAAGGGGGCTGTGTAGCAGGAAGGTTAATGACAGTAATGAATATATTAGTGGAGAGGAGCAAGAGCAGGTTCTCATTACTGTTCTGCTTCTGAAGGTTCATAAAAGTTGAGATACAAAAATGATACAACCTCAAACAATCTCATAGAATTTTTTTTTGCGGTGTAATTCTGTGAAAATGATCAAATCATTTTAAGAACAAACATTCAAAGTCGATAAAATATCAAAAGATACTCCAAGAGAAAGAAAATATCAAAGCTGAATTTATCAATAATGTTTTGAAGAAACACTTTTCAGTTGAACGAAATAAAGTGTACGTTCAAAAAAAAGTCAACAAAAAATCTTGACTCCCATGTATCCTGATTGCATTTACATAAAGTGAATTAGGTTTCCTCATCACATAAAGCTATTACTGTAGTCTGTAACATGTTCACTGTATCATTAGCATTGAATCCACAGAAACTAAGCTACATTTTTCTGGTGAACTTGATCAAACACTCCAGTTTTGGAATAAGATCAGAGCTAATATTAATTTAAATCCTTGTGACTTCCCTCCAAACCTCATCAATCAGTCTTTCAAACTTTTATACACACACACAGACAGACACACAGACACACAGACACACAGACACACAACACACACACACACACACAAACACACACACACACACACACACACACACACACACACACACACACACACACAGAAACACACAGACAATGTTCCTGGGAGGGGTCGCTGATTGAAAGATCAGGGTGTTACCATCTGGAGGGGTCAAAGGTCAGAAAATGGGACCACTGGTCACTCTGATGACATCTGGACCGGCAGACTGTCTATTCAAATCCATCTCTGTGTCAAACACACACACACACACACACACACACACACACACACACACACACACACACACACACACACACACACACACACACAATGGATATCCGTCATATTGTTTGTCATGTCTGGTTTTGGAAGGGACATCAAAGACAAGAACAATTTCAGCAATGTCTGGCAATCTGTCTGGTGTGTGTGTGCGTGTGTGTGTGTGTGTGTGTGTGTGTGTGTGTGTGTGTGTGTGTGTGTGTGTGTGTGTGTTTCAAGGGGGTCTTAATATTTTGAATATATCTATGAATCATTTGCTTACTGCAGTTTAGACAGCAGTATTGTTATAACATCTTGCATCGACTTTAAGCCTTTCAATATTTAATACATTGTGTTAGCATCATTTTCTGCTCTATTAATGCACGCATTTAACATAAAAGTTATAAACCCAACAAAAAGACAGTAACTCAAGCTTCTCTGAGTTCATGTGAGTGCAGCTGGTGGTTGAAACATGGCGTGCTATTCCACTTCAGCAGACAAGAGGGCAGCAGCCTCCTGTGATTCAAGATGGTGTTACTGTGTTGTGTGGTGAATGTACTCCAGTCATTTTATAACTAGTATGTAATGATGATATATCACAAACATCCAGCAAAGGGCTCTCATTATTGAAATGTATCATTAATAAATGTCTTCATTGATTGGTTAGATTTTCCTGCATTTTAAGCTCTTTCTTGACAGCAGTTTCTAACAATACACACATTTAGCTTTTTGAACTGAACACTGAAGCTAAAAAAAAACAAAAATGAAGACTGTAACTCATGTTGTCTTGACCCGAGTCTCTCAGGTTAATTTGGCTCTGCATAAATTCAGCCTGAAGTGTTTAATCCTCCCTGGAAGATGTAGAGACTGTCTTTTTTTTAATCAAGTGGGCCTGAAACTGAAAATCTGAAATCTTTTGAAATAAGACTTTTGTGGTTCCAAAAAGAATAAAAAACACTTGTGTTAAAACACGAGCATAATGTTTCAATTATATTTAATATTATTCTAGCTTTAATAGAAAGCAAATGTTTGGCATGGTTTGATTATACTACATTGAATCCATGCTCTGCTCGCACACGTTATAAAACAGTACAGCAGAAAATATATATAATGACAGTGAGGACACTCACTTCTGTTTATCTCAATGACCGCTCAGTTAGCTCTGCAGAAGGACGGGCAGGGATTAGTGGCCGTTTTATAATGTGTGTTAATCTGACAGATTAGCGTGATTAGGTTAATCTGAGAACGTGTTTGAATGTGAGAGTACATCTCTGAGTGTTTTGACTTGGCTCCTCTAGAGTTCGATTCATACTGGGTTTTCAAGCTTTCATTCAGTTACGTTGATGTCTCTGCTGGTAAATTGGTATGACAGTACTTGACAAGTGACGGCCGGGGTTGCCAGGCTGAATTCTTCACAGTGTCTAAACAGCGTTTTGTTGATGTCTTGTCAATAATCTCCAGTCGATGTCCACAGAGTGCCTCTCTATAAACTGAATCCCCTCAGAGAACACAAAGGAAGTGACCCCACTGCAACTTCAGAACGACATTTTGACCCCGAAAAATCTGATCCTGTGTGGTTTTTATCTCAGTCAAAGCGTGAATAACAGATTGTCTGCATTTACATTAATCTATCCCCACTAGCAGTCTATTGACATCTGGGTGTGCATTTGTGTATGTATTTGTGTGTGTGTCTGTGCACAAAGCAGGCACCGACTGACATAATGACCCTCCCTGCCTGCACAACATTATAGAGATCTCGTCTAGAAACTGTATTGACATATCGACCACCTCTGTCACACACGAGAGCAGCCGTTATCGACGTGTTGTTCACTCAGGAAGGTAACCTAGATATACTTTAGATCAGCTGCCCTTCAGCTTATCACAAACACTGTTTCTTTGCTCGAGGTAAACATCAGTAGAGGTGGTTCTGTCCTTTTCACTGCATCGAAAGGACAAAACCAACCGATACACTTGAAGTTCTGCCTTTCCATACTTTCCCACCTCTCTCCATTCTCCATTTTTCCTGATATGTAGATATAACATAGTATAGCTGTTTATTTGAAAGGCACTTTTGTTTACTTTAACAGATAGACACTGTAGTTATCAGCAAAGATTACTGAAATACAAATAAATGGTCATTTGATGGGAGCTATTTCCAGCTCTGCGCCACATTGACATATTCTATTCACAAGTCAGTAATAACATTTAAAAGAGAGTGTATGTGGGTTTTGCTAAATGCACGTCAGTGCTAATGCTACGTAATGAAGGAACTGTTTACCCAGTGGGACACTACTCCTTGATGTGATTGTCGACAAAATAGGTCTTTAGCATATCGGAATAATCTATCAGTGGTGCTATCATTTAGTATCTATTTGTTTTGGCTTTTTGTGGGTGCTTGCATGTTTTTTTTTTGCTGATTAAAAATAAACAGGGCGTTGTTAGTTTATCTTTTAATTCTTCTGTGCATAACCACGTCTATAACTGAGAAAAGCTTTAAGGAAAGTTTTTTGTTTTAAGTTTTATCCACTGCCTGTGTCTAAGAAACATATTTTTACAGAGATCAGCCACAGGAACATTTTCATGTAGCTTTACAATTTTGAGAATCATGGGACAGTTTTTAATTCTGAGGTGATATTTGAAATCATACAGTACACATCATCATCAAACCTTTATTTTCATTTGTTTATGCAAAATCTTCAGAATCAGGTGTAGACTTAGCCAAATGGTTGAGTGGTGTGCCCATATAGAGGGCAGCCTGAGTTCAATTCCAGCCTGCAGCCCCTTTCCCGCCAAGAGTCTCCTGGTTTCCTACCCTATCCACTGTCCTCTCCTCTATAACTTAGGTGTAAAAGCCCCAAAAAGTAATTAAGAGCTAAGAAAAACAAAAAAAGGAGGCTCCTAACTTAATCCATATACCCATTTGATATTTGAACGAGTTGTTCATCGAGATGAAAGATATCTCCTTCCTCTGGTTATCAAGTGGAAAAAACAAAGACAGTTTTATGTCCGACGTCAGCAGCGATGTTTCTTCAAAGTGAGTATAATTGTGAATAAAAACATGATCAAAATGTCCAATTTGTTTCTAACACATCTCTGATTTCACAGAGTTGGGTTCAGTAGCGGTCAGCGTGATGCCATTTGTTACGCATAATTGCACCGCAGGTGAAAATGAAGTGAAATATTTCAGCATTTGCCGTATTGAAGAAATGTTACTGTTATATGTTATAATATGTGACTTCTTGCAAAAGCCATGCCCACTTCCAGAGACAGAGATTTGCAATCTGGTTGAACAGATGCAGATACACATACTGACATCCCTGTACACCTCTTGTTCATAATAGACAGACAAACAGATAAAAATTCGAAGATATGATCTCTATGCTTTAACCCAGATAACATTACTGTCGGCTAAATGTGTTATTCATGAAACAAGATGCTGTACAGACAGATGTAATGTGTCCTTTATCTCTCAGCCAAGACTGATTCAGTCTGATTCACCAACGACGTCAAGAAGCATCAACATCCCGTTTTCATCTCACACTTACACATAAACACACAGACACACATAAACACACACACACTCACTCACACACACACATACACATAAACACACAGACTCTCTCTCTCTCTCTCTCTCTCTCTCTCTCTCTCTCTCTCTCTCTCTCTCTCTCTCTCTCTCTCTCTCTCCCTCTAATAGGGCTCTCCATCTGTCTATGTAAATCAATCCTGACCTTTGCTGAACTCTGGCTGTGCAGTTTGACAGTTAATCACTTGATAAGTGTGTTGTGTATATGAGTGTGTGCTTGTGTGTCTGAGTATGTGTGAGTATGTGTGTGTGTGTGCGTGTGTGTGTGTGTGTGTGTGTGTGTGTGTGTGTGTGTGTGTGTGTGTGTGAGTGTGTGTGTGTGTGTGTGCGCGTATGTGTGTGTGAGCTATTGTTTCTTGTTTAGTGTAATTGAGCACTGCAAAACAGCAGGCCACCAAACCAAGAGGCAAAATAGAAGAAAAGTGTGTGTCCTTGTGTGTGTGAGTGCCAATACAACCCACACACACACCACACACACACATGCACACACACAAACACACAGACAGAGCACACACTCCCCTGTGGCTCTGCTTTGTGCAACTAGTTCATGTTTCCATGGAGATGATGAGCTTGCTGTACATCATCATGATGGGGTCGTGGCACAGTGAAAAGGTCAAAGGTCATGGGTGGTATGGTGTCTGTGTGTGTCAGGGCGAGGACTTGTCCGTAGGGGAAATTCTTGTGAGGACAATTTGTAGGCAATCAACAGAAAAGGATCAGTGGGAATACATTTACATGTCAGAGATAGAGCTAGAGGTTTCATTGAAAGAGGGTTATACGTTACAGCAAGTAAACGAAAGTGGTGAAAGCAGCCACACTTATACATGAATCTAAATTACACTGTTGGCTCTTTAGCAGCTGGTTTAGTCTTACGTCTTTTGCATTTGCTTCCCACTACTAAAATTACATCTGTTATTTTCATTAGCAAGATTTAGAACAGCACTGACCAATCGAAAGAGAAAATCAGAACAGTTACCATTAATAAAAATACATCAAAAGTTTGCCTGCAGTGCTGACTATCAGAATCAAAATGAATGAAATCTCAAGTTTCATTTTGTGCATTACAATTTGATATTTGAAGTATCAGTTACAACTCGGTAAGTGGACATTTCAAACTGGTTTCTTTCAGTAGGATTCTGGTTTTCTACAACTGGGATCAAATCTATGTAGCTTTGACAATAGTCACCATCATTTTTCTATCACTGTCAGGTCACAATAAGTATTTTTTATTTATCCCAAGCATGAACTGTATAAAATATGGAAGTAGTATCCGTGGCGTCACCCATCTGTCTCTGAAGAGCTGTTTTGAGGCCGATCGTCAGCGGCAGCCATATTGCTGCTGTCGAGGGATTGTGACGTAAAGAGGCGGGCTTTGAGCCACCTAGCCATCAGCTACAGTGTTCCCATCTGTCAATCAAGTCAGCTGTGCCTCTCATTGGAAGAGTCATAATCTCAATATCTTCGAAATTGCAGCGTTAGAAAAAAATTCACCCCCCGTACAGTGTGTGCAAATTGAGAAATGAGCTATCCAGACTACACTTGTATTTTGTACCAGGCTGTAAACATGTTTATTTCTGCTGTAAAGATCATCTTTTTTGAATTGGTGTGTATGTGGTTTCTGGTACTTCTGGAGCCAGCCTCAAGCGGATCCTCAATGAACTGCAGTTATAGCACTTCCGCATTGGACTCATATCTTTAGACTGGAGGTTGACGGTTGATCCCAAGTCATCACAAAAAGAATGAAACTCCTATACCTTGTTGCAAAGGCCCATCCTACATCCAGAATGTGGTCCAACTTTACACTCCAGCCTCTTAACTCCCTCTGTTACTGATAATTTAAAATAAAGATACAAATGAAGAAGACAGGCCCCACTGCTTGTCACAAATCACCTTGGTCCATAGGAAGAAACAAACTGGGTTGTTTCCATGTAGTTGAAATCAGAGATCATGGCAACATCACCTAAAAATATGTACTGAGATAATTACACAGGCCCATAAATGAGCTAATTTAACCAGAATCTCTTAACCATCAGTGACATCATCTCAAACGCCAATACAAATCCCTCAATCACATTTGAAATAGCTCCAATTTTAATGATGCAATAGACAGTGTGGGTAATAGTTTGGCGGTTCTGCTTTACTTCATAGCAATACATTTGATTTCCACTGGCTTACCATTTCTATCATCCTGTCTAAATTCTCATTACCTACACTGTTGTGTGAGCAGATTCCAGCAGTTAATGTAAGATGAAAATTGTTTTATTTCATTAAAGAAGAAAAGAAAATCAATAAAAGATATAAGCAGTAAATAACTCAGATCATATTTAAACCAATTTCCTTTCAGCTAGCCTCCTTACTGTCGTAGTTTCCTTTCTCAGATCCTATTAGTTGATCTAACTGAATGCTTTGAGCTTGTTTAAAATTGTGTTGCACAGCTGTTAATATTAGTTGTTTGCTCCACAGTATCCTTGTTTCTGGTATCCTTATCTATAATAAGTAAATAAAAACAATTTAGATCTTTAGTCTTTCCATTCTTTCCTTCTTGTGATTTTTTATAGGACTTTAGTGGCCTCATGTTGTGACTCCGTATGTGCTAACGTCGCTGTCTCACATGATTTGTCAGTATTTCTCTTCTCCAGCATGAGCATCCCTTGCTTCTGCAGTAAATAAAGTGATGCTGATGTGATTCCCATGTGGTGCTCTTATATGTACTGTATGTGTGTTTGTGTGTGTGTGTATTTCTGTGTGTCATTGTGAGTAAGAGAGAATACAGAGCAAGAAAGGGAGAGACAGAGGGAGAGGGAGAGGGAGAGGGAGAGATAAATGCTGCTGTCGTGCTGTGCGGTGCGCCCCGTCACTTTGATAAATCTCACAGCAAGCTGACGACACCTGCTGACAGCACACTAAAACCTGATTGGCTGGAACAGCTCCAGGTCAGGAGGATGCTAATGGATATGATGTGGACAACAAATCGCACACAGCAATGGTAATGCGCACAGGCCAGATACACACAAGGACATACATGAACAAATAGGTCACACACAGGAATGAAAGAATGCCGAGCACACACTCACACGGTATCACCCTTCTATCAGACTCTGTACATATATCATTAGCAGAGCAACTTTAGCTAATGATGGAGTCCTGACTCTGTCACCTGATAATCAATTAGCTCATTAACAATTGTTTAACATTATGCAGTTGTTTTTATGTAAGTGATTCCTGGTACACAATTACACAAGAAATAATGAATCCAGGGAACTTGCGCTTTTACATACAGTACATAGGAAGTTCAAACTGTATGTAAATAAATAATGCACACATACGTTTGTCAAGCACGTATTCCTTCTTCTGACTTTTCCCCTTATATAAACACTGCTGTAACATCCTCCTCTGAGCTCTGTTTTGATTTGTGGTTTATCATGTAGGTCAGGAAGGCGCACGCTCGATCTGTTCCCTTTGTGCCCCCTCAGAGCATCACAGATTGGTCACCAAGCATTAAACACGGTCTGATTTCCTCCTGATTTTTCATTCGATTTGAGGGAAATCGCTACTTGCGGAGAAAAGGAAAGATTTAAACAGAGAGAATACAACATGAGTGAAACATCAGGGAGAGGGATGAGGAGATGGAGAAAGTCATGGTGTACTAGATGATGAAACGACACTGCAGCTTTCGACCTTTGAAGAGCTGGTGGAAAAATGTAGGGACAACTTCAAAAGAGCAGCATGAAATATACAACACCACCACCACCAGCAGCAGCAGCACTACTACCGCTTCTGCTGCTGTGGCTGGAAAAGCTCGTCCCTCAAGGTGTGCAGCTTCTTTTTTTTTCACCTGCTTGTTTTCTACTCCTGCTCAAAACCTTTGATATTTTCCTTTACAGGTCAGATAAGAACTGCCTCCCCCTGAATCCCCCAGTGAAACGTGAGCTGTTGGGATACAGATTGTTGTCTTTTCGTCCTCCTGAACTTTGGCTTTTTCCAGGCTGTAGGTTTTTTTATCTGTTGTTCAGAGGAAAAAAATGACAGAGAATCAGATGTGGCTCCTCTTTGTGTCTCCCTCCCCACTTTAAATCCATCTCTCCCTCCATCTCCTTCCACGCTTCACATCCTTCACTTGCCCTATCTGTTATCACCTTCTCCTCCTCCGCTTGCAATGCTCCCTGTGTTTGTGTGTATATGTCCTTTCTCTCTTAGCGTCCATCTATGTGTGTGTGTGTGTGTGTGTGTGTGTGTGTGTGTGTGTGTGTGTGTGTGTGTGTGTGTGTGTGTGTGTGTGTGTGCGTGTGTGTGTGTGTGTGTGTGTGTGTATGTGTGTGTGTGTGTGCTTGGTTGATGCAGATGAGACAGTGATACATGATTTGCTGTGAGTCTTTCTGTCAGAGGACATCAGATCATCAACCACACACACACGCACACATAAACAGGCAAACACACGTATGCAGACACACACTTATACATACACACACACACACTTGCACACGTACACACACACACACGCATACACACACACAGCGTCTGAGGAGATAAGGGAGTCTTTGAAGGTGGAAATTAGTTTTGGCGCCTGGCTGCTCCTGTCTTGCAGGTCATGTGACTAAATCCTCCAGTCGCACCAACATAAACTGATAAGACAGCTACTCTCTGAGTGTGTGTTTGTGAGTGTGTATTTGTGTGTGTGTGTGTGTGTGTGTGTGTGTGTGTGTGTGTGTGTGTGTGTGTGTGTGTGTGTGTGTGTGTGTGTGTCCTGCTCGCTGTATGACTGTGCACATTTACCTGTAGTGCAGGCACTGAATGAGTGTGTGTGTGTGTGTGTGTGTGTGTGTGTGTGTGTGTGTGTGTGTGTGTGTGTGTGTGTGTGTGTGTGTGTGCGTGTGTGTGTGTGTGTGTGTGTGTGTGTGTGTGTGTTTATGGATTCCATTTATCCAGTGTTCGTCTCTTGTGGCAGGGCGAGGTAATTGGTGGCAGATAAACAGCGCTTAACACACAAACACACACTCTCACACACACTCGCAGTAATCAGAGGGGATTTACAATGTGTAGTTTGGAGCCTAATTGCTCTTCAGGTCCCTGTGAGAGTGCTGCCAAAGCCATTAGCCGCTGCTATTCTCAGAGTATTCAGTGTGTGTCACTTGTGTGTGTTTGGTCTCTTGAAAATGAGCGTGCACATCACTCCACTGTGTTTATGTATGTATGTGTGTGTGTATGCCTTTATTTGCTTCTCATTGGTGCGCGCGTGTCCGTAGCTTTAGTGTTTTTCTCGTCGACTTGGCTTCCCTCCAAGCCTGAAGAGCTAATTGGAATTAGAATAACATTCCTCAAAGGCCGCTCGTTTAGTGCCGGCGCTGAGTGCTAACGACCAAGTAGTGGGTGAGAGGAAGGCGGGAGAGAGTGCCCTAACGATCCGCGCTAACAATGTTTTATTCTGATTTTTAATGAGGGGTAATCACTCAGCTGGAGAGGAAGAGCAGAGGCATACAAAAAAAAATAACACAAGAGAAAGTGAAGGGGGAGGAGAGCAGTGAGGAAGAGAGGTGAGGAGGAAACAGTAATTATCTCCTTTCTGAGCTGTGAGTCACAGCCCGTCTTCTAGTCTCTCACTGGGAAATTAGAGATGCACACTAACTGCCTTTATTCAGAGTCAGTGCTACCTGACAACAACATGAGAACAAAGCAGGGGCCTTTTTGTTTAGCTAACAGTACTTTTATGTGATCAAAGAAAAAAAACTGTGCAGTCACAGCTACCTACATTTATTTGCTCCTCCAGTAGTCTAATATAGGCCCCCTTAACTCACAGTATCTACCATGCTAAACTACAAATGTATTAAAGAGTGAGGGGTATCTGTTCTTGGTACAGTTGTCTGACTTCCTGAGACTAACAATATTCGGCTCATTTTGGTAAACCTCGGGATCCTTAAGGATCCTCCCAATCATACTCATGATACTTTGCAGCATTTTGGAGTTTTGCAGTACGAGACAGATCCTAACACAACACTTTCTGTCCCATTACCTACAAACCCTAGTACACAGTGTGGTTGATGAATAGTACAACAAACTCAGGTATAAGTACAACATTGCTTAACTACCTTGCGTATCCTACTGCCACTGTGATCTGGAGCCCAGTTCAGTTTGGACATTCTGGATAGATCATAGACTATATAAATATGGATGTCGCCCATCTGTTTCTGAAGAGCTGTTTTGAGACCAATCATCGGCGGCAGCCATATTGCTGCTTTCGAGCCAGTGTGACGTAAAGAGGCGGGCTTTGAGCCTCCTAGCCAACAGCTACAGTGTTCCCACAGGCAGCTGTGCCTCTCATTGGAAGACTCGTAATCTCAATATCTTCGAAATTGCCGTGTTAGAAAAAAATTCACCCCCCTAACAATGAGAGCACATCGAGAAATGAGCTATCCAGACTACACTCATCTTTTGTAGCAGGCTGTAAACATGTTTATTTCTGCTGTAAAGATCGTCTTTTTCTCATTCATGTGTATGTGACTTCTGGCATTTCCGGAGCCAGCCTCAAGCAGATTCTCCATGAACTGCAGCTTTTAACACTTCCGCATTGGACTCATATTTTTAGACCGGAGGTTGCCGATTGGGATAGATGGAGAAATGACTGACAAAATGATAACCGCTATGCCTGCATTAATGCCCGCAAAATCAAGACATGCCTTTTTGGTCTTGCTTTTCACTGAGTTTTATTTTTATTCTTAACAGTATTATTTATTCATTTAAGTATTATCTAGTTCAAATTTTAGTCACTTTTATTCTACTTTACTTATTCATGTACTTATTTATTAATTTTAAGTACAGCACCTGATTTTCTTTTAATGGTTTAATATTTTAGTGTTTTATAATCTTAGAAATGTATTTCAGTTTGGTGATTTTAATTTCCTGTGTTGAGTTTTAACATCTTATTTTACCTCCAGTGTTTCCTCATTAAGATATCATGAGAGCGTTTCCTCAGTTCGTCACGCAACTTCTTTTTTATTTTGTGTTTATTTATTGAAATTTTATTGTTTTTATTACTATTGGTGCATATATTGTGTTCTTAACCTTAGGATTGTGGGGTGGGTTTGGGGTCAGGCAGGGGGTGGGATCTTTTTCTTATTTTATTCTACTTTAGTTTTTTTTATGTACAGCACTTTGTGTTACAATACTATTGTATGAAAATCGCTTTATAAATAAAGTCTGATTGATTGATTGATTGATTGATTGATTGATTGATTGATTGATTGATTGATTGATTGATTGATTGATTGATTAACATTTTTTTGCTGTTGCTGATCAACCTTGAAAAGTCAGCGCAAGGGGACCATACACGCAATGTAGTACTCCATTGACTAATGAACAAAAGGCAACCTCTGATGTTGACAGCAGAAGCCAGCTTTAGGAAGTACAAAATACTGCCCACTTGAGGCCGGCTTTGAAAACCCCAGAGTTTAGTTGCCCAACTTTATAGCAGTATTAAACGTGTTTACAGCCTGGTACAAAAACCTGTTTTCTAAATACCTCATTACTTTAGACATACACACTGTACAGGGAGTGCTAGTTTTCACAACTTACCCATTTTGAAGATATTAAGATGAGAAGTAATGCATAGTTAAGCATAATTTGGGGCGTGGTTGATTTGACTGACAGGCAGGCATGATGTAGCTGTTTGCCAAGAGGCTAAAGGCCTCAATGCCACTTCTATTTTTCAAGGCTAACTGAAAGTTAGTTTGAGTCTGCAATCCCAATGTGGCCCTCACCATTCAAAATGGCTCTTCAGAAATGTATGAGCGATGTCACTAAGACGATGTCATTGTTTTACACAGTCTGTGCTGATGAAATCCTTCTGTTTAGCATAATCAGCATGTCAACGTTCTCTGGTGATAGTCGAGCTCTGAGTCATTGTAACCCCACTTTCATTCTATTCTTCATGTACATCATTTTCATCAGAACTCCCCTAAAACAATTTCTCAAAATTGATTCAATACATTCAAACAATGTAGTGATTCCTTGCATTTTCATATGAACAGCAACTTGACTAGTTATTAGAGAAAGAAAGCTGCAAGGCTCTTGTCAATGAACGTATATGCAAAGTTAAAATAGTGAATACTAAGTTGATTTGTTAAATATACTATAAATGTACCTGATGACTCTTCCTTACCACATCCAAAGCTTATTAAACAAGATTTTGCCTATTGATGTTAAATGGCTGCGGGGGAAAACCACTGAAAACTGGATACATACAGTACTTCCATCTCATCGGGACACAAGGACTTGATTAGCCCATAAATCCATAGACCATAAGCCACTGAACAATTAGGCTTTTTAAATCCAGGATCCCACTGGGAAGCCATCAAAACCTAGGGTTAAACCTCTATTATCGACAGACTGTAAACTGTTAAGATTTTTCACTGAGTCCAACTGAGCCTTAATCAATACAGAGCATGGAGTGGGCCGGAACGACTTACACAACAGAGCGCGAGGATTGGTGAGAGGATGGGAGAAGGGACAAGACAAAAGAGAGAAGACAGAGACCGACAGAGAGACATTTGAATCCAGGGAGAAAAAAGAGACAGAAAGAAAAAGAGAGCGAGACAGAGAGGGTGAGAGAGAGATGGAGTGATGTGTACAGCCGTAGTGGAGTGTGAAACAGATGCTGCTCAGTGGAGAGTGAGAGGCCAATGGTGCTTGTAGAGTGCTTAGAAAGGGCAGAGGCTGAATCGATTCACACACACACACACACAAATCTGAAGTGTGTGTGTATGTGTGTGTGTGTGTGTGTGTGTGTGTGTGTGTGTGTGTGTGTGTGTGTGTGTGTGTGTGTGTGTGTGAGTGTGTGAAGTGGGTGGGGGAGAGTGAAAAATAGAAGAGGGAGCACAGGGGGGGGAGGGGGATGAGAGAGAGGTGAGTGATAGTGGCAGGGGAGACGTAGAGGTGGAGATGGATCAGGAGGGAGATGGAGGCTGATTATTGCTGAGCACTGACAGAGTAAAGGCCCCATGGGGGTGATTCAAACACACGCACATTTACACACACACCCATACAAACACACACACACACACACTCTCACACAGGGTCTTCAAGTAAACACATGGGCTAACACACTCACCCACAAAGTGATGGAGATGGAGCTGCCTGAGTGTAATACAGTTAAAGCCCCATTTGTGCAGCCATAGCCACTGAACGTCTGAACTCCCTCCCCTCCATCTTCCCTCTTCTCCTCCCCCCTCTGCTTCTCCTTTCCTGATAGCCTTTCTTCTGTCTCTCCTCCCTTGATCGTATTCAACTCCCAGCCTAATTCTCAGTCTTTCTCTGTCTTACCTCCCCCCCCCCCTCTCTTCCCCAAGTCTCCCCCCTCTCTGTATTCTCTCCTCCTCTCTCTTTCTCCCCCTCCTCTCTGCTGCTTACTTTATCATAGCTTCTCTCCACATGAGGGGATTCTCCGGACCCTCGGAGCAGAAAATGGAGGCTAGTGGAGAGAGACAGCAAGAGATAAAAAAAAATAAAAAAATCACATTGACAAATATGTTGCACAGACACACACATGCTCACAGACGTACGGACACTCAAGACGTTGTTTTAAAGGAAGCAAAATGAGAGTTAACATTAGTAATATGCTCATCTTCAGTATCCTCTCTACAGTCAGTGTCATGTTATGTTATACTACAGCTTTAATGTAGGCAATGCAGGCAGGGTCACACAAGAAAAAAAAACAAATGACATGTAAGAAATGACATATCAACTAGGGATGGGCATTTCAAGCCAAAATACTATTCGATAATCACAGGCATTTATTCGGCTATTACTCGTTATCGAGCTGTCTGACAGCAGGTTTGTAAACACTCCACAACACACTTGTCCCGTCAACAGTCAGTTTGTGTGGCAGTCGCGTTAACCAGCACAGGGACGAGGTGCCGCTAGTAGCGGGCACTGGCAGCGTCTGTCTCAAACTTAATGCCGGTGTTTCTGTGACGTAGCAGCGCGGTTTGTATGTTTATATTTTACAGTCATGCTCAGTCTCTGCAATTTTCTCTGTTTCTGAATCTTACAGCACTACACAAGTATTTCCAGCGAGTGTTGGCAAACAGCTTTAAAACTGCTTTTGGTAGGAATGGTGTCAAAAACGTTACTTTTTTTCTGCTAGGTTTGGAGAAAAGTTAATAATAGCCATCGGTCCTCATCGGTAAGTGAAGTAATTTGAGACTATTGTGAAGTCTCTGTGTTTGTAATGCCTATGTAAAAAGCAATGTTATTATTCCCCTTGTTCCCAATCATAGCTAATCTACAATCCTCTGTGCTGATTGGTCGAGTGGCAGCCCCACTACCTCGCCCTGATTAGCTGGGAAGCCACTACTTCCTCATAGAACGCGCACAACGATCTTTTATGGGCGGGGTTACGGGAGCAGAGAGGGGAGGGGTAGTGTTGACATTCAAAATCTCTATCTGAACTGATGTTTATATCACGACTACCAACAGCAGCCTTCAGACACTCTTTAGCCACTGTCTGGCAGGAAAACCCATTATACAACCGTGCACCGCTGAAAATGTTTACTTTTTAAATGAGATAATATTCCCATTACCTGTTTTGACTGAGAAATCCCTGGCGGCAGAAATTACACACTAGTTCAGTACTTTGGTCCAGAGACAGACAGTTCCCTCACGGTCCTCTTGGGGGGTTGGGGTGGCACGCAGCTGTGGGGGTGTTACTACGGCAGCCATTGGGGTGTCCCTCCATGCCCCCGCGGCCTGGTCCCTCGGTCGCGGGTGGGGGGCGTGGCTGGGGGAGTGGTCTGACTGGCTGGGGGGGTGGGGGGGATTGGCCCTGAAATCAATAAATCAAATCAAATAAATAAATAAAACAAGAGGTGACTAGAGCTCAGGCATCGCCTGTATCACTGGTGCCGATGTATTGAGAAACTTGTTTGTCTTCAACTGTAACCTTGCTGTGATTTTTTCCATTATAAGGACAGCTTTAACTCTGCCTCTCCATTGCGAAATGATGGGAGGAAGCGGATTTAACCAGGACATTATAATTGTTTTTTTGGCTATTAAAAGCAAAATTCTTTGTAAAGATATTAAGTCTGCATCATTAATGTTAATGTTATCAGGGGTTATGCTGAGTATGAAGAGAGAAGGATTTAAAGAAAATGTGATCCCAAAGATTTGTTGCAGTTCTTTTTGGATGTTTTTCCAAAGATCACTAAGTTTTGGGCATTCCCAAAATATATGGGTGAAGTTCCCGATTAACCCACAGCCCCTCCAACACAACTCAGATGTGTTACTGTATTTGGAGGTTATAGAAGGAGTATTAAAATACCACATTTTGACCTTCCAATCAAATTCCCTCCATGCCAGGCTGTGTGTCAGTCTGTGTCCTGCTCTAAATGTGTCCATCCAGTCTTCATCCGTTAGTATGATGTTTGCTTCCATTTCCCATTTTTCTTTCACCCCTAAGTTGTCATCCCCAGATTCATTTTGCAATGCTCTATAAATTCTTGAAACAACTCCTTTTTTAACTTCATTCTCTTTAAATGACAGGAACACTTCCTCTAGTTCAGATGTTGTTTTACAAATATTATCCCATTGATTATGTCCTTGAAGGTAACTTCGGAGTTGTAGAAATTTATAAAAATCATGTGTTGGGAGGTTAAATTCCCTTTTAAGTTGCTCGAAAGATTTCATGGTTTGATCAGTGAACATTTGTGTGATATATGGTAACCCTTTGTTTGCCCAATTCTTGTACCCCTCATCCATAGTTGATGGTACAAAGTCTGGGTTTGCTGCTATTTTCGTGACCCTGCAGATTGAATTTGACAGTCCTAATTTCTTATGTACTATTGCCCATATTTTCATTGTTTCCCTAGTCCATTCATTATTAATTCTTATACCCTTCTGTATCTTTTCAGTCAGAAATGGAAGTGCTTCCAAGGGTAACTTTTGACATGAGTTTTGCTCCATTCCCACCCAAACAGTTTCTGTATCTTTAGTTATCCACATAATGATGGCTCTGAGTTGTGCTGCCCAGTAGTATTTTTCAAGATGAGGTAAGTTTAGTCCTCCCTTCTCTTTTGAACAGAGAAGCGTCTTGTATCTGATCCTAGCCTTTTTATTACACCATAAAACCTTTGAGAAGTCTTTATCTAATGTTTTAAGTATCGAGTTTGAACTCTAATAGGTAACGACTGGAACAAAAAAAATAATCTTGGTAAGATGTTCATTCTAACTGTTTCTATTCTCCCGATCTTCTCCCGAAGATGTCCCACCTGGCTATATCTCTCTTAATTTCATTTATCAACTTTTCATAGTTTGCTTCAAGCAGCTTTGATGTTCTAAGAGTAATTATTATGCACAGGTATCTAAAACCATTATTAGTCCATTTAAAATGTACCTTTTCCTTTAGTTCTTCTGGACAGCTGCCTGAGAGCATCATAGCCACAGAATTAAATTCATTGACTGAATATCCTGATAATTCCCCATATTCTGTCAAATTCTTTAATAAGGCTTGGACCGATGAGGAGGGTTCAATTATGTATGTTAATATATCATCGGCAAACAACGATATTTTGTGTTCTACACCCCCATCATCTCTTATCCCTTTTGTCTTTATTTTGTCTTATTAACTCAACAAGTGGTTCAATGCTCACAGCGAATAGTAACGGATTGAGACAGTCTCCCTGTCTGACACCTCTTTTCAAATGAAAGAAGTCTGAACAACAACCATTCACTCGAATTCTAGATTTGGGGGTTTTGTATACCATTTTTACCCAATTTATAAATGTTGCATTGAACCCAAATTCTGACAATGTTTGATATAAGAAACTCCATCTAACCAGGTCAAATGCCTTTTGAGCATCCAGACTGAGCAGCATGGCATCCTTTAAATTATTTTTGGTGGTGCATGAAATAATATTTAAGGTCCTCCTAATATTGTTAGCTCCCTGTCAACCTGGAATAAACCCTGTTTGGTCTGGTTTGATTATTTTTTTGATATATTTCTGCATTCTCTGCGCCAATATGTTTGTCTATATTTTTAAATCATTGCAAAGCAGGCTGATCGGTCTATAACCATCACAAGAAGCTGGGTCCTTACCCTCCTTGTGTAGGACTGAAATAATGGCTTCAGACCATGTTGTTGGTGGGTCACCTGATGATAAAGCATAATTGAAAACTTTTAACAATACTGGTGTGATCTCCTCTGCCAGGCATTTGAATTCACCCGGAAACCCATCTGTACCAGAGGATTTATTATTTTTTAACTTTTTTATAGTGTCAGCTATTTCCTGTGGTGAAATTGGTTGTGTCATGTCAGATGCTTCTTCATCCAATAATAACCAGTGGTGGTCTTGTTACACAAATAGAACACAGCACGGCGGCAACCCTCTGTGACCCAAGCTTCAGTAATGATTGTGGACACTAAGGGTTGCTTAATCATTAGTATCCCCGCACAGGGTTTTTGGCGTCATGGTGAGATGGTCCCTCTCCATCTAAGTGTCTTAGGTCTCTCTCTCCTTCTCTTTCCCTGTCCCTTTGTATATCTTTGTGTATTTTTTTTTTTTTACTTTATTTAAATTTTTTTGGTCCACCTAGGTGTGCACGCCCTCTTTTACAGAACATGATATTAGCTGTCAATAAAAGATAGGCCAGAGTTCTAAGAGGGATGGTGATGGTCGCCTGCACACAGTCACAAGCACAGAAGAAAAGGTTTTCTTTCTTTTCTTTTGCTGCAAGAATAAATTGCATTAATATTTGACAGTTTGTGACACAACATGACACAGCCCAGAAATATATATGCAGACAAGAGGAAAAAGAAAAAGAAAAAGAATAGAAAAAAAAAAAAAAAGAGAGACAGACTGTTAGTACATTTTGTCCAGACAATTTCAGCCCTAAAGGGATTTTTTTTAAGGCAGAGCCGTTCTGAAACAACTCTGACTGACTAAAAACGCTCAAAAAAAATTGAAAATTGACCTTTCTTTAAAAAATACAACTTAACGTTATAATCATATATATATGGTTTGATCATGTTCTTCATAAAAACACCCTGTCTGACCCCTGTTGGTGCACATTTTTGTGCCCCTGATGGTGCACACTTTTTGCATATTTCATACATCTTGTATAAAAAAAAGTGTAATTTTTTCATTTCAAACAAACAAGAAAGAGAGCAGACTTCTTATTGGATCAGTTTGGAAGGGATCTAAGACTTACTCAAGTTTTGATCAAAATCATTTCACAAGGACAGAGATGACCATGATCTACTTCAGAAACATAAACACAATTCCTTCACTTTATAATGCAACATACTCTTGGCTGCGTATTTAAACTGATTGGAAAAAAAATACAGTAACTCTAGAAATAACAAAATGTAATCAGATAATGGTGTTGAGCTTCTACTGTAATTATAATTCTGATGACGTAAAGAGAACACTGGTGTACTTGTTACTTTTTCATCCACAGTATATTTGTTTTGTTTATTTCAGCTTAGTAGTTTGGTGAGACAGTGAGTCTGTGTTGAGAATAAAGCATTGGAGTAAGAACAGCCAAAAATCAATGGAATAAATGGTTGATGTTTCACAGTCTGACAAAAGGACAGGATGGGGAACTAACAGAGTTTTATCAGAAGAAGAGGATTATGGAAATCAGGTTGTGATCTGCAGTGCGGTAATCCCTGCTGCAGCGAGCAATCCCATAAAAAGTGTTAGTGAGATTAACCAGCAGATTAGCCACGTATCCACGCACATATTTAACTGATTAAAACCCTTGAAAATCCGGACTCTGGGGAGGAACCGCACCGTTTAGGATCTGTATCCGCTGTTAGCTATTTCCTCCAGCATAATTGTGGAAAATTTGGTCTGATGCCCTCCTAGTGTGTGTGTGTGTGTGTGTGTGTGTGTGTGTGTGTGTGTGTGTGTGTAGTCGAAGAGCCAAGGCTAAAAGAATGAAGACAGGGGATTAACACGACCCCAGAAGGTGACAAAGGAGTTTTAATTTCCTTTGTATCCGGATGATAAATGAGAAAGTTTATAATACATTTTTCTATCTAATTGTGCAGGATATATGTAACACTTGGGATTGAAAGTGCAACAGAGAGAGAGGGAAAGAAAGACGGAGACAGACAGCTTCTCTGTGTGTGTTTACTCCTTTGGGGTTGACATTAGTTTGATCGCAACAGTAATCAATGTCTTTGATCAGTAGAAGCTACTTCATAGTTGACAACTGGGTGATCAATACATGAGGTGTTTTCAATCCTCAGGGTGAAAACAGCCCTGGAGCTGTGTGTCTGAAAACTACGCGTTGATTTTTTGATCAATCCACCACAGCAGGATGAGAGTGTTTGAAGTCACCACAAGTAAACAAGCTCAGTTTAGACTCTGAAATCACAAAAATTGAAGCATCTTGCTGCCAGAAAAACATAAAAATAAACATGTTTACTAAATCACTGGTACCATCAGTGATATGTCTTTTTCAGACTTGCGAACAATACAGTTTTTAGCAGTTTAGTGCTGAAAATGTTAAGATACCTTCTTGATGGAAACTTAATTATAAAGCTCCCAACAAAAACAAGCAACATATTTTTATGAAAGTTTAAAGGAAAAGCATTTCAGATTTTTTTAACCTTTATCAGTGTGATAATGTATTTATTTGTCGTTCAAATTACGTTACGTATGCCAGTTGATACTAATGATTTATAAATTGTAACAAGACATCAATGTGAAATTAGGGATGCACCGATCCGATCCTGGTATCGTATATCGACCAGATTGGACTCAAAAAGCTAGATCGGATATCAGTGACAAGAGGATATAGTGCCGATCCATATGGCAGATCTATTCATCTCAGTTCTATGCTTTTCCGTGTTTATAACAGCCATGTGCATCTCCTACGTCATCAGCGCTGTCCGGTCTGTTCATTTTTGCCTGGTGGAGCATGATGGAGGATAACTACAGAGGCTCTGCAGTGTAGGTGCATGTCACGCTTCTTTTGCTAACAACTCTGCGGGAAACATGCAACATGTGCAGCAGTAATGTTTTGACAGATGGCAGTCGCGCTGAAAAATATAATGGAAGCCCAAAGGACGAAGTTTGCGTCAGCTGTAGCCTACTGCAAAGAAGCAAGAAACATTCTATTAATGGATTCAAAGTGTGAAAAAACGGACAGGTTATTGGATTTAATTGTTCCGGATCCTTGAAATAAAGGGATTCCAGCCTCTGGTTTAGCACTTGGAACCCAGGTACAGTTCACCATCACCTAAATAATGTTTCTGACACTGCTCCGCTTGAACTCCAGCCTACCTGAACAAGTCAGCTCGTTTGCATTATTTTGTGTCATGATTCTAATTTAATTTAAATGTGTTCCCCGCACACAAATGATACCGGGGCGGGGTGCCAAAGTTATATTTCCGACCGCCGGGATTAGTTCGGCTTGTATCGGTATCGGCAGATACCAAAATACAGGTATCGATATCGGTATCGGGACCTAAAAAGTAGGATCGGTGCATCCCTATGTGAAATAGTAATAAAAAACATGGTTCAGTCAGTACCACTCTCATCAAAAGAATTGGTGGAATGGCTCTGTTCAGGGAGTTCCCTGCCCTTCCTCATGCCTTCGTGGAATGCCATAGCCTGAGGTGGGGAGAGCACACCTCCCCTTCCTTTTATGTGCATACATAAAAAGCCAAGCCAGGGAGAGCAGCAGCAGCAGCACCAAAGACCCCCCAGGGAACAGAACAGACAAGGCATCAGTGACAATACTAATGACACTGGTAAAATCAGACAAAGCAGAAAAGGAGAAGCTTGGGTGGAGGTGGGTTGCAAAGTGGTTCGCAGGGGAAGCAAGAAGAGTCGGCAGGCTGAAGCAGTTTAAATAGATCGCCCATTTTGCTGTTTGCCAATTGGTTGTGTAGATGTAATCAGCTGAGCTGTCAGCTGATAGGGGCTGGAGTTAAGAGCAGCTGATGTACTGTGGGCCAAGCTTGACTTTGTGGCCTGCCTGAACTAACGCTTTGCCCAACTTCTGATATTCCTACCATTGTCTATGTCAGGGTTGATACCGGATGTAACACTGGAACAAACTGCACTGATATGGCTTGTGATGTAGTTCAAATCTGACATAACGTGTGGCTGGTGTGTGTTTCTGAACTTACCGGTAAGTTGTTCTCCATGATATGAATATGAAGTTCCCCATCTAATAATTGGAAGCCTGCCTTTATTCACACATAAAGGCCATAATTGGTGGAATGGTCATAAATTAAAGGATTTGTTGTAATTTAGGAACGATGATCAACATTAAATGCTAAATTTGATTGAAAAATATAATTTGCAGGGGTCCAGTACAGGAGGCATGATGCACGGCAGCAGCGTATGATGTGCGAAAGTGGGAAGCAATGACTGAACCAATCAAGAGCCCAGCTGTGTTTTTAGCTACCTTGACAGTGGAAGCAGAGAGTGAGTGCTGCTTGACGACAGTGCGCAGAAGCAACTTCTTTTATAGAGCAGGTGGTAAGCAGTGTTCAGGTGTATTACTGGCCCCTAATGTATCAGAGTGTGGACTGGAGTATATAAAAGTGACAAAAGCGCTCAAAAAATTAGTACGCAATAAAAACATTTACACGTTAACGTTTTACTTAAATTGCATTGAGATTCATGCATCAATGCTAATAGCCATAGTTTCAACATTCTAAGTGTTGTCTTTGCACTAGTTTCAATTAAATATAGGGTTTAAATAATTTGCAAGCCATCAAAATTTTATTTTATCAACATTTTAAACAGTATCCCAACTGCTTTGGAATTTGGGTTGCAAAATAAAGTGTTGACTTCCTCCATATCTCCAGTGCAGTAAAATGTGAAGTGTTTGTGAATATAACCATGACAGCAGATATTGCTGGTAAAATATTAAGCTCTCTTTTCATGTAATAACTGATTCCTAATTTTCATGATGTAACTCGTAGCCACGATTATTTAAAACTTTTAATGCGCCATTTGTGTGATGATGGAGATGTGTAGTACATTTGCAGGGTTGGCTTGGGCTGTGGTAGTGGGGCCTAATGTGATATCTTGCCATGGGGCCCTGACTTTCTGGTGTCATCCCTTGTCAGAGTCAGGTTTATTTACAGGGAAGGAAACCTCTGGATATCATCCCATTTGCATCTACAGTGCATATACCAATGTGAGTTGTGGAGCTGCAGATGTGAAATAGTGATTACCAGAATTGTAAATAATCCTGCACAGTTTCACCTGGATCCTTTATGAACCATACAGTTTAATACTGTATGGTGTTATAAATCAGAAATACTGTCTTTGAAAGAGGGAAGAAGCTGGAATCTCTGACTAATGAGATTCACTTTATCTTGCAAGCCTGCAGAAAGGCATCATGGTCAGTGTTGTTAAACCCTTTAACAAGGCTATGCTTCAACAAAGACATGTCTTTTTAGACCTTCCACTGATCAAAAGGGAGCAAACACTTTGGCTGTTATCTACTATGAACTTTAATTGCATACAGGGGCACACTGGGACTAAAAAAGCTCTAGACTCTGACCCAGCCCAGCCCACAGTAATTGGTGCCTGGAAATGTACGATCTCCCTGCCAGCAGTGACACAATGCCTTACTCTCAACTCATGATATATTCCAGGATATCACAACAACACTGGTACTGAAGAGATGTTGTGATTACATTGAAGGAGAATCAAATCAGACCTGTAGATGGGCCCAGCCTCTAAAGACGTTCAATCATCCCAACCCCTAGTTTTTCTGAACAAAACATATTTTCTAACGAGGGAGTTTTTCATACGCAACAATAATACTAAGTTGGCAATATGACTTATTACAACTTGATTAGAAACACAATTTAACCGTTGTTATCAATCAAATTATATAGATGATCTATTGTGAAGTATGTGGTTGAAAACATTCTATTGGACATTGCACAATCAATGACAATCACACACAAAAATATATAGCTGCTAAAAACATGATGTAAAATCTAACAATAAAAAATGGCATGATGTAAATAACTTACAGAGGGAATCAAAGAGGAAGCAGGTTTGATAACAAATAGACTGCTTAGTTCTGTTAAATCATCTTGGACTGCACTGCAGTGAGTGTGGTCAAAAAAGGGTACCATGACACTTTCAATGGAAAAGCAAACAGAGTATTTGCATCACAAATGAAAATAAAAGGAGGTTGAGGGTAATCCATATTTGATAACAGTTGATCAGTACTCTGTTTCCTTTTTTAAAATCATTGTAAGTTAAACTGCAATGAATGTAAGCTGTCTTTGCGTCATCATTTTGTAGTCTTGAATATCTTTCCACTTCCTCACCTGATTCTTGCTCTCTCTCCTGACGCCATCTTGCTCCGGCTTCCTCCCTATCCTCGGCTCTCCCTTCTTTGTGCTGTCAACATAAAGGCAAACATAACAACCAAACATAAAATGTATAATCCAACAGAAAGTACATATTGATCCATGTCAATTTTATACATTGTTTTTAAATTATGTATTGGGTTGCTGTTGGCAGTTCAGTCAGGTCACACCAAAGCCTGACTGCTTCCTTTAAAAAAAGAGATATTTCCATTTATAGAAAGACTTAAGAATGTTGCACAACATTATAACTTGTAATTGAATTTCAATTATACACTTCACATGAAGATAATACAACTTAAGCACTAGGCTAGGGAGCATACATTATTACTATAGGATAATAACTTACTTTTAAATGTGCCTCATGAGCTGCTTATTATTCGAGAGGGGGTACTTCTTGTTCACTCCTCTTGTCCTCGACTCATTTCTTCTTTATATACAATACAATATCTTTAATGTTTTTAGCTAAGCTAACAAACAAATTGCCTGAAGTGCGTCGGTTTATTCAGCCCTGAGGATCACTTTCCCGGTGGTAATTTTGTTCCGCCTCAATGAAAACAGGTAAGAACCTTATTTATACAGTCTATGGTAGAAACCCTTTATTTTGTACAGTCTATGGTAGGAACTTTTTATTTAGTACAGTCTATGGTAGGAACCAGAGTTATAAATGTGGACAACTAGAAAATAAACGGACAATGAGAAGCGTGGCGGCCTCCAGTCATCCAGGTCCACTTCCCATCTTCTGATTCTCCAGAATGTCTAGATCAGGGGTTCTTTTTTGGCTTGTGTACACCGTTTCAAAAACAATTTCAGCCAAGTACCCCCTTGTATGGGCGAGAAAAAATTTCAGCAAGTATGGGAAAATAACATGAATAAATGTATGCATGTGGTTTTAGTGTCATAATAACATTGAAATGAAAGATGACACAGATTCTATGCTTTTGTAGTGCAATATTTTTCAGAAATAATCAAAGGTTGAGGCAGCTTGTACCTTTGATGGCCAAAGGAGAACACCGGTTTACTTCTGTCAAACAAGAAGCATTTCAATCACGTGTCCATTGTTGTCCTCCTGGTCGCGCTTTTATTAGCATGCAAATGTATGTGATCGCTAGCTGAACAATTGACGTCAACAGACGGAGGCCGTCTTGTCCAAGTGGTTTTGCAAATAATATATTTTATGAATGAATATGCTCAATTTGGAAATGGTGCCCTATTTGATGATGCATTGAAATAAAAATCAAATGCTGTTGATAAAGTTGTTTTTAATCAGATTTTTTTTGTTGTTGTTGGGAAGCAACTTCTTTTTTTTTTTCACTTTTGTCACATACCCCTTGCAGTACTCCCACGTGACCCTAGGGGTACGCGTATCCCCATTTGAGATTCACTGGTCTAGATGACCTATCAACCCCTGATTGCATCCAAATTTGGCTGTGACATGAGCCATGGCGTTGAAGAAGTTAAGTAGTTTGTAAAGAGTTCACCTCTGGACAGGTGTGTGATGCATATTCTCCTGTGTTTTAGTGACTAAATGAGGCTTGTAGGGGATGTAGATCTTAATTAAGTCTCAGTAACTCTGGCAGGAAACATCCCAGCTGCCTCTCTGGAGGAATCTGGAGAAGAGGCTGGGCTGGTGTTTAGCTGCTGGTGGTGACTGATGTTTTTTTGTCTCAGTAACTCCAACTGACAGCCAGCTTCAGGTGAAGATGCATAATAAAGATGGAAATGCCTCACTTGCTCTCACACACACACACACACACACACACACACAAACATGCACACCCCTTTATCTCTGTCCTATTGAATAACTCTCTGATGCTTTCCATATTCCATGCGAGGGATTATTACAGCTTACCCACAATCCCCAGCAGCTGATTATCCAGCATGTTGACAGGACGGAGTTGTGCTATCGCCCTTGTGCAGCAGACGGCTCTGTGTGTGTGTGTGTGTGTGTGTGTGTGTGTGTGTGTGTGTGTGTGTGTGTGTGTGTGTGTGTGTGTGTGTGTGTGTGTGTGTGTGTTGGAAAGAGAGAAAGCATACTGTATTGGATATGATGTGTGTTTGTGTGTTTGTGTACTTTTTTATGTGAAGAAGGAAAGCAAAGATTTATTTTGCATTTAAACGTTTACCAGTGTGAGGGAGACGCAGAGAGGAAATTATTTTCCGAATTTGTTTGTGTACGTGTGTTTGTGTGTGTGTGTGTGTGTGTGTGTGTGTGTGTGTGTGTGTGTGTGTGTGCGTGTGTGTGAGTGTGTGTGTGAGTGTGTGTGTATGTATGTGTGTTTGTGAGTGTGGTATTGCTCGAGCCAGCAGGTGTTTGTGGTTGATACCTGCAGCTCTAGCAGTGCTGATCACCCCAGCATGGCACCTCACCTTGGGAGGGAGACAGCTCTAAGCTCATTAGTGCACGCACACACACACATACACACACACACACGTGCAATGCACAGTGGGCTACCTGGAAAGGTTGGGGCAAAAAAAAGAAAAGAGAAAATAGGAAAAAGGCAAATAAGCTCAGGGGAAAGAGAGTAGAGGAAAGGAGAGGAGAGAGGAGGAGTGAAAACCTGTGAAAAACAGAAAGAAAGGTAAAGGAAAGAATGAAGAGTTGTGGCCTGGAGAGACAATGAGAGGACAGAGAAAGAAAGGGGAAATGTCTTAGCAGATGACGTCTTTGCAGGATAGTGAGAGGGAAACATAAATCAGAATTTAAAGAGAAGCAGAGAAAAGTAAAGAGAAGAAAAGGGGAGGAGGCTTTTGGACCGAACAAGATGTAGTTGGAAGACTTGGTTTTATTCATGCTGGCAGCTGCTGCACTCTGGTTATCCCCAGCTCATGTGTGTGTCAGTTCAATTTAATCTGAGTCCATTGTAACTTGTAGCTCACTTTCACTGTTGCACAAAGCGATTCATCCTAAGGGTTAATGTAGCTGAAACAGATAAACAAAACAAAGAAATTATAAATGTTAAACCTAGAGTATCACAACTTGGAGGTCTTATGTGAAAACATGATGGTTAACATGTCAATGGTGTAATAAGTGGCCCAGTGTACAAGTCTTACAGGTGAAGTCATCTTGGTTTCTTGAAACACAGTGTTTTTGGATCACTTGCTCTACTTTTTAAAAATATTTTTTTAGCTCCTCCAAAACGATGCCCCCGCTCACATGCACGAGCGCCACTGATTCGCAACCGTGACTGATTCAAAACTGGTCTTCAGCACATCGTTTGTGTTTTGCACTATGTCAACTCATGTCTCACTCAGGCCTGGATTTGATTGGTTTCATAATTTGGGTTCTGATGGCAGGGAGTGGTTGCTGTTTTCCCAGGTTTACTCCGGCTGTAGATAGCGGCTTTTTTTCTCTCTTTTTTAAGAACACATTATGTATTGATTGCCATCGGGACATAAAGATCATTTTAACCAGTATAACAAAAAGTGTATCTAAATCTGACTACCAACACCAGCTTTAAAATCGACTGTGCACTATCATTCCAACACCAATATGCTTACAGACCATATCGTTAGCTGCTGAAAGCAGTAGTAGGTAAAGTGTTCTTTACCAAAAGGTATAGGTGTTTGTGTCAAGAGGTGGTGGAGACCAAAAACAGAGTTAAAGGAAGTTTAAAAAATATATAATTAATTTACCTTAGAATCAATCTTTAATGTTTGATTCAGGCACCAAATTAGCCTTTTTGGGGTTAAAACGTAAAAAGTACACATTCTTCAATCTACTTATCCATAATGTACATTATTTGTTTCCACTTTTGAGACGCCACTTTCACAGCATTTTATAAAGAGAGTGTTCTTTGAGAGAACATTTGGGACCAACTAGCAAATCATGAAGAATGAAAATAAGGCTCAGCTACACCAACAACAAAACACACATATACAATCAATCTTAAACGCATTTGAATTTCTTTATTTGTGTCATGTGTCCTCATTATCATCCTGAAATCCTAAAACACAACTCTTTGAAAGTGAGGGTAACCCGAAATGTTACTCAAGTCCTGAACTGGTCCTCACAAATGTAGAAGTACAAGTACGCTCACATCCATACTGTGTGCGTAAGCTGAGCAGCGGAAAGAGAGAGCACCTTTTTTGTGTGGCGTTGAGATAAATAGGATTAGGGATTTGGGAGATTTAGGAGGAATAATCCGTCTGTGTATCGGAGAGAGGCAGCAGCGGTGATGATCAAAAGAGAACGCTGTGATTCAGAGCTCAGAAATCTGCGGATAGACTAAAAACTTGGAGTGACATTTTCTCCTTTTTTTCTCCAAGGATCAGCTTTCATTTTGTCAATGTGACTGCTGTAATTGCCACATAATCACCTCATACTGTAAAACCCTGTCTGTGTTTGCGTGTGTGTGTGTGTGTGTGTGTGTGTGTGTGTGTGTGTGTGTGTGTGTGTGTGTGTGTGTGTGCATATGTGTATGTGTGTGTGTGAGAGAGAGAGCGAGAGAGAGCTGGGATAGACAGAGAATTATATATTCACAGTAATTAATCAGATTTACAGTTTACATCAGGGAAGAGAGAGAGCTTGTGTGTTTGTTGTGGGTGTTAGTTTTAAGCAGGGGATTGGACTTGGTTACTTAACACACAGTTGATTTGAACAGCTGCTCTGTTCTGTACTATCTATACTTCAATATCAATACCACATACACTAAAAAGAATAATAGATAAAAACTCACTTTAAAGAACTCTTTCTGCAAACTGAATCATCCCTGGTTGGTTAAGAGGGCCACCCAGCTTCTTCATTCTTCACTTCTACCCACTTTATAGCTCTTCAGGACCACAAGAGGCCGGAACCTGAGAGCCATTGAGAGAAAACAGGAAAATAGCGGAGACTGTTGGACAGGAGAAACAAAGAAACCAAACCTGTAGGAAGCTGTAGTCTCTTTCCAGAAAAGCCTGAGTAAAATCCAGGTTTCTTTTTTCTGGTCCGGCACTAATGTAAGATGAGAGAGCCTCACTCAAATCTCCATTCTGATTCTGATTCTGATTCTGATCCTAAGTATGTTGAGTGAGGTTGAAGGCACTATGCTTCTGGCAAAACCACACTGCCACATAGTGAAGCGTGATTCATCAACTTGTTCCACTGCTTCAGAGGTCAGTTACGGCGTGCTTTACACCTCTCAGCCAACACCTGGCACTGCACATGCTGGTGTGAGGTTTTCATGCAGCTGCTTGGACATTGGAAACACATTTCATGAAGCTAGTGCTGCATAGTTCTTGTGCTGGAGGTACTCCCAAGAGGTAATTTTAAACTGTCTATTGAGAGACACAAAACATGACAGGCAATCTATACGCTGTAACACTCAGTGGTGTGACTTTTTATGGTCTTCTGAGCTCCTAACAATCCATTGTAACATTTGCATGTTTGTTTTGTGTAGCTTCCTTAGGCACAGGGAGGATTGTATGAAGCTCTCTGTGTCAAGTTGGGTCAAAGAGCACCCTGAGAAAAAGTTAACTTATTTACCTTAAAGCCAATGCATTACTCATAAAGAAATATAACCAACACTGACCATTTAACTTCATTCACTTGTAAAGGAAAGTGTGAACAAATAATTTGTAGATTTTAGCCACCAAAAAAAAAAAAAAAGTTCAGTTGTTTGAGTTGTAAAGAAGACAAAACTAGACAACCTGACCAAAATGGATTTTGCTTTATGCTCTGATCTGGCCACTTGCAGGATTTGATTAAAAAAAATTGATGTAATGTTGTGGAAACTTTTTAGTCTGACTCATTTCAAATCGCACCATAATCACCTTCATAATGACAAAGTTTGTTAATGCTGAGAAAAGAATCATTGAGATTCAGGGACATACACAAATTTTGGTTTCATCATATTTAGATATAAACCAAAGGAATAGCTAACCTGTGTGAAGAAGCGAAAGTGAATCAAATACAAGGAACACCTGCAGAAAGAGCAGGACCTGTTTACAGTGAATAAGAAGGCACTATTTTTTGTATCTATATCGGATAATACTCAAAGTTATGTTGCATCTTAACCTCATGTACTAATATTTTTTGCTTAAGCTTTACAGCAATATGTCCCTTTAGTCCCGTCTTGTGTTATGCCAAAGCCCTTTTCACATAAATTTGACAAACCATTATCATTTATTGTTCACAGAATGTTTGCAAAAGAAAGACATGGAGCTGGTTTTATTTCAAGTAGATTCTTAAGTGCTCTGTTTTACAAGGCTGCTTCTCCAAAATCTTCTTAATTATCCATGATGGATTCAAGAGATATTATCTGTGAGACCAGATTGTGTTTTTGTTCCAACTCGAAATAAAGTCAGAGAAAACTCAGTTTACAAAAAAACACATTTATTGTCTAGATTTTTTAATCATTTTAGATTAGCTAGCATTAAGACCATTCAGTATTTCTCCTGATTAGACGTTTTTTTCCATGTAAAAGACGTACAAAAACAGTTATTTCTAAAGCATGTCCTGTAAGAAAAAAAAACATATATACATTTTTACAAACAAACATTCAAGAGACAGATAAAAAAAAACAGCACAATATCATGAAATGAACAAGTTTAAAATGGCTGAAACTGACTGACTCCTTCCTGAAGCTGAAAAAAACCTGACCATTTCTGTAATACCCTTCACTTGAGGACAATCCCTGACAAATAACTTCATCTGTGTTGTAGTTTGAAATGTTCTCTAAGTGAAAGACAACCTAACACAATTGTACTTTTCAAGGCAATTTCACATATGATCCACATCGAAATATTAGCAGACACATAATTGAATTTAAGCATAAAGGCAATTCTGTTTGTAAGGTGAGCTTTGTTTTATTTATGTTGTTAGTTGTTCAAACATTAATTTGATGTAGTACTTGTAGAGAGGATTTCTTAATAGTAAAGTAGGTATCATTATGAAGGATGACTAACCTTCTATAAGACATCTTGTGTTTTAAAGAGGGAGAAAGGCAGGGTTAAATAAAACAGTGATGATAGTAACCTTTATTTCAAGTAAGGGGGGAACACTGATTCCAGAGCATTCATTTTCAGCTGTACTGACCTCATCCAAGGAACGAATTTTGAAAGAGACCATAAGAAAATTAATTGCATTACAATACAAGCAGGGGACATGGCTTCGTTATTAAACCTATTTTCAAGGCTACTAGTAAATCTTAAGTTATATCCATTTGAATAATTATTAATAGACTCAAAAATGTCAATTAAGTTATCATGTGAGAGAACTTGGGTTCAATCACGAAGCTGCTGACACGCACTCCAGTTTAAATATGGAGCACAAGGACCAAGAAGTTTAAAGAAACTCCAGTATGAAAGCATTGAGATGCCCATGAAGTATGGGAATATATTTCAAGTATTAATTCACTCACTAAAACTTTTATTTCCTTCAGGGTTCCATTAATTGGCCTTTCAACCATCACATGAGAGAGAGGAGAATCATAAACTGGAGTTAAGACTTTTGGAATAAAATCTAAATTATATTCTCCTGTTTGGTTTGGTAAGCTAGTTTTTCTACAAAGTACATCAAAGACAATTTCTGAAAATAAGCTTTGAATTGTGATCAGGATCAAATATCCAATCACAAAAAAATCAACAACAGCATGATGCTTGACAATAAACATGGGCACTGGTATGTTTCAATCCTTCATGAAGGTATTTAATGTGTGTACTAAGCATGTAGGTGGGCGGCTACCACAGTTACTACTGCGCAGCTGATGAGGATAGGACTTACTGTTGAGACAGAAAAGGTTCTTTTCAGACAGTGTAGGCGTATCAGAACAGCAAGCTGAGGTTCTAAGGTCAGAGAGTCAGAGCTGAGAGAACGGCAGGCTGTGGGCATTATCTGTCCGGAGCAAAACACAGGCCAACATCTCCTCCATCGTGTAAATGTGTTCTTTCTTCACCTTTCCATCATTTTCTCAATCTGTGTCCACATTTCCCTGTCTGCATTTAGTCCACATATTCAACCACCTTGTTTGAGGGTTCTTTCCAGGAAGGTGACACCTGATCAAGAGTGTTTGAGAATCCGATGTCCAGCAGAGTTAGTTCCAGTCAAACAGCACAGCGTGCCTTTTGGTTAAGTCATTGTCAGGTCCCGCAACTGATCCCACCGTGGTCCATTGCAGAAAGCTGTAGAGACACCAACATCCAAACGGTTCCTCCCCTTTCACTAACATCCTGTTGCAATTAGTTCCTCATTGACATGCAGCGGTGTACCCAGGCACAGTAGATGTGTTTTCCTCCTTTCTTTGCAGATGTATCAAAAAAACAAAAAAGTGCCCCCATGGTCACTCTTAAACTGCAATTTCTGGCTCCAAGTGGAAGTTTCTAGAAATATCATGGTCATGTGGGAGAGAAAAATGTCTTTGTATTCTTCCAGTATTTCTAGTAGATGACCTCATACACAGTGGCCTTTTTGTCCCCTGAACCGGTGACGATGTACTTGTCGTCCACAGATATGTCACAGCTTAGCACAGATGATGATTCTTTAGACTGAAGGGAGAGAAAGAGAGAGAAGTCAGTCACATGTTGGAGACAATAATTTCTCTGTGTGGGATTATATTTATATCTGGTCGTATAACACATATGGTGACTATGTGTTAATTATTGCATCAGTAGACACAGATACGTCATAATTTGTTTGATATTTTTATAAAGAAACCTACTAATGCAGCATAGAGCAGAGGATGTGTTACCACACCAAAAGCAATGTTTCGCAGTACTCGTGTTTTCTACTCTTGCTGTGTAATTTAAACTAGTTATATCCTGTCATTGATGCACTGCAGCTAATTTGCACTGTTAAAGCAAAAGATGCCTAAAGAGTAAGATATACTGTTCCCACCTGGAATATGCTGGCTCCATACGGTGTTCTCCATGCATTCAGTAGGTTATCCTTTCCTGTGCTCACAAACCATTTACCTGAGGAGAGAAGCACATGCAAAAACACACATTTAGGATTTTCAGGGTGAACATGGAGGTGAACAGTGTCAAAAATATCTAAAATATAACTTTTAATTGAGTACATTAACAAGGTATAAAAACTGAAAAGCAAAAATATTGTGGAATAAAGTACACAAAACCAATTAGAAAGATAATGATGAAGTGAAAGCACTAAGGCAGAGGGACTTCTGATTGTCTGATGGTTAAGGTTCAGCTCTATGCTATTCTATCTCATAAAGGAACTTAAAAGCAAGTCCTACAACTTCATCACACCGTTTAAAAAAGGAAAAAAGTATTCTAGTACACTACCAAAGAGCTGAGGAAAATGAGTGGAAGGAAGACTAAATTAAAAAATGTCTTGACAGATAGGTGCTCACCACAGTAGGCAAACTGCAGGGAGAGTACACAGCTTTCATGCAGATGAAGCTGGTATTTGTCGGGCTTGGTGACGTGAAGGACCTCGACGTTGCTGCTCTCCATTCCCACAGCCAGCCACTCTCCAGTCGGACAGTAGCCAAGAGAGAAGATCTGTGCAGAAAAAGCAGGAAATATTACTTGAGTTATATTTGCTTATCAATCAAGCTTTTAGAAGTTAATTCTGTCTAACTGAGGATGATACATTTGATAGAAAAGATTTAAATAGTTTATTATTCCTCATGCAGTTCATCAAAGTGAGTTGATAAGACACTGTGTTTCTGATCTGAGTGTGTACCTGTGATGTGAAGTCATGCTGCTGCAGCTGTCGCCCCTCTCTCAGATCCCAGGAGCGGACTGTGTTATCAAGGCCTCCAGTCCACAGCTTGGTGCCATCGTTGGAGATGTCAATACAGCTGGCTCCATCTGTGTGGCCCTGGAACTGCCTGCGGGATATACACATATACTCAGAGCTGAACAAAGACCAAGATGTTTCAACAAAGACACACTGGGCTTCAGGTTGCCCTACCAGTCAGTAAGCATCACAGTCAACCAAACAAAGGTATTCTGCCAACTTGTTATCATAAAGGTAAATCAATCAAATTCATCCATACAACTTGCAAAGAATGACTCTGAAACTGACTAAATTTGTTTTGTTACACACAATGTTGCACACACCAAGTTTCTCTCTTACCTAACCAGTGTCTGGTTGTGTAAATCCCACACTGCAATGTTTCCGTCACTGCAGCATGAGAAGCAGACCTTGGAGTCCGGGCTGATGGCCAGAGCGTAACATGCTGGTGCTGATGATGTTAACTCTGCCTTAATCCTGGGGGTAGGCGTGGCCAAGTCCCAGATTGACAGTGTGCTCGCCTCACCTCCCACAATCAGCGTCCGGCCGTCAGGAAGTAGACGACAGGAGCGGATGTAGTTATCTCGGTTCTGATGTAGTAGACATAAAGAATGCATTTGATGTCTTGCATATTTATGTCACTAAATTTTGTGCACGTAGATACAACAGTTCTAAGTGATCAATACCAGATATCGAATTTCTCTCCGATTCCTTTTCAGATAAAACCAAGACTGAAAATGTTCTGGTTCCATTAACCCTGATAAACACTTCTTATACACATCAAGTCAGGTCATGCCCTATAACCTTTGCCCCACTTACCAGACAGTCAAGCTGTGACACTGGGCTCTTGTTTCCTGGGTGACTTATGTCCCACACCTTAACACATCCCTTCCCTCCAGTGTAAACGTGTCGGGTGGGGTTGCTGATGGTAACTGCGCACACCACCTCTCCATGGTTCAGCGTGTTGATCTGTCGGGCGTGGCGAGGAATCCCTGGGCCCACCAAGGCATCCGGGGGGAACGGAACTGGCTGCATCTGCCCATCAGCCGCCACGTGAAAGGAGTAAGCACTGATCATACACAGAGATGAAGACGAAGATGAGACGTGGAAGAGATTCTCAAAGAAAAGTATGGTTTTTAGAGGGCAATTTAGGTCCTTGAACATACAAGCAACTACAAACACACTTACGGTTTGCCACCGGGGATTCCTGTCAGACTGGGAGGCATTCCAGGAACTCGCATGTGAGGATGAGGATCAAAACCAACCTTGTGAAGAGAACAAAGACATTTTTATGAGCACAGTGCAAACACACACCCATGTGCATTGGCAAAAGGTGCACACAGGTCAACAGTAACCTGCGGAACAGAACACAAACACTCATGAGCACAAAGCAAACAAGACACTCTCAAGCACACACACCCTTTGAATCTGAATGACAAGTTTAAGAGTCAGCAAACACACAGAGGCAGAGCTGTCAGTGCTTGTGCTGCCCCCAATCAAACACACAAACACACACACTTACGCTCACAAACACACAGTTAGTGAGTTTCTATTGAGTGTTGCCCAGACACAGCTGTGAGTCTCCTAGACCTATTTAAACAGTGTAATGAACACTATGCAAATACAGCCAAGAGTGATGAGGTGATTGAAGTTAATGCACACCAGCATACACTTTGTATAAATACGACCACTTACACACACACACAAGAGAAATACAGCTGTGCAACTATTGACGGTTTCCACACTTTGCTTTATAAAAGCAGTGTTCATGAAGAGTGTTCACACCCCTAAACTTCCTGATCTTTCATACTCAAACATGGCTTTACAAGTAAAATCAACCATGAATTTTCAACACTAATAAACGGGAAGAAAGACCTGATATAGGCAAAAAAATAAATCCACAAATTGATCGTTAACAAGTGAAATATCAAAAAGCTGACTAAATAAGAACTTACAGTGGCAGCCTGCATAATCAAGGCATGACAAGACATATGAATGCATTCAAATAGCAAAGCAGCATTCATCACTGTCACTTTCTTGGCAAAAGCTGGTGTATGATGACAAGGGATCAAATGTACTATGGTGGTACAATAGAAAGCTTACTGAAAATTTGGGATCAGAAACAGGATTTAAGAAACCCTGCATCATACTGAATATTTCCTCAGAGTTTTTTAAGGTGAATCAGAAGCAGTGGAAAGACTATAACATACTGTGCAGCCATAAATCTCCCTGGAGCTTGTTATAGGGTTTCATGGCTGAGTTGTGAGAACTGTGTGTGCAAGAACACAAGGGCATCGCTGAAAAATTCACTCTACTCTGTTCACTTACACTCATCATAACATTCACAGAGCCTGAAAAGTGTAACAAGGAAGAATTGGATTCAAGCCAAAGCAAAACTGAACTATGGCCATCTACACAAATTAAAATCTGAAATAACTTCTAGAGGCTCCTCTCTTTGTTTTTGAGGTTTAGGGTCAAATATGTCTTATCACACTCACTGTGATTTCATTTTGGAACATAATTAAAAAAGAGTAGCATAGACATTTTATGCACATGAGTGTCAGCAATAAAATATAAAGGCAAAATTAACATCTTGCACACATTTCAGTGGCTATGTTGATGTGATAATTTTCAGGCTTTCTTCATTTTTGAGATGCAACTTGAATGTGAAATGTGTCTTCCACTAAAACATACTACTCACCATTGGTGAACGGCCATAAGCAGCCACAGCTGCTGCAGCAGCAGCACTCATCTGAGGTGACATGTTGTGCAGTCCGGCAGCATAGGCTGCAGCCCCAGCAGCACTGGCCAGATCTCCATTCATCCCTGCTGCGTGGGGCAACATACCAAACGCACCCGGGTATGGACCTGGAACAGCCAGGGGGGTCCGCAAACCTGCTGCTAAGGAGCGGAGGGAAAGAAACAGCAAGACTCATAAAAAGCTATAAACTAGGGCAACAAAAATTCAAGATCAAAGACCTTTAAATATCAAGACTTCATCCTGCAGACATAGCCTTAACACATAACTATCTGATATTGCTGGTAACACAACAGTAGATTAGAATCCTTTTTGGCATTTAAGCTCAGTTAAGGATGAGCAAATACATTTTGCTCAATTATTTCAGTCAGACTTATTTTTTTCTATCAAGCAAACACTCAGGACTTCAATACTTGCTACAGCATTTTCCAAAATGGGACAGAGCTGAATGAAACAGAGCTTTTAGGGCAAAAAGTCCTACATCATTTATTCAAAGATGGACTTACTTGGTGGATGTGGTAACTCCATTGTGGGCGGTTTTGATAGACTAGGTCGGATCCCTGGAGTAGAACTTGGACCAGGTGTTGAGTCCCCTCTTGGTGTAGGTGTGCTTGACTTAAGCCCGGGTGTACCTGCTTTGTCTCGCTGCAACAGAGAGACAGACACTTTAAAAACATACAAGAAATGTGTAACTCCTTACATATGTATTTACCCAACAACCGAGTACTCTATCATTTCTGTATTTATTATTCAACTATTTAAATTCCACCATCCCTACCATTGACATCTCTTTGGATTTGAGGGAGGAAGAACTAGCTGATGATGCAGTAGAAGCTGGACTGCAGGGGTCTTTCTTGAGATGACGTGCTTTATCCAGTCCATTTTCTCTCGGGGAGGGGAGTGGTGTGCCACGAGGGGAGGCAGGATCCTGGTGGAGGGACAATGATATAGTGATGACATGAGCAAACAATTCACAGAAGTGATGTTAGCATTGCCCTAGATAGAATCTTCCAGGCCCAACTGTGTTGAAGCGAAGTTAGAAAGAGGCTGCATTCATCCAATAGGAAACAATAAAAGCTATCACAACTTCAACCAAACAATACTGACCTCATTTGAGACATCCACCACTAAATTATCGTCACTTTTCTCCCCGTCACTGTCCTGCAGATAAAGACAATCAGTGAGCCCACGGCTGAATCCTCACAGAACATTGTTGCACATGCGCTCATCTATTAATAAGCTGTAACAGGAACCTGTAAGTTCACATTTAGGTGGAAAATTATGCCAACGTGAAGAATCACTGTTAAATGTAACATGTGACTATTACACATCGGTACAGAAGCTACAAATTCATGCTTAAATGAACAGAAACACAAGTATTATTTTCTTTGCAGAAACAAACAGTCAGCATTGCATAACCATTTCTTACATAGTGGCTGGAGTCCTTGTCGTCAACCTTGCGTTTCTTGGTATCATTTGGAAACTCGGGTCCGTTTCGTCGCTTATCTGAATTCCTAAGACTTTCTGGCAGCAATGAGTTACTCTGCAGATGAAAGCGGAGAGGAGAGAGAAGGACAGAATGCAGTGGAGAAGAGTCAAGGGAAGAAAGATTAAAGAAAAAAGATGGCGTAGAAAGCAAATAAGACAAAAAAGAAAGGAGAGTTTGGAGGACAAAGGGGAGAGAAAAAAAAGAGATTCACAGTGGTGAGACAATTTTGCTTTTACAGTTAAGGTTGTGAGCAATCTGTATGAGCTCGCTAAACCGTCTGATCCACATACAGCTAATTACAACAGCCTTTCAGCTATGTGTGGAGCAGGTTAGAAAAACAGACTCTTTCTCGCAAATAGGTTAATAGTTCACAGAAGCATGAATTAAGCAGCACTAACACTTTAACAGCAGCCGCTTTTGTCACTTGACCAAAGCCGTTCACAGCTTCACGCAAACACACACCTCTGAAGTTGATGATTACATTAAGTGGCACTCAAAATCTATCAGTGCTCCCTCTCCTGGCTCTTACAAGCTGCACTGCCTGCAGTTTGCAAGTGTGTGACTGTGTGTGTGATTTTGTGTGTGCATGTATATGTATGTGTGTGTGAGTGTGAGTGTGTGCACGCACGCACAATGTGTAATTGACTGTAAAAGCCTGTGTGTGTGATCAAGTGTGTACTAGACTATGTGTGTGTATTACTTGCATAACACCCATGTGTCCCGAGACTAAACACACACGAATACACGCATGCGCGCGTACACACACACAAAGCTGCCCCTTCCAGCCTCCTGACCAACGGATCCTATTGTTAATGGATTAAAGCTTCATGTTGAGTCCATTATAGTCTCAGCCTGTCAATGAAATGTGCATCCAACATACACAAACACATGCGCGTGCACACATCCAGCGAGCGGGGGAGCGCTTGGACTTTGGGGGGGGGGGGAAGGGTAAATGAAGGAGGAATAGCTGAGGGAAGGGGTGGAGGAGGAGGAGGAAAGGGAGGGGAGGAGGGTGAGAAAAAGGGAGAAAAGGGAGGGGATGAGATTAGAGGACAGAGAGGATGGAAGGAGGGTGTGAGACTGTGGAGGAGAAGAAAGGGTGACAAGAGACGAGGGAGGGAAGGAGACGGGTGGGGTGGAGGGGGGGGTGAAAATCTGTATTCTGCCAAAGGCCCCCTTCCTTCACGCCCTCCCTTCTTCCTCCCTCCCTCCCACCTACCTCCTACCCCTTTATTGAAAGGTTTTAGTGAGCTGAGCACAGGAGCACTGACCCGCAAAACATAAGCAATTTCCCCCCTCCGTCTCCCCCCTTCGCTTTTAGCATTGTCTCGCACACGCACACACACACACACACACACACACACACACACACACACACACACACACACACACACACACACACAGCTCAGCTCAGTGTCATATGACTGCTGCTCCCCCCTCCTCTCCTTCTCCAAAGCCCTCCCCTCTCAGTGGTGGTGATATTAAACACAATGAGAGTCTTTAAGCGCGGGATCAGGGGCGGCGGGAGGGGGGGAGAAGGGGGTAATCTGCTCACTGAGGTGTTAAATAGGCACAACAATGCAGGCTAGGCTGGCGGAGAGTGTGTGTGTGTGTGTGCACGCGCGAGCGTGTGCATGTGACCATGCTAAAAAGCTCATTTGGAGGAGAAAAGAAACCCAACAGTTCAGAGCAGATCTAGAGCAGAACTAAATAGGCAGGCCAAAGCTCTCCCCCAGAGATCCCCCTAACACACAAACACACACACATTTTGAAAATGACAGTCAGAAAAATATAACTTCAGGATGAAAGCTATTTGGGTGTGAAACAGTGGTACAAAAAAGCAATGTGCTTTTATGCATAATGAGGTGAACTTCAGTGGTCCCTGAGGGAGAGTTGAGTTTCTGCAGCAGCAAAAGACAGTAAACAAATGGATACATATGAGACATGAGCTTAGGTTTTATATCTTGGTTTTCATGTGTTAACTTGTGACTGTTAAAGTTGTGTGTTTTTCCATGAGATAACTAAATGGTTGGCACAAAAGGACCTTGGCTTAAAATAGGATTAACTAAATATTATTTATTTCGGTCTTTGCTCAAACTTTTACAAAACCGCCTGGTCCTGCTCAATGTAAATATTATGTAGTTTACTAAGAGCAGATTATGCTAAGTAGTTCTCTTTTAACTTGAGCAGGGTTCCAGTCCCGAAGAGGTCCATCAACTGAGTTGCAACTAACTAATCTAACTGTTGCGCTAAAGTCCAACGGTATGCAAACTGCTTCTAAGAACAAATTCAAGATTCCCAAAACAAAAGTACCCCTTTAAGAAAGACGAGAACAAAACTGAGCAGCTTGTCAAAACAGTTAACATTGCTGCAGAAAGAGGAAGTACTTACTGTGCCAGGCTCTCGCTCTATTGCCATTGGAAATGTGTTGATGCATTTGAGGTCATAGGGTTGGGCGTTCAGCAGAGCAGAAAACAGAAAAACATAAGAAGAGAGAAAGAGTTAGAAATGTGACGGCTACATTTATTTATAAGTATGAGTAATTAACCAAAGTTTAAACAGAAAAGTAACTGAGAAGCAGATATTATGAATAAAGTTGAAGTACTTTGATAATTTTGTTATTCATTTTAGTCAATGAGCTAATAAGTAATGATTCTTGTTTTGGTTTTATATGGTGTTCTTGTGCAGAAGGGTGCATTCGGTCACCTCTCAGGTGCTCAGGTCCTGCAGGGTGCGAGTCAGGTCCAGACAGGTGAGGCTTTTTATCTCCAACATCTTTTCCCATCAGATGGGGAGGAATCCCCCCGAGCGCTCCTGACAAAGCCAGGAGACCAGCTGAACCACCCAGCTGAGAAGGGTGGAGGCCAGCAGGGTGAGGGGTGAGGGGCACAGGTGCACCACCGTGGTTATGGGATAGGTGCTGCTGCTTGAAGAAAGGAGGGAAAGGAATAGGGAGTAGGTTGACTCGATGTAGACGAAATATCTGACACATTTATGAATGCTAAAACATAGAGCTGGGTTGCAATAAATGTTTGCAACAAATGTAGCAATGTTTTGTCCCTGTAACAGAGTACTGGCTTTGATTTTGTCCTCAGTGAACACAGTCTGATCAGTCATAAGCATATGCCCAAGCGGCAAACTCCGGTCTCAAACGATGAAGCCAATGCGGAAGTGATATAAACTGCAATACATCGAAAATCCGCTTGAGGCTGGCTGCAGAAACACCGGAAACCACATAGATATGAATGGGAAAAAGACGATCTTTGCAGCATTAATAAACATGTTTACAGCCTGGTTCAAAAAACGGCTTGGCCCTACAACGCTAATCTCTCTAATGGCATACACTGTACGGGGGGTGAATTTTTTTCTAACGTGACGGTTAAGAAGATATTAAGATTATGAGTTTTGCCCAAATAAGGACATAACTGACGTGAATCCCGGTCGGGAACACACAGCCATTGGCTAAGAGACTCACACTACGTCACACTCTGCCTAGTTGAGTTCCGCATTACCAATATGGCTGCCGCCGTCGATTTGCTTCAAAACAGCTCTCAGGAACAGATGGGTGACGTCACGGATACTACGTCCATATTTTTTACAGTCTATGCATATGCCTGACACCAAAAACTCAAGTGTCAGCAAATGACACCGAGCCATCAATGGGTAACGATCAATAGCACTCTGTAACCGAATCAATGGAGACTCCTGGCCTTATTGAAGACTTCAACAGATGGGACAGTTTCTTCAGTGTCTGGGTTTACACCACCTCAACAAGCTGCTGCAGTCTACAAGGCGGTGAACACATCCTTTCCCCCCACACACACCGCCTCACACACCCTCCTCCCTCTGGGGTCAAACACTGAACAATACTGACAGCTGGGATCACAGCCCAGAGCCTGGGGATGTGGTGGCAAGAGAGGGGGGAGGGAGACAGGGAGGAAAAGGAGGAATGACAGAGAAGAGGGGGGGTGGTTAGGGTTAGCACAGAGAGCCCCAGCTGCTGCCTTCACTGTCAGGTCTTGTGAGGGAGTGAGGCGGCTGAGGAGAGAGAGGGGAGGAGAGAAGGAGAGAAGAGGGTCAGGGGGAGAGAGAGAGAGAGAGAGAGAGAGAGAGTTTGGCTGGCAGCCCTGCTCTCTCTTTCACACCAAATCAGGCGCTCGTCTGAGCGTGAAATGCCTTTGTGTTCCAAAACATCATTATTGCCTCCTCAGACAGTAGCCGCGGGAATCCAAGCTCACTGATTCGCCGCCGGGAGGGGAGGAGGAAGGAGGGAGATGAGAGGAGATGAGAGGAGAAGGGGGGCACAGGAGGCGACTCTTCAGGGGTGGAAGGAGTGCTGAAGGTCAAACCGACTTTTATCTCACCTAATTGACTAACCCACTCCTCCTCTCCTGAGCCCCCGCCCTCTCTTTTCCTCTCGATCCTATCAATCCTTCACTTTCTGCGTTCTGCCCCCATGAATGAAAGCTAAACAAGGAAAACAGTCTTTTAGCCTCAACCCCCATACACACACACACACACACACACACACACACACACACACACAATTTCCAGAGCTGGTACGCCTGCCTCACAATCAAACATAAACACACCCACACGTCACACTTGATCACACTAACATGCATACACAGAGTCTAGATAAACATGGCAGGCACACACTCAACCATTCTAGCCCTGCCTGTTGTTTTTCTGGGTATAAGAGAAACACACGCTCTGCTTCACCCAGACGCACACACAAACAGATGCAAAAATACACACGCAGATACACAAACAGGACCCCTGATGGGAGTAAATGGAGGGGAAGTACTTTGTGGAGGGAAAGGGGAGCCCGGTACGTCATGGGATGTTAGTGTGGGTTGGTGTGTGTGCATATATGTGTGTAGAAGTAGGGGCAACATGCTTCATTACACTCATTTAACTCACAAACAGGGTGAATGACAGGCTGGCGTGGGAGAAGGGAGGAGAGGGGAAGAGGGGAGTGTAAGGGCAACGCTGTGACCCCCCCTTTACAAACATTGAAATCCTGCAATTAAGACTCAAACAGCAACTGCCAAATCCACCTCTCCCCCCATCACACACAGAGATCCCCATGAGTCAACGCTAAATAACAAGCCCACCTCACATTTAACTCTCCAAACCCATTGCCCACTCTTTGCTTAGCTTAAGCTATGAAGCCCCCTTCCCCCCTCCTTTGCCACATTGCCCTCAAACTCAACTGTGGGCCTCATATCTCCTACCAGTCAAACCGCTATGGCTCCTACAAAGCAGTGTGTTCTGAGCTACCTTCAGTGCCATCAAAAGGCCACAAATCAACCATGTCATTCTTTTTACCTAAACATTTGTGTTTCTTAACTTCTTTTCTTTCATGGTGCATTTCCCCTTTTAGCTCAGGTCTGAAATGCTGGTCATGCCACATCATTCATCATAACCTGATGACAAACTTTCTACAACAGTTCTCTTCCCACTTGTATCCTCTATTCTCAATTCAACCAATCAATTAACTCATTTTCTTCCTTTTTGCTTTCATTAAATTTGTATTCTGTAATTTTTCTCACAACTTTCTATGTCCTTCAAATGTATCTCTGGCCTTGAACAAAGATTCTGTCACCAAGGGATGGCAGAGTGAGCTGGTAATACCCTCTTCCTACCAGAAGCATGTAAACGTTCGAGTGCAGACACTGTACTAGTGGGATGGTGTGACATGCTGTGTTATTTCACATTATGTTTGTACTCAAGATGGAAGAAGCATAAATACAGTTCATTTTAATATAGAGTAAAAAGAGGAATACACACTGGTGGAAGCCCTGGCAGTCCACGTACCCCGATGACAGCATTGAGCTCTGCCATGGTCACCTGTTTGGCTCGCTCCACAGCTTGAACTACCTGCTGTTGATGCTGCAAAACACAAACACACAGAAACACAATGTTGCTTAAGATTAAGAGTGATAATGGATTATTAGTTAGCTAGCAGAAACAACTAGAGAGTATAAATATAGCACAGAAAAACACAGTTTTAGCTCAATGTCACACGTACTTACCTCCTGTGAGAGGAAGGGAATGACTTGTGCACAGATGGTGTTTAGTCTCTTGGCAATCTCAGTCTGATGGAGGGAGAGAGAGACTTCATTGTTAATAACATAATTACATCCATTTAGAGAAGACAGCTGTTCAATAACAACAATAAAGTAATACAAGCACACATAAACACAGAATTTCCCTACCAATCTACAATACATTAAGAAACCTGTATACGTGCCACGACACACAAATCCAGTGTAAGCCGTTTTTAGCATCACTAACGCTCAAACAGCAAAATAAGGTTTCCCTCATAATTATCAGTGTGAGCTCAAGTTTCTGTCCTCCTTGTTGTTTCTCTCTTGCTCTCTCTACCCTCTGCACTCTTGTCCCTTTTCCCATCAGCACTTCAACATAATCTCATCAGCTACTAACTTCATTTGCTCTCCCCAGTATCCATGCCAACACATCCGCCTGCCCCGAAACCCCCCGGAGGTGGCAACAATTGGCTGAAACCAGATACCCCCACAGCGGCACCAAATCAGATAAGGAGACTCATATTACACATCATCCAATCAAAGTGATACGTAGAGGGCCAGGGTGAAGAGGGAACTGGAGTAGCCATGAAACGTACTAATGGCTTATACGACACACAAATCCAACATAAATAGACACAAAGACACACAAGCTGGATGGGACATTATTAAGGGGGTGTGTGTTGTTGTCGGTATGTGAAATCCAAGAAACAAAATTTCATAATTATGTGTTGACAACCAGCGAAACTTTATCTAATAGAAACTCTGCTAACAAACCTTAAGTTAAATTTGATATTCCACAGCCCAAATACCAAGCTGTGGGGTTTAAACCGACCAACAATTACCAAACCTTATGTAGAAATAACTGGTTCTTAAGACAGGTTTCCTCTTTTAAAATGATAAGTAAACAGTTCTTCCTCTTTCCAAGGAAATGTTAAGACACCTATTGCTCTAGTTTCCTATTAACATAGTTTGGTCCTCTTTTAAAAAATTTACCACTTCTTCATTTTTCATTCCTCATCAGCTGTGCAAGAGAGACCATTGCCATTGCTCCAATTCCTTTCTCATTAAAAGGTCAACAAGAGTCCACAGACATGCCAGTGGCTCTGTAAGGCTAGATTCAGTTTTAACCGTTCTTCAAGCTAAATTTGACAAATCTTAGTTTAGCATGTTCAGGTCAACATTCCTAAATGAAGCATGCTAAACAAGGATTCACTGAAACGGACTCAAATAGCTGGATCAGGTATCATGACACCATTACAATACTGTGCCAAGCTATTTAAATCTGTTTACATCTATATACAGACTATGTTATGTGACAGCAGTGTTTCCCTGTGAGAGAGAGAAGGAATGGGCTTTCCTGTCCGCAAGCTGTTGGAAGGCATTTAACACAGTTAACAGAGTTAAGACACCAAAGCAGTGTGTCAAGGACTCTTAGGTTTCTCACTGTAGAGCATAGGGTAACTAACAAATGTAAGGCTCTTTTATGTCATTTCAAATTCATTCAAACTGAATTTTTTGAATGACTTACAACACTAAATATCGCTCAAGAGGAAAGTCAGGAGATCATAAAAGTCGTTATGATCCAGCTTCTGGGGACCATAAATGTAAACAACTTTATCTGAATCCATCTCTCCATATTTCACTTTTGACAAATGTAGGGGACCAATGATGCCATGCCAATAGCCATACTTTTATTCCTGAAAAGCTGACATGGTGGAGATGCCCTCACATGCTGTAGCATAAATACCTTCATTGGATCAGTTGGTCACACACACACCTATCAGCACCAACTGACCCTGCCACAGTTCAGCCAATTATATACTTGGATGAGCTAAATAAAGTGCTTGCCCTTTGAGAATCAGTCTTGAACTAATTAAATAAGTAGCTGCTTTACCCATAATACAATTAAGGAGTATATCTGTTACTAAAAGAAGACATTTCCAGGCAAGACTCAAGTTTCAACTGACACTACCAAGAAGAATGTAAGGTTGGCAAGTATGCACAGAAAAGGTAAGTAACCAAATGAGAGCTGAGTTAAGAAGGAACAGCTTGAGTAAACAACACAAACTATAAATACTTGACACTTTATCAGGAATCAAAGACAATATGGAATCAAAGAGTTTGTTTTTATGTGAGTCACTTGTAACTGCATGTGTGAGTGTACTTGACATGACAAAATAACACATCTAATATGAAATGTTAAAAACCTATTTATATGTGGTTTGGCTGGGGACTGTCCCCATAATATGATTTATCAATGCAATTCTTAATTTCAATATTAATATTTCTGTCAACTAATGACTGTTGTCTGTTTTCAGGTTTGTATGTACCTGTGTAGCATTCAAGTGATTCATCTCCCCATTATTCTTAATAAATTTGATATGAATCTGCATCTTGAGTTGTAACAGCTTCCAGATCATGGATTTCCCCTACAGTCAGCTGATGAGTTACTTACTTTAGCAGACTGTATCAATCCTATAATGTCCAACTTATTCAAAACCTTAAAATCTTTAAACGAAGAGCTATTTCTGGCTATTGATACATGCACTTCCATTCTCTGAAATGTGAGTTGTAAGCCCATAATTATCCTTGCACTAAGGCTGACTGATTAGGCAATCTGAGAATAGTCAGACCAACTACTATCAGGTCAGCTCAGCTAATCGTACTAAGCAGACTGACAAAACTAACAAGGATCAAATAGATGCAGCCACAAATACCTGAAGGTGCAATCCCTAAGTGCGACATTATTCCAAAGCGTGACTCAAGAACATTGGGAGGAAATAACAAAGTAGTGAAACCTCCAAACTGTCATCTTATGAAAAACCCTGAGTGGAGAATTGCTATGGTGCACCACCCACATAATGATATTCAAATTATGGAAAGAGTGAGTAAACAAAAGTCGAGGATACAGAGAGAAGTGTACACACACAATGTGCTAACTGAGAACAGGCTTCCCATTACACATATAATTGGAGCATTACTGACACACCAAATACGCACACACTCGTACCTCCCCAGCAGGAGGTGGGTTGCTCTGAATCCCCTGTTGCCCCCCTCCAACAGAAGCTTGTTGCTCTGACAACTGCAGCCCAAAGCTAATGACCTCCCCTGGAGCTTTAGTGTGTGCTAGTTTGTGTGAATGTGTATATGTTTGTGGACAATGGTAAGAGATGCATCTCCCTCATAATGAAAAAACAGTAGCTTCACATGGACATAAAACAAACTAGAAACCAAAAAAAAAAAGACAGCACGGTGGGGGTGAAACAAAGGGGAAAAGAGATTCCAAAGAAAGGGAAGTTAGTTGGGTGAAGAAGAAAGGGGGGAGAATAACACAAGAGCAGGAGAACATGAGGGGAAAAAAACTAATGAAGGGGAGTGTGAGAGAGTCAGTGGAGAAGCATCTCCACTCCTCAGTGAAGCAGCCAGGCCAATCCACCTCCAATTTCCTCTGGTCTGACTGGTCGATAGCTGTGGTAATTACTGGTAAACGCTGTGAGCCATGCACCACTCCTGTGGGGAGATGTGTATTTGTGTGCATGAGAAAGAGAGTCAGAGTTTTCCCTCCTCATCCATGTGTCTACACAATGTGTTTGGTGTTTTATGCGTCTGTGTATGTGTACTCATGCATAAACATGTTTGCCTTTGTGTGTTTGTGTGTGCATTACTGTGCATGTGTTTAATTGTCCCTGTCCTCATGTGTTTGCATATATTATTCATGGCTGAACATAAATGCCCTTGCCTCACATCAGAATAGGTAAGTGTCCTTCCTGCATTTGCATGTTTGCTCACTTGGGCATCTGCCCTAGGAACACGTGGGTCAGTCTGGTTTTGCCTCCCTGCTTTGAAAAAGGGGAGCTCTACTGTCTCTCCTCTGCCGGCCTCGGCATGATCGATTCCTCCGCCCTCTCCAGCCCTGCCCCTCTAATGTAATAAAGCAGGCCGCTCCCCTAGACAGCACCAATCAATCTACAGAGCCATTCATCCTGCCTCTGGGCTCAGGCGGCTGGCCCTAACTGGGGAAATGGAGACAGAGCCTCATCGATCACAAATAAACGCACATCCACACACACACACACAGTAAAACACACACACATATAGGAATGAGCACACAAATGCATTTGTGCACACACAAGACACATCAACAGACACACATACACACCAAATACATCAAAACCCTGCCAAGTGAGATGGAGGAATGAGCAGGACAGACAACGCAAAAAAAGAGGCACACAGCGGACTCAGATGAGCTTCCATACCTGTTTGTGCATTTCAATGTTGAGGCCATAGGACATCTCATAGTACTGAAGAGGACAGAGAGTCAGATGATTAGAACATTGTCACACCGGGTAATCCCATTGGGAGTAACTTACACATTCACATCAAATGCCTTTTTTATCATGCAGGAGTGTTTACTATATGGGCAAATAATTTAGAACCGCATTCCAGTCCATGTTTGTTTCTGTGTCAGACTAATGGTGTTAGTCACACCCTAATCCTCCTTTGACCTGACTTGTTTCAGGTTAAGTGGCTATTAAAGAAAGAAGAGATGAAGGCAGGACCTTCTGCATCTAGTAACATTTGAATTTGACAGAAAAAACAGAACTGCCTAGTCACAAAATGTAACGTGTGAGCGGTCTTATTGACTTCTCAATCACTAGTTTGATTAGCATATGTTAGCAAGGAAACTTGTTATAACCATGCACAACAAAAACAGGTTCTACTTCGATGCTGCACAGGATTTTTTATTCTTTTGTTCAAAGAATGATCGATATAATGTTCAATTAAGATCTTTACTAACAAGCTGCTGCAAAGATTAGGTATCAGTCGCTGAACAAGTGGAACAGGAAGAAACAGAGGCTCTTCTCTTAAGACTGTTTTGCAGGGTAAAACCTTGCTGTGTGATGTGTAGTGTTGCAGGTCAAATATATTGAGTGTCACACGGTTCTCACCATGACATAGTGTCTCTGCATCTCCGTCTTTTCACTCGCCAGCTTTTCACACTCCAGCTTGAGGCTGTAAAACACAACAATAGCATAATAATTTACTTGGAGAGGCACTTCTTTTCGGAAAATTGGGCCCCTTCAACCCACAAACAAAAGCACCTCAGTTTGCCTTAACCTTAGCTGACTGTAAACATTGATGATCGATAAGAATCAACTTTGGACATGGACAGGCTTGTGACTTGCTATCTTTATTAAAACTTAGAAAAAAACAGTGAGCATGCTAAACAAGTATGTTTTGATCCTCCAGCTGTTTTCCCACAGTAGTTATAAACACACACACAACTTGGTAATATTGAGGTCTTCTGTGAGTTCTCTGCTCCCTTACTAAAGCAGCAGCAGATGCAAAGACAAACCAAAGCTGTTCAGGACATAATGCTTGAAATGGAGAAGATGATTCTTCCTGACAAATTATGACAGCAAATATCTGTTGGCTGTAGGATGTTTGGCTTAACCCTGCCCTTTGTATGCATGAATCAGGATGTGAATTAGAAACAAAACAGCTTTGTAGGTCAGCAGCTTTCACCTGTTGCGGTCGACCCTCCCAGACAAAACAAACACGTTAAAGAACATACACACAGAGCACAGAAACACACAACTGCACGTAAAGGCGGTTTTACCCAACGCACAACTTCACACACAGGGGAAAATAAGGAGTGATTTATGAAACCCTGAGCCCACACGCCATCCTCTGGCTCTCACCCATCACTAAGACTTAGACCTACCGCAGTGTGAGTGCTGGGTCTGCTGCATATGTGTGTGTGTATGTGAACCTAATCCAGGTTTACAGGTTAGTATGAGGCCGTAGCTGGGGTTTTGTTCATTATGGTAAGAGGGATGACTGTGGTTAGGGTGAGGTTTAGTGTTAGAGGGCTGGCGACAATGAGAAAATTGGCAAACTGTGCTGCCCATACATATACAAACAAGACATGTGAATGTGTGTGTTTGTATTATCCACCTGTGGTACTGTGCCTGAAGAAACTGGAACTCTTCCTTGATGCGGTCCAATGACTCTGGGATGGTGAACTTGAAGGGCTGGCCTGGAGCCTGGTGGGGCGTCTGAGGCGGCATTCACACACACACACACACACACACACACACACACACACACACACACACACACACACACACACACACACACACACACACACACACACACACACAGGGATTATTAACATCATAGTGCCTCATTATTTAGCCTGCAATTTGCATGTGATCCTTTCCAGGCTCAGGTTTACAGGTTAGAATGAGGCTCACGTGTAATGTCAACAACTTTTAACCCTCTTGTTATGTTTGTTTCTCAGGAACAGCAATAATGTTCCTGGGTTAATTTGACCCGGGGAATATTTAATTATCTAAAAGTGTAAGAACCCCCAAAAATCCCAATAAACATTATTTTAATCTCATAATTACATTCTTATTATTGGAAAGACTTAATAAATACAGTAGTTTTACATTACTCAGATTTTTGTTTATTTTATTTTACATATTTAATTTGTTTCATTTTATTAACAATTTATTTTTAGATTTTTGAACTTTAAAATGGGTCAATTTGACCCGCAACATAACAGGAGGGTTTATTATTATCCTTTATTAAACAATGTCAAATGTAACTCTTGCTCACAGATTTAACAGACATAAAGGGCTTATTTTGATGTGTGCCTATAAGTATGAAAGTTCAATAAAAGATAATGTTTTGTAACTTCTGTGAACACTGAGACAGTCATGTAGGTGTACAAGTGTAAGAGGAGGACAAACGGAGTCTTACCGGGTGTCGCCCCTGGGGGAACATGGTTTTCACCAGGAGGATGTGACCGCTTCCTTCCTAAACCCCCGTTATGAGGGGATCAAATGAGGGTACAGAGAAGACGTGAGCTGATCCAGATCACGGAGACGGATCCATCGGACGCTGTTAGTCGGACCAGCCGGCGTTAATTTGTAACAAAAACCCGACCGTTCGAGTCCACAGCCCGTTAATGTGGATCCCTGCTCCGATCTGGGTCTCTCCTCCAATCAACCGGAAAAACACGGGAAACGGATCATTAGCTGGAGGCTACCAGCAGGAGGGGGGTCGAGGGTAAGAACCAGGTGAGGATTGAAAAGGCTGGAGACGCTTCTTTCGCTCCACGCGTGGTTTTGTGTAGAATCCGATGTAGTCCGAGTGCGAGGAATAAGACAAACAAACAGGAAAATAACTGAAGCCCGTCCACAGCCGCACACTGTGGGCTCTCTGAGAGTCAGAGCATCAGAAACAAATCCAGCACAAGTTAATTGCAGTGAAGAGTTCCCACTTGACTCGCCGCGGTCGCTTGCTGGAGGTTGAACAGTCAACAAAAACAAAATGTTACTTCCCTCCTGAGTTGGAAAGGCAAACCTGCACTCAAAAAGAGATATCACGAGAAAACAACAACATCAAAAAAAACAGGAAATATGTTGTTAGTTTTGCAGCAACTCCCTCAGCGGCTGCAACAATCCTCCGTCCAGCTCTGCTTTACCTCAATGGCAACTTTCTCACGCGGTTTCACGCTCCCAGCTAACCGAAACTAGAGCCCGGCCCACAAAGCGGCAGTGGACCAATCACAGCCGCCACTCCACGTGGGGATAGTAATGTTGATTATGCTGTTGACCAATAGCCGCTCTGCAAACTGCCCCGAGTCAGTTGACCTGGTTGAGCTACGCCGAATCGGGCCAATCACAGCACAGCAAGGAGCTGATAGTCAGGAGGCGCGCTGGGCGGGCAGTGCGGTGTGTGAAGGCAAGTTTCACCTGTCAATCAAAGTAACGTGGGCTCAGCAGGAGCAGTGTTGGAGATGTGCACATGCATGCATACACAAAAAACGGATAGGCAAAAAACTAATCAGCCCTCTCTCATACACATACACAACCACATGCATACGCTCACAAAACACAGAAACACAAATGCAGTCATCTTAGTATAGCTGCTGTGAACCCTCATTACAAGTGTCAAAGCAAATCATCTCAAATATCTCACTCTTTCTTCTGTGTCTTGCTATTTGCAATATAGTATAGTATGCACATTTATGTAGAAGGGTGTGAACTCAGTTAGTGTTCAGCTTCCCTTGAAAGAAAAATAATTGAAATATGCAGCTGGCATGTTGCTGTACATGTTCATGCTGTTGTTTTCATCTATATTCAGTCAAAAGGGAGAGCCACAGAGTCAGTTTGTAGGGAAAGGAGTTTTGAGCATTATTGTGAGATCTATCAGGTCTGTCACTCTGAGGAGTTAAATTGTTCCTACAAATTCCATGCAAAGAAGAACAACTTGCATGGGGGAATCCTTATTTGTAGTATTAAAGGTTAAAGGGTGGTGTGATCCTAATGCACAAATCCTGCAGCAGCATATGAGAAACAAAAGGTCAGGGCTGCACACAGAAAAAAGAGAGGAACCACTACATAGAGGTGAAAATAGAAATGTTAACTTTATTACTTTGTATGTGGCTGGTTCAGATATTTTTTTTACAGATACATAAAAAAAGAGAGAAGTTAAATCACAAATAAATCATATCCAAACAGACAAGTTCAAAACAAGATTTATACTGTACCATAAAATATCTTAGCCAACACATAGACGATCAAATGCATTGTATACAACTCTCTGTTGTCTAATTATTTTATAATCAACCAGAAGGAGTGCAAGCATCCCAAGGACCTCACCAACTAAGTAGCAGTGCATGTTGCATTCTTCTCACTACTGTAAACCCTTAATGTAAACCAACACTGGTAATTCATTGTTATTGTACATGCATAGGGGCCATGCTTTCCTTTTGAGGAGAATTTAACACACTTCTCAAGCACCTGATGCTCAAATGAGTTGACAAAGAGAGTTTGTTATACAGCCCATCTATACATTTTTTTTTATAAAAATAAAGTATTGATATATAACTTTTGTTGTGATTAGAAAATCAGATAAGTAATCACGTTTGTTTATTTTTGTGTGCTTTGGTAGGCTAGTAGCCAGCACTATCCCTTTAACAACACTAAGGGGAAGAATTTTAGCTTGATTTTTGTTTTCTCTTTTATAAATCAAAGCAGATGACAAGTCATTTGGCCAGTGCGGAGCCCTTTACTTCCTCTAGATTCATAGCCATATTATAACAATAATTATTATTGTTGTTTGAGATAAGAGGATAAACTTCTATTCTAGTCAACACCATATCATAACTACAAGCATGTGCAAGTCACAGCTACAGCTGGAATAATGTCCTATTGTCCTGGTGCTGTGGTCATGTATTTTGGGGTAATTAATACCATTAAGCACTAACAAACCAGACCAGCTAATTAGCGGATGAACTCCTAAAAGTGAGTTAGTAACAACAGCTGTGACAAAGTCGCCATGTCATGAGAGGTGAGGTTGTTCAAACTGGGTTGCAAAGCAGGCTCAAGGTTTTCTGTTTGCTCCACTCATCCCCTTCTAAACAGTGCTCAAAGCCCCGCAGCTCCACACTGACCTGCGATTGGCTTAGAGGGCTCAACCCCTGACCCTGTGACCTCTGACCTGTGCAGTGGCTGATCCAGTCCGTATGAGAGACTCCTGACTGTGACCAGCCGTGGCCTTCCCAGCTTTGATAAACACGCACACACACACACACATACATACATACACACACACAGGTGCTGTTCACTGGGTGGTACTGTTAATCAGCATGCACATGAAACCACACCCATGTGTGTGTTTTTGTACATATTTGATCCCATTTTGTCTCTCTGTTTGTGCACTCCTTACTTGACCTTCTCCCTGTGTCACCTCACTCCCTGAGCTCAACCACTCTGATTGTCCTGTAATATAAGCTAATCACAATGTCTCGCCATCGTTATTTAGGTTCCCATAGAACACCTGAGGTCCTTCATGCTCAAACTTTACTCTCTTGTAAATCAAAAAGAATGTAGGAAATACTCTCTTAATTTGTTGACTCATTTGTGTTTCATTGTATGTGAACTTTTCTTACTTCTTACTACATAATGCAGCTGATGGCACAAATAGCACAATGGGAACCAAATTTTTCATGAACAGTTTGTTCTGTTTTAATATTGCAAAATGATGCAGAACAGTTTATCAAGATGTTACATATACAAACTTTTGTTTTATTCTTTCATCTGGGGAACATCTGTAGGCCAGGCTTTCCCTGAAACACTCTGCTATACACTTCTTCTACTATTTGACTATTAAAGTTAGTCACATTCTAATTATGACAATATTTATTTTCATTGTAAAGCTTTATTCTGATTTATCTCAAAGTCCTTAATACCACCCACTGCATCTTACTCCACATGTTCTTATTTTCAGAGGACAGCATTAGCCCAGAACTCTTTCTGTGTGGTTCTTTTGTTTTTAGATAGCAGTTATTTTAGAGGTAGCTGAAGGACTTCTGTTGTAGTACTGATTTTCCCAAGACCAAGTGCATCCCTAGCACAAAGTGAGTTAACCTGGAATTTGGACCTTTTAGAATCTGTGCAAAAATAAAACAGAAAACTTCTCCCCAGAGTGTGGAAGCAGAAATAAAAGCAGAACCTGAGACAATGGCTGCATGTTTTATTACACGGCCCCAAGTTCCTATAAAAAGAGGTAATCGTTAAAATTTTGGTTCACTGATTTCAAAGTTCTCTAAATCATACTTTGACACAACAAACAATAACAAAAGAATGCAAAACGGCCTCCTTCCTCATCCACATAAGGAAGCATCTGCAGGGCTGTATCATAATTCAGTAATTGTAGTCAGTAATGTTGCTTACATGCTACCTGCAGCCATAAATCACAGCTATTCCTTGGATTGTCTTAAATCTTAATGCCACATGACTGCATGTTGTCAGGTATAACAGTTCAGTAAATTTGATGTAGAGCGATAACTCGTCCGTCAAAAGTGTCAAGAATTGGCACTTGCACAAGAATGGGATAATATCACATTTCAATGCATCAAGCAACAGGGAGATAAATGAATGAGGAAGAGAAAACTGTTTGAATCCTGCTTATGATCTGCATATTTGTGCTTCATTTATAAATTAACATTTCATTTGAGTATTTAAAGGTACAGCGTGCAAAAATGAAAAAACTATACCATGTGGAAGAATAGTAAAATGGTCCCTTGCTCACCCCTCCCATTGGTGAAGAGACGCTGGCCTTTGAGGACAAGAAGCTATGATGCATTGTGAGTATGATCCTCTATTTGTCAAGTCTTTACCATCCAAAATGTTTAACAGTACAAATTATGTTGCACACTACAAACTATCGCTTCTTCTCCATCTTCCAATGAATGCATTTAGTGTGTTCACTCACTAAATACATTAACACATATTTTACTTGTTTGTACGTTTTGTGCTACATTTGAGACATGGTAGTGCAAGATGGCAGCCTCCATGGAGAAGGACCAGCTCCTATGTGGATCCTTTGCGGAAGTCACAGAAAAATTTTAATTTACATGTAATTGGAGGTATTTACAGGATCAGCGTCATGAAGCAGGTTCATTACATGCTCTAAGATCACACTGGTCCATGGTCTCATAAAAGTCATCACCCTGTCAACACACTCTGGGTGAATTTTCCTAATTTTTGCCTGCTGTATTTACACATCAGTCCATCCCAATTACTTGCGAAAATGTTCAAGGTGGAGTCAGGGATACTACATCAAAATTCTAAATCGTTACTCTACAGAAATAAGTTTTATTGACAATTGCTATCATGGAAAGTTTTGACTTTGATTTTTTAAGACCAGATATTTTACAGTATTATGTCATGGGAAAAAAAGAAACTTAAAATAGTGCTGAGAATCCTTAACATGATGTTACAAAACACTGATGTTGTAATTCAGTGTGCTGATGTAATGTGTTTAAAGAAGGTATTCCTTATATCAACAGCATACTGTACAAAGCAGCTTCAATTTAATGAGTAGCGACATGACGTGGCTGAGAGTGTTGTGAAAGTCCTTTGAGGTCATGTTGGCAGCACATTTTGTTAACTCAGACTATGGCCTGTGCAGTGTGTACAATACGATTAAGATTATAGGATTAAGACTTCAAGGTAACCATTAATGGCTTACATTGCAAGAGAATATAGGGATACTTAAGGAAAGGGTCCCACAAGGTGTCGGGATATAAGACGGGAGATTCCACCTTGTTAGGTTACTGAACTGGTCCAAACTTTCATACTTTCTGCTTTACTGATCAGACAGCAGCAGTCACCAGGCAAACAGATAATTGCACATGAGCTCAGTAGCCTCCTGATTTCCTTAACAAATAGTCTGTCCCCTCATTCACTTCAAAAGTCTCCCTCTCTTCTCTCTCTCCCTCTCTTTCTCTTGCAGTCATTTGTTTAGAGTAGAGCATCACACAATTAGCCTCTGCTTTGGATGGGGTACAAGAACCGGCCATAGAAGCCTCATTTGGTTTGCAAATGCCCCATTTCTTTCTGGTTTTAGTGGCTAAAACAAATGGTTGAGCTTTGTTTGTGAAGGGGGGGGGGATAGGGGGATGACATGTGGGAGAAGTGGCTATTTTAGCAGTGACCCGGTCATCTCTGCTGTAGAGGAGAGAAGAGGCTCTCCCAGATAATGACTGAACAAGCAGCTTTGTGTGGGACGACAAATGGAGTGATCCCACTCTTGTTCCACTTACCACGAGGAGAGCGTTGGCGTGGTGTGTGCATGTCTTTGTGTGTCTGGGCTTATATGCAAACATGTGTGTTGCTTATTTTGGCTACCTGCTATTTGAATGTGTGTACATGAGCCTTTGGTTGGTTTGGTGTGTGTGTGGTGTGTGTGAGGACAGGGTGTTAAAGAGTGTATTCATGGTCATGAGGTGGTGTGTGTGTCAACAGCAGATGATTTGCATGAGGGTTTTGGCTGAGCTGTTCCAGGGAGCTCTTTTGTTTTGTTTTGACTCTTCTGTTTTTAATGGACAACCAAGGACATTATTTGAATACCATCATCCCGCCTGTGTGACACTTACTCCGGACTGGTGGAGGGAGTTTGGGGGTTGGGGGGAACGGCAGGGGGCTCCACGGATGGAGTTTATGTTCAAGAAAAGGGAAGAAGATATTCCAACATTGGCTGTTCTGGGAAAAAAGTAGATCTGAATCTGTAACCCATGTATGAAAAAGCAGAACTCACCTTCAGTGTTTGTTATCATCAGCCTCAACACAAATAGACGAACCATACAAGGAACAAAGACACTAATCTGTAGTTTCAACACAAACTGTTGCAACTGAGGTGAGATGATGCAATGAGAGCATGTGTGTTTACTCTGTTTGCTTCACTTAGATCTATGAAAAGCAAATGTTGTCATAAAGCTGTACCATAAAGTTCTTAAACTCACCACTTAGATGTGGGCCAGATATGTTTTATGTTGTGAAGTAGCACTCCAGTTAAAAACTTGTTTTTCTTTTTGTTACTACACTTAAACGTCAGACTTTTCTATGCACATATCTTTGCAGTGTGACCACAGTAAGCTGTTTTCACACATCTTCTTCACCTTGAATCTCAGCTTTTTCTACATTTCTACTGGTTTGATACCTAAAAGTGGTTCAATGTGCAACTTAAAGAGTACAAACTCATCATTCTAGACAGCTGTTTCTTATGATTGCAGTACGGTTTTTAATACGCCCATAAGATTAGTAGAGACAAAAAGGAAATGACCAAACAACAACTCCTGTGTGGAACTTCCTGTTTGTGTTAGTTTTGATGCCCCCTGTAGACAAAGTGAAACAACTGCTTTCTTTGCTGGTCTTGTCCTGCACATGTAAGTAGTTTTTGAGGAACATTTTCATTCAGCTTTGTTTTTAACACTTAAAGTATCACTCACTTTGAATATTTGCTCCTTCAAAAAAAAAAAAAAAAAGGATGTGTCCCTAGCGTGCCGTCAATCATCTGGCCTGCATGTACCCCTATCTGTTGTACCTCATATCTGTTAATATTTTGTATATCAATAGTTTTTTATTGGTTGTTTACCAAAGTGGAGTTTTCTGTTTACGTGCTGCCTGCCTCATGGCTGTCATGTGCAGTACATTAGAGAGATGTATATCAGCATTGTTTATTGTTCCCTGTGTATTGAATCCTATGCAATTTTCTGGTTACATGCATCACTTAACTGAAACAAGTTTACTAATACTTTCTCCACCTTTACTAAAACAATAAAAACACTGGACACTTATGTGAATATGTCAAATATGTAGGAACTTTAAAACATCCAGCTGACATATGCTGATGTCACACTTTTAAATGAAGGGAACAAAAGTATGTGTCATCAGATTTTGAAATGAAAAATATCTGGATACTGTAGACTTTCAAAGGAGATGTTGTTTTAACCCTCCTGTTATGTTTGTTTCTCTGGAACAGCAATAATGTTCCTGGGTCAATTTGACCCGGGGCATACTCGATTATCCAAAAGTGTCAGAACCCAAGAAAATCTCAATACACATTTGTTTTAATCTAATTTTTAACTCCATTACTAACCATTCAAATCAATATTTGGTCCATTGGTGTTCTTTAATTCTCACAGATCATGGTTCAATGAGGATAACTCACTCGTTTTTCATTAAAATTTGTGTTAAAACTTTTTTTAATGTACATTGGAAAGCCCTAAGTATAAATGCAACAGTTTGACATGGCATAGATTTTTGTTTATTTTATTTTGCTTTTTTTTATTTATTTTTTTATGAAGTGATGTTGATAAATTAACAGGAGTCTATCACATGTTGCCCATATTTTTATGCTGCATTTAGCTGGTTTGCAAGGCATATATTACCTAAAATAGACTTTAAAAAGGGTAAATTTGTCCCGCAACATAACAGGAAGGTTAACAAACAAATGGCCTTATAGTTACAGGTCATTTGAACATGTCAATAAAGCTAAGGTTGCTTTTCCCCAGTCATAACTTATCAGATCCTATCATTCCAATTTTGTCCCACATGAGTTTGGCACTAATAGTCACTTATCTGGTGTGCATAGACCACATGAAAATCATCAATCATTCCTGTTTCTACTCATAGTTTCTTAACGAAAAGCAAAGTACAGAAGTGCACCTTCAGTACCGTTGAACTTGCTGTAACCTTGTTGGATTTTATTACTCTGCCTACAGGTATGAACCTTTTTCAATAATCTCCTCCCATAGTTCAGTAAATCACTGCAGTCTTATGTGCCCAGACTCTCCTGTGCTCTGCTCAGCGTTGGTCTAAAGATGACATCATCACCACAGTGTATGGTTTCAGGCCTTCAGAGGGTGATCGCTGTTTGAGCTAAAGCATCATGATGGAGGTAACACATGTGAACATGGTTTAAAGCTGGACTTCACTAATCAGGATCATCAGTGCTATCAGACAGCAGGAAACACCTATGTAAATACAGGATGTAAATTGTATTGAAAGCAGACAGAAACTGGTTCTGATGTTTGCAAGGGGGATATTTTATGACATCTTTCAGGTCCTGTTTCACTTTTATTGTCAGCAATAGACAGAAATCATCCTACACTTTTTTGATTGATCACTTTCATTCTTTTCTTGTACTAAACTGTATTTCCAGCGAGTGTTTTTCTTCATTATTATCATGCTTTAACTCAGCTCTTATCTGACCCAGGCGCATTAAGCCCCAATTTCCCTCCTTGATCCCTGAAGGGATAACTCTGCTTAAAGGTCATGATAAAGTCTGGAGGAACTGGCATTGTGATGTGATTGTGTTTCATGTCCATGATTCACCAAATGTCCCTTTAAAAAAACACCCTAACGCTCTGAGGGGCTCTTTAATAGTGTGTGTGTGCTGGGTTGTGAGTGGTAATAGAAAACGATTAATTGATTATTATCTAATCGGCAACGCTAATAATTTATGTACATTTACAAGAGCACCGTGAAGTGCATGGAAACAAGGTTTTTCCAGGAAGTAAAAAAAGACTGTACTTTTCATTTAATAAAATTATGGCGGAATAATCAATTTCCATGTCTTTTATGTCTAATGTGTTACTAAATCTGTACATTACATGTAGGGGATTTTCCTCTTTGGAACTGTGACGGCTTAAATGTGGGGTAAAATCCACTTTTTCAACAGTTCGAGGGTGTCCCAGATCTAAGCTATGTGAAACAGGTTTTTGGCATTTGTTAAAGCCGCAGTATGGTGTTCATTCCCAGTTTGCAGAGTTCTTGTATAATTTATGACTGTGCATTAAACAGCCTAGCACCAGGCAGCCCATCATGTAAACAGATCAGGGCTTTTACAGGCAGCTTGCCTGCTGTTTAAACAGACGAAAGGAAAAGGGGAGAAGGAGGGAAATTAAAACCTAAATGGAAACCATGTGCACCACTTTGTGTGTGTGTGTGTGTGTGTGTGTGTGTGTGTGTGTGTGTGTGTGTGTGTGTGTGTGTGTGTGTGTGTGTGTGTGTGTGTGTGTGTACGTTTAGATGTGTGCGGTGGTGATAGAGGGGTGCAACTAGACGATGTGGAAGTGACACAGTGTGAGGCAAAAAAGCACACATAAAAACTTGAAAACACTTATAAACCCACACACACAGACACACACAAACATAACCCCGCACACCACAAAACCTCCACTTTTATCAAGTCCAGCTGTGAGCTGAGTCGTATCAAAGGCAGCGTGTGGAGCAGAGCCGTGGAGCTGTAGAGACGATCAGGTCCAGATGGGTTTCAGTCTGTAACACAGACCTGCTCACCTCGTCTGTTTCACTCTGCTTTGTTACATTATATATTGCTCTACCATCCACACCGATTCTTTCTCCCCTGCTGCCCTGTGCCTTTTGATTCATTTTATGGCTTTCCTGTTTCAGTTGAGTCAAATACAAACCACAGAGGTGACATCCAACAAAGGAGACAAGCCAATTGCAAATCCACAAGCCACAAAGACGTCTGTCCATGTTTTTGATCACAAAGACAACAAGCTGAACCTGAACAAGACAGACAAGAGAGAATAAAGAGTGTGGATGCTTTGGCGGTTATTCTGTGCCCAAACATGTAGAGGCAGTCAGATTCATGATCTACAGCAGATGGTTGAGCAAAAGGCCAGCTAATCAAGCTACACAGACACACACACATGTTGAAATAGTTGTGTTTGGAGAGCATGGATTATGGTATTCATCACTGGGATAAAACACAGTGAATCACTTCAAATGCTGAAAAATTAATTCTAATGAAGACATCATGTAGCCCTGTGGCCACAATTGCACGATTAGCACAAACCACATCTGGCCAAATGTGATCCCAAAGACAGGAAGTGACTTTGAGGTTACTGCTGGCCTGAGACGCCGTGTGAATGCATGTCAGTGAAATGGACAAATATGCTCTCAATTTGTACTGCTGACATAGTTGTGCTGCTGTAGCAAAGTACTTAATGAGGGATTTTCTCAGAAGAAACAAGAATGGAAACGGGATGATGTTTTAATTTTCCTCTTTATGGTGTTTATCCAGAGGAGAAGTGAAAGCAGCTTCTCATTTCTCTGGGAAAAAATGTTGGTTAATGATTGGAGTTGTGTTTGCTTTGGACACTGACCTTAACCAATGTCCTCTAATCCTCTCAAATGTGGCATGACTGACATTCAAACCCAAACACCTCTGGGTTTAACAAATGGAGAGACGGTGTTGGTGAACTTGCCGCTTTAAGTTGCTTCTGTTTTGTGTTGTTTTTTGGTGTGGGTTTTCTTCTTTTTACTTAAGTTTTTTTTAAATCTGTTATTTGTCTTCTAAGGCAACCCTGAGACGATTTCTAGTCTTAACGTATTTTTGTATCTTTCTCATAAGGAGAAAACTTAACAGACATCATATTAGTCAATGCTCCACAGCATCATGGACAACATCCACCACCCTCTCTACAACGTGCTGGTGAATCACAGGAGCACATTCAGCGCAAGACTGATCCCCCTAAATGCACCACAGAACGCCACAGGAAGTCATTCCTGCCTGTAGCCATCAGACTGTACAACTCCTCCCTCTGATGACTGAACTATATCCTGTGCTCTGTGCAATAACGTGAAATACACTGTGCAATACACTGTGCAATATCCCTGCCACTCTAACATCCTGTATATAATACATGCTATTGTACATAGCAAACTGTAACCATTCTGCGTTTCTGTCTGTACTTATTATTAATCCAAATTATATTATTTCATTCGTATTTATATCATATTTTATTCCTTTTTCTATTAATATTTTGACTTTTCATACTGTGTTAAGAGCACTCTGTAACAAATTTACTGTACAACTGGATAAATAAAGTATTTCTGATTTCTGATTTCTGATATTATTGTCTCTAACTAAAAAAAAATGCACACACTGCACGATCGAAAATAGTGATGCAACACAAACTACAACATTACACCCAATAGATGTTATATTACTGTGTATTTATATATTTTTATTTCACAAAGTAAACAAACCAAGTAAAAACAAGACTAAATCTAAATCTTTAAAGACCTTGCAAAGATATTTTTGTCTGAAATCCCAATTTAAAGTATAACATAAGGAAATATGACAAACTGGAATGCAAAGAAAGGTACTAGCAACACTTTAAGCAACACAGTCCAAGTAGTTTATTTCTAACACTAGTCTCACCAAAAAGCCAGAGCAATGGTTCAGGATTTTGGAGTGGCACCTTGAGTGGCCAATCCGATTTCAAGGGGAGGGGGGCAAGTCCCAAATATTGTCCCCAAATCATACATCCTGTTCAGGTGTTTTGAGACTTGATCTGTACGATAGATGAGGTCACCAGAGAAAGTTTTGTTTGTTGTTTTGTTTTCTCTACATGTATTTAAATCACAATGTTGCACATTTAAAAATAAATGCACTGGTGGGATTATAAATGGTGATGATGCAGGAGGACTGGAGTTCAGATGTGTGAAGCCTGTTCCGTTGTCAAAGCAAAGCACAGCAGTTTGGAAACACAATAACAATGATTTTTTTTTTCTAGTTTTGTAATAATGGATTGGAATGGAGGTCCTCTTAGTGAGTACTTAGGGCCCACAAAGGTGCAGAGAGATATAATAACATAATACACTTTATTTATATAGCACTTTTCTTAACAAGGTTACAAAGTGCTTCACAATAAAAAAAAGCAGATAATTACAAAAATTAAAAAACGGTGCAAACAGGGGGGAGAAAAAGACAGCTGCAAAACAAGACATCTGAATGCAGAGCAAATTAAAGAATTAGTGGTGGAGAAATGCCTTCTTATATAACTTTTTTTTTCAGTGAGGATTTAAAAGCAGTTAAGGTTGTGGACTGTCTAATTGTCAGTGGCATGGAGTTCCACAAACTTGGAGCTCTGATTGAAAAGGCCCGGTCACCTTTTGTGTTAAGACGGGATCTTGGCACAACCAGCAGAGATACATCCACAGACCTGAGGGGCCGCACAGACACATAGGAGGTTAAAAGGTCGCTTAAATAGTTTGGGGCCTGTCCATTTAAAATTTTGAAAGTAATCAATAAAATCTTAAAATTGACACGATAAAAAAATGGCAGCCAATGTAAGCTGGTGAGGACAGGAGTGATGTGTTGATATTTTGATGTGCCTGTTAAAATCCGAGCGGCTGCATTTTGAACTAGTTGGAGTCTGTTGTAGATGGCAATAGAGACCACAGTACAAATCACTTTTATTCTATTAATGTAATATTTCATTTAAAAGGGTAAAAATGTTGCCTTATTTTATATTGTTGATTTGATATGTTCACCTTTGATTGGACACCTTGATAGATTGCATAGCAGCATAGTGTTGTCGTAGGTGGAGCATAGGCTCAGAGTAACCAGCCTTCATTTATCTGATCAATGCCACAAATAAACATGTTTCACCAAACCAAAGCTGAGCTGGAACACATATTCTCTGGTATAAATCTGTTAATGGGTCTGCTTTTAACCCTCATTATGGGCTATCTTTAAAACACATCTATTTTTATGTTTATGAATCATTTATACTTTGTTGGAATCTTTAACTAAAATATTTGTCAACTGCAAGATTTTCCCAATCACTCACCCTCAGACTAAAGCCTCCTCCAGTGTAGTTCAGTATAAAGACTGTTAAATTAACTGGAAAAGATCATGTTTAACATTTTTACATTTATTGCTGTGTTAAGTGCTGAAGATAAAATGCTCCACAAAGTGCCTCTGTTGCGTAAAATCTTGAGAACATCTGAGATCAAATACTGAGTCTCTCTTTCTGTCTTGAAATCTTCTCTAACTGCTTTGTAGCTCCTCACACTTCCATGTTAGTCCATATAGTAGCTCATGATTTTACAGCAGCGAGAGATGTTCAAAGTCCAAAGCAGAGAGTCAAACTTTATACCACTGGGGTATTTTGATCTGTCTTTTTGATGTGCCTGTTTGATCTGTCTATTCTTTTTGAAGCACTCTCCTCTAGTTTTCCTCCTCACTCTAACAAGGATAGAACAGAAAGCAGACCTGTAGCTGCCAAGTCACTCAGCTGCGAAAAACATGAAGTCTTTTTATGTCGAGTGTAGAATAAAAGACAGAGTTGATCTCCTTCTGCAGCTTCTGAATCTCAGACAACACTGCCTTTACATGCATTCCCTTTGTTGTTGTTGTTGTTGTTGTTGTTGTTGTTGTTGTTGTTGTTGTTGTTGTTGTTGTTGTTGTTGTTGTTGTTTTTGTGTGTTAGCATGGACTTGCATCAACATGTCAAAATCTGACCTTTTCTTCTGCATTTACATGTTTGTTTTAACACGGCCTGCTTGTAGGTGTGTGTCAGGAAGAAGGTGCCATCACAGGTGTATTCACGGTCATTAGGTGTGTGTTTTCATACCCAGGACTATCAGACAATTATGTGTGGATGTGAGCTATTCATGGCTTGCCCTTTGTGTGAAAAAAAGGAACCAAGATAGCTCTCTAGATACACCAGCAGCCAGTTTGTTTAACAGCCATGCAAACAGGCTTGGGGGAAATACCCACCACGAGTGATAATCAAAGGCTTGTTATGGTCATGGGAATGCAAATACAAGTTTGTGTATGTGTGGGTGCATATACAAAGAAATGCAAATAAAAGAGTGTGTGTGTGTGTGTGTGTGTGTGTGTGTGTGTGTGTGTGTGTGTGTGTGTGTGTGTGTGTGTGTGTGTGTGCGCGCGCGTGTGTGTGTGTGTGTGTGTGTGTGTGTGTGTGTGCAGGCTCTCCTCGGCTGTCGTGTTAATCCAAGAGACAGGCTTAGACACTGAGACTCTTGCGACCCTTTAAGTAAGCACTAATACTGTTAAACCACAACTGAGCTCTTACACACATTGAGGCAGGAGATAAAGATAGAAGAAGCTGCAGTGTGTGCACTCTCTCTCCTCACACACACATACACATGCACAAATATAGCTACTTGTGCACGTACACTGTTTAAACAACTTACGTATTTAGCTAACCAGACCTCTCAGTTGTGGCAGTGTTGGTTTGGAGCATGTGTGCTTTAAGGCCAATCAGGTGGTGCAGTAAGAACAAAGAGGGTTAAACACCTCATGATACAGGCATCCATGCTGCAGACTCGTCTTTGAGCCATGCGATCCCCACAAATTTTGTCACAGCAGCTGGGTTTGGATTCGCAAATATGCTACAAAACAAAGTTAAAGAGGTGAGCAAATTTCAGCCTTTTGCTAAATTTATGAGCAATATCCCCACAGTCGAAAAGCTAAGAGACTATAAACCTGGTTTCAGTGATTTTATACTAAGTGATTATCATCCTGAACCATAATCTCATTTCACATGTGTACAAAACTCCTAAAAATGTTTCTGCCAGCCCTCTTGTAAAATTTCTGCAACATGTCAGCGTGAGCTGATGTGTCAATGCAGCAGGTAATAGTCTGTATCATTCAACACTACTGAATGATGTCACTCACGTCAAACAGAGTTTCTCTGTTAACTGACGTCACTGCAGAGGTGTTAAAAGTATTCACATTCATTACTCAAGTAAAAGTATAGATATTAGGGTTTAAAAAGACTTCTGTAGAAGTTGAAGTATCAACTCGAGCTTTTAACTCAAGCAAAAGTGTAAAAGTAGCCTGCTGGTTTCAAAACTACTTAAAGTATCTAAGTAAAAGTAATGTAAGGGGGGGGGGGGAAGGACAAAAGCTTAGGCTGCGCCACAGGGGCCTATAGTGCACTACCTCAACTCCCCAAAAAAACATTTTTCTGAAGGCCATAATGACTATAATGTTATATTAATATGTTAATGTCGAAATATTTGGGTTGCACCTGTTTCAGACACATTTATGCCCATTGAAAATGAAAGTATTTCAGTACAATGCAAATACATTAAAAGTCCATATATGTGTACTACTGAGCATTAACGTGTTTTAATGGAGCGGAAGATATGATGACTCGTTGCCTATAAATATTGTAATGGTACAAAAAGTCAAACTTAACAGGCATGTTATCAACAGCCTTTATTGGAATGTCAATGGGCATAAATGTGTTTTTTTTAAACAATGACAAGCCGGAATGATAACAAGCCGAAATGAAATAGGAGTAACGAGGCTATTTTTTAAATGTAAGGGGTAGAAAGTACAGATAATTGCATGAAAATGTAAGAAGTAAAAATTCAGCTGAAAAATAATTACTCCAGTAAAGTAAAGATACCCCAAATTTCTACTTAAGTAAGGTAACAAAGTATTTGTACTTCGTTACCTCTGCATCACTGCTTGCCTCAGTTGTCAGTGTATACATGTGCTTATACATATTGAGTTAATGTATATTGTGGGAGTATCCTTATGCATGTTGTAGTGATAAAAACACAGAAACAGTCCCCATTACAAAGGACTCCTCCTGCTGCATTCCCTACCCAGCTATCTGCTCTCACCTATAGACCAAACAGAGGTCAAGTGGTAAGGTTGTGAGGTGCATGCGTGAATATCAAGGTCCTGAAAAGATCAGAGCCTAAAGGTCCTGAAATGATCAGGTAAATATGAGGTGTTCATATGTGAAAGGTTCATTAGATTGATAAAGAAGTGAATTTAGCCGTTTTGACATCCCCCCTTGGTTGGTGGAAAATCAAGCTGAGGCCTCAAGTTTGGCACTTTGGCTGTTATTTCCTTGTTTTCTGGACAAGAAGTAGCCGTATTTGGACAACATTGGGATGACATTTATTATGTCTGTTAACTAAGTTTGTACACTATTGTGTTGAAAAAGACTTGAAACAAGATCCTAAAAATAACTCAATGGGAAAATGTTAGCTGAGATAATACTGTGTAAGGATATGCCCTATTATATTACCAAATAAATACCTGAAACAATTCAATATAAGGCTAAATCTGCCCGCCTGCTGCCTTAGCGCAAGTTACCCTGAATGAGGGAAGACATTTTTTTTATCACGGTGTCGCTCAATTTTTTCTGAGGGACAATAGCAGGCAAAGGTCTGAAGCTAGTGCTTGATCCCTCCCTGTTGATTTTTGCTGAACTGGTTGATTGTGCCTCATGTTTGTCTCCCCTGTGCAGAGCCAGGGGTGTGCACAAAAACATGGTTATTATAAGAAAAAAAAGTGAACAGAAAGCTAGTGGACTGTGCAATATTTGTTAAATTTAAGAAAAGAAGTGATGGATCATGATCTGCTGATTTTTTTTAAGAAAAAGAGCTTAAGAAGTTTTTACGATAAAGAAAAGTGTATTTAAAGGTATGACTATATATACAGGTGCCACTTGTGAGATATCATTGTGAAAAAATATTGGGTTGGGAGAGACAAAATAGTAGAAATGGGGGGGAGGGGATGGTGGGAGAAAGACTTGAAAAGACAAACTAATATAGAGAGGTGGAGGGTGTGGGTGAGAGAGCAGACTAAGAAGATTTACTGTAACTAAGTTATTTAACACTGATGTAAAAGAGGCTTATGATTCCAGCTTCGCTCCCACCTATCCAGACACACACACGAATGCATGCACAAATATACAACTGTGTGTGCGTGTGTGTGTGTGTGTGTGTGTGTGTGTGTGTGTGTGTGCGTGCGTGTGTGTGTGCGTGTGTGTGTGTGTGTGTGTGTGTGTGTGTGTGTGTGTGTGTGTGTGTGTGTGTGTGTGTGTTTCAGTCTGCCTTTGCATAACAGCCAATAGGATCAGTGTGAATCAGACTGAACTAAGCCCAAGCCCCTGGACTTTATTTCATGAGTCTAGGGCAAGAAGCGGTGCATGCGCGCATAAACTTATACATAACACAAACACACACACAAACAAACACACAAACAAGCATTTGACTTAGGCTTTACAGGAATGTATACTAAAATTCTCAAAAAATGTCACTGCTATTAATTTTTGTGCAAACAGTTTTTTGGTATGCTATGATTTTGAATTTGCTCAAGTAGTTTTGAATATAAAGTATGTATCTTATTGCTTTTCAGTAGGATTTGCTTTTCATTGTTTCTCAAATGAGCAAAGCAAGAAAAAGCTAACAAATGCAACAATATGAAGTTTGTCAAAATACCTCTTCCTCAAACAAAGAGCATCAAGATAATCCTTCGACTTGCTGAAATCTAATCTTTTCTGCTAGCTAAAGTTTTTTTCTTTTGTTTTCGGTTGATGATAGTTTTCAGATAGTGGCACTCTTCTCTGAATAGGAAACGAAAGAGATTCTAGTCTGTCCTTACAGTATGAAAGCACTTTATGCTGCTCCACTAAGCAAATGTTTAGGGTGAGGTCATGTTTGGCCTCAGCTAACCACTTAGTCATAGTAGCAGCTCTTTTCTTTGACCTTTTATGAACCTTGCTAACCGCTTTACAGCCTTACAGATCAATGCTAAATCTATTTGAACGGATTAGCATTAAGGCGATGTGTAATGGCAAGCGCTGTATCTGTTGGGATCTCAGGTGTAAATACAGACTATTGCTAATGCCACCATTGGCATTAGACACACTGTGGCCAGTGCTAAAAGCCATTATAAAACTAAGGTAGCTTTAACAAGGTCAGTGCATGTGGGCCAATTATGAGGCTGGAAGAAGGTCATATGACCAAGGCTCAGAGAGCAGTGAAACTGGCTGGATGATAAACATGCCATGTGGGTCAAAGGTGACACATTCAAGAGCACGCACTCCAAGAGAGCATTCAACAACATGATTAGAGATGGGATTAATAACTATTTTCTTTTCTCTTATACCAGCTTCCTCTAACATCACTTCTATCTAAAAAACATACAGAGCCACTGAACTGTAAGGTTCAACAGTGGCATACACACTGTTTTGTCCAAAAATGTGCAGTTGAATTTATGATTGAGTAATGACATTTTGACCACCTCAGGTGTAACATGTGATTGGTGTAGTTAGCCCCTTTCACTCATGAACTCATGGAGTGCCGCCTGCAAGCTAGTTCAGGCAGACAACTCAAGCTGCGCTCATTCATACTGACACGTCATCATCCTCCCTATCAGCTGACCTCAACATCCTCTCATTTGGCGGTCTATTTAAGCTGCAAGTCTCCCTGTCTCTGCTCAGTGCTGTGTGCAAACTTCGTACCCACATCCTCCCTGGCATCCACCTGCAGGCTCCGAGGGGGGTTAATGGGGGAGTAATGAGGTTCAGAGCCCATACGCCAAACACAGTGCTGTATGCTGCAATAAACTTTATCTTAAGTAAACGTGAGTTGTCTGACTGAACTGTCAGTTTCAGAACATTCAGGTGTTGAAATATTTTGGAACTGCCTTTCACAAACATCACACACAGCCAAAGGGTTAGACAGAGTATTGAGGAATCGCTACATTCAAATTCATGCTAGTTTTCTGTGACTACCAACCCTAGCTTTAATAAAAGACACCAGACTATAATGCTGATCTTTTTACTGAAAGAAACTACTTCAGTATGTCTCACAAACAAAGTACCTCTGCATCTCTGCATTACCTGTGTCATCATCCAGTTCTGCTACAGTTTGTGTCTTCTTCGTGCCCTTTCAGAGACGGCTAACATTGCAGCCTTCTTCTCTTTATTCAGATTTTCCTTGTGTACTGTAGAGGTTGCTGGCTGGAGTCAGTATGACAACACTCTTGAGCAAAAACAGACAAGTGAGCGTCATGTAACACCCACGAAAGGACGTGACAAGAGAAGTAAGACGACGTAACATGTAGAGCGCCATTTGTAATGTATTTTAGGTGCTATTATGACTTGCCAACAGAACTGTGAAATGCCAAGGACAGGAAAGAACACTGGCAGCTACACTCAAATAAATAATTTGTTGGGTGAATGTAATCAAATTATGGAAAGAATTTCCACCCAATTAAATTGCTTTCATTTCGCGAGACACAATTTTGTTGACCAAAACCAATTGTAAATATGTTGAGTGAACATAAAGTATTGATGTTACCATTACTTATTTGCAATGTTTGGGTCCGACTTAATTTTTTTTATTTACTAGAAATGCACAATCCTGATAGGGGAAGGAGTTGAAAATTAGCAAAAGCTGTAAACATCTGTGCAAACATCAGTTTTTTGTCTTGTATTTGAACTATGCTTAACCACATCGTCCCTGGATATGTAAAAGACTCATAACATTCAGCCCACCCTTTCTACATTCATAACATGACCACAGAGCTAGTCTTGTTATCATATTAAGAAAGTAAAATGTGTTGTACATACACTTTACGTAAGGAGTCCAGGGGGGGGGATGTTTCAGTTGAACATGTGCCTGCTCATAAAAAGAATCAAAAACAAGATGGAAATAATATGAGATGTTAATTTTGGAGTAGCAGAGGCAGATCAGTCTCGGCTGATTTTCTGATGAATGTAATCTAATGCGTCTCATTTACCCCAAACGCCCCATCGAACTCCTAGAAGCGTTAAGCCATCAAGGGCAAATTTGTCGATTGCCAAGCTCTTACACACTACATAATGTAAGTGACAGGCTGAACTGGTCAAATCAGACTCATAATCTGTGTTATAATCACAGAGCGTGACCAAGGGACACAGAAGAGAGTGTTGGGAAAAGACACTCAGAAAGTGGAAAAAGATTATTTTGAATGCCTCACACTGATTATTCACACCGTGTTATCAGCATGACATTACAAGGACTCGGTCTGTGTAGCTGTAGCTGATTACTTACTGATGACTTGTTATTTTTTGCTGCTAGTATCCCTGTAAATACCCATTTCCAGGGTTGTGGAGATAAAAAAGCATCAGATGCTACACCACAAACAAACACCATCATTGTTTCCAGCAGCTGGAGGCGAGGTACAGCTGTTTATTGGTGTGTCAAAGCAGTTGGATACAACTCTTGCACTCAGTTCATAGAATCAAAAAGAAGGAGGGTCTTATTTCCAAGGATCAACAATGGAAAAAGATGACTTCAGGATGATTTTTCTGTGGAAGAGCTGGAAACTCTGAGGTGAATTTCACCCTTTCAAGTCTTCTGCACGCCAACGGAGCTAGTGGCAGTGTGGTAAGGCGAGAAATCCAAACTGTCCCGTGCTTATCAAACACACTAGACTCAAACATCTCCTTTGAGAGAGGACTTTGTATGTCTGAACAGTAACTGCATCAGTGTTAAACGTCTGAAAGCAGAGAGGGTCAAAATGCCCATGAAACATGCCAGTTTGTGTGGGTGGATGTGTCAGTCTGCAACAATTCCTGAATGGCTGTGCCACTACACTCTACAGAAATAAATTCCAACATTATGACACAGAATTTCTTTCAGCTTTTAGTCAATGTTTTCTGCAGCCGAGAATACAAGTCAAACACTGTATAGCTAATAGTGCCAAACAAGATGTAAAGAAGAAATGCAGGGCAACCGAAATCTTCCCATCCTTGGTTGTCAGTTGTAGATGCTTTTGTAGTTCTACTTTCTAGTCTCATTGAGTAGCATGAGGACCTTTTATAGGTAGCATTTGTTTCCCTTTGCGATATAAGCCCCCCTAACACATGGTTTATCAAGGTTTAAGAAAGCATCATGGATTGGATTTGAATAAAAATGTCACATTGGAATCATAGCCTAGTATCCTGGTTGAAAGTCCTGTGTTGTTTGTTGCGTTCATCATCAGCCCAGGGGGACAATCGTTCTTTTTACTAAGCCACCTGTCTTTGCGCATGGTAGATGGAAAGAACAGTATGTCCCAACCAACCGGCAAACTATGGTCTAAAAATATGAGTCCAATGCAGAAGTGCTAATAACTGCAGTTCAACAAGGCTGGCTCCGGAAGTACCGGAAACCACATACACACCAATTCAAAAAAGCAGGTCTTTACAGCAGAAATAAACATTGTTTACAGCCTGGTACAAAAGACGAGTGTAGTCTGGATAGCTCATGTCTCGATCAGCACACACTGCAGGGGGGGTAATTTTTTTCTAACGCAGCAATATCAAAGATATTGAGATTACGAGTCTTCCAATGAGAGGCACAGCTGACTTGATTGACAGGCGGGAACACTGTAGCTGTTGTGCTAGGAGGCTCAAAGCCAGCAGTGCAGTCTATGGTCCCAACATTTAATATTGAGGTAGATGGGTTAAGTCCAGTCAGTCTAAACAATAAGGGATACCCTCAGTATCTGCATTAGAGGCCAGAGCAGCATGACAAAGCAAATTTGCAACACGTTTGACAACAGTGGGAAAAAAAACAGGCTAAAACGGCTTTGCTTTTGTTCTCTCTTTCTGCTTTTTTAAAATCCTTTTCGGCAAAAGCAGAGAGAGATGAAAGAATACCAATACCAAATGGCAGAAATCCACAGTTAACTGAAAGGAATAGCTGAGTATTTAAAAGCTAAGGAGCCAAATACCCCCCCCCCCCACACACACACACACACACACACACACACATACTGTAGGGGGGGTGATTTTTTTCTAATGCAACAGTTCAGAAGATATTAAGATTACGAGTTTTTGCCCAAATAAGGACATGACTGACTTGACTCCCGGACGGGAACACATAGCTGTTGGCTAGGAGGCTCAAACGCCGCCTCTTTACGTCACACTCTGCCTGATTGAGTTCTGCATATCCAATATGGCTGCTGCCGTCGAAAGGCTTCAAAACAGCCCTCAGGAACAGATGGGTGACGTCACGGATACTACGTCCATATTTTATACAGTCTGTGGTTATGGCCTCTTTTGATGTGCTGTTTCCGTGTAATGCCAAAATTTGATAATACAATGCCACTCAGAACTATAGAATACACTAAAGCAATGGTTTCCAAAGTGGGGGTCAGAACCCCCTAGGTGGGTTAGGAAACACTGATTAGGGGTTCATGAAGTGTGACTCAAAAATAATAATTTAGAATTAAAATTGTATCTAAAATTGTGAAAATATAAAGGAATCTAGTAGTTAAGATTTAAATAAAACCATGCAAATAAAAAATGTTCCATCTGTTTTAAACTTTTCTTTGTTGCCACAAGACGCAGAGTAACTATAGTACACCACATTGATTGAAGTATCAATGGCAGCAGGTAAATTTACAGCAGCACAGGAAACACAGAGATATGTTCACATAGGTAAGCACATTTTCCACCAACCAGCTGAATACAGTATCTTAGGACCATTTAACCCCCTCGAGGGCCAGTGGGCATCGCCACCTCTTTTTTGGGGGTAGCACGCTGAAAAGTTTGGGAAGTCCTGCACTAGAATGCTTCTGGAATCCCTCCCCTACAGAAAATAAACTTGTGTGCAGAATCTATAGTAATATGCGGAATCTGCTTATATAGACTAAGCACAGACTACAACAAAAACAGAGAGGAAAGTCAATGAAACGCTAATATTAATCAGGTGGTCATAAACTCAACTCCAAATGAATGCTAACATCTGACTATAAAATAGTTTGACACACCCATATATAAGGTTATACTTAAAATGAATCAGTAATGTAGAATTACTTTCTGCCCATAGTGGACTGATAAATTAAAACATTTTCCATCTTTTTTCTGCAGGCAAACCTTCTCTCGTGTCATGTAAATTTTGGGGGAGCGTTTTTTCAGTTTGCCACAGCTTTGAAGAGGAGCTGGCAACACTTGAGACTAAAAGTTGGTGAAAGGCCTCTGCTGTTCAAAGTTTCTGGCTCGGGAATTAATGCAAAATGAGTGAGTAACAAAACACATATGTGCTAACACACATGACGGCAGTATATGTGCATAAAGTATGATATTTGTGCTATGGTGTGTTTAATCAACCTCTGAAACCACATATGGTGCAGTAGCCGTATAGTGGTTTCTAAGTGTGTGTGTGTGTGTGTGTGTGTGTGTGTGTGTGTGTGTGTGTGTGTGTGTGTGTGTGTGTGTGTGTGTGACAGACACAGAGAGAGAGAGAGAGAGAGAGAGAGAGAGAGAGAGAGAGAGAGAGAGAGAGAGAGAGGTGCACTTGTGGTAGTTAAAAAGCAATTTTCCATGTTAAGAACAAAGCAGTACAGTGGCAGAAAGAACAACAGCAAACCGTGATGACGCGAGTGAGAGAGAGAGAGAGAGAGAGAGAGAGAGAGAGAGAGAGAGAGAGTGTGTGTGTGTCTCCAGGGGGAATTATGGCCTAATGAAAGGCAGGCAGACTGAAGTCCCAGACACACTGTGAGGTAGCGTGACAACGTGCTAATGACTTTGGTTGCCCCTTAATGCTTAAAAAAAAAGAAGCTATTTTCCCCTTAACATTATTCCAAACTCACATGGACACTTTCACTGCCAAGAAGAAAAAGAAGAAGCAACTCTTGTTTTGTAACCCACAATCCTCAGCCCACTATCTGATAGCTGAAAGCACTTTAGAGGGGCTGGATGGTTGAGCGGTTCGCAATGATGCATGTGACACCAGTGGTGCTGAGTTTAAACCCCACATCAGTGAAATTGCTTTTCCACATCCAAAAGTGCTCAAAGAAGAAAGTTGTTTGCAGACAAGCGAATGTTCAAGCATGACAGAAGTCACCATCCTAACACTGACAAATTGGGAGCTTCAAATTATAAGGTCTGAGATGTTTCTGTGGAGTTTTAAGGATCAACATTTTGACAACGCAGCTGGCAAAACTTTTGAGTCGTGGAATCTGTCTTTATAAAGCAACAAGGCCTGCATCACAGCTCTTCTTTCCCAGCAAGATGCTTTCAAAAACTCAAACGAGAGCAGAGTGTGTTACTGGATGTTAGCACTGTAACAGTCATATTGAAACTGCAGTCCATATAAAGTTTGACCGGTTCTTACAAAGTTTTGTTCGTGGACTCAAAACTAAAGATGGAGGTCATTTCAAAGGCCAAAATTGACGTTTGAAGAACTCATGCGGCATAAATGCGTTTGCATTTCTAAGTATGTGACCAAAATCAATCATCCCACTGTGATTTTATTTATCAATACAAAAAACAACTATCCAACGTTTTGGGAGAACTTCATTACCCAGTTCAAAGTGACCTTGTATCTGAGAGTTAAGCTTCTTATGACAATATCCATAACTACAATTAGACACTTTCCTCCACAGTCGGGAGGGAAAACACATTTTTCTGCAGTGGATTCAGCTGATTAAAGAAGAAAGAGACAGCAGCAGCATGATGAAGAGATGTTGACGATGACATCGACTACTAAACCTTTTTTTTTTTAATAAAACAATAAAGTGAACATGTTTAATATCTGCATGATCTGGATTTAATTGAACTTTTATGTGCACAGTATTGGTGTCTGCAAAATACAACAATGCCAAAGAGTGATGGCATCTATGTGCTTAGGATGTTAGGTGGCAGCAAATTTTGGACAAATGACAGAAAGAGAAGCAGATGCCCTTTTGCCACCTTTACTATTAATACCAAGGGTGATGGAAGTAATAGTGGAGGTACTTGATGCTATTCAAAGTTATCAGTCCTCAGATAACATATTTTGGTGTCAGCAATGACAAAATGTGCCTCTAAGATATACATTTCAATCTTCCAAGTACGCACAAAGCACACAAGTCAATATTTGCACAATGTAAGTCTTTCACTCTCACTTGGTTATGTATATATGAATTGTAAAAAGTAAATATGCATTAGGTTTTAAATTAAACAAAGGTGGAAAATGATGACATCAGAGGCGGAGGAGGGTGTGATAGTTTCGTCTGTTGTTGATCTCTAAGGGGACTTAAGTCAAAGGCATAAAGGAACATGTAATAAAGGGTATTTTTTAATGTTTGGATGACCTCCCTTCATTTGAAACAATTTACAGAACATGGGGTTTTTTTATAACAAAGCTGTTCTTTTCCTTCCCTTTATCATGGTATTTGATCCTTTTTTTGTTCCCCTTATATTGCCCCTAAAAAACCCAAAGCAAATCTGAAAAGACACAAACTTATCGAGGAGAAGGTTCACCCTGAAAATCTCTCACTTGGGTAATTGCATCTTTTTTTGTAAAACACCATCAGATGAGTTAATGCAGGTTTGTGCGTGTGTGTGTGTGTGTGTGTGTGTGTGTGTGTGTGTGTGTGTGTGTGTGTGTGTGTGTGTGTGCGTGTGTGCGTGTGCGTGTGTGCGTGTGTGTGTGTGTGTCTGTGTATGTGTGTATATGTGTGTATATTTCCTGATTGTGGGTGGGCGTATTAGCCCACAACTTCTCATGGCTCATGGGTCAGTGGTTTAGGAAAAAATGTTTGGAACCACAACCACTCACACACATTCATGCACACACTGACTTACCACAACACAGATAACCACACCATCATGTCAGATTCTATATACAGACACACACTCACTGAAAAAACAGCCTGATCATGTGACACACATCATAACAAACATTGATCTCATTAACCAAACACCCTGTGTGTATGCATGTGTGTGTGTGTGTGTGTGTGTGTGTGTGTGTGTGTGTGTGTGTGTGTGTGTGTGTGTGTGTGTGTGTGTGTGTGTGTGTGTGTGTGTGTGCTGTATGAGTCTTGGTGTATTGAAGTTTTATGATGAAACATGAAGACTGACCCTAATTCAAACCACATGACTGCAGCAGTGTTTGATCTCTGCAGGCCCTTTGAGTCACAGAGGGGCTCACGGTGTGTGTGGTCACACATTCACTTAACACATGTGATGGGTTAATGGTCACATTCAGGTGCACACACTTACACACACTTACACACACACTTACACACACACACACACACACACACACACGCACACACACACGCTCACACGCACACACACACACGCTCACACACACACACACACACACACACACACACACACTGACGCACACACATTTAGGGACAGAAAAAGGCAGGTTTTCTTGAGTAAATTATTACTGTATATTGCTGTTGGTCTGACACATTATACTGAAGTTAACTTAAAGATAATTATTACATGATCCATGGATGACAGGATAGGCAACATCGGTTTAATTTCACAGACTGTTCCTTTCTTTTGAAATACAGCTTCACAACATCAACACTGACAGGAGGAAAATTATCCAATTATCCCAACCAGAGGGAAAAGACTTGATTACAGAATAACTTTTTATACTTCATTTTGGTCCAATCTTTAGTTTTGTTTTTGTTATGATAGCTCTAACAAGAAAACAGATACTTAAAAAGTAATATTTTTCTGGCATTATGTACCTATATGCTCTTAAATTAAATCTGCTAGGTTTTTTAAGTTGAAGACTAAGAATTAAGATTCTGTTTTACTTAACATAATGTTATCTACTTTACTATTCCAGCAAGTATGAAATCAATTTATGATATACTATTCTTTTAAACAACCTTATTTTTGGTACAGGCCTCACATCTAGTATTTCAGGCTGTGAAGGCCTTTGCTGTATTGATGTTGTGGCAGACATCACAGCCTACAGCGTATTTGAGGACGGCTGTTTGTGTATCCAGTTCAGTCGTGGGAATGTTTGTCTTGCAAACTCTTGAACGTATTCAGCATGTGTAAAACCTTTTTTTTCCCCCACTGTTTGTTCTGAGTTTTTCTAAAATTAAGAAAACCAAGACTCATCATTATTTCAGCGATACCCTTACATTCTGGTCAACTTTAACTAAATATACTTTTTGCCTGCTATGTTTAGACGATTGATAAAGCTCTTATTTATTGGTGTAAGTATAAACTGTGATCAGACATGTCAAGCCTGGGGCGCTGGTGGCCCAGCGGTCTAGGCGTCCCACGTATAGAGGCTATAGTCAAAGTCGCCGGTTCAACTCCCGGCCGGTCGACCATTTCCTGCATGTCTTCCCCCACTCTCCACTCCCCGTGTTTCCTGTCTCTCTTCAGCTGTCCTATCCAATAAAGGCAAAAAAGCCCCAAAATATATCTTTAAAAAAGAAAAAAAAAAAATAGACAAAATGTCAAGTCTAAATGAAATGTAAAGTGGGGCACAGCACGAAACAGCCAGCCTGCTTCTGTGTAGGTGAATGAAGCACCTGCAAAAACATTTATTACATTTGTTTGATTTGTGCATACACTCTGAAAATATGTTAAATCCGCAACTAGAAACAGGAGGAGGAATTGCACCCTGTAAAAATGTCTTTGTAAAACAGCTGGGTGCAGGGAGTTTGCTTAGCAACCTGAAGTCTCTTCTGCAGGGTGACGTCTCCAGACTTGGTGCCATTGAAACAGCAGCTCTTTATAAATATGTAAAGAGCAATTAACATTAACTTAATGTTGACCTTGGCTTTATAATAAATGGTAAATACACCAAATACACCATATTCATTTCTACATTTCTGGATGTTGCTGATCAGAGATAGTTGGGTCCCAAGTAGCTCCTCAGGCTGCTCTCCCGTCTGAGCCCTATAACTGTCATAATTTACAACTTTCAAGACCAGTCTGAGACAGAAGAAAAATATGCCGATTGATTTAATGTGACTGGGAATCAGTCACTGTTGCTGTGGGGTTTTGACCGATTAGAATCAGATATTTCAGATGATTATGTATAGAAATAAAAGTAGGGATACATACTTATATGTTTCCTTATTAACACTTTTGCCGTGCAATATTTCATGTTAGTCATATAATGCTACACGCCATGTTTTTTAAATTGCTTGGAACATTTATTGTTCAAATACATAACCTAGAGCATGGTTTCCCAAAGTGTGGGCCAGGACCCCCTGGAGGGTCGCCAGACACTAGTGGGGGGGTCATGAGATGTCTTCCTGAACGTTTTTTTTTAAAAGTCATCTAAAAATATTTATTATTATTACCTTTATTTATTTACCTTGTCTTCTTATGTTTATCTTCCTTTTGGTTTGCACTGTTTATTATAATCATTTCTTTATTTTTTTGTATTTATGTATTTTTTCTTCTCTTTGTTGGTTTTGTGTTACTTATATATATATCTTGTGGTGAACAAAGAAATACTGAAAAAAAATGCAATAAAAAATGACAATTTTGAATGACTATGTTATCTAAATATAGTAAATTTGACCCATCATAGTAAAGAATATCGACAAGAATAGTAGCTAAACTTGAAATAAAACCTTGAAAATAGAAAATGTAATGAGTTTTCTGCCTTTCTTTTTGCCAGATGACTCCTAAGTTTAGGGTTAGTGAACAGTTAATTATCAAAAGCATCAGTAGCAGTAGGTTCATTCATAACGGCACAGGAAACAGCCACATGCTCATAAAGTAGGGTCATTTTCTGCAGACCAGCGAAATGAAGCCACATTAAATCACTTTGAGGGACAGTGGGGGTCACGAGTCTTTGGCACCAATATTTGGGGGGCCACCGACTGTAAAGTTTGGGAACCCCTGACCTAGAGTATCTATCTAGTCAATTCTTATACTTTGTTACCTGCCTTTTTTTTAATCTTTTATAAGCCCTATTTACTTCTCTCTTCCTTTGTGGGAAATCAATGGAGTTTATCTTATCATATCTTATCTTATTTCATCTTATCTTATCTTATCGTATCTTATCTTATTTCATCTTATCTTATCTTGTTGGAATTTTGTGTCACTTTAACTTTAACTCATCCAGTGGAAATAGTGGACATAAAAGTGTCAATCATTATATATTAGGTGTTACTTTGGACAGTATCAGGCTTGGGGTCCACCCTTTGACTCTGGATTTTATGTAAAGCTACGCTAAGCTAACCACATCTTAGACTGCAGTAACATAAAGACAGCTAATTGGCATCATTTGAGGGATCCCATTCTCAGACCGTGTTGAACCATTTATTTTTCTTTCTGCCTTTCAACCTTTCTATTATTAAACTTTCTTTAGCCTTCCTCCATTAACTTTTATCTCTTTCTATAGTAAATGCGCCCTCATCCAACCTCCCTCTTCTCCCCTGTTGATCTCCTTTACCTGGCAAGCTCCTTCTAGCTTTTCTTTCCCTGCTTCTCTCTCCCTCTCCCGAGGTTTTTCTCACTCTCAGCCTTTTTCTTTCCCTCTCTGCTCCTTCTCATGTTTTCTCCCTGCCTCTCACCACTGCTTCTCCTGTGCTGATAGCCTTTTCTCTGGGGAAATCTCACAGAGGAGCAGTACAAAGCTGTAAACCCCCCATGACTGTCTCTGTTTCCTATCACGTCCTTACAGGATCCACCAAACAGAGAGCGAGCACACATGTACACACACACACACACACACACACACACACACACACACACACACACACACACACACACACACACACACACGCACTTAGAGTCGTACTAACATCCAGTAACACAAAGACACAGACACTCACTGTATCAAGGGCTTACATCACAGCAGTGTGTTTGTGTTTGTGTGTAATAGAGCGAAACAGAGAGAACACATCTATCTGTTTGTATTTATTCCATGTTGACTCTGAGCAACACTGTAATGATGCTTGTCATGTTCCACTGGGAAAATGAGCTTACTAACACACACACACATACACACAGACACACAAACGCTACTCAAGCTTACACAGAGTCAAAACCACACAGAGAGATTTTGAAACATACACCCACTGCCACTAAATAGATACAGAATATTGGAAACCCAAACCAACACAGATGTTTAAGCCAACAAACAAACACACACATTTAATCAGGCAGAAAGCTCTCACACACTGTTACAGTCCGGAGTTAAGTCCAGTGTGCTTCTGATCACATGTAGGGAGACCCTCATAGAGCAGAGAAGTCTTTAAGAGTTAAATACTGCTCTGAACAAGGATGCTGTAGCAAAAGTAGTAGTTGACACTTACCATCCTACAGATCACTATCCTAAAATGTATCATTGGATATCAGGTTTAGTTTAGTTAAGTTTAGTTTAGTTTAGTTTAGTTTAGTCTAAAAAAAATTAATGTCCTAAGAGGCAATTTGTGGTACAGCACAGCTTTAAAAAACACAACAACATGAAAAGTACATCAGACACACACAACAAAATGATCCAAACAACCCATAGTAGCTCTTTCACAGTAGTAGTCAGTGCTAGCCCTATGTGAACAACAATCACAGTTTAAAAACAAATAAAAAAAATAACATGGTGTTCTTGTAGACAATCTTAATTAGATCTCTGGTGCATCGTATTTAATTAACTCAATTAAGTAAGATGCACCAGTGATCTAATGAAATATACCATGATGTATTGACTCACACATCAACTTGTCCAGGTAAGCTATAATGTGAAATTCCAAAATAAATGTGTTCATTTCTTTAATAGCATATTTGTCCCTTTCAGCACACTGTAGTTCAGTGTCTCCCTGCTCCTGCTGCTGCCTTGAAGAAAAGTCAAAACACTACTGCACTTTTGAACATCACTTTTCCCTTTACAAACTCCCAGATGGCTCATTTGGCATGTCAAAAGTAATATGCGTTGTGCCAAACACAATTAAAATATTATCAGAGTGCTTCAAGTTTAAAGTGCCACCTATGAGCTAAGCACACAGGTGCGGCTAATCAGACTGATTATTAAAGGGGCAACTCCATCACAAAAGCCAGCAGAGCACTAATTCAGAGTGTGCAAATTGACACAGACCTGTGGATGAAACTAAATGGAAGATGTTAACTGCAGTGCGTGTTAAATGGGTGGCAACTGACTGCAGGCCAGTCAACCCCATGGAATAATTGTCCTCAGGTTGGCATCTTGTGACCAGTCATGCCTTACCGTTGCAGGGAATAATGGTAACATGCATACATGACCTGTATAAACCAGAGGAACCAAACTGGAGCTCATGAAAAGTGCAAATTATATTGCATTAACCAAGGATCGAGTCATTGAGTAATCAAAATTTTCTAAGATGACAAGAGTTGCTTTACATCGCCAATGTGGAATTGTTTTGACTGTTTTGAAATGCAAAATAACTAACTTAAAAATATGATTAATCATATTTTTTTTTAAATTTGCAACATTTTTAAATAAAAAAGGTTTAGGACGTATAAGAAATAACTTCCTTGATAACTTGGGAGCTTTGCACTGCAAGACAAACAAAAATGGTAAATATTCAAGGTGATTGCTGTATTCTTATTTACTTAAATTTATTGTGCTAAAATCATGTGCCGCCGTCCAACAAACAAGTTGTATCCAGATAGAGCACGGTCTCAAAAGCCTTGTGTGGATAGGTTTTTCCCCTCCATGGAGTGCATTGCTGTGTTAGTACTGCAGCGAGCACAATCTATGGGTTGCTGACAATATTCCAGTCATTAACTTTCACTATTTGCACAAGCCAAGACCAAAAACCTCCATGTTTGTGTTATTGTAACATGGAGGCAGGGCTGATTTTTGTAGCTGTAGCAAAATTCTCATGCTGCAAGTCGAACACTGGATAATTGTTGGGTGCACTTGAAAAGCCGTTTGGTGTATGCTTGGCATTAGGGTAGGAGAGTTTGCCTGCAATTCAGCTATATTTTGGAAGCCTATTTTCAAAGTATTCATTTGTATTCGGTTCATTAACACTTAACTGGTAAAGTTTCAGGCTTTCCGTAGCTAGTCTTATTCACATTGCTCAATGTTTCAGGCATACAAACTCTTATGTTCAAGCCTCAAAAAGCTACTGTAAGCACAGATGGGAGCATCTCATTTTTAAACATCCTTACTGCAAGTGCATATATGTGTATGTGTGGGCATGGGTGTGTGTGTGGTTTTTATGTGTGCGAGTGTGCCTAGCCCTGGGCTGATGAGGGGAGGCATGTGGCGGCCATTTAGAAGGATTAGAACTGTCAGAGACATCAAGCACGACTAATTATTCTGTTAGCACACTACACTGCAGGGACAGAGGGATACAGTGTGTGTGTGCGCATGTTAGCAGAGGGCTGCAGGCAGGGGAAGATGGAGAGAAAGTAAAGCCAGAAAAAAGATAAAGAGAGAGATGGAAAAGATGGAAGACAGATGGAAATGAATCGAGCCAGATAGCTGCGAGAGGAGGGGTTAGAGCTACTGTTAATGCCCGTAGAGGATACACTCTCTGTATGAAAGATGGATTGATAAAGACAAAGAGAAGGGCAGATTTAGAGGTGTATTAGTTAAAGGCCCTGTGGGGGAATATGTGGAAGGTAGGGGCAGGACTGAAAAAAGTATGACAACAGAGACAGAATAAAAATAAGAAAAGAAAAAGATGGGAAAAAAAGAAGGGATGAGAGAGAAAGCAAGATGAGGGGTGACCTATACCTCATGCCTTCATGGATGACTGCGTTTGTATCCAAACATCCCAACATGCACTGCTCTGCCACTCGGGGCCAAATCAGCCTGCAGCACCCAATCAGCCGTGGCCTTTTACCACCTCGCCGTGGGGCAGAGTGTGCACAGGCCGAGTAAGAGAGTGTATTTGTGTTTGTGTGTGTTTGCATGTGTGTGTGTTCAAGTGTGAGGACACACACACACACACACACACACACACACACACACACACACACACACACACACACACACACACACACACACACACACATCTGTTTGTGTGTGTGTTTGTGTGTTTATGGATATAGACCTCCTCACTACACTGCCTCTCTGATTTATCTTCAAACAGACAGCTCAGCCATCTCCTCTCCCACACCTCCATCTCTCTCCTCCTTCTTCCCTCCCTCCCTGTCTCTCCTCTGCTCACCACCCATCCATCCATCTTCCAAATACCTTCCCCTCTCTCAGTCTAACCCTCCCTTCCCTAAATCCATCTCTCCCTCCACCCATTTCACTCCCCACATCCATCTCTCCCTGTTTCCATCCATCCATCCCTCCATCTGCATTTACTTCCCGCGGGCTAGACAATTTCCTGAATCCCACTGAAGTGGAAAGATTTCAGATTTAATACATCCCCCACTCATGTGATGTGTTCAGGCTTCAGAAGAAGGGGTGAGGGGTTCAAAGGAGGAGAGGGAAGGAGAAGGAAAAGGTGTGGGGAAAGTTTCTGGAATAAATTGAAGGATGGAAAACATCATCTGAGTTGGTCTTGTGTTACCCAAACATTATCTCTAGTCTTTGCCTTCAGGGGCTTTTCTCTGGTAATAAAGAATGTGTACCTAGACTTTAAGTTCTGCAGCCATGTTAGCAGCTCTATGAGGCTAATCCTAACATTAGAGTACTTTATGCTGATTTCTAACGTTTCAATTGAATTTGTAAGCATAGATATTTGGTATGAAGAACCAAAGTAGTCCAAGTTAAATCTGGACTTAATGGTGGTTCTGGATTCATCCTCTGGGGACCAAGAATAAGACTACATAATACCCTGACAATAGTTCTGTGTAAGAGGCTTTTAAGGAAGTTTTTCAATTTAATGTGCGTCAGTTTGAAAGATGAAAAAGACTGTCACTAAACTGCAATTTTCAACCAAGTCATGTAGCTAATATTAGCCGTACTAGCTAGCAGATACAGCTGCGAGCAATCTTTAATTTCAGGCCTGCAACATTAACAGCTGCTACCCAGAATTCATGAGTCCACTCTAAACTACTTCTGTCTGAAATCAACAACACATCGTTTGTAAACTTAAGAGTTAATTCTCTTTTTATTGTGCAAAGCTGTGAGATCACAAGTGCTACAGACCAATCCCACAATTTACTGAGTTAACAAGCCCTCATTACTGTGGTGGCAACTCACTACATTTGTACATTTAAATACAAGCCGTCCTCAGAAATGATCAAGTATTTACTTAAACCAATATTGTCTGTGTAAAGTTGTTTTTGGCAGCAGTGCAAAAGACATATGGACCAACCTGTTAAGTTCTCAGCTGCTCCAATTGTCATGACTAAATCAAGCTTTGAGGAAAAAATCTATGCACAGTATACAACAAGCCTTTACCTTATAAGAGCCTCTATGAAAAAGACCAGATTCACAGGCCATGCAGAGGACTATCATATTTTTCAGAGGTGGATCAAGAATATAGAGGTGCAGCTCAAAAAATTAGAATATCTTGAAAAAAGTTCAATATTTTTTGTCACTCATTTCAGAAAGTGAAACTCATGTATTATATTGATTCATTACACATAAAGTGACATATTTCAAGCCTTTATTTCTTGTCATTTTTACTTTCTATGAATATACAGCTTGGATACAGCACTCTGTGAACAACCAGCTTCTTTAGCAATGACCTCATGTGGCTTATGCTCCTTGTGGAGAGTGTCAATGACTGTCTTCTGCACAATGGTGAAGTCAGAAGTCTTCCCCATGATTGTGTAGCCTACTGAACCAGACTGAGAGACCATTTAAAGTCTAGTGTAATGGGTAATGAATCAAAAAAGTTTCACTTTCTGAAATGAGGGGGAAAAAAATATTGAACATTTTCAAGATATTTTAATTTTTTGAGCTGCACCTGTAGTAATTATTCAGAGGTGGGCACAGTTCATCAAAAGTTGACCTCTGGTAACTGTTAATGTAAGAACCTATCCTTTCCCCATCCTGCTGCAAGGAAAAGGGTCCCCATGATCCAAGTCCAGAGGAAGATTTGATCCAAACACATTGTATTCTCTCAAATTTACGAAGGCCATCTGATCTTGCTGAAGTTGTCTAAAATCCATCTTACCATTTAAATGTTTGGAGCATTCTTCTTTCTCAGGTAATCAACCTCAGCGTGGATGGGAATTAATTCTCTCTTTAGTGATCCAGATCATTTACCTCAGCAAGAACCGGCACCCAGCTGACCTGGTGTGTTTAGTCAGAAAGCTGCTGAGGAGTGCATCAGACCTGCCAGATGAATGCCTATTATACCAAAGGATCATTAATATGGCATAATAAGTCACTAAAAATGAATAAAAAATCTATTGTGAGAAAACGGGGTGAGAGCTGGGGTAATGTTAATGGATGATCTATTTGCTCTCCTTTGAACAGCTAGTGTCTAGTAAATATAATATACCTAGGAAAGATTTTTGGAAAAATCTTCAAATAAGAAGTTGTGTGTTATAAGCAGAAAGAAACAAACCCATTGCCCCAGTCACTTGCATTCAGGAGCTATTGTGATCAAACTGGAAGCTTAGAGGGGACTTAATCTGCCCTCTATTTCTAATGAACGTCCTGTATGATTATGAAAAGTAATATTGTGACATGAAATACAATACATGTTAACCTCTAAACATCACAAAGAGGAATAGACGCTTTGTTTATTTACCTTATTTTCTTATGGTTATCTTCCTTTTTGTTTGTACAGTTTATTATTATTATTTCTTTATTATTTGTATTAGTATTATGTTTTGTTTTGTTTTGTTTTGTTTTTTTTTGCTTTGTTGGTTTTGTATAACTTATATATAATTTGTTAACTTGTGGTGAACAAAGAAATACTGAAAAAATGCAATAAAAAAGTTGAATGACAAAAACAAAGAAAAAAGAAAGCTGCTGTCACTTTATCCATGATTTTTACTCCTCGGCAGTCTGACAGAGACATAACCATGTCACATCACTTATGCTTCTTCCCTGCTTGTCTATTTATATATACATTTCTGACTGTTGATGGATATACAGTGTAAGGCCCACACACTCATTAACACACGCACACAAACACACACAGATCAGTCATGTGCCTTGTCTGTGAGGGACAGTTGTCTATGTGATGAATATCGTCTGATCAACCTCAACATCATCATTGCTGTAGAGCCCTGGAAGTATATTGGATTCAACCAATCCCAGTGTTTCTTAGTGCCTCGGAATCTTTATTCTGTGTTTAAGTCTACAGTCTATGGTTTAAGTATGTGCTGTCATCTAATTAGCCACCAGTTGCTACACTGCTTTCTGCTTGAAAAGTATGAGTGTCACCTGCATACAGAGAACATTTATAAAGTAACATCCGCCAGTCATGTGAGGAACGAGATAAACTCTAGACAAACATCTGCAAAAGTAACACCCTCTACAATTCATGAAGTCATGAGGACAGCAGATGCTTTTAATTTGTCATCATTTTACGCTTAATATTGATGCTACTTTGATGGTTAGATTATGTCAATAATGTACAATGGTTGTTCCTGTGACTCTCATTCTTAGAGCGTGCCGGGAGTTTCAATGCGTTTAATTTAATTTGCAGGGCTGTTAAAAGAGAATACAGCCATTCATTGGATTTTACATGGATTTAAAAGCACCTCAAGGTTCAAACATTTAATGAATATCACACAGAAGCATAACAGTAGAGTATTGTAAGGGAGGAAGACTGCAGACACCAGTCAACCTCTACCATTGCCCCCAAAAAACTATTAACTGAATCAGTATGTAAATATTAACACTGTATAAAAGCTGTGTGACAGAAGTATAGTAACTCTAACAGAGCTGTTTTCAAAATTATATAAATACGCTCATTTTTGTTTGGAAGCCATGTTATTTTCATTAAAATTAAGACATTAAACTAATATAAGTGCTTTACACAATCTAAATACCAGGGTTGTAATTTCTAAAGTGGATTTCCTATTTATACATAAGGTTAGTTTCAGTTTGTATCTCTTTGTCTTCATTGTAACGTCACAGAATCATATCCCTTAACCAAAGATGAAGACTTTTAACTTTTTTTGTGTGTTTCATAGTTCAAAACCAGCATAATTTAAATTCAAATAACTGTAAGACAAGAATATTGTGTTAACCTCACACTGGAGAGGCTGTAATCATCAAATCTTTGACATCTTCAATTATATTTAACACAAATTTCTACTAATAATGCAAATATTAGATGAGCAATATGCTGTAAAGCTAGCTATTGAAGTTTTACTAGATGTTACAATGAATCTTCTGATTTATCCTGTGTCTGTGCAGGGATGACGTTTAAATTTTGATTAGTTTTATTAGAGTTTTAATGTATTTAAAAATATTGATCTTCTTCTTGTCAAGCTTTTCTTGAAAAATTTCTGCCAGACATCATAGTTCATTTCAGAATCACTTGCTACTGCAGATAATAGCACATCTTTAAATAAACAACCTTTGTCTCCTCTGTTATGCTTGGAAGCACACACTGAATTGACAGAGTGCTGCAGTTAACACGAACACAATGCTTTTTTCTGTTGTTTCCTTTTACTTTATTCAGTGTATGTTATAATTATAGTGTTGTTTAACTTTTGTAGCAACACGAGACCTGACTTTTATGAAAGAAGAACACTATTTTCAATATTTTTTCATCAAATTAAGCATAAAACTCGTCTCTTGCCCTCTCAATATTCAAACACCTGGCAGTTTGTGATCTCCGCTGGCTGTGCAAGAAGTACCACAGTGCGGAGCAGCATCCACATGCTGGTGTTTACTGCACTCTGCTGGTCAACCGGATAAGTGTTTTTTGTGAGTGTATCCACACCCAAAGAGTTTATCTTCTCCTTTTCCCCTCACAGCTCCCTTTATCAAAATCTTCTCACAAATACATATTTTTTAAAAAGCAACACAACATCAACTTTCATTCTTTTATTCTGTTTCTGTTATATGCTGAATTAAAATATAATAGAAACATTAAAAAGAAGGAAGAGAAATTAAAATAAATAAAAACTAAGTATTGAAAATTACTTGCAACTCAACTTTGTCCCTGGCTTTTTCTATCCATTAAAGAGAGAATCACAGAGAGCTCGTAGAGAGAGAGAAGAAGAAAGGGAAAAGAAAGAGGATCAGAGATGACAGACAATTAAAGTCAAATTATGTGAGCATGCCAAGTACATTAGCTGCCAGAGCTGATAATTAATCAACATTGTGCTGCTTGTCAGCGGGCAATATTCACATCTGTAATTGGGACAAATTGGCAACCAGTGGGGTGTATAAACTCAAGTCTGTGTGTTTGTTACGGAGAGAGTGTGGGTTTGTTTTGTTATTACTGTAGAGTGTAGACTGGGTAAAATGATAGTGAAAAATCAAACATAAACAGTGTCTCCCAAATATCACAGAAGCTGATGTCACTTAACTCATTAGCACCTTATTAACTACAGAGGAGATAATAATCTGTGGATTGAGCAGCTGTGTGTGAAGCAGCTGATATAAAACTGTCTTGTCCTTCTCTGCTCTGTTTTTTACACTAACATTTAACTAGATCAGGGAACGTTCCATTTTGTCCTTCAGTTTCTGCACAATATTATACAGCTGCTCTTCTTTTAATTTAAACTATATAAAACATTGTGTCCATATCAGAGCTGTTAATCCATCCATAAATCCATAAACTAGTAGACTTGTTAATGGGGGCAATCATTCTAAAATATAATTTTAATTGAAAAACAGAAAACAAGACAAAAAAGAGTAACAGGAAAAATTAAGTCAAGTTACAGGAAAAACAAATTAAATATTGTTTAATTCTCCACTGCAGAATGTACGGCCAAGAGCAACAGGCTCAATACAGTGGGCTATTGGTACAAGGACATTAGTACTGAATTTACCTGGGAAAGGAAATATTGCCAGCAGTCCAAATGGGTTAGATCAGTGATTCTCAAATGGAGGGTACCTGGGGGTATGAGGGAGTACTGCAAGGGTACGTGACAGATGTACCCCCCAGGGTGGGGTTGGTTGTAAATGGGAAGACATAAGGAGAGGAAAAGAAATGCACTAAAAGAAAGAAAATGTGTTTTAACTCTTGTAACTGTGTTACATCTTGATGCTTCTTGTTTGACAGAAATGAATCGGTGGGCTCCTTGGGCCATCAAAGGGAATAGCTGCTCTCAATCTTTTAATTTTTTTTCTGAAAATATTGCACTACAAAAGTATAGAATTTGTGTTATCATTCATTTAAATGTTATTATGACACTGTAAAACCACATGCATACATTTATTCGTGTTATTTTTCCATATTATTTCCTGAGAAATGTTCTCGGCCATACAAGGGGGTGCTTGGCTGAAACTGTTTTTGAAAAGGGGTACACAAGCCAAAAAAAGTTTGAGAACCCCTGGGTTAGATAACAAAGAGGCTGAAGATTCAGCAGAGGCAAATGATTGCCATACATAGACTGTAAATAAAAAGTTGCCATACAGTTAATTGTGTTCTTATGGACAGGTGTAGTTAATAGTAATACCTCCATGCACAGTTATATGGAGCCAAAACACACCAAAACGGTGACAAAAAGTTGAAACTGTAAAACCAATCATTGAATACCTGTTTTGGTGCCGTTACAATTTTTTTTTACAATACAAGTGTTTCAATGTCAATGTTTCTTTTTTCAGTTTCAGGATGTGTTTTCAATGCCAAATTTTATTTTCAATGCCAAGTTTTATTTCCAATGCCAAATTTTATTTTCAATGCCAAATTTAATTTCCAGTGCCAAATTTTATTTTCAATATCAAACATTAAAGTCCTCGTTTTGGCTCCATGCAGTTACCGCATTAATATAGGTATTTAATTAAGTAATTTATTAGTAGTTCTATTGTATCAATGAATTACACTTGATGAACCAGTCTTTATAGCGCATGCGCAACCCGCCACAGGAGGAAATAGTGTTGTGAGCAGCGAGTGAAGTGGGACGGGGCTTGACACGAAATCTGAGATTTAATTCTGCCTTCAGCCGCGCTCTGCTTCTGATGATGTAACGCTACAGTGCGCGAACAACTTTCTTCAACCATGTTTTCGTAAACAGCTGGTAAACATTTATGAGGATAATCCGAGAGGAGAACGGAATCTGCACAGCCCCACCGCTGGCCCCGTCGGCAAGGTAACTTGGTTCAGATCAGGGCTGCTAGCTTCCTCCTGAGCTAACACTAAGTAGCACGTTTCTCGATATTAGCAAAGATTTCAGTATTGAGTTTACACTAGACAGCAGTGACTTACCAGCCGGTGTTTTTCACGGCTGTGTCGGGCTATTTCGCATGCATTGAAACATAGCAGTAGGTGATTGGTAGAATAAGTATAGTAAACCTAAAGGATCATGCTTCGTTAGCTTGTGTGTTTTCTACTGTCTTCAGTGCGTTTTTAGCAGGTAGCCATAACTAGAAAAATCCAACGTCAATTTTCTGTAATACACAGGGACTGTATCCGGTTGTGCTTTTCAAAATAAAACCACCATTGTGTGTGTGGGCACAAATTGGCCTCATAATAACAGTGGGAAATATAATAAAAACTGCAACCTATCTCTCAACTCAATGTTATTTATATAGCACCTTTGATGCATAAAAACAAGCCACCCAAATTGCTTCATAGAATAGCAGAGATAGAAAACAACAGCAATGGTAAATTTAGAAAAGATAAGATAAGATAATCCTTTATTCGTCCCACAACGGGGAAATGTAAGTGTTACAGCAGCAAAGTAGACAGTGCAAAACAGCATAAAGCAAACAAGAGCATATAAAATAGCAATTATTAAAAATGTATTAGCAATGTATACACACAACTAAATAAGTAAATTTACAAATATTTATAAAACCAGTGACGTGGTGAAAAATGTGCATAGCCTTATAGCATAGGTATAAAGAATGTACAGAACAGAACTGAGAAGATGGGTAGAAAAGGCATGATTATAAATAAAATACTTTGAAATAAAATCAATACAGAAAAATTTATAAAATAAGTAATAGTGGAAAGACAAGTTAAAAATATGGTAGACATAAATACCTAAATAAGATAAATGTATTTTAAAGCCATGATTTAAATAATAATGATTCAAATAATAATGCAACAAACGGTTAAGTGTATTTACATGTTATTGAATAAATGTTCTGAGTAATATAGTGCTGTGAAACTGTCTAAAATGAATTCATTTTAACTTGAAGGTAAATGATACTTCCGGTTAGCTTGGTCCGTCTTCAGTAACTTGATGCAGGTTGAGCTCCAGTCAGAGCGGCGCCGCTAGCAAGCTAAAGCGACAAGAGCTCTTTATACCTTGCTTTTATATGATATATACTTTTGTTCGTCGTTCTTAAAGAAGATTTGTATGCATGAGATGCTTCTTCTTTGTGCACATGGTTGTTTGGTGAGCCTCTGTTTGTATAATACTGCTAACTAACGATACTACAGTCACTGGATCATGCCATCTGCCAGTCAGGGGCAAAACAGAAACATTGTTTTTCTCGGTTTTCCCTCTAAAAGTAATCAGTAACAAGGATATTCTCAGTAACTGCTCAAATGAAACAGTTATTTTTAGCAGTGAGAGTTTTAGAACATGTGTTAGTAGTGCACAGTCCCTTTCCTCGGCTACGAGATGTTTCTGGTAACAAAACAACCCACGCATTGTATACCTTAATCCACGCACTGTTGTGATTGTTGTGTTGTTCAGTTTCGGTTTTAAACCTTATAACCCTCCTGTTATGTTGCAGGTTAAATTGACCCTTTTTAAAGTCTATTTTAGACAATATTTGCCTTCCAAACCAGCTAAATGCAGCATAAAAATCTGGGTAGCATGTGACAGAAGAGGTGTCTCTAGTTAATTTATCAACATCACTTCATAAAAAATAAAAATATTCAAAATTTAAAATGAAATACACAAAAATCTATGTCACGCTTTAACATGGATTTTAATGAAAAACGAGTGAGTTATCCTCATTGAACCATGATCTGTGAGAATTAAAGAACACCAATGGACTAAATCTTGATTTAAGTCAAGGTTAGTAATGGAGTTAAAATTAGGTTCAAAAAAATGTGTATTGGGATTTTTTGGGGTTCTGACACTTTTGGATAATTGAATATGCCCCACGTCAAATTGACCCAGGAACATTATTGCTGTTCCAGAGAAACAAACGTAACAGGATGGTGTGGAAAGGCCTTTTTTTTGTCATTTGTAACTCTTGGTCTGTAATGTTTTGTTGTTTAACCCCTGTGAGGAGTTTTATCTGGTGCGGACGGAAATTAATAGTTCATCTTCTTGATTAGCTAAAACAGAAAACAAGACCACCATCAAGAAGATGAACTATTCTCAAATTGTGATATTTGACTGCACTAACAGCTGTCATAGGGTACGTGTCAGATGTGAAAATTGAAGCCCCTTTTTACCAAAAGATCCTCATGAGGCTCTAAATCTAAATAATAAATACATATAAAAGAGACTTGGAAAGCTCCCTTATTATAATACTACAACAGTACCACTAACTTTATCCTCTACAGTGACCACTATGTTGAATGAACAGCTCCCTCTCAAATCGTCATATCAAACATTCTTTCCTCTCTTTTCAGATCTTGTCGCCCTCACTCCTTGAAGACAGTCGCCACTCCAGTTTCCTGATTATGTGAAGCTGCATTAGCAACAAACACAGTCTCAGAAATATCAGTCAGACACAAGAGTCAAGATGTCGATCACCAACACACCTACCAGCAACGATGCCTGCCTGAGCATTGTGCACAGCCTTATGTGCCACAGACAGGGTGGCGAGAGCGAGACTTTTGCTAAGCGGGCCATAGAGAGCTTGGTTAAAAAGCTAAAGGAGAAGAAGGATGAGCTTGACTCCCTAATCACAGCCATCACAACCAACGGAGCCCATCCCAGCAAGTGTGTGACCATCCAGAGGACACTAGATGGACGGCTACAGGTAGGAAACACATAAATATGATAGCAACCTTTATTCTGTAGGTAACCATTTATTTGTAGTGACAAGAACAAGTGTTTGCTCAGTTAATATTTTATGTTTTTGTCTGTTTATCTCAAACAGACACAAACATCTGTTTATCTAATGAAGTATGCACACATCCGATTAATTTGCAAACCCCCTTTTTCATGAATTAAACTAACAGTTATTCCTTGTAACTCATAGGCCTTAAGTTAATAACCATTTTCAATTCAGATTTATGAACATTACATTTGGGAATGTCAGACAATAGTGAACGTCAAATTTAATTCACCCAATAAAGTGGAGACATCTGTGCATCGCTTCAGTTATGCAGCCAACAGTGGAAAACTCAAAGATGATGATGTGTCTTTTCATAAAGTCTTCAAATTTGAGAAACATTTGGCATTTTTGCTGTCAAACCAACAAAGAAATCATTCACCACTATAGTTTTACACTGATTGGATTGGCAAGATTTAATTTAAACACTGCTGGCTGTGAAAGCGTCACAATCATTAGTTTAGTTTAAAAAAAAAAATTGGCTTTGGAAGCAGATATGTTTGAGGCAGTTTCTAAGCCACGGGTGTGTTTTTTTTTATAAATATATTTATTAGATTTTTTTAAACAAACAAAACATATACATTTGGCTCACATATATATCATGGTTGGCATTCAGGTTAAGTTAATACAGGCGTCAGAAAGAGACAGGGTTCACAATGTACATTGTAGCAGTGCAAAGATAGAGGAAAAAGAAATATAATAATAACAAGGGAATAAATATAATTTAAAATAATAATAATAATAATAATAATAGTGATGATATTAAAAAGTTGTGTCTATAGCACAAAGCCTCTTGTAAGAATAGTGGAAACATTTAGCCCAATATATATCAGGAAGGGTTCCCATGTTCTACGGAAAACATCGTCTCTGGAATGTAATTTACATGTTAGGTAGTCCAGCGGGACATATTCAAGTATAACTCTGTGCCATTGTACCTTAGAAGGGACCCTATCTGTGATCCAGTTTAAAAGCCACGGGTGTGTTAGAACCACTCATAAAATGATTATTACTTTTATTTTTGTGATGTGTTAAATCATACCACTCACCACAAGAGTGGAACACTTTGATTCCACTACAAGGACAATTTGTTAACGCCTGACTTTAACCGTTTTTTTGCCTTTTATTCTTTTGACATATTTTTGTTGTCCCCAGGTTGCTGGCCGGAAAGGGTTTCCTCATGTAATCTATGCCCGGCTGTGGCGGTGGCCCGACCTGCATAAGAATGAACTAAAGCACGTCAAATACTGCCAGTTTGCCTTTGACCTCAAGTGTGACAATGTGTGTGTCAACCCCTATCACTATGAGAGAGTGGTGTCTCCTGGCATAGGTGAGTTACAAGTTAAGATTTTCAGTCAGTGTTAGTATCAGTGAGAATGTACGGGGGAATGAGTGGACCCCACTGACACTAATCAGGACTATAAGAGATGTAGTTCTACAGCTTCAGTTCTCTGTGACAGTGCATGATGTACTGAAGTGACCTAAGACCATCTTCTCATCATTTCTCATGGCCCACAGACTTATCAGGACTGACACTGACCCCGTCTGCAACCAGCTCAGCACTGATGGTGAAGGATGAGTATGATTTTGATGGACCTCAGAGTCTACCCTCCATCGACGGAGGGCACTCCATCCAGACCATCCAGCACCCCCCTTCAGGCAGCCGCCCAAACCCTGCTGAATCATTCGGCACCCCAAACCTGCTTCCACCTGCTGAGGCTTCCACCTCTGCCTCAACGTCGGGCTTTCCTGCCATTGCTGCTGGATCAGGCAGTAAGATGCAGTTTCAAAATGTCTATAGTTGCATTTCGACCAAGAGTTCCGGGTCTTTTAGCCCCCAGAATTACTTTTCCCGGAACTAAAAGGTTCCTGTGCCCCCATTGTTGTCTGCATTTCAACTGTGGGCTGAAGTCCTGGGTAGATTGTACAAATCAGGCCAGTGACGTATGGAGAAAAAATATTATATTAAATAATATTTTGAAATCTTTATAAAAAACTAAACTATTTTGCATTCCCATGAACTCCCTCTGTGTTTCAACATCTGTGTAAACTCCACAAACACTGTTACGTTCCACCGAAAGTCCCAGGACCTTTGAAAAGTACTACCACCCAAGCAGGGGCTTTACAGGGGGAAGATTATCTACCCCTGAACTAAATTTAGACTCTGGTTCCTCTGGTCGAAACGCACGTAGTTCAGGGGTAAAGTCCCTAGTTCTGGGGTAAAGTTCCTGCGGTGGAAAAACACCTTATGTGTTTGCACGATGATTGACTTTATTTTTAGCAGGTGTTTGAAAGGTAACAGCATTTATGTCTTGTATAGAATTTGACTTAACATTGATAATAGTTCTGCTTAAAATAATAATCAAGAACTCCTAGATTTATTTTCTTTGAATTGTTCCTGTGAATATTCGTGAAGCTGTGAGTCCGCTCTCTGAGTTGCTCCTGTAAATGTCTGACTTCTTTTCTCATCACACCTTGCTAGGTGCCAGCGCAACCTGGTCTAGAAACAACAACTTTACCCCCAACATACCCCACCACACCAATGGTCATCTACAGCACCACCCTCCTATGCCACATCCAACGCACTACTGTAAGAAGTAACCTTAGCTGAATATCACTCAGCAGAAAAAAATCACTCATGTAATAATTTTTTTTGTTAATGACTGAATCCCCTCTCTGTCTCTCTCAGGGCCGGTGCATAATGAGCTTGCCTTTCAGCCTCCTATATCCAATCACCCAGGTGAGAACGCACATAAACTCTGCCCCTAATTTAATGTGTGGTGAATTAGAACATGTCTGAATAAATCTGATTAACAATGCGGATATCTATGTGTCCTTGCTAACTATGTCACAATGTAACTGTATAACAGCATCTACACAAAGATAACTTCTACTGATGCACAGTGATTTTGTTCCCCCCTCTGCAGCTCCTGACTACTGGTGCTCCATCGCCTATTTTGAGATGGATGTTCAAGTTGGGGAGACGTTTAAAGTGCCCTCTTCTTGCCCCATCGTGACTGTGGACGGCTATGTCGACCCCTCAGGAGGAGACCGGTTCTGTTTGGGCCAGCTCAGCAACGTTCATCGCACTGAGGCTATTGAAAGAGCAAGGTAGGTGACCATATTACATCCAATATTTAAATCTGTTACAGCCTTTCTGCTTTCAACCACAGATGTTACTGTACATTTGAACACAAAAGACGCTTCTATAATGCCAACAAAGAGCATACAACATCTTTGCTAGTCGTGTTGTATTACAGCAAATCAATTGTGTTTAGGTGTTATCAAATGTTCATGACTTGAGGTTTATTTATACTGAAAACTCCACATGTTACTACACTTGTCTTTATTCCCTGCTCTCACTCTCTCTTCCAGACTTCACATTGGTAAAGGGGTTCAGCTGGAGTGTAAAGGCGAGGGAGATGTGTGGGTGCGATGCCTCAGTGACCACGCAGTGTTTGTTCAGAGTTACTACCTGGATAGAGAAGCAGGCCGAGCCCCTGGAGACGCTGTGCACAAAATCTACCCCAGTGCTTACATCAAGGTGAGGACATGGCTCTGTGGACTTGGAGAAAGTGGGTATATTTAAAAACTGTTGTTTTTCCTCTTGGGTAAACAGCTGTGGGAACATCTTTTTCATGCAGTCTCCTGAGGCTACTTGCCCTCATTAAAATGTGTGTTTCACAAGTGTGAATTTTAGAGGACAGTGTCTCCGGTACTGCAACAGTTCCTCAACCTTGTTTTTCACGTCTCTCATTAGTGGAACTAAGTAATCCTCACACAGCTCAACTGCTACTGCTGGGTTCGCCCCTGATTGGCAGCCTGTGTTGGTTACATATCCTCGATGTGGGGGGTTAATTGCTGCTGAATTTTCAGTGTTTACAGTCTCTTCTCTCCCACCAGGTGTTTGACCTTCGTCAGTGTCACAGGCAGATGCAGCAGCAGGCTGCCACAGCTCAGGCAGCAGCTGCAGCCCAAGCAGCAGCTGTGGCTGGAAATATACCTGGACCGGGCTCGGTGGGAGGGATAGCTCCAGCTATAAGTAAGATACTGATACTCCAAATATAGATGCATATTCACATACCGTTGCAGTGTGGTCATGTGATGCAAGTTTGGTATAAATTTAATTGCCAATAAAGGTGCATTTCGAACAAGAGTTACGGGGTCTTTTAGCCCCCAGAACTACTTTCCCCTGAACTAAATGGTTCCTGTGCGCCCATTGTTGTCTGCGTTTGGACCGCGGACTGAAGCCCCGGGTAGATTGTGCAAATCAGGCCAGTGACATATGGAGAAAAAAAACCATTGAAAAGTACTAACCCCTAAGAAGGGGTTTTTCAGGGGGAGATTAACTACCCCTGAACTAAATTTAGACCCTGGTTCCTCCGGTCAAAACTCTTGTAATTCAGGGGTTAAGTCCCTAGTTCCAGGGTAAAGTTCCTGTGGTGGAAAAGCGCCTTAAGTGTTACTGTTCAAAGGCCATCACAATTTATTTGAGCCGATTTGACTCACTTGGATTGCTTGTGTTGCCTTACAAAATGTAGTTTACTGTTCTAAAGACTAATGTAAATATTCTAAACTCATGAACTGTCATTGTAAAACAAACCAGACATCACACTGGATTTGTTTTTGAGTCTTAGGATAGTATTCACTTTAATGTTTCCTTAAGTTTGAATAAGCTGTGTTGTTTTTCTCTGACCTGACCGTTACTCCCTCTCCTCCCGTCCTCTCAGGTCTGTCAGCAGCAGCCGGTATCGGTGTAGACGACCTCCGTCGGCTGTGTATTCTCAGGATGAGTTTTGTTAAGGGCTGGGGGCCCGACTACCCCCGCCAGAGCATCAAGGAGACCCCGTGCTGGATCGAGATCCACCTGCACAGAGCCCTACAGCTATTGGACGAGGTTCTGCACACAATGCCTATAGCAGACCCACAGCCTCTGGACTGAGCTCTTTAGAACTGCAGCACCACACTGCAACTTAAAGTGGTGATGGAAAGTCTTCCTCAGTGAACTGGTTTGCGTAGAGAATCTGATGAAACAGCTGTGACTCTTGAAGCTGTCTCACAATACGAAAAAACTTTCAGGTGTGTTTGAGGCACATTTGTGCACTGTGGCTTCTACCTATGATGTCTGAGCAGAGTTGATACTAAAATGAACCAAAGCCATGTGTTAAAGTTATAACTCCCTGTACTTCTGATACATGGCTTTGATTTTTGATGACTGGAATTATGAACCTGGGCTAGAAAAATATTACATTAAGTCATAAAGCTCACTACATGCATAAAGATGGCCTGCAGATCTACAAAACTAGAATGTACACTGATTTCTCAGTGTCCCTGAAGTCCACAAACACCAACTACTGACACATTTTAGTTGATGACACCAGAGGGCTGCAGGTTTTCTGTTTTGTCAACTTTTCTTCAAGCTGTCACAACCTGGATGTTGCAGCTGAATATCAAAGCAGCAACTCTCTGAATCACTTTTTGAATATCACAGAAGGAAGTGTCATACCACCAAGCCTGAAGCAAACTATTAACCTCTGAACTAAAAGAAAGTAAAGTATATAGTCTCCTCCAGGTCAGGTACTCTTCAACTACATGTTAGGACCATAAGAGTTTGCCTGGTGGTGTCTGGTAGTTGAACCATGTGATAAATCCCACACTGTTACTTAAACAAGAATCTAGAGTAAAAGAGTCCCAGTTGAGGGTTTGGTCTTCACTCACTCAGAGACCCTGTTTATATTTGATTTTTAAATCTTGGAGGATCAGATCACACGTTGTCAGCCCTTAATGTAGGTTGTTCTTATCCATGTGCTCATACCACTTGCCAAGGTAATCTGTTAAGTATTTGAGCATGTATCTTCTTGGGGTAAATGCTAATGCATTTTCCATAATAATAAAGAAACTCCATAGATTAATCAACGCAGGATGCGATGATCTCTCCTGTGCCTGTTATGCAAATCAAAAATAACTTTTTCTCAACAGATTGGATATCATGTACATGTGTAATAATTCTTGAAACTTGTTTGTATTCTTAGCTAGTTAAGTGTAAGCAGGTCTGGCCTCCCCCTGGCATTACTCTGATGTAATAGATTTACATGAGGCCCTTTAACTCTGGAGATGGTGGTGATACATTAAAGCAACACCTGTGCATGGTCATGTGTCTGTTTAAATCGAATATAAACGGGGTTCAAGTGAAGACAAAGTCCTTCATTTCATCATGGGTCACTTTCTAATGCCGTCTGTTTCAGGTGTTGTTTCAGTGTTGGAGGACGACCTCTTTTATGCTGCCTCAATAGATGCATCTCATGAAGCCTTCTTTGAACTGCCTTTCTTTTCTTACTTTCACTGAGCGCATAAAAGAAAACAGATTCAGGCAGATTTAGGTAAGAAGACAGGAAAGAGGCAGACCGTCTGAGATACAGAATAAGTATAACAGGGTTGATTGATGTTTTGGCAAACCAAAGTGCTCATTGCTCACAAACATGCTGTACAGTAAGTGTTGTGTGATCATGACTGCCAGTCAGCTGCTGGACTTTGCCCCAATTGTGTTAATTTTAATTTTTGTATTATAAATTCTAAAGGTTTACTTTAATTCACTGCAGTTCTATAGATTTTTATCTTCAAGCATACCCAACATCGACATTATATTCAGATATCTTATGACTTGCAGCCCTCTTACATACGACCTGATCCAGGTGTCTTGTGTATAGTTTACTGACTGAGAGAAGAGAGTTGAAGACAGTATCCCAGCATTGATATATTTTCATGGTTTTATTTTGTTACTTTTATTAACAGTTGTATTATATTTGTAGCACTTTACTTTTTTTCTTGTTTTCAATTGAGAAACTCCTCTTTTAAGGTGGTCTTCCTGCAATATGATAAGGGATTGAAAAAGTGAGGTTATATTTTATGTAGGATTTTGAACAGAGGACACATCGTGATGCATTTGTATTTAAACATATGTAACACTTGGACACCTTTCTTAAACCAGTTTTTTTCCCAGTCACTCTGAAGACATTTGAACACATCTGTAGGGTTTCTTTTAGGTCCTTTTTTCTTCTTGATTGCTGTTTTTTTTTTCCTTTAATCCATGTAAATAACTTTGTTTGAAATGCATGTCAGTGTTTGCATGAATTTTAAAGGCAAATAGAGCCCTTTGTCCCTATGCCCTTCATTTACCCTGCTTTGCACAGGTAAATGTTAGTAGTATAGAAATCAACACCCACTGTGGTTTGATGTTGTGTTGTGTTTCTGGTATATCAGAGCAACATGAAAGGCAAACAGAGGGAAGCTGCATAGAAACAATTGATGTAAATGACCCGATTGGACAATAAAAGCTCAACATTTTACCACCAGGGCTCTAAAAGATTTAGACTTTTCTACTGGAAATTAATGTGTAAAAACATCCGTTATTAGTGTGCAGCCCAAAGTCATAGGAGTATAAGAAGCATGTATGACATAGAAATGATTTGATCAGAGCACAACCTCCCCTCCTCCCTCCTCCGCTCTAACCCAGCTGCATGCGATACATTCTGTTTCTCTGTTTATGAAGTCTTTTCTTTAGATAACACATATTGATTAGTATCTTAACATCTTTTTATTCGTCTTATTTTTTCACATCAAACTGCCACATAGCATATTACTTCTTATTGTATTTTAACATTGCAATTTGATATAATTTTCTGTCTTTGTCCCTGGACGTGTGTTATGTTTTGAACAATCATGTCACGGTGGTTTGTTCAAGGTTTAATGAAAACTTAGGGTCTTCTTGTCAAACTACTGACCCACTTTGCTACCCTTCTTCTTCTTTGTCTCCCCTTTTTGACTTTTTCCCCCCTATCATTTGAGTAGCATTGTTTGAAAAAAAGTCTGTCTTACATCAGGGATTAAGAGAGTCCAACAGTAGGATTTATTTACAAAAATATGCATCTGATGATCAAATGGCAGGAAACAGGATATTTTATGACAATATGTTACTGAAAAGACTGATGCTGAACTCTTTCTGGAGAAGTTATCTGTTATATTCTTTTGTGCTTGAAAGTGGACAGATGTTTTTTTATATTACTTGCAGTTATTGTAGGAGCCTAAAGACGCAGCTCAGATGAGTTGTTGACTACTATGACAGATTGCAGATATAAATTTGACCTGTATTTCTTATGTGAGAGTCTGTTATTAAACATGGAGCTGAATTCTCTACGTGTGATCTGTTTATTTTCTCAAAAATATAAGCTATAGAAATAATTGAACCTGTAGATTTAAGATACAACAGGAAAGGTAAAGGTACGATAAGAACATTAATAATGATGGCATCCCACAATCAGGAGTATGTTGTCTGTATTCTACTTGTGCTCTTCTGGCTTTGACACATCCAAAAGTCAGCATTAAATCATTATGTTGGGTATTTTCTGTTACAAAATGTCTTTGGCTTAAAAATAAAGTGCAAACATTGTGTCAATATGATATTTTACCCAAACCACAGATACTAAGAAATAATTAATTCAGAAAACAGTGTATTTAAAGTGCACTACACACAAGTGTTTAGACCAATCCTGATATCAGTGACCGGGTTTGCTGGATCCATCCGTTAGCTTTGTTGCACCATATTTATATAGCACCTTTAAAAACAAATGTTTACAAAGTGCTTTGACTAACAAAGCATGGTTCAAATAACATAACAAAGATTTTGAACGACAGGGAGAAGGAACTTTAACAATGCAAAACAAAATGCAAAGCAAGAGGTTAAGAGGAATACACGGCAATTAAATAGAATGAAGTGGTGGGACAATAGACCAGTAAATCGTTGTTGAGAGGTTTTTCAAGGATAAATAAATAAATATAAATGGGTAACTAAATAAAAGTATTAAAAGGACAATAAAAGAGGTTTTCAGAGTAAGAGGACGACATCAAATCGGGAAAATTAGAAAAAGTGTTCAGGGTAAATTAGGAACATTAAAATAATAAATGGAAAAAAATTAAATAATTTAAAACAATAGACGTTCAAATACAATTTAAAACAATTAATTAGTTGGATAAAAATTCAAATTAACAATAAAATAGAAGTAAAAGCGGTAAGAAAGATAAAGTCACATAAAAGAAAGTCCGTAAAAATGGGTTTTAAGAAGAGATTTAAAAGATGTCACTGACTCTGCAAGCCTTACCTCCTCAGGGAAGGTTGGTGGTTCGATCCCAGCTCCGGCAGTCACATGCCAAAGTGTCCTTGAGCAAGACACTGAACCCCGAATTGCACCCTCTGTTGTTCAGAGGTGTGTGAATGTGAACAAATGAGCACAGCTAATACTGACGGTCCCTCACTACATAGCAGCCTCTACCATCAGTGAGTGAATGGGTATGAATGGGTGAATGTGATGAGTAGTGTAAAAGCGCTTTTAGTGGTCAGAAAGACTAAAAAAGCGTTACATAAGTACAAGTCCATTTACCATTTACCCATAAGTCAAGACTCGGGATGCTGGTGTAACTTTGGGAAGTAAGAATTTGAACAGTTTCCAGAGTGTTTTTTCATTATAAGCCCCAGTGATTTTGTACATCGTGGAATGCCTTTTATTCTATCAAATTACCAAGTCAGAATTTATAATCTGTCACCTCATGTTGGAATAAGAACAGGTGCAAGCAATGTTTTTGAAGGCTGAAATACATTAAGCTCCTTCAGTGACGTGTTCTTAGTATTGTGAAACTTGGCACACTGTCACAGCTTTCTGGGATATCTGTGCCTTTCATACAGTGAAGTGTCAAAATGTCTGCTGTAAAAGCAGAGCCCTCATTACAGCAGAGCTCCTCCACCTACAATCTTTGTATAAATTATGTCAGTCATAACATAAAAAGCCAGTCTGAGCTGACTTACAGTGACAGTCACAGACATGCAGAGGGCTTAGCTGTCCATCAGTCAGTTTCTACCACAGGATCATTTCTACCATTTGTACAGATGACAACTGCATATCTGACATGTTTATTGTTCTTACAGCATATAACCTATCAGGGCTTAATCGGGGGTATAGATTTAAGTCCTACAATCACACACTGCAAATTGGCATGTAAAGACTACCCACATTGTTAAAGATTATCTATGATAACTTGATTATGGAGTTGCCACAGAAAAGTAGGCACAACATTTTGTGTCATTGTCCATGAGCTGGTGGATGCCTGGAGTGTGGATTTAGGCTGCAGGGTTTAGAAATAAACACTGATATTTAATGTTTGCCAAACTCAACACAAGCTCTTCTTTGTAGCAGTCTCCAAGATGGGTCGATTTCAGATTAGATATTAAAGGTGAAATGACATGTAAAACCACATGTTGAGTGCAGGGCCATGTTTGATTTTTCACCAACAAACTGAAGCCTTATCATTTAAGAGGTACATGTTGGCCAAAGGGGTATCATGTGGCAAGAGATGAAGCCAAACACCCCCAGTCAGAAGTAGGGGGGTCTGTTTCTCAATTAGTTTTGTAAGACTATTTATGAGACTGGAACGGTGGCAACATCACATTCGTATCACATGCTTGTGTGTCAGAAGAAAATTGCTGCTTGTCTTTATTCATGAGAAATGCCAAAATGATAGAAATTGACTCATTGCGGAAACTTTTTTTTTTTTTTAAAGCTGTGCCATGTTGCCGGCGAGTTGTGACACCCTGTGAAGAATCCTGCAGAATAAAGACGGGTAGGTACGGACATTGAAAACTCAGTTTTAGAAGAATGAACACAGTAGTCAGAATATGGCTTTAAATGAAACCGTCTTTATTAAGTAACTTTAATATCAGAAAAATAAAACTCTTAAATTCTCTTTACAGCAAATATATAATATCAGTGCTTTGGCCGCAATAACTTAAAAGGCCGTTATAAAATATAGTCTGCTTTTAAACTCCTGACTCAATTTGAAGAATTTATATGCCATAAGACTCCCCCTACATATACATAACAAAACTGTAGTAAAATTAGCAAATACTTTGAACTGTTGGTACAGCTTAACAATATATGAATTTATATATAGATAATCTAAGATACATTTTACAGTATACCGTTCTTAATTTGGTGGCGTACAGACATGACAGGCAGCTTGAATCCTTGGCCTTTGTACAGTTGCAGTGTGACGTTTTACATTGGCGTTACATTATGAAGACATGCTCGTGATGCACATTCCATTTTCACTAAGTTAAACGGCAGCTATCAATACTATTATCATCAATACTGTAAACTAATAACTAGACTACAAGCAGATAGCACTGACTTCCTCCTGCAACATTTCTGGGTGTCCAACTCTTCATTCACTCAGAGTAAAGTAAAAAAAAAATTAGAAATCTTATTGTAAACATTTTAATATAGATATATATTTATGTATATATATGAAATGTAACAAAATAAAAATAAGTTCTGTATATTCATCAGTCATTAACAGTAATAATACATACACAAAAATGTCTATAGATCCATGTCGATAAAGTGAGGGCCGACAGCGTATTGCATTTCCTTAGAAAGAGAGCAAAGAGATCGACCGTCTTTGAGCAGAGAAGTCAAATCAAAAGGACGGAGAGAGGACCAGAGAGGGCAAAAGCAGGTGTGGGTTTTTTTTGCACTTCTGAGACTTGTTTGGTTCCATTTCCTCAAGAGAACTCAAACCAAAATGTAGGAAACAGAGCTAAGCAATGGAAAAACTCCCAAATACTGTTTACAGCTGGAATGCTGGAGGGACCGGGGTTCAAAGTCCATGCAGTAAAGAAACAGTATGACCTTGTGTAGTGTCAGCACAGTCCAAGCTGAAATCAAACCAGTTGCTTTCCCTTCAAAATGTCCTGTCAACTCATTTAATCCTGTCAAACAAAGTCCAGAGACACTGGTGTTTAAAGCTAACATTTTGAGATGATTTCCACCAAATTGTACCCTTTTCTTACATTTCCAGGTAGAGAAACAGACACAAGGGGAGACTGATCAAATCTTTAGGTTCTGCAGTCCCCTCTAGTCATGCACGTGATAAGATTAGGACAAAAGCAAGTTCAGATGATGGAACATGAAAAGCAAAGTGTGTACCATGGAAACTTCTTATTGATGCGTCAAAGCAGGTAAGAAAGAGAAATGTAGAGAAAAAGCAAAAGGAATATGTCCGTCTCCAATTTTAAGACCGATATTGTTTGAGCTCTGCAATTAAAACCCGAGGAGTTTAGTCTATCTAGTGCTTCCTGGAGTAGTTAACAGACTGAGACCGTTTTTGCATAGGCCTGGTAGACAAGACATGGGATTAAATAATGGAGTTATTCTATTCCCTGCTTCCCAACAGAGACATAAAAATGGCTTTGATATGACGGCCACAGGGTGGAGCAGTACAACGTGGAAGAACATTCAAGTGAAATGAAGGATACTATTGAGATGTTTGATAAGTCAGCTGGCCGCTTGTACAGTACAGCTTTTTGTTCCAGGTTCCAGCCGTCTTTCATAGTATGAATTTCAGCTCTTTTGGCTCCCAGGTTGAGGTGTAACTTTTAATCAGCCTTACCTTCTAAAGTGTCTGCAATACAGGGAAGGAGGAATGTTACCAAATATAGGAGCTGTGCATATCTTTCTAGCTGAAAACCAGAAAACGGTTTCCCAAACAAGAATATCACAGATGTAAAATAATGGGGGGGCAAAGAATGGGAGAGAATTCAAAACAAAAATCAACTAAATGGAGGAGTTGGACGCTCATAAGTATAAAATAATGATGGTAAATACTTGTGAAAGGCTCAGCAATAACGGAAGCAAAAAAATCCCTGTGATATCACCTTTGATCCACAAAGACATATTTAAAAGACTGATCTTGAACAAATACATTAAGACGTCAGTCTGTCAGCTTGTGATCTTTAGAGCTAAATTCTGGATTTGTCGATAGTGCTGTCACTCAATTATAGGCTTTCATAAAGGCCACACGTTTGTTTTAAGACAGAGCAACTTTAAGCCAGCTGAACTAGTTTTTTTTGTTTACTCTGAACAGAATTAGGCACAAGTTTACCGTAAACACTTAATTTAAGTAAAAATGGAAAGCAACGTGGCAATACTGAAGTAGTAGAACATCCTGGTACTCTGAGAAAGAGTGGTTACACTCTTAGAATCTGGATAAAAACAATAAAAAAAACTTGAGGCAAAAAGAGGTTGCCATTGGAGTGTCACAACTTTATGGTTCAGCTTTCTGTGGATGTGTTCGCAGGTGTATCAAAATAATGTTAATATCAGTGACACACAATATTCTGCTTTATGATCTGGAGGATGTAAACATCAGATCTTGTTTAAAAGGAGCAAAGATACACTAAGCTAGCCTCATAGTATTTATGCAAATGATCTAGGATAAAATGGCCAGATGATGTGGCTTATTTTAGTTATATCCAATTAACTTGAGTAGGCATTGAAATTCCTAACCAGGAGAATACTATTCATTTATACATATTCATAGAAGGGACTAACTATATGTAAACATGTTCTTCTCTTCGTCAAAGTTTCAGTGAGCACGGTTACCAAAAGGCAAAGGGCTGGGCCATATTTAAAAACAATAAAACCATATCTAGCAGCAAATTTTTTTTAAAAATGGATAGAAACTTTTGAGATGCAAACAAAAAATTACTAGCATAAAAGCCAACATTATGTATCTAATAAAATTCAAAATTCATTTAAATTTTTTATAAAATATAGGTAGGCAAACATTTATAACTAGATGTTTTGGGGAGAAAGTGTCAATCAATAATCATGATGAGCAAAAAAATATATTTATATCCACCCACCCCCACCCCCCCATGCTACACAGAGGGTTTCTAACCCTCCCATTGATCAACCAATCAATCAAGGAAGAAGACTTCACAATAACAGGCACATGAACGGGCTGAAGACCGTAACCCATGCCCTAAACACGTCATTCCTTATTCACTTATTCTTCCCCACCTTGTCAACCAAACGCCTACTTGGACAAACCTGGGGCAAGGAAACACTTAGACAATGATATGGGTTCAGTTTTGTAAATACCCCCATACGATTTATGAGTTGGAAGTGTTTGGGTGGCTGATCCCACATCAGCCGCTGGAGTTAAATGGATTAAACTCACATGTTGCGGAGCTGAATGGCCTGCGTGACCGGGAACAGACACACAGGGCAAACAGCATCTGGACCCTGGCATATGTGGGTGGCACAATCAAGACAGAAGAGGTTGTGGCCACAGGGAACCAGGGCGGCCACCACCTGGTTATCCATACAGTGGATACACACTTCCTGTGCTCTCCCTACTGATCCCAGCCCCGGTCGATAAGAAAGGGAGGATTCAGGAGGGGAGGATGAGGAGGTGGTGCTTTCACTGGATGAGGAGAAGGCCGAGCTGTAGGAGGGGAACCTCTGGGCGTCTAGGGTCCCTGCCAAGCCGAAAGCCCCCCGGTGAACACGCTGTGCCTGAGGGTGCTCCAAGGCTTCTGTTCCAGAGAAGGTTGGAGAGAGCCGGGGTGTCCCAGGCTGACTCGTCTGGAGGCAGTGAAGAGAACAGTCTTTAGATTTCAGTCATTATTGCATATAAAAGATCTATTTTAAAACAAAAGGTTCACTATTTCTTAATCAAAGTGATGAACCATTTATTAATTTGCTGGGCTTTTCTGGGTCATTTGTTGTGACTCTTTTCAAGAAATGAGCACTTACACAGGCACCGTTTAATCGGGTAGACTTGTGTCTGATGTTGTTCCACGTTTAAATTTAAAAGAGGTAGATTTTATATTTGACTATCAGTTGGTGTATGCAAAACTGTGACCCAGGCATTTCTCTTACCTGAGACTGACGGGCATCAAAGGCCTGGGGGGGCTGTTGGTCCACATAGGGGCTCCAGATCTGTGGCTGTGTTGGTGGCTGTGACACCTGGGCAGTGGAGATGGTTAGTGGGTCAAATCCTGAGGAGGAGCCTCCACCTCCCAGGCTGACAAGCTCCTCAGACCCCACAGGAAGGAGGCTCTCGCCAAACCAGAAACTGGCACTGCCATTACTGTTGTTGTTGTTATTAGCATTGGCATTATACGGACAGGTCGGGCTAAAATCAGCCATTCGGTTAGCATTCCCGCTGCCGTAGAAAGAATCAGCTGAGCTGGAGCCACTGCCCAGGGAACTGGAGCTGTCGTTGCGGTAGGTGGAAGACATTCTGACACTGCTGTTAATATTGCTATTGACTCGTGGAGTACCATTGGCGCTCAGTGGTACCACACCACCACCACCACCACCACCACCACCACCACCACCACCACCACCACCTGCACCAGCACCACCACCACCACCACCACCACCAGCACCACCACCACCACCACCACCACCTGGTGATGATGCACCAGCATGGAGCCATCCAGCCTCGCCCAACCCAGCTAGTGTAGCAGAGGTCTCAAAGCTGACGTCAGTCCCGTTGAATTGAAAGTCATTATTGTCTGCACCAGGAGCCTCAATGCCCCCACAGGTTCCTGTGCGCAGGGCGATGTGCGCCTCAATCTCATCCCTTGCACGGTCCACGTTCTCAGGCATCCCGGTGACCTCAAACACCGGCTCTTTGTCACGACTCGGTGTCACAATGTAGGTGTGGGTCTGCTGCTGAATACGCTTAATCGTTGCACCTAAAAGACACAAAAAGATCAATACCCTTTGTATTCTCTGGTCAAATTGTATCATGAGTGTCAAGACTTAGATTCACATAAGAAATGTGAGGGTGATCATGTGACAACCTACAAAAGTAAATTAATTGGAAGATTCAAGACTAAATCAACAGTTGCAGAAGACATTGATGGCACTTAAAACATTAATTCAATATAGAAAAAAAGAGAGCGTGCTACAAGGTGGCTTCTGACTTATTGTGAATTTTTTTTTGGCAAAGTTTGACTAAAAAGCTTCACTGTCATATTAATGATGATGTTTTCAGTAATTACACTCGCTTTTCCTCCAACATTGGAAATAGATTGAACGCAGCTGTGCAGTAATTATAGAAATGATTTGCAGGTTGTCTTGGTGAGTCATCTGGCTAAAGCATACACCACTCAACCACCAGGCTGTGTGTTTCAGTCTAGTGTGGGAACCATTTTGAATGTCAATATTATATTTGAATTAGAATAGATGTATTTCATTTGTATTGCACAAGGATTCCTTCACTTTTCCATCCTGATGAATTTTTCGTACTCTTTACTCATTCCTCTCTTGCCTTGTGGCACATGGCTGAGAAGCGCTGCATTTCAATTTACAAATCAACCCCAGGGCTCTCTGACACTAAGGTGGTAATGTCAACAGGGCAAGGGGTTAAAGACACTGAGCAAAATAAAACCTACTGGAGTAGAGCAGTGTGTGAATGGTCTTTTGTTTTTTTCAAACCTAGAGGATACTTTTTAAAACAAGACATTTAATTCCTTGCAAATGCAAAAAAGCCCACATCAAAATAGATTTAAAGTATGAGTCAATACAAACTATTACTTAAGTTAGAAAATACATATAAATGTTACTATAGGAATAAAACAAAGACCCACCTTTGGGACCCACAACCAGCCCTACAACACGATATGGTACCCGCACCTGTAGGATAAAATTGAAACATAGTAACTTATTTACACAAATTAGAAACGCAACCAAAATCATAAACCATAGCATTCTTCCCTTTTTTAACAAATATTCCTGCATAGAAAACCAATACAACACTTAAACAACTACTCTGTATGTGATTCACAGCACCAGCATGTGTGTGTTATATCTTAAACACATTGACTCATAATCACGTGCTTGCTGACCTGAATGGTTGTCTGTCCAGGAAGAGAAGGGGTCCCAGGACCAGTCACGGCAGACAGAGTACCAGTCTTGTTCCGAGAGGCTCTGATTAGGGAGAAATGCTCAGCTGCAGACAGGATCTCCCTCTTTGCCATGGCCACATCTTCTTTGCGTCCAGTCACAACAAAGACAGGCTGCTCTCCCCTCACTGGTGTCTTAATGTAGGTGTTGGTCTTGGCTCTTAGTGCCTTAATCTTACAGCCTGGTGGGTGGGTGAATTAAGAGAAGGAGGAGAGGGAAGGGGAAACGTTAGACTATATATGCATCAGATTTAAATAGTAAGAATAATAAAATAAAACTACAAAGAAGGCATTAAACTTTGATATCTCCACATTGACCTAATAAAAGACCATACCACGTGAAGTTTCAGCCTCTCGTCCCTAATGCCATTTAAAAGTTGCATAGCTTATACATTAAATATTCCCTTTAGCTGTGGTTGAGAGTCCAGCATCATTACCAGAGCCATTTCCTGTTGTTGTCAACACTGCAGCCTGTGCACCCTCCCCCAACTGCTTTCATATATACGACATAACAACACTCCCAAACCCCCATAATTGAGCTGTGCAGTGTGTTTAAAAACACCAGATAAGTGCTTTTGACAACTTGAAAAAGCCGCTCGTTTCCAGTGGAACCCAAATGTCTTCGTTATGTCACAGAGCTAACTATAACCCACAGCTGATGTGGCAAAGCAATGGAGACTAGCACACCGCTCTCCATGGTCTTCTCAGAGACAAAGACCAGCCTGCTTTAGCTCGACATGGCACACGCTCACTGTCAAGATAGCCCAGACACACATACTGTCTTTACACGAATATGTTGTCATAACGAGAGGACATAGGGGGCATGGGCTGTCTGAAAAAAACTTATGATGTAAACTTTTTTATGAGCGCGTTGGAGGGTAATGATGACCCACTTATGAGTGCTAAGCTAGTAGGTTTCAAGCTAACATAAAGTGCTATGGCAGGAGATATTAAATACGAGTTCATTGTGATTATTGGCGTTTAGACCAGGGAGCTCAAAGAAACACGCATAAATGTTTTCTATATATGAAAATAATAAAACTGGAGGGGGAATCTGTATTATGTGAAACAGCGCATGCTTGATTCTAATACTAACGTGAGGTCCCACTTGAAAAAAAAACTTTAAATTGAATTAGATAATTAATCTAAACTATATATATTTGGACTGTATCATTGCTATTTTGCATACTAAACCTAGAGTCCCAACTATCGGAACAGATCATGTTGTTTTTGATTACTTTAACTCTTCCCAAAATATCTTTCTAGCAACTTTCGTCCAAACTCTCATTAGCTACTTAGCATCAGCTAGCTCTATTGTTCTAACCAAAACCACCCGAAAGACAAGAAACACTCACCCTGCCTTCCCACGATCTCTGCGACGTGCTCAGAGCTCGGCACGGCCACACACTCGGTCGTGTTGACGCTCTTTCTCCGTGCTAGCAGCGAGGATTCGGCCTCATAGCCCGGTTCCCCGTAGCCGCCGGACGGCAGCATGCTAGCCGGTGGCAGGGTGCCGACTCTGGTATCATCCCGCTCGTCTCCGTTGTACAACAAAACCGTCTCCACGTGCTGTGGTTCCATCCCGGACGACATCATGGAGCTACCCGGCCCCGATGTAAGATGTTGGGGGCGGTGGGCCTGCGCTAGATATGAACCAGCGTTGCAACCCGAATCGGCGGTGGCTACCAAGTCTAGCTCTCCGTCCTCGGGCGCTGTGTTCACTTCATCTCCCGAGGGCGGCCGATGCATGGGCAGGGGCTTCAGGTCGAGGACGGTACCGAGGAGGTTGAAATGGGACACGGTGGGGAGCTGTTGGTGGTGGTGGAAGGAGAGAGTCTCATCTGGTTGTTCGGGGGTCTGGCTCTGGGTGCCGTGGTGCTCCTCGAGGCCCATACCGGCGAAAGCGTGCACTAGCGGCGGCGGGACCTCGGACTCTCCCTCGTCGGCCTCCAGCAAAGACGTGCTACTGGGCATGATAGAAACTTTTTGAGTATATTGCTGCTGACCAGTAATAGATACGAATTAAGAATCACGTTTGCTTTGGTGGATCAAAAAAAATAAAAAGCGACCAGCGCCTGTCGGTTGAAATGTGTGGCTTTTGTTTTGTCTCTCCAGCTCTCCATGCAGCCCTCCCCACTCTGTAATCTCGTACGACCCATTCACGCGAGACTTTGTTTTTGGGTCAGACGTGTATTCACTGCTATCAAGAAGACGCACTCAGCGCGCATCACGCTGGGGAGTGAACTGAGTTCATCATCGCAGTTATACAATTGTACGTGTTTTCCTACCAACCCGTTAACATTCGTTGATTCATAAAATGGATGGACTGACTTCATGTCTTCATGTTTAGGTCATAGCAAGTGTCTGTTTTATGGAAATAAGGTGGCACGGTATTTTAAAAGCAAATAATAACAACAATCTGAAGTTAACCTGATTAGATTAACTCTTTTCTCGGACGTAAATGTACATAGATTTAATTCTTGTACAATACTTCGGCATAATCACCACAAGTGTGCTTGTATAGATCAGAGCAGAGACCCGTGTATCACGGAGTCTGCCAGACCCAATAGACATTGAAAGGCAGCAATTTAAGGATATCATGACAACACATCCCCAGTATCCCCATAATGAAACCCGCAATTCCTCTTGTTTTTTCTCTCTTTTGTGTTGTTTTTTTTTGTGCGTGATTGTGTGTATTTTAGTTATCGACGGTCAAAAAGACTTCACTGCACGTGTTGGGTAGTTCTCAACTAAAATAATGTACAGAGTTCCTGTATGTCTTTACTCAGCCTTTCCATATATAATTAAAAATAAGAGTACTTTTTTTCCCATATTCTTTTTATTGTTTTCACAGTTTTACAAGGAAATAAGGAAATACAATTACAAGTTACACACACATAAACTTATCAAATCAAACATGGATGTTTTTCCAAGAGAGACCTATAACTCTTTTTGCCAATATAAAGATATATATCTACAAATATTCGTTGCTTCTTGTTTACATGCAAATTATCTGGGTATAAACCTAAAAGAAACAGCTGTGAGATTAAGGGTACGAGAGTACATTTTATTTGTATCAAATACATTTGGGATGTACCGGTCTCAAAATAAAAGTATGGTACATTGGCAACTGTTCCATTAAATAGTATTTCAGGCGCAGTGTTAATTCTAACCAAGATGTGATAAATAACTAGCAGCCACGTTGGAGCGTGTTGCATCCGGAAGATGTAACTCAGATGATCTTTTCCTATTCTTTGTTTTTAACTAATCGGAGGAGATTGGGGGCGGGCTTAATACAGATGACGGCCAATGGGGTGTCACGCTTGTAACAGGTTACGTAGCATTAGTCACATCCGGGTGAGCATATCAAGGTAAGAAACGTAAGCTAATGCTGACTGAGACTAAATCATAATTTCACGTATAGTATTGTTTGAATTTTCCCAAAATGTGATACCTAAAGTCCTCCTATAATACATTGATACATTAAGGCGAATGTAAAAACAACCCAGGCGGTTCAGTTGTTTAAAATGGAAAGCCAGCCTGCTAGGTAGTTAGCTGAAGCTAATATCTGTCGTTCATAGAGATGTCCGGGTGTGCTTTGTCTTATAGTCTCTCTGCGACCCTTTTTCATTTTGATGTTTGCTCATGTGTGTTTCTGCAGGTCCACGTACAGGTTTGCGGGTTGAAGCTTTGCTCTTGGACATCAGGATGTACGGCTCCGTGAGGGTGTTGTTGAAGGTGCTGTGGGCCCAGTTGCTCTGTGGGTGGGTTCTGGGCTCAGAGCTGACGTTTGAGCTGCCAGACAACGCTAAACAATGTTTCTACGAGGACATCATCATGGGCACCAAGTGCACACTGGAGTTTCAGGTATGATGAGCGTCATCAGGACACTTAGATCCGATGGGTGATAAGAGGGTGTCATTTTGTAGCAGTCCAGACTAACATATTGTTAACAGTCACAGGATTATTAACATTGATATCCCTAGACTACAACCAGCTTCATTTGTCTGATTGGTCAATACGTGGTAAACTATATATTAAACAAAGTTCTTTGTGTCCTCCACACATTTAAGTGTTGCTGGCTAAACCAAACACACTTTGTTTGCAGAAGCTACATTTTAATTTGTCCAATCCAATCCACTTTATTTATATAGCACATTTTTAAAACAGCAAGGTTACCAAAGTGCTGCACAACAAATACAAACAGTAGAAATAAAAATAGTTACATTTAAAATAAATTAAATTAAAAGACAAACAAAGACCAACACAAACTATTATGCTGTAATAAAAGCCAAGGAGTAAATTAGTTTTAAGATGGTTTTTTTTTGTGTGGACCCCAGGAAGACTATAGCAACCACAATGTGGAAGCTAACGGGGATCCCAATAAATAAAGAAAATAAAGACGTGATTTAAAAGTATTTATAACATCATCTAATACATTATAATGATGCACTACTAAAGGGGACCGCATTTTATAACAATATGAATATTATAAATCATGTCTTATCAGTGAGCTTTGTGAGGGCATGTTTTGCGGCTTTATCATTCATTTGATTTAGTTAAGTCAGTCAAGTTATCCCATAGTCTTTATCATTGGTCTAACATCACAGCTATAAAGCGATCTTCTCGTTTTTCTTCAAACAGCTGTCAAAGCTTCCTCGATTATATTAACCTTTGTGTTTTGTATGTCTGTCTATATCTGTGATTAGATCATCCTTGATTTAAAATTCAATAGTAGTACCACTTTCGCTGTGCTTAGCAAAAGCTATTTTTTTATAATCCTCTTAGTCTGTATTTTGACATAAGCAAAGTTTTTTATTAGTCATAGATTTCATGCATAGATATCACTACAGTCTGTCAAAGTTGCTGTGGTTAGTACTACTTGATGCAGTTTGTAATAATTAGAAATATAACATGTTTAGTTAAAAATTGAATATGCAATGATACTGAATAGAAGTCCTCTTGTTTTTTTTGTTTTTTTTCCCAGGTGGTGACAGGCGGCCATTATGATGTGGACTGTCGTTTGGAAGACCCAGAAGGCACTACCCTCTATAAGGAGATGAAGAAGCAATATGACAGCTTTACATTTACAGCAGCCAAAAATGGCACCTACAAGTTCTGCTTCAGTAATGAGTTCTCCACCTTCACACACAAGACTGTTTACTTTGACTTCCAGGTTGGGGATGACCCTCCACTCTTCCCCAACGAAAACAGAGTCACTGCTCTCACCCAGGTGAGCTGTGTGTGTGAGCATGCAAAAGCTAATGTATTACCATGTTTGTCATGGAGAGAATGTTTTCTGTCTTTTGAATCAGGTAAATTTACTGTTAGGCAGAATTACAACATTTTAGAGGCTCATTTTCCAGACAGGTTTTTTTCCATACCTGTCCCACTCTATGGTTTCATTTCCTTGTTGGGTTAGTACAGCTAACACAATTTGAGTTCTGTTTAGTACACGTGGTTTAAAACTCTGCAAATCCCCAGCATGGCTCCACCGAGTCTGACTCTAAAAGCAGTTTAACCTGCTATCATGGCCGAAACACGTCTGTGCTCTCTCAACTCTGCATACTCATCTGTTATCATTGTGTGTTATGTACACATTTTGTAAACTCAATGACATCATGTTTTAATCTCCTAAGTTATTTAGCACCTAAATCTGGGTAGTATTTGCACCTACAGCTGATGCACATTTTAATACATCAAAACATTCTGCAAGGTTGTTGTGCCTTTTATGTTATTTTTAGAATTTGCCTACAGAATATTTAAAACCAGTAAAATAAAATAAAATTATTCATTGGTGCAATTACAAGAAAACCAAGTCAGGAAAAAGTGTTTTCAACTGCTGCTTCAGATGTTAACAGTTGTGGCGCTAAAAAAGCTGAAAGACTCCCAATATTTTGTCTTAATTTTAGTCTACTGAGTATTGTAATCAGAGTTAAATTCAGATCCTTGTTAGTTGCCAATCATTAAGTTCAGCCCACAGTCAAATGTTTTATATCTGTCCTAACCTATATTATTTTACCATTTGCAGATGGAATCAGCATGTGTGTCCATCCACGAGGCCCTGAAATCTGTTATTGACTACCAGACACACTTCCGTCTCCGTGAAGCTCAGGGCCGCAGTCGTGCCGAGGACCTCAACACTCGAGTTGCTTTCTGGTCCATTGGAGAAGCGATTATCCTTCTGGTGGTCAGCATCAGTCAGGTGGTCCTGCTGAGAAGCTTCTTCTCTGACAAGAAGACCACCACAACACGTGTCGGATCGTAACAGTTTCTGAACCCTGGGATCTGATCCATCATTTTCTTCATCTGTACCAGGGCTCATGTGCATAGAGATAGTTAAATATCAGTGCCAATCTGAAATGATCAAACTGCCAGGTCTCTTGTCACCTTGATAATGCACCGATATTCTGACTTGACTTTATGCAAATGAGTCTTGAGCAAGGTTATATGTGTTAGAACTGTATTTGAGGGGTAAAGCAGGAAACCTGAGGAGAGGTTTGCTTGTGTTGCTTGTAACCATTGGAAGCACTTCAAGCAGTTGGTTGTTTAGTAAAAGCCGCCCTTGAATACTTAAATATCTGAAATTATTTCTAAATGTGTTCTTATTTTATTTTGAGTCATTTTGTACCCCTAATCTGTTCGTTCTCTAGCCTAAATCTTGATCTGATATATCCAAGGGAGTGGAAGTTGTGACATAACATACTCAGTAGAGATGTAGAGATGGGGATTTATTTCCTCAACTGCACAGTATTGGGTCTTTAAAACCACTCAGGCAAAAAAAAAGGTTGTATTTCAGTTGAGGTTGCATTTGGTTATATTATTTTTATTTTTATTGTCATTAAACTCCACTTTGAGAGTGAGAAAGACTAGATAATGTGTTTGCTTTTACCAGCTTTGTCATTTTAGAAGTCATTGGGGAATACACTGAACAGAGTTTGGGCCATCTTTAATCTAACAGTTACTGAAAACAGTTTACATTTGGGTTGAATGATTGAAATTGGAAATGCATATGTTCCTCCCCGGAGAAACTGACCTTAAATTAAACTAATCTGTTTTGAATTTGGACTGAAGTATCTCCTAAAATTCATCACCTGACTCTGTGTAGGTGAAAAATGAACTGTAATATTCTAGTGTTTGGAAATGGTGCATTTTATGTGGTCAGTGGAAACACCAGCAATGATCTGTGCACCAATAGTTATGAAAAGTATGTATTTTACTGTTTCCTTAGCAATGTTAAATCATATTCTGTCTTTGCTGTTTGAAGTGTAACATCTTATTTTCTGGTGGGCTGACATTGTCCTTTTAGTTTTAAATTATCACTGTTGTAAAAATTCATATTTTGCAAAGTATTGCTTCAATATAAGATAATTCTGGACTCTGAGTTGTAGCTGTAATATGAGAATTTCCTCCCCCTCTCACTCAAATCAAATCCTGAAGGGACTAGGTCTAAGAAACAAACTTGATGACTACTATGGCCTGTTATGGCTTATTTCAATATTATTTTTAAGTTCATTGTAATCTTATTTTCAAAGCATTACTTAGAGAAAACCTAAATGTGCCAGTTCAGACACAAAATTGCATTGTGAGAACAGTGTACGAAATTAAAAGTTAAGCACCTACACCAACTTAACTTAATCTAAAGAGAAGGTTAAACACAAAAAATAACCTTCAATGTACTTTTTTAAAATATAGCCACGTGTTACTGTGCTTGGCTCAGTTTCTGTCTTTCTCACTATTTGCTAGTTGTCAGTTTTGGAAAAAGTGCACCTCAGTTTGTGCACTGACAGGTCATGTTTGGACACAAATTCAGTGCTGAGGCATTCTGGGAACATGTTAAGTTATTGGGATGGCTTAATAAACTTTCTGTTAAAATTGAGTATACCTTTATTTTATATCATGAATAGTCTACAGTTTTTCAAGAGGGTTGTTTGAATTAGGAAACACTTCTTGGTAATGCTTCTTTCATCCTGTGGGGAGTGATATAGTCAAGGCCACCACAGACAGCTCTGCATCCATATAAAGTATCAGATTTTCCTGTATTATGCACATAGACAGGAGGAAGTTTAATGTTTTGGGGGTTTTTTTCAGACTTTATTTTTCTTGTTTTGTAACAAATATTTTACATCAATACTGAAAACATAACACAGACAGGGTCATCATCATGAGTGAGGTAAAATGCTTGACATGATATACCACAGTAAGGGACAGAGAGGAGTAAAACAAACAAACAAACAAATAGTGGGATGGCGAGCTGTTATTCAACAGCATGCATGTCTAGTTCTTAAGTGTCTGAGAATTTCTTTATAATCCTTAAGGTCCTGCCAGTTCAAGGTGGTCCACAGGAGGCACAAACAAGACATTTTCCACAGCAGAACATATGAAAATATAGACATCATTACACATCCATATAAGTTGTCCAGTTCTTCCAATATTTTTCCCCTTTTTTCGTTGCATGTCTGAGTGAGAAAGTCAGTTGTTCCATACAATAAATTTCTTGAATAATTTATTTCCTTTCATTGATTGTTGGAGATTCTTTATTAGTTAAATGTTTCTTTTTATCGGCTGAGCTTATTCTCCCTTTGTCCTGATATCTGTTAAATCCAGTGGTGGACAAAGTACACATCTTCATTACTTAAGTCAAAGTATAGATACTCCTGATCAAATATTACTCCAATACAAGTGAAAGTTGCTCTGTCAAATTATTACTTGGTTTAAAGTCCTGAAGTACTTTCTTTTAAAAATACTTAAGTATTCAAAGTACTTAGTATAGTATAATATCTCAAAACGTTGTATTTTCACAAAGCATGAGTGCAGTCAGGAATACATAGGAGTAAATTCTGTTGCATCATGTTTATTTAGAAACCATTACTTGAAATCTTTAAAAACTATATCATGGAATAAAAACAGCAACTAAGTTACTCCAAGCACAGACAACTTAGTTTGAAATGTTCATCTGGAATGAAACAAACGTTACATAGCTCAACACACTTTCTCAGGTTGGAAAGTGATTTTTTGTTTGTTCGGGCAGAAACAGGGAGAACATTTCAAATGATACGTATCATTCTTCAATTCAAAATCCTCTAACTTGGGCTGAAGATATGGCCATGGGTGCTCAGGTGGAGAATTATAGCCATCATTACCACCTCTAAATGAACTGCCTGATCTGAGTGAAATCTGCTCTGTGTTTGATATACAAGTACGACTAAACCACTGAGACAGAAGTACACAAACACATTTTACTATCTTAGGGATCAGATTTCAGAAAAGAGAGGGAAATTCATGAGCTGACTTCACAGCAAAGGTAGTGAGTAACTAGAGCACTGATAGAAATGTAGTGGAGTAAAAGTAATAAGTTCCCCAAAAAAACAATACTCAAGTAAAGTACAGATACTCAAAAAATGTACTTAAGTACTGTACTCAAGTAAATTTACGCTGTTACTGTCCACCACTGATTGACACAGAGGTATAGTTTACTAAAGCTCATTCTCTTGTGAGCAGCTTAAGAAACACCTATACATCACTCATTTGAATGGAGTTATGAATTTGTCTTCAATAATAATGTACTAAAGGAATGATGTCAAAGAGACTGGTGTTTCTCCCCATAGACCCACAATGATTAAACTTCTGTCTGACTAATGTAGCCTTAAATTAAACTGTACAAATCATCATGGTTGGTTAAGAATCTCTTTACTTCAAATATCTCACATTGTATGTTTGATCGCATTAGTCCCACCGAAAAGTAATTTTGATACTTGACGCTTTTTAACGAATGACTGCAATGTGTATTTTTTGTTGAAGATCAGAAAGGTTTAAATGTTGTCATTAGATGCACTACAGAGCTTTTATGTCAATTAACTTTACTCAGCTGAATCATCTCCACTCATTGACATCATTTGAAGGCCTTTAAATCCCTATTTTTAAAAACATTTTATACACCTGAAACTTCCAACACTGAGAGAGATGTTTTCCAAAGACCGCACAGATATTTCAAGGAAACTGAATTGAATAATCCTCCTATCATATGAAGTTTTAGCAGACTCTGACACTTTACACTGATTGCAGGAAACACTTGAACAAACTCTTAACCTTTACTCAAGTACATTAACTCTGTTACTGTCCACCACAAGTTAAATCCCAGGTACTCAAAAAGCAGCAATCTTTGTCGTGTTTTAATTGTGTACGTCACAGCTCCCCGGCTCTGTGATTGGACGCTTCACATGTCAATCATTTGCTTCAGTACAGAAAAAAGACTGCGTTGACTCTGCGATTTGACAGTAACTGAGTCGTGATCATCCGGTGGAGCCGTGGGTGGATAAACGTCCCTGTTTACCTTCCCCTCCGCTGAGATTATCGTCGTGCCAGCTTGCTGAGTGGCTCCATGAGCGGCCATTAATCACAGCATCGGAGGTAAAGTCTGCCGTCGTTCTTCGCCGTGTGTGTGGAAGTAAAAAGGACTCGGAGGATGGGGAGACCCCCGAACAGAAGAAACGTCGATTACACAGGCTAAGCTAGCAGCAGCACAGCGCTACGGGTGGGGGTGGATTCATTGAACTCGGCCCTCTGAACGCAAATATACAGAGCATATCGGGAGTATGTTGTAAAACGATGACAATCACAGGAAGCAGAGCTAATAAAGGAGGAGAAGACATGTCTGTGGAGGAGTATCGGATGTTCTATCACTAAAGAGGCGGACAGTGTGTCAACTAAGAGCTAAGAGGTTAGCTTAATTGATCAAGGAAGTTGATTAGCCACATTGCTAACGCGGTCACAAATGTATTACTGGACCAAGGGTCGCCTCAAACGTGTGAGTTATTAATAGAGATCAATGTTCACATCACGTGTTGGTGATTTGTTTTTTTATTCTCTGACATTTGAAGATCTGCTGAGGGTCTTTAACTAAACAGCTAACACTAGTTGGTTTACAGCTAGCTAGACACTCGGAGTTGTAAACAAAGGGTCCACACACATCGAGTCCTGGTTCACAGGGTGCTTCACGGACTTCTTATTCAACAGTGAGACTACCTGTCAGATAATGGATTTAAAGACAGCCGTGTTTAACGCAGCCAGGGACGGGAAGCTCCGTCTGCTTCAGAAGCTGCTGGAGAACAAAGATGGACACGAGGTGACCAAACTGATGGGCGAGAAGACAAACGGTGCCACCCCGCTCCTCATGGCCTCTCGGTACGGACACCTGGAGCTGGTGGAGTATCTACTAGAGTGCTGCAGTGCTCCTGTTGAGGTCGGGGGGTCGGTGAACTTTGACGGGGAGACCATCGAGGGAGCCCCCCCTCTGTGGGCGGCCTCGGCTGCGGGTCACCTGAAGGTGGTGCAGTCGCTGCTGGGCCACGGAGCCTCTGTCAACAGCACGACCCTGACCAACTCGACGCCCCTGAGGGCAGCCTGTTTTGACGGACACCTAGACATTGTGAAATACCTGGTGGAGCACAAAGCTGACCTGGAGGTGGCCAACAGACACGGGCACACGTGCTTGATGATCTCCTGCTATAAGGGACACAAGGACATAGCGCAGTACCTGCTGGAGAAAGGAGCAGATGTCAACAGGAAGAGTGTCAAAGGTGAGGACCTTTAGTCAAATGATCATAGCCCAGCGATAACATAACCCTTTACGAGTTTGTGTTTATAGGTTAGTAAAATAGTATGTCTTTATTTTTTTGTCATTCAACTTTTTATTGCATTTGTTCAGTGTTTCTTTGTTCACCACAAGGTAACAAATTATATATGTTATACAAAACCATCAAAGAGAAAAATACAAAAATGATATTAAATAAAGAACATTCATTTGGATTGTGATCTGTATGTCATCATGCAGCATGAGCATGTTTCCATCATAAATGACTCAACAGAATAACATGAACATCTGGTTTCACAGTGGAAAGCTCTGATGTGTACGTCAGCCTGGACTGAGCCTGTGGGAGTGTCTGATGGATCTGATTCTCCTTAGATGGCATTTTAAAAATACTCGAAAAACAGTGTCCATCTGTTGTTGTTTTTTAGGCGGCTGTCTTACATGAAATGACATACATCAGGATTGCTCTAAAGTGATCTGCTGCATTCAATAGGTTTGAGTGTGTGTCAAACACTTGGCCCATGTAGATGCAGGAGGCTAGGAAATGTGTGTTGTTCATTCATCCATCTCGCACAGCAGCTGTAGAATCAAGCTTGATGCAGTGGATTTCTATAGTTGATTCAGGATTCAAGAAAGCTTTCTCGCCAAGTGAGCTCGCACACACAAGGAATTTGACGTGGTGAATGGAACACTGGTACTTTAAGACAGTAAGGGCAATAAATATATAAACCTAAACACAAATCCAAAATTTCTAAATAAAAATGAAAATACTATCTGTACAAAGAAAGGTATAGAAGTACTTTTAAAGACATGAAATAAGCTAAATCAATATCTTCTTTGAAGGGTTCAAATTGAATAAATACCTGTAAAGCAGCCAATGCAGTGAATGTTTGGCTGGAATGAAAATGCTTTAATTAATAACACTGATCAATAATCTTGAAAACAATCAATTGTATTTAGACCAAAATCAGACATTTCTGAGAGTTTTTGTACATTATAAGCAAATTATTAACCATTAAATAATGAAACTGCAACTTAAATACCACAACAAATGTTTAGTTAAACTTCTCTGTGATATGCTTGATATCAATTGACACATCTTGTTTGCACAGATGTCTAAAACTGCTACTGCCTACATCTCCTCTGTCTACTGCATTTTTGTTCAGTGTGTACTTATCGTGGTCTTGAAATATATCTATGGGTCTAAATCAAGCAGCAACCTCCGGTCTCAAGCATAGACTGTATAAAATATGGACGTAGTGTCCGTGACGTCACCCATCTGTTTCTGAAGTGCTGTTTTGAGGCAAATCGTCTTGCTGCTGTGGAGCCAGTGTGATGTAAAGAGGCGGAGTTTGAGCCTCCTAGCCAACAGCTGCAGTGTTCCTGCAGTCAGCTTTGCCTCTCATTGGAGGACTCATAATCTCAATATCTTTGAAATTACCCCGTTAGAAAAAAATTCACCCCCCTCACAAAGATTGTCTTTTTCCCATTCATGTGTATGTGACTTCTGGTACTTCCGGAGCCAGCCTCAAGCGGATCCTTGATGAACTGCAGTTTTTAGCACTTCCGCATTGGACTCATTTTTAGACCGGAGGTCGCCGCTTGGTCTCAAACGATGAAGCCCATGCGGAAGTTTTATAAACTGCGATTCATGGAGAATTCGCTTGAGGCTGGCTGCAGAAACACCGAAAAGCACATATACGCACCAATTCAAAAAAGACGATCTTTGCAGCAATAATAAACATGTTTACAGCCTGGTTCAAAAAACGGTTTGGCTTTACGTAGTTAATTTCACTATCGGCACACACTGTACGGGGGTGAATTTTTTTTTCTAACGCAACGGTTCAGAAGATATTAAGATTACAAGTTTTTGCCCAAATAAGGACATGACTGACTTGACTCCCGGCTGGGAACACATAGCTGTTGGCTAGGAGGCTCAAACTCCGCCTCTTTACATCACACTATGCCTGGTTGACTTCCACATTTCCAATATGGCTGCTGCCGTCGATTGGCTTCAAAACAGCGCTCAGGAACAGATGGGTGACATCCCGGATACTACGTCCATTATTTATACAGTCTATGGTCTAATTATGGCATCTCTGGGAATCCCCATGAATGACCCCCTCAAACTTGTGTGTACCTCTGTATTAGTTATCTCCCATTCAGTGCCTCTCCTTTTCCATTTTGTGAGTTTTCACTGATCTTTGCCCCAACCAGTGAACCTTCTTTATCATTTGTTATTCTTCAGATACTTTGTGGTAAAACAAACACTCACTGAACAATCTGTAACACTGAAGTTGTGACGTTCAGTTCTCCTGAGCACACGAGCAGAGGGCAGGTGTTCTATTGTGCACAAACCAATGCATGTGCTTCAAATTCACCCTTTCCACATCATACGTGTTGATTGAAGTGGAAAGCACTCTTACTAGCTCATTCTTCAAACTGTTGCCCTTCCAATAACAGCTGAACCAACAGGAAGGAGCAGATGTTTAATATTAGATATGAAGCGGCAGATATTCAAAAACAATGGATATTGTGTTGAAGGAGTGGGGCAGCAAGTTTAGTGGTGGGGAAAAAGTCAGGAGATCACAATGGAAGCTGTGGTCTGCTCTCTCTGCAGACACAAACACTTGTGAGTTTATATCATTAACCCAGCAGAACGCCTCTTGGTGAGATGCCCTCTTCGTCTGGGTTTAAGGTAGCCTAAGCTGTGTTTTGAGGCACATAATGAGTATTAAGTCTAATCCCTGTTTTTTGAAAGGATTCCTGAAGTCTCTAGATCAGCTTGTTCTGTCAACCCTTGTAGAAACAGGTTTTGAGGATGGCCTGAAACACAATAATGAAGTATGTTATTATTTCGTTGGATCAAACAGAAGTTAAGATCTGAAATTGATTCAAACATTGGCACATGTATCACTTTGACGCATTTGCTGTCCAGATCTAGACGCAGTCTGCCTCCAATGTTGACCCACCCTGCTTCACCCATCTCTAATAAAGTAGGACATAAACTGCAGCACTACTGCCCTGGATTTCTCTTTTTAAGGGGTTAGAAGAAAAACAAACTGGACCAGAGTAGTTTGGTCAGAAACTTGACGTTTGATCTTTGCTTTAAAGTCCTCATGGTGGTCAGTCTGGAGGCTAACAGGGAGAGGATAGATTTGAAGTGTATGAGGTGTGTTGAATTGATTTATTTGTATGTGTTAACTTAAATCTGTGTAGGCTTCTTTTTAATCTATCAAATCAGGAAGTGCCCCCACAGGACCGCGACTACACATGTTTATCCTCAGGAAGTACAAGCTTTGGCAGCCTTTTTGACAATGTTTTTGTTGAGGATTGACCTGGATTCTCAGGTTTGAGTGACCTATTTTGGGGGACAAGGATAGGGAAGACGTGTATAGACAAAGGTAGTGCTTTACTTCCAGACTTTTGCTGTCATTTAACAATAGATCTGTAGTTCTTGAGCTATATTGTATTATATTTAATTCTCTATCAAAGTAAAGTCTAAAGTCCTCCTGTTTCCTTAGACCAGGTGTGCACTTCAAATCTTCACTGTTGTCACATGGAGAAGGTGAAATTTGGCACATTTTTCCTGGTCAGCAAAATCAGAACAAATACACGTGTTTTAGTGTCTCATTTTCTCCATTATGTGTCACTGTCTGTTTAACACAATGTCTTAACATTAGGGGTGTAATGATTCTGTTTAACAATGATTTAATTCGCATCACGATTCGTGGTTGCCGATGCAATTAAAGGGCGATATTGATCCGATCCGATCCGAAACGATTCAGTAACTTGAAATCGATTCAGTAACCTTTTAGCCCAAAATTCAACCAGTGTGACTGTGAAATAAATACCTTGATACTTGTTTCTTGTAAGGTAATCAGGATAGATTTGTGGTGTTGCCGTGATACTTGACCTTTACATATCCTACAAACAGCGAGCGACTTATTGAGAACATCTCCGTCTTTGCAAAAGCCAAAGTGTTTCCACACACTGGACCGCAGTGGTGGCTTGATAATTTCTCACTTGCCGGCTTCTCCTCTGCCATCAGCCATGCGATATTTTGTTGTCTGCTGGCGTGTGGTGATGACGTCAGATAGGCAGCCTTAAATGATTAACGTCTTTACCATTAAAAGTGCAAAAAAAACACATCCATATAAAGTCTGCTGTGCTTAAACCCAATGTGTTATTTCCTTGTATCGATACAATCGATTTCTAACCTTTTAAATGATTTTAGATCGATATATGTCGTCTGGAAGGCCAACTTGCCGATCACAAATCGATGTAGTCGGATCAAAGGAATATAAATCAATACATCGATGTAGTAGATGAATCGTTACACCCCTACTTAACATGTGTCGCCTGCCATCTGACACACCCATTAGTTGAAAGCAAAGGAACAAAGGACTTTTACAGGACATTGCACTGTGCCCAGAGTGGGAATATTATTGTGCCGAGTTGTCACACCACATACGCACATGTCTGTTTAACAACAGCTCCGGCTTCAATTTTCCAACAAAGCAAATTGTGTTTAGAAAAACCTGCACCTACTGTTGGCATGACACGCTGTACCTGAACTGTTAATCACTGGGTGGAAGTGAGAGTTTAACTCAATGACTTGATGACAGCATCCACAATAATCTAGGTAGAATGTTGAATTTATTCCAAGAGAAAAGACAATGTGCTGGCTAAACCGCTGCTGTAGTGACTCTGCTGGGGCTCCAGTTCTTTATAATTAAAAGAGAGAATATTTGGTCATTATTAAATGGTCAGAGTGAAACCATTTCTGCTTTATCAAAAATCTGTGGCTCAGCTGGGAATTTCCAGTGTGTATGTGGCAGAGTTAAAGGCTACAATTACCTCTTCCTCTTGCAACATGGAAATGCAGTCTTCAAGTTAGTTATTTTCAGATCCTCTTCTTGTTTTGTACTGACTTCTTTAATTGGAAAAGAGCATTTACATCGATTTAATAATTGTTTTTAATCAAAAAGGTTCCTTTCATTTTATGAACATACATGTCTCGGAAATCGTCTTTGGTTTTTCTGTGGTGGCATGTCTATCTGTATTTCATTGTAACATATGTGTCCCTCTCTGTCAACAGGCAACACAGCACTTCATGACTGTGCAGAGTCGGGCAGTCTGGAGATCATGCGCATGCTACTACAGTATGGAGCATCCATGGAGCAGGATGGCTACGGCATGACCCCCTTGCTCTCTGCCAGCGTCACAGGACACACTAACATTGTAGATGAACTCACAACGCATCATCAGGTCAGGGTTCCACTCATTGTAATGCAGAAACCGTGATAATCTTTAGAATTAGCTGAATATTCAAATTAAGGTAAATGTTAAATTACAATGTCTCTGCAGACGAGCCACACGGAACGAATTGATGCCCTGGAGCTCCTGGGAGCAACTTTTGTTGACAAGAAGAGAGATCTGCTCGGGGCTTTGAAGTACTGGAAGAGAGCCATGGACCTCAGGTACTTGGAGAGTAACAACATCGTCCACAAACCAGAACCCAAGCAGCTGATCATGGCATACGACTACGCAAGAGAGGTGAGAATCTTCAGTGTCTTTGTCATCTAGTATCACCAAGGTGGTGTTTGGTCTAGTATTGATTACTCCTGCAATAATAGTACTGCAGATTTCTTAATGTATTGGTAATGGAAGAAAACATTTAGACAGTGACAGCTTTTTTAAATTGGCTGAGCAGCATTCAAGTCTAGAGTATGAGGAGACAAAATTGCCCAATTTTCTTTTTGTAATATAGAAACAGAAGACAGAACGATACATGTTAAACAGCACAATTAAAAATATTTTTTAGGCACGAAGAACACCGGTAAAACTGCAAAATAGTATAATAGAAAAAAAAAAAAAAATAGAACACAGGTAAAACTGCAAAATAGTATTAGTATATCACACAGACAATCGACTGCAGCAGTCCAGTGTAATACCATGAAGCAAGTTGCTTCTAAAAGCCTGACTTCATGTGTGATACGCCCATGTTTTGACCTTGTATTCCCCTCTCTAGGTAACAAACAGTGAGGAGCTAGATGGACTGATATCTGACCCTGATGAGATGCGCATGCAGGCACTGCTCATTCGTGAGAGAATCCTCGGCCCCCAACACCCAGACACGTCTTACTACATCCGATACCGAGGTGCTGTCTACGCTGACTCTGGGAACTTTGAGCGCTGTATCAACCTGTGGAAGTATGCGTTAGACATGCAGCAGAGTAACCTGGACCCTCTCAGCCCCATGACCGCCTCCAGCCTGCTGTCGTTCGCTGAGCTTTTCTCCTTCATGCTGCAGGACAGAGCCAAGGGGCTACTGGGGACATCTGTGTCATTTGAGGACTTGATGGGAATCCTTTCCAAGAGCGTGTTGGAGATAGAGCGGGCGGTTAAACAAAACGGACCCATGCCTCCTGACCCTGCTCAGCTTAGCAAGGCCCTGTCAATCATTCTGCACCTTATCTGTCTTTTGGAAAAAGTGCAGTGTACCGCAGAGCAGGACCACTTCAAGAAGGAAACCATCTATAGGTGAGTATCTTTAAATTACTAGCACTGGCAACAATATAGTCTTCATTACAGAAATGCTTCAGTAATCTTTAATGTAAGGAGACATCTCAAATCTGGCAGTTTAAAGGGAAATGGATGTCTTTTGTGGCAGTTATTTTCTCTGACCTCATTTCTGAAAATGTCTTTTTCACACTCTGCCAGTCAGGTTCTAAGAGCATTTTTACAACCCCCTCCTTTGGCAGAAAGCAGAGTGTCAGTCTGACTAGAAAAGGCGTTTCATCTGCTACATATTTTCAATCAATCTAAAATGTCTCGTGGTCAGTTCAGACTTTGTCCTGTTCTTGCACAGTGTTGTTACAATGATGTATGTTTTTATTGTCACCTCTTTTGCTACTTCTTGACTAAAATCTTAACATCTCTCTTCAGATTCCTGAAACTTCAGCCATGTGGTAAGAACGGCTACAGTCCCCTTCACCTGGCAGTTGACCGCAACACCACCTGCGTGGGCCGCTATCCCGTCTGCAAGTTCCCCTCCCTCACAGTGGCCTCCATTCTTCTCGAGTGTGGGGCGAATGTGAACAGTCGCGATGAGGATGACAACAGGTCTGTTTTGATTTCAGCACTCATAATAAGCTTCTCTTTTATTTTACTGGGACTGATATTAAACAATGAGAAATAACAAAGTAGACAGTACCTGAGACTAGCAGTGCATTAAAGAGGACTAAAAACAGATCAAATAGAGATGGGGCATACCTGCCATAACCCTACCAGAAAACAAGCTGAACGTACCCATGATTACAGAATTTCTAACATAATCTCACTCTGATCTTTTCCATCCCTCCAGTCCCCTCCATATAGCCGCAACAAACGGTCACCCTGACATCATGAACCTGCTGATTTCATGCGGGGCTCACTTTGACAGCACCAACGCCTTCCAACAAACGGCCTGCGACCTCCTAGACGAGAAGGAGCTCTCCAGGAATGTCATTCAGCCCATAAACCACACCACGCTGCAGTGCCTCGCCGCCAGGGCCATCATCAAGCACAGCCTTGACTACCGAGGAAACATCCCAGAGAAACTGGAGGCCTTCGTTTCACTCCACAGATAATGACGGTGAGGAAAAGAGGAAGGGAGGTCTGATCACATCGAGTGGACCTGACAAAACTGTGGAGTGCTACAGTTCAACACCTGACCCACAAGGTGTTTGAGGAGCTGGAAGACATAATTTTGTGGGTTAGTTTTGCATATTCAAACTATTTAGAGATCATGATACGTTTGAACAAAAATGTCCTCTTTCGATGAGAAGAAACTGAAAAACGACTCTGGAGTAATGGGAGGAATGAGTTTACATTTTCTTCCTCTGTTTGCTCCTCATCATGGAGCCACAGCTCTGACTGTTCACAGCACGATCTGTGGGAGATGTATTAAGAGCGAATTGCAACATGGACAAACAGTTGTATCTCTGGATGAACTGAGCGGGGGTTTACATAATTTTGCTTTATAAAAAATAGACTTTTTTTTTTTGCATATTCCACTATGCTATTTATTGAATGAAACTTGAGAGATTTTTCTCCATGCTGGCTCCAACCTGGCCTCAACTTTGCCTGCTTCTCTCTTCTCAAAGCAAGGATTGAGGCGTTTCTACATATGCTGGGACTTCAGGTTTTTTTTTTGTTTGTCCCATCACTGTTGCCAATAGTCATGGACCCTTACTCATTTATCATTAGGTTACTCCTTTTTTGTACTTTTACAATACTTTTAGTTATTGTCATGCAAACCCGGATCTGCCAAGTGGTGTGGAGCCTAGACTCATTTTGTCTTTCCCAATTTAAGTGTATAACAAAGCTTTACGAGAGGGGTTAAATGTCTGCGAACACCATAAGTGCTTTATTCTTCCTATGCACAGGTTAGGCTGTTGGAAAGAGAGACTGTTGTATTCTGTGCCGGCACTGGTTTGTGCAATATCTCTCATGAGTTTTTTGTGTTTACCTCATTGCTGCCGTTTCCTTGGTATCCCCTTACTCCACTCAAAGACGGGAGAGGGGGTTGCAGAACCATTGTACTGATTTGTTGAAAGATGAGTGAATGACTTTGGGTGATTGAGTTTGTTTGTATTTGTTAAGGAGTGAGTGTTTCTTGCAGAGTGTGTTTTTTTTTGTGTTTTTTTGTTGTTTTTTTTAGCTTACACAACTGTTTGAGGACAAGAGTTTGGTGTAGTGGTACTCATGGAGATTCCATAATGCACATGACTGCCACACAAGAAACCACAGCAGCCAAACTAACTGTCTACAACAGCCTGAAAGTGTGCAGGCTTGTACACATAAGTGACCTCTTATCGTTCAAACATGGCCGACCTATAAACACCATCGTTCTTTTAATAATAATGCTCAAAAAGAAAAATCTGGGTAGGTTACCAACATTGGTCCACTGTGCATGTGCAGCAGCAGCATATCAACCAATTAATCACTGCAGAAAACCTATCATTTGATCATTTATACAACCGTCAGCCATTTCTAGGAGAGGTGAAGAGACGGAGGAGTGGGAGGTTGCCTCGACATACACAATAGTACAGCTTTGTGAATTATCTTGTTTGCACATTAGCTTTAGATGTGTGGGTTAAAGAAAAAAGGGCTTTTCATAATTTGTAGGACTTCATATTGCGGTCTATTAAACCTGACAGTTCAAAACCAGACATAGAAAAATGTATGAGGACTCCCAGGGCAACTTGATTTGAATCTGCACTTTACTACAGTGGAGTTTAAGATTTGATATGGCATTAATCAAGTTCATGTCTTAATAACCAGTTTGACAATAAACCCATGTTGCACTCGTCTCCTTGTCAATATGTCTTCTTTTTTTTTTCTCTTCTCACGTCTACAACCCCCATTCCAAAAAATGTTGAACACTAGATTTGACTGAAAATATTGCAAAAATAACACCAAATATTAAAACTGAAAACTGCTCTCATTTTAAATATGATGCCAGCAACACATTTTGAAGTTGGAACAGGGACCATAATACTCCTCCATGTAAAATTGCAAAGTATTTGGGTATTTCACCATCTGCAGTACAAAATATTAAATAAATTGAGAGAATTTAAACCTGAAAATTCCATACAAGGTGGAAAACCAATACTGGCTGGCTAGGATATTTTGGTCCTCAGGCAGCACTGCATTAACAGAAGTGACTCTATAGTGGAAATCACTGTATGGGCACAAACTACTTCCCAAAATTGTGTAAAAATGTATTTATATTGCACTTTTAAAATGTCCGGTTTACAAAGTGCTTCACAGGCACAGAACAATTAAAAACAAGCAAGATAGAAACAAAAAACATATGCAGAAAAAATCAGACAAACGAAGCAATAGACAGACAACCGTAGAGATTAGATCGGAGGTTCTATGAAGGCCTGAGTATACAGATGTGTTTTGAGATTTTTTTTTTGAAGCTATCAACAGACTCCGCAGACCTAATTGCTTATGAGCACAGTCTATTGCTGAATCCACAAATGGAGTTTAAAACTGTACCATGCATAGAGGAAACCATACACAAACGTGTTTCAGACAAGCCGGCAACATCTGTGGGCTTCAGCTCATTTGAGGTTGACTGGGGCAGAGCAGAAAACTTTCGGACATTCTTTTTGGAAATCATGGTCGCTTTGTCCTCTTCTCACATTCTGTATTTTAGATTGATCAGTGTGTACTACTGTGTAATACCATGTTATTTCAAAGAACCCATAGCCAATTATGTTTTTAAAGAGTAGAGTAAAACAGTTATTTAGGCTGCAACAAATGGCTATTTGTGGTATTCATATTTTGGAGGTTCATGGTAAAATAATCTTGATTATCTTACCTTACCCATAGACTGTATAAATAATCGACGTAGTATCAGTGATGTCACCCATCTGTTCCTGAGTGCTTTTTTGAAGCCAATCGACGGCGGCAGCCATATTGGAAATGCGGAACTCAACCAGGCAGTGTGACTAAAAGGGGCGGAGTTTGAGCCTCCTAGCCAACAGCTATGTGTTCCCGTACGGGAGTCAGTCATGTCCTTATTTGGGCAAAAAGTTGTAATCTTAATATCTTCTGAACCGTCGCGTTAGAAAAAAATTCACCCCCTTACAGTGTGTGCCGATAGAGAGATTAGCTACATAGAGCCAAGCCGTATTTTGTACCAGGCTGTAAACATGTTTATTTCTGCTGCAAAGATCGTCTTTTTTGAATTGATGTTTATGTGGTTTCCGGTGTTTCTGCAGCCAGCTTCAAGCGGATTCTCGATGAATTGCAGTTTATAACACTTCCGCATGGGCTTCATCGTTTGAGACCGGAGGTTGCTACTTTATCTTACCTTATATGTGTTCTGTGTACTTCAGCCCACAACTTACTCTTGTTTTACAAGACACGTTTTACTCACAAAAACAGAGATATTCATTGAATTTTCTAAAGGGACTGAAGTCACACAAGTGTAAACACTTCCACTATGGATGTTTCTCCAAAACAGACTAACTAATATAATTATATAATTATCTAACTAATAGATTAAAATATACCATCATTTGAATGGCCAACAGCTCATTGATTCATTTTTGCTCTATTACAATTTACCTATCAGCCACTCCATTTGTTTCTCGCATGTGAAGCTTCTGATGTATTTTATCTGGGGTTCCAGACTGAAGTTGTCCATGCTCCTGCTGCTTTTACCCCAGTCCCTGCATGGTAGACTGTTTCCAGTTACTTGATCTGGGGGACTCAGAGGACCCCTCAGACTGGAATGTGTCCAGAGAAACCTTTGACATTGCAGGCGAGGATGCCCATGTCATGCATCCAGTTGCTTCCAAGAACTGTCCGAAGTAAAAACATGCTGATTTATAGCTTGTTTGTACAACACTCATGGCTTCAAGCGATAAAAAACAACAGTGGCTGACAGTAAGGTTGCCTTACTGAGAACCATGACTGTTTTTCCTTGTGAAGAAATAGACACTATTTACCCACTCAGTGATAGGAACTCACTAACTATGTTTGCCTTTGGCCGTAGTTCAAGGAATGACATCTGCTGCCAGCTTTTCTGTTTTGCACAAACATAATATAGAACTGTTTCTATCAGAAGTAGCTGGTAAACGATCAATGTGTTCTTACAAGATCTGACTGCAGACAGGGAAAGAGAAATAATTCATTCTTGAGGTGAGTGATAGCTGCTGGGTTTTTTTGTTAACAAATCCAACAATGAATTTACTCTCTTTTAACAATGTGTCATCTAAAGCCTTACAGTACTAGTTTATGTCTCTGAATCACAGAGCTCCATCACTGTGAGCTGCTCTTTTTCAACCACTTATGTCCAGGCTGATATACTATCTCAACTATCATGATGGATTGAGATATACATACTGTATGTAGAAATTCATTGTCTCCAGAGGATGAACTCTACTGACTTTGGCAATCCTCTGACATTTATTCAAGCACCTTTTGCTTTCAGTGAATTCCCTTCACATCTGTTCAGTTGGACAGATTGACATGAACTTGGTACCAGATGCGGATGAACCCTATTGAGTTTGGTAAAAGCGACATTGTCCATCTAAAATCGAGTCCAATACATTTTTGTTGCACATTTGAAACTACATGAGATGGCTCAGGTACTTTACAGACGTGGAAAAAGAATGTATGGTAAACAGACAAAAAATATCATATACCAGGTGAAGATCAAGAGAAAAAAAAACTAATGATATGATAGAAAACAAAAACAAAAAAAAAAACATTTTACAAAGGGAATTCAATCTTTTTTTAAACCAAAAGCCATTTTCGTATGTATTATAAAACATCTGAACATAAATAGAATGGGTTGTCAAATTTGTACTTGTACTCACACTCCTCTAAGGGTACATCCAAATGACTTTGAAGGAGCCCTGACATTTTATTTACAGCTGCTATGAGGTTCATACGGTATTTGTGGTTTTTAGGTGTTTTTGGATTGAACAGCAGTGTTTGATGAACCTGATTTTTAAAAGCTTGCTGTACATTTTTATATAGCATAGTTATCCATCCATCCATCCATCCATTTTCTTCAGCTTATCCAGGGTCGGGTCGCGGGGGTAGCAGTCCAAGCAAATTGACCCAGACATCCCTCTCCCCAGCAACAGTATCCAGCTCCTCCTTGAGAATCCCAAGGCGATCCCAGAAAAGGCGAGAGATATAATCCCTCCACCGCGTTCTGGGTCTACCCCGGGGCCTTCTCCAAGTTGGACGTGCCCGGAACACCTCTAAAGGGAGGCATCCGGAGGCATCCTTATCAGATGCCCCAACCACCTCAGCTGACTCCTTTCGACGCGGAGGAGCAGCGGCTCTACTCCGAGCTCCCTCCGGATGTCCGAGCTTTCAAGCACCCTGGAGTAGACTTTTCCTGGGAGGCTGAGAAGAGTGATACCCCTATAATTGGAGCACACTCTCCGGTCCCCCTTTTTAAAAATGGGAACCACCACCCAAATTTGTGGGTTATCAAATCAAATTTGAAAAACGCGTTAAATACTGTCTGTGACCAAATACCTGAAAGAAAAACATTCCTTATCACTAGATTTGAACATTCTTGGTTACTTCCAGCCTAATCTGCCATTTGAGACAAACATTTGGTTTCTTTACCAGTTTTTACTGTTTTTCTATTTGATGTTACAGCCTAAGAAACAGTAGAAATATTATCTAACAACTTGGTGATGAAGCTTCCTCTTATGCAAGAAAAGGTCGATAACAGTCTTCATTATGCATAAATTTCATTACATAAATCTAACAATGTGTTATGTCTTGATCACCAACAAATTTAATTGCAAAGATGATTAGGTGTTTTACCCGCCCACTCTTCTCTCACAGTGATATCCTCACCACCTGTTTCCTCCACATGTACAGCAACAGCAAAAACTCAGTCCCAGAAAGTCACACCTCTTCTGAATCTTCTCTGATGAGTCAGTGCCAGGATCCCTTGTAAAGCAGAAAGTGGGAATCTCTGAATGAGTCACGATCACTGTAGGTCAGTGTTTCTGAACTGGCTAGCTGCAATGTAACAGAGCAGGTATGGGTAGGTGATTTTGTCTCAATAGCAGCGCAACACACTTTATGCATTTACTCTTTGGAATGGTTTGAGCTCAATGAGAGATTTGGTCAACTGATAAAACCAGTTTGAAAGAGAAAATGAAATAGACAAAGGTGGATGGTCCTGGGTGTGGTTTTCTTGTAGGGCAACTCTGAGAAGCATCATCAAGCTGCCCTGCTTTGCTTTATTTTAACCACACCCAAAATTACCTGCCATAAATAGCTCTGTTTGAGGTGAAGGAGGACACATGGTTATTAATTTTTTACTAAGTGTTAGGAGTAGCACCTCACTGTGAGCTGTATCAACTGGAAAATCAATCTGACTTCACCTACATTCCTATAACTCTTCCTTCTTTCCAACCCTCGGTTAACCTAGATTTCCTCCTGCAGGAATCTTATCACCACTCTTTGACTGTAATTGTAATCGTATATACTGTAGGTGTTTCTGGATCTCAGTGCTTGGAACAAGTAGAGGCCTGTCATAAGAAAGTGTAAAACTTGTCAGTGTTTAAGTGGAGCAGCCCCACGTAATGCTTGAAATGGAGGTTAACAGTGCTGCCATCCCTGTGTCGAACCACATGTTGACATAATGAGGGGGAGATTAAAAGAGGTGTGGAGAGATAGAGAGAAAGAGGAGTGCAGCTGAAATGAGCTCCGTGCCACATGAAGGTGTGTACGTAGGAAGACTGTGAGCTCAACAGCCAGATTTTCTAGAAAAATCCCTTGTCGGCTCAACAGGGAGGGGGTGGAGTGAGTCAAAGGGTTGCCCATGAAGCCCCAGCTGAAAAGTTGGCAAAAAGCTACCTTACTGAGCTGTCTTTGAGAGGGATAAAAGCAACTTATCTGTATCTTAAAGTAGGTTATCTCTCTTGTTATAGGAGGAACAGGATACAGTGAGTATTATTATGGAGTAAAGTGAAAACCCTTGTGCATATACTGTACAGAGAGAAGGCTTTAAAAAACCCTCTAACTTCTCAAAAAACATAGACAAAGGTATAACCCCAATTCCATAAGAGTTTGGATGCAGTTTAAAATATAACCCTCAAATTGGATGCCCAAAATGTGTTTCAAAAACATTGGAACAGAGAAAAAAACACTGAAAAAATGCTATGCTAAAACATGGAAGAATTTCTCCTAGCTTATTACAATAACATGTTAGTGTAAAATGGTTGGCAATCTGACAGGGTGAAAAAAAGATCACTCCAGGGAGGCTAAGTCTCTCAGAAGTAAAGGTGGGAATAGATTCACCACTCTGTGAGAGACTGGGTAATCAAATAGTTTCAGAAAATTGTTCCTCAGCGTGAAATTGCAAAGAATTTCAGGATTTCATCAACTACAGTACATAATATTGTTAAAAGATTCAGAGAATCTGGAGAAAACTCTCCAAATGGTGCAAGTCCAAAAACCAATACTGTATAGCTGTGATCCCTGGACCCTTTGGAGTTAAAAACAGACACGACTCTGAAGTGGAAATCACTGCATGGGCTCAAAACCCCATCCAAAAACTATTGTCTGTGAAAACAGACTTTTGTTTGTGTACCTGAATGCATTGCTCTGTGTTTATCACACTGAATAGAAATATGACCAACTTCTTGGAGTAACTGCCGTTAGCATATGCAGCTATTTTGATTCATGGACAGTAGGTTCTGCATTAAATTATGTTGGCTAACATTAGCTTGTCAACTAACTAATGCAGTTACAAGCAATCTAACATAGCAAAAATATACTGTGGTTCAATCAGACAACTCAGGTTTAAATTGTTTATTGTAGCCGCAGATACATATTACATGTTTGGCACCCAGGCTCCGGCCTCATCACTCCCTGCAGATAAGTTTACGTGGAGACATTGAGGAGTGATTAAATGTGTTTAAATGTATAACCTTTATAGATTTTCACTTTCATGAGCGTTGGTCAGGATTTTGAACCAAAGGAGATGTTTCAGATGTCCACCACAGAAAACAACAAAGTATTAGAGGCTTGGCTGCAACACATAAAAACAGCAGGTTGCTTTCAAGTAACAGTTTATAGTGTCAAGATTTCTTTCAATGCAGTGCTTTGCATCCCAAATCCCAAATAAGTGACGGTTTAATGTAAAACTTACTTTATCACATTTTTGTTAAAAAGAGATCTTGCCTTCTTACTCCATCTGACATCAACCTAGTTCTGAAACAGGCCTGGTTTAAGCCCTGTTTAAGAAGTGGCTGAACCTTTAAGCTTTCAGAGAGATTGTTTGTTCTTTTATAAGCAGGACACAAATCGTCATACACAGCTCAGCTATTCAGCATTTCAACCTAATTAAAATGAATACAAAGTACATCTAGTTATGTGTAACCAGAGTAACATTTATTAATAACGTTTGTGTCAGTTTTTGCCTTCTGTGAATGTCAAGAAGTGAAGTCAAGAGTTACCATTCCTATATTTTTCTACATTTTGAGTAAAAAAAAAAAAAGGCTTTAATAATGGATGAATACATGCAATAGATAAAGTTGGAAGAAAACATATCCAACTCGGTCCACGCTCACTGTCCACAAAGCCTCATACTATAGCATTTTTTCCATGGCCTTTTGGCAGCGCTGTCAGCTCAGCCTACTTCTGCCTTGTCTATATTTAGGGATGAATATGCCCTGTTGGAAAGCTGTCCTACATTAGGCGTGCTCCTCCATCTCTGAATACCTGCAGGTGAACTTAGTCACCAGACACCTCTCTTTTCCCGTGCTTCCATCTGTCTCCACGTGCCACTCAATCCATTTCTGTTCAGAGAGGTTTTACTAAGATGGCTGACAAGAACATTTATACTACAGCACATTCCCAACAGTAGTACCAAGGCAGACAATTGGGAATTTGTTATTTTCTTAATGAGGTATTTTTTGGCAAGTGTCATTGCTCTGTGCATTATCTTCCACCCTCTCTAGCTCTTTCTCTGTCCTTGGTGGCCACAGCATCAACATTTCACACATCAATGTGTGTAGGAAGGTAAAATCTAAAGAAATCAGATAACATGGAATCAGAGTGCTTCATAAAAAATAATCAGATTACATACTCTCAAAGCACTTTGGCTTTAGTAATCAGCTAGTATGTAAACAGACACATTTTTTAGGAACTAAATAACTAAATAACAAAAGTAAAAAAAACTCACTTCTTTAAAAGGAAAGGAAAATCAGTTGTATCTGTGTTAAATGGGCTGTTCTTTTTCCTTCCTTTTGCTGCCTCACCCTTTCTCTCCCACCTTTCATTCTCCCTACACTCCCAAAGAACCACCACATGCACCAATTTTGGCAGCCAGCACCAGCCATGAACAAACAACCTTCTTGTAATGAGGCAGCAGTCCTAATCACAACACTGTGTTGGTACATAGGACTCACCTGTTTGGGTTTCTCTATTGCTCCAGCAGATTGAGGTTATTGTGGTTATTCGAAGTGATATAGAATGAGGGAGTGACATGATGGAAAGGGGCCGCAGGCTGGAGTTGAACCTAGACTGTGGTTCTTCAAAATCAGTCCACTTTACTGTGGAAATATTCCAGGACATTCAATCTTCACAAAGGTCATCCCTTGATGGTACTCAAACATAGGACCTGTTTGCTGAAAGGCATCAGTGCTAACCACTGCAACACAGGCTAACTTTCAGAATAATCTTGTTTGAGTTTTTCTTCTTTTCATTACATGTAGGTTATTCAAAATAACAGGCCACATAATTGTGTAAAGATTGCAGGACACTGAATCTTTTCACAAGTTAGACTAGACTTTAGACTTTATTGTCCCCTTGGGGAAATTCTTTTCCACAGCACCTTTCTGCATTTCCACAGACATAGGCAATCACAAGAACATACACTGTAAGCTCAACAAACTATCCACAAAGACATCAACACTCAGACAAAGTTGTATCATTCAGCGAGGCCTTTTGTTCAGGTTAGCTCTTGCTGGAACTCAAACAGGGTACCAGCTTGCAAAGAGTCGCTTAGAGTGCTTACCTCTCCACTAACATGCTGCCTGTTGGTGCTTACTTGTTGGAGTTGATTTAGTGTCCACTACTTATTGGTATGTCAAAAGCATGGTCCACATTTCAGCAGTAGGAAACCACAACATGGTGTTTTTATGAGGGAACGCCCCAGTATAGATCTGTAACCAGGTCTGTCCTGCTGTGGGGCAACAGTGCTAGCAACTGCACAAACATTACTCCATTGTGTTCACTTCTTATGATTAACATGGTGTCCATTACACTATGGTTATTCTGGTGCTCACCTTTCCAACAAAAGAATCAGCTAATTTTGGCTAAATTGAAAAATTGACATTACTTTAGGCACAGAGACCTGTATTATTGAAAATGAAAGACGCCCTATGTGGCAATACATCGTGACAGGGGTTTTTTTCACCTTCACTATGCTCAACTTCAAGAAAAACTAACTTCCACCAACTGGATGTCAATATAAGTGCCAATTGCCACTTCGGACCATGTTCTTGTTGCCCAAAACAACAATGCCATTTCTTTCTTTTCTATTCTTTGAAAAGGGCGTAAAGAGTGTACATTGATATCTGTCATTTATAGTGCCTGTGCATTCATCTGCTCACATGGACTGAGCAATGTCCAAACACATTTCCACAGGTTCCCTGCTGTGACTACATGCTGAACTCATAGTCCGCGTTTTGTGTTGGACGATATGTGATCCCTTTTAGCCTTAGAGCCCTGCAACAGTAAATCTATCAACATGGAGTTTAAAAGGAGAATGAATGATCCACTCTCTGCACTGATTAACTTCAACTCGGTTTTCTTGTTTACTGTTAATACTCTGATAGAGAAACACTGTAGACGAGAGGAACACCTGCTGAATTTAAAATAAGAAGATGGTGACTGAGAAAGTGGTGGTGGGAAAACGTGACCTCTTACATAAGAGCCCCTGCTGCTAAAATAGATTGGCAGGGTATTAACATTGGGATCAGTGGGGTCTGAATCTGATACTGGTCTGGACTGTACACCGCAGCCCCTGCCTCACTCTTTCCCTTTCTGTCCCAGAAACACACACATACTTATCTCTGATTGGACCACAGGCTCTGGTAATTGTGTGTGTGTGTGTGTGTGTGTGTGTGTGTGCGTGCGTGCGTGCCTGCCTGCGTGCGTGCGTGCGTGCGTGCGTGCGTGCGTGCGTGCTGCGTGCGTGTGTGTGTGTTTGTGTATTTGTGAGAGAGAAAGAGTGATTGCTGCTGTCCTAGCACATTGGCACAGAGGCTTTCCACTTCACATCAGCTGTCAAAACAACACTCATATAAATAGAGGGAGAATTAGCTGGCATGGCAGTGATTATAACAACAAATACACAAATTCAACACACATATGCAAACAATAATCACACACAAACATAGAGAGAGGCAGACCCTCTTTTGCCTATTGATTTAGCATTCACTTGAACTGATAAGAGTTCTGTATTTAATCATGGGGAAAGTTTTCGTGAAAGTTTTTTAAAAACTCCAGAATTGTATTCATACATTTATTGCCAATTTTGAATTTAATGTATAGCTGCCAGAGTTAACGTGGATAGGAAGAAAAGGATCACTTCCATTACCGTCTATATAACATTACCCATGTTATAGGAATATACAATTAGAAATATTAGGCAACTGTAACACAAAACAATTGACAAGGTAAAAAGCAAAACCAGTTTTCAGAGAACAAACCAAGAGAGCAACACATACATCTACCACTGTTGTGTCTTTATCCAACCCGCACATTTATCCTCCCTGAAACCATTAAACGATTTCAACCACTGACTGTATATACAGATAGATGACATGTCACCACCTCCTGTTTTAGAAGAGTGAGGTCAAAATATCCCTCCACCTATGGGATTGCACTGTTTAAGTTATTGAAGACAGAGTCTGCGCTGTAGGGATCCGCAGGTGTAGTTGCAATACTAATGTCCCTCCTCTTACGCTCATCAAAACCATAGACTGAATAAAATATGGACGTAGTATCCGTGACGTCCCCCATCTGTTCATGAGCGCTGTTTTGAAGCCAATCGATGGCGGCAGCCATATTGGAAATGCGGAACTCAACCAGGCATAGTGTGACGTAAAGGGGCGGAGTTTGAGCCTCCTAGCCAACAATTATGTGTTCCCGACCGGGAGTCAAGGCAGTCATGTCCTTATTTGGGCAAAAACTTGTAATCTTAATATCTTCTGAACCGTCACATTAGAAAAAAATTCACCCCCAGTACAGTGTGAACTGATAGAGAAATTAGCTACGTAGAGCCAAGCTGTTTTTTGAGCCCGGCTGTAAACATGTTTATTAATGCTGCAAAGATCGTCTTCTTTGAATTGGTGTGTATGTGGTTTCCGGTGTTTCTGCAGCCAGCCTCAAGCGGATTCTCGATTGAATTGCAGTTTATAACACTTCCGCATGGGCTTCATATTTTGAGATCGGAGGTTGCCGCTTGATCAAAACACATGACATTAACTTCAAGTTACTAATAGGTCAGCAAAGTTCCCTCATGTTGGTGCAGTCACAACAAAACAGATATTTTTGTTTGTTTGGAGCAGACACTCAAAGTTGTAGAACCTGTCCACAGAAATGTCAATCATGTTGCCTTTTATCTCATCTAAACAGTCATTAAAACTCAACTTCTCATGAAAATGAACAAATAGATAAGAAGAAAAGGTAACAACAGACACCATGTTTCAGAAACATTTAGGTGACATGCATTTGGATTTCAAGGTTTGAGCCATATCCTATCTGTTAACATGGAGGAGGCGGGCTTTAAGACCTTCACTGCAGCCAGTCATTTGGAGGAGCACAAAAAAAATTTTGGCTTCACTTTTTGGAGATCAGTTATGTCATTCAACCTTTTATAAAGCGCCATCACTGGCCCCCAAGCCTTGTTAATCTTTATTTAATATAAGACTATCTATGACATGATTTTAAGGAGTTCTGGTCACACTGTAATACAGTAAAATAAGTATGACATTTATTATAGAGAGCTGTTTATAACAGCTGTGACTGTCAGGATAAGAGGCAGGTAACATGACTCATCAAACACAAGAAGATAATTATCAAGGTCTGGCATGATTGCCATGTCACAATGACTTATCTGCTATGAGCTGTATTCAGGTATTTAACATTGAACAATAGAAAGCACTTTGAGTTGACACAAAACCCTTCCTGTTGTGTTCCATATTTGTACCTTTGAATACAGAGTTTTCCTTCTCCTTTTATGTTTAAAATAATTCATTTGGTATGTGAACAAGATAAAGACGCTTCCATTTTATTCAGGATGCACCTTGTTCAACAACAATCCCTCTGATCAGTCCAAATGTTTGGCTGTGCCCACATTTGTTGCCAATGCCAAACCATCTTCCACAAAGCAAAGCTGACTCATCAGGCCCGCCTACACTCTCTCGAAAATCCACAAGGTAACCTCCTTTTTCCATCTAATCACCGTGTACTGTTCCTTCTCCAGTACTTCACCATAGCTCTGCAGTCAAATACAGACCTAAATGAGCATGTGGCTGCAAAAAGCAGAGGTGTCGTGGTCAGAACAGCAGCTTTACAACAAATATATTAACATATACTACAGGTCTTTAACAAGGCTCGTCCAAATATCTTCAATTAATGGAATAAACTACGTTTTCTATTCTTTTCTAATCCTGTCCTTGTCTACTATTGTCTAGTTTGTCAGCTTGGCAGTTATGTCATGGCCCGTACATAATGACTTGCTAGTATGTAACACACACACACACACACACACACACACACACACATACACACACCCACACATACACAGTCTCTCTTTCTGTCCCGGTGTCTATCAGTAGTCGATAATTTACACAAAGAGAGCCGACAGTGTTTGCTTTAGTGTTGAGCTGACAGGGACGGGTGGGGACAGATCCAGTGTCCTGAGGATAGACTAGATGCTTCAGCCTGCTGGTGTCAATTACTCCTGATCACACTGATATAGCTGATACCTAAATCCAAGCTACAACATCTCTCTCTCTCTCTCTTTCTGTCTGTCCTTCGGCTCTCTATAATATTCCTTCTGTCCACATTTATACCCAATGCAAACAGAGGATGCATTGGAGTCCCGGGGAAATGCTACATTCTAATTCATGCTAGTTTTCCGTGACTACCAACCCTAGCTTTGAAGCAGAAATTCTAATAATTTTACACATCAATAATCTGCTCACAGGTCAAAGGAAGTATTAACCTATAAGTTTGAATTTAGTTTGAACCTTCTCTGGAGTTAAGACATTGAAAGTAGTGAGCTTGCAGGAAATCTTTAGCCTGCTCCTTGTCTGTGCTTGAAGGTAGCAACAAGTGGCTACCAAGCGGGAACCTCCGGTCTAAAAATATGAGTCCAATGCGGAAGTGCTGAAAACTGCAGTTCATCGAGGATCTGCTTGAGGCTGGCTCCGGAAGTACCAGAAACCACATACACACCAATTCAAAAAAGCCAATCTTTACAGCAGAAATAAACCTGTTTACAGCCTGGTACAAAAGACGAGTGTAGTGTGGATAGCTCATTTCTCGATCAGCACACACTGTAAGGGGGTGATTTTTTTTCTAACGCTGCAATTTCGAAGATATTGAGATTCCAAGTCTTCCAATGAGAGGCACAGCTGACTTGATTGACAGGCGGGAACACTGTAGCTGTTGGCTAGGAGGCTCAAAGCCCGCCTCTTTACATCACAATCGTTCGACAGCAGCAATATGGCTGCCGCTGCTGATTGGCCTCAAAATAGTGCTTCAGAAACAGATGGGTAACGTCACGGATACTACATCCATATTTTATACAGTCTATGGTGGCTACATTAGCCACTACAAGCATGGCACAGCAAATTTCCTGACCTAACTGTCTGCTGGTGAGGCTCTATTGAATAAATCAAGCACTAGGTTATGAAACAAAAGAAAAATGTTTAAAATAAAAAAGATTATATCAATACTTTGGCTGCTTTAATTTTGAACTTTTATTTTTGGTCAAACTCTGCATCAAGTACATCTCAGCCGCCAGGCAAAGATTTTGATAGCGTTGGGGTCTCTCCTGGCACATTGGTAGATACTGTTTAAATGGAAAGAAAAATATCCTTCAACTTTCAAATCATGGATGAATGATGTTATTCACCATTTAACATTTGAGAAAATACATTACACCACAAGAGGCAATGCCCAGAAATGTTATGACATCTGGCAACCTTTTTTAACTTTGGATGCAAAATTGTTATAAATTAGAGCTGATGACCCTACAACAACATTCCAGGTAATCTTTTATTTGTTTCATTTCTATTATTTATTTATGTACTTATTTATTTACTAATTTGTATATTCTTATTTTGTGTGTACATGCATACATGTGTGTTCACGTTTATGTGTATGTGTGTGTGTGTGTGTGTGTGTGTGTGTGTGTGTGTGTGTGTGCGTGTGTGTGTGTGTGTCTGTGTGTGTGTGTGTGTGTATGTATGCATATATGTATCTTGTTTTTCATTTATCTTGTATTTCATTTATTTATTCATTTTCATTTATTTAATATTGTCTCCAATAAAAAGACCCTGCAGACCAAGTGCAATGCTAATTGTGTGCAGTAGTCTACTATCTTAACAACAAAAAGACCTGAATAGGTATTTAAAGTATAACAATAAATGAATGAGTAAGTGTACACTTGGAGAATTTTTGTCTAACAGGAGTAGACCTTTCGACCCATCTAGTGTAGTTTTGCAGAAATGTTGTGAGATACATGGGCCTAGCCTACATAGAGGAGCGTGGGTGTGTCTTTGCTAAACCATTCTCAATAATCAAAGATAGCAGCGTTGTTGGGAACTGTCTTTTATGTGTGTTTGTAGATAAGTTTGGTTTAATGTAGTTCCAACCAAAGAAAGACAGGCTGAAGGACACATGTAGTAAAGAGAGAGGTATAAACAGGCCTGAAAGTAGATTTCCCACTTTGCCCATCAGAGCTCTGTGAGAGTAGTTCAGGATAAAACATTTTGGAAAAACCTGCAAAGGCTCCCACAAAATACTGCAGAAACATTACCAAACTTCTGGCAGAGTTCAACAGTGTATTAAAAAATAAAATCAATAAAATCCTCTATCGCTTTCTTCTTCTCTGGTGTGAAGAACTAACCATAAGAGGTGAGCTTTCCCTCCCTGTGTGAAAGAGGCTCTTGCTTTGCCTGCAGCAGTATACCTCCAAATGAAATACCAGAGATAGAGTGACAGCAGGAGCCTTGGACTTTAGAGTGGCCAGCCTGCCCATTAAAGCACTCACACACCCACACATAAACACAGATATGCGCACACACAAACACACGAGGAGCAGACCCTGTGAACCCTGAGTCCCCGAGTGGCACGTATACATTCAGCTTCTCTCCAAGCCCTCACAAGTCATCCCTGAAACCGTAGTACTTCCCTCTCCCCCTTTTTCTTCCTCATACACTCACACACGAAACCACAAGAAGTAAACTATGGTAAGTGACAGTGCTCCACTGTCATACACTCCTGTCTAGTTAATGCATAATCATATCATAAAACCTCAGACAGATGCCAGGAAATGCCTGGAGCTCATTATTGTACATGCCTTTACATGTTACAGTAATACAATTTACTATTCTAACCAGAAGTCAGTGGGGAAGATGTACAGCTGGGATATTTTGAGTTGACAAACACTTGACATAGACATTTTACATAGCTTCACTACTGAATTTTAGTCCAGTTGTACTCCTCTAGGGGTCCATAAAAAGCGAGGAATGAATGTCTCTCAGGTAGCTTGATTCAGTGCAAAAGTAACTGTCCCACAGTTATAAAGTCCCACAACTTTTCTGATATTTGGGGGGAAAAAAAATTTCACACTGGAATTTATTTTGTAAAATTGGTCAACTGGACTTGTTGAGTGAAATTGGACTTTTGAAGTCTTAAAACAACTATACTTCAACTTTGAGACAGATGGTTGGCTTTCTTTACATTTGTAATTCTTTGACAAAATGAGAAAGGACAATGCAATGTGACACCATCATATAAACTTGAGCAGCACTCAGCAGGGTTGGTTAGTAAACCTCCTTGGGTTACCTGATATTTGGAAATAGAAAATCAATATGTTTTTCAAAGACACTTCGTCATTGGGGTTATGACGGGCAGACTTTGTTACCTTTGAACAGGCTTTTTCCCTTACTTCAAGTCTTCATGCCAAACTAATCTAACCATCTCCTGCCTTAGCCACACATTTTTAAAAAAGAAACTTCATTTTAGCAGAGGCAGTGCAACCTTAAATTGTTCCATGCTCCATCAGTACATAAAGGATTTCTTAATGTATAGATTTTGATTATGTGTCTCCCCTGACAGAGGCCAATGCTTTCAGGGAAGCATCCGTTTAGTCAGCGTACACCCACTTCTCTAACAGGAAGGGTGACCCACTTCCAACAACATTATTCCTGTTTTTGTGTTTATTAAATTAGACACATACAAGCTATATAAGGAATAACATCACATTCTTATTTATGGCTTAACCCAAATTATGGGAGTCTTAATGAAAAGGACAAAGTTAATGTGGATTTTAAGGGCAAGTTGTCCTATCTTTGTAAACAAGGCAGAAACCCCACGCAGTCACTTTTAATTCTGTGAAATACAGACATCAAAATGCATCACAAATCTTTACAGAATTATTCATCATAAAATTAGATAGAAAGAGATGTTGAAAAGTGGGGAAATTCCTCTTTAATAACAGCTTTTTTATAGACCCTTTGATGCAATATTTCTTTAATGCAGAAGTCAGAATTCATCTGTAAACCTAAAAATGTTCCATTTGTTTTTATTATATAACAGTCTGCATCTCAGCAGCTAGTTTAAAACAGTAAAGTGAGAACATTTAATTCCCTGCAAGTCACATGAGGCCGGCTCTGTACATCACCATGTGGAGTGTGTGGGTGAAGAGAGGACTTATACCACAGTGGATACATGAGAGGCACTCTGGATAAGATCACCACTTTGATGGCTCATGATATACCTGAAACCACATTCAAAAGAGAGATACCGAGACACCAAGTGGTGGCATTGTAAAGGTTTTCAAAGATGATGATGCAGAGTATATAACCTACCTGATCAAATAAAAGTCATGTTGCTGGATCTGTGACAGTATTGTCACTTTTTATTGACCCTCTCAAGCTTCTACTTATGTAGATTCGCACTTGTAGCTCACTTTTTAGTGATTGATAAATAGTCTATGTTTTTTTGATTGGTCTCTTTGCAAATGAGTTGAAAATAAAAGCTAAATTAGATAAAAAGTTAAAATAACATGCATTTTATAGTTGCTATCAAAGATATCTAAAAGTCACATAATGTACCTAATCAAACCAAGTCAAGTGTGAAATCTATGATTATCTAAACCCTAAACGGAATTCAGTGCCTATTTTTTAACATGCAGAGCATGGCAAGCTTTGCCAGTATATATATGCGTACATTCTATGCTGGCGATAAGTGTTTGAATTAACACCCAAATAGCATCAATATAAATCCACATTAATACCACTTAGACCTCCCGGTGGTGTCAGATGAAAAGTCATAGGGTCAGAGGAGTAACTGTAAGTCTAATTCTGGGGGACCATTAAGGACTCTATGCCATAGAAATGTAATCCAAACTGTTTTTTCTTTCTAGAGCAGCCTTTAACAACCATTTTAGTCCTGCAACCCTGTAAAGGAAATCCCGATCAGTCAAGACCCAAATGTTGGATATCATAGAAACAGATTTTTGATATTCAGATGTTAGTTTTTCAGTAATTTTAAGGGTCTCAAAAGGTATCACTGTCCTGTACATTGGCCTGAAATAAATATAAACATATATTCCATAACTTTGCATGCAGAGCACTTACGTAAGAACACACATAAAAGTGATAGATTAGATGATTAATATCACTGTGCTGATGTCATAGGGAGAACTAGATATGGTACAAGTATGAAACACAGCAGGATAAGTTATTAAGGTGATCACTTACCCCCTGACCTCCCAAGCCCCGTACCAAACACTGCTCAAGTAAATTGCTCATATCTACACACAAACACACACACATGCACATGCACACTCACACACATGCACATGCACACAAATGCACGAGCAGTTGTCTGTCTCAGTCTAACATTCCCAACATGAGCAGGATGTAGCCAGATCATGTTGCTTTTTAACACCATCTACCATTACATCACTGGTCAGGTGTTAGAACAAATTGTGCACATGTGTGTGTGTGTTGGTTGTCACCTTTTGTCGGTGTACGTATACATTTTTGACATGCATGTAGTTTATGCATGTTTGTGCACATAGTAAACCCTTCAAAGAGCAGGTATGCTAACTGATAGCAGTCCTCTTTAGCAACAGGTGGAATTCCAGCTGGACAGAAAGTTTACACATTTAAATACTGACCTGTGGTGTAAGAGTGGACTGTGAGTCACACACACACACACACACACACACACACACACACACACACACACACACACACACACACACACACACACTCATATAAACAGAGTGGCACATGCCATAAATAAGGCTGGCTAATTCAAAGAGAACTGGCAGGAGGGAAGCTCTGAGTTCCTCCGTCCATGAATACTAAACTGACCTCTCGGTTTACTAGGATCAGGTCTCATAACATTTTCAAACAGGCTATTAGCTCCTCAGAAGAGGTCAAAGGTCGTGCCTTTCATTCTTTCTCACTTTCCCCCTTGCCCGGAGTTCTACATTAATTGCCTCAGGTCAAGGAGACATTTTGTCAACACCAGTTTTCACGAGATTGTAAAAGCTGCTACTTCTCACATGTCAGATGAGGAGATTTGACAGTTTTCTTCCGTGAGGGAAACATTTTGTCAGAAAGCTAAACATTGATGGCTAGTCAGACTGCAAAAAAAGGGGGAGAAACTCAAGGTCCACTCTCCCTGTAGTTTAGACTCTATCTTTAGATCCTCCTCTGGCGATAATGTTTTCTCAGGTGTCATCACAAGACAAAGATTTTAGCAATGTGCAGCACTGGAAAGTGACAGAGTACATTTACTGAGGTACTTAACCTCAAAACCAAATATAGATACAAAAGTACTGCTACTCTTTACTATTATTTTTTCTGATACTAGTACTATTACTACTACCACTGCAACTCCCCCTCCTTATCTTTGACTGCTTTCATTACTTTTTCTATTGAGATTAAGATACTGATTATTAATAAAAAACTATAATTAACAACTACATTGTATGGTGTTAAAGATTCAGCAACCCAGCAGTAAAAGTAGTAGTAACTTATGCTAACACACTATTTCATATTGAAATCCAGTGATATTTATTGTATTATTTTGAAATCATTTATTCTGCATAATGAATAATTCAATTCACGGATTTTTTTTTTAACTTACTATATGTGCTTTTATTTGAGTAAAGAATCTGAATGCAAGATTTTGCATGCAGCGGTATCTCTACACTGTGATATTGCTGTGGAATAGATAATAGAGCAACAGGCTGCGTACTGTGCATAACCACCTGCTAGCTGGTGTCACATGATCATAACAAAGCAAACACCATGGTAACTGAATCCGGGTATACGGAAGACCTCATGGTCTAATTGAGAGCTCAGAAAAAACAACTTTAAAGCCAAAGATTTGAAAGCTGACCCAAATTAATCGTCTGTATGACGTTGATGTTTTCGTGCCAAAGTATATCTGGAAATCCCCTACTTCACTGTAGCTTGTTTTGTTTCATTTGTTATGCCATCAACAAGCGCAACCTTCATGTGATTGTTTCATTAATCAAATTAATTAAGTCCCTTGGCCCACAATGAAGACAGGAAATTGTAACACTCTTCATAAAGCAGAGCGACTGCTATTACAGTTGCGATGACAACTCAGCCTCTGCACTCATGGGAGAGACCATCCCCAATATCTGCACTCAATAATGGATTCAGGTTTCTATTTATATGCCCTCTCACTCTCACTATCTCTTTCACTCCCCTCCTTTCACTCTGACTGTCACTTGGCCAGCTATCATAATAATTATAGCTGTTGGCTGTCATACAAAGGCTGGGACAGAAATAACCAAGCCATGGGATGTGTAGGTTACTCTCACCATCTAGTTGTAGCAGGATAAAGTCAGATGATTCTGAGCCTAAGGAACAATGTGTGCTTTTAAGTAATAGAGAAAGAGGAGGCCTAAGATTATACCAAACTTTACCTGATAGGGGTAACAAAACTATGTACCCCCCTCCAAAAAAAAAACCTGACCAAAAAACACTGCCATTCTTATTAAATGGGAGCCTTTGTCAACTGAAAAGGCATAGGCCAAAGGTCTTCTTTTAACCTGTTCAGACATTGAGCTACTCTGGTTTATCCACAAGTCAAGCAATGTCAACTCAAAGATGAAATAGCCTACAGGAAAAGTTGCATCATGGTCAAGGTTTATGATCATGGGGGTCAAAGGAAAGCTTTGGAACTCTCTGCCTCTGGACATTAAAGCGGCGAGTTTTCGGAGTGTTTTTACAAGTAAACTTAAGACATACCTTTTCAATCTAGCTTTTAATTTGGAGTAAGTTTTTTTTAGTCCTGGCCTGCATTATTATTTTTATTTTATTTTTGTATTATTAGTTTCACTATTTTTATTATTATTTTAACCATTATTATGTTAATCATTGCTTTAACATACATGTATCTTATTTAATTATTTATCTATTTATTTCTTGTATTCATCTGATCTTGTTAACGCTACTTTATTTTTAACTTTTCTTTCCACTATTACTTTTTATTTTTTATTTTACTGTATTGATTTTAAGTATTTAATTTATAATCATGCTCCATTCTTTTTTAATCTTTTTACCAATGCTGTTTTCTGTCTCTCTGTTATTCTGTGAAGCACTTTGGGCTGCATGTTTTGATGTATGAAAGGTGCTATATAAATACAGTTGAGTTGAGTTGAGTTGAGCTTGTTAGAATCACCAGGGTTGTGTCCTCTCATACTCCCAGGCCCTGATGAGAGCTTGGACAGCACTTACCAACAACTGTGTTACAGTGTTGTCCAGTCTTTCACAACCACAACCCACACGGGGATCTCTGTGACTAGCAGCGACCTCTGCTGGTATAAACCATGACCACCACTAGACGAGACCTGTTTCAATAAAGTTTCTTGTGTTTACCTTACAGACTCACTCAAACATGGCCTCCCTAGCAACCACAGGATGCGCTGTGAAACAAGGCTCGGTAGATATCTCTAAGCTGTTTTCTGTATATTTTCTGAACGTAAATATGGAAGTCAGTTGACAATTTTGAAGAAACTGGAATATTTCTTTGCCATAGTTTTACGTCTAACGAGCAAGTTTTGCGCACTTTCATCAGTGCTAGCTAACGTTAGCTCTCTTACTTCAAGTTATTGTAGAGGGAACGGCTTTCTAATGTTTTCCACTGACTTACTTTAACCTGTTGCAAACCCGTTATTGATTTTATTACGACTGGAGTGTTGTTTGTTATATTTTAAGTGAAATACATCACATGTAGTAGTAGGGTTGCCAACTTTCTCACTACAAAATAAGGGACAGGTGCACGATGCCATGGTGGTGTGAGCATGATGTGTATATTCTGATTCAACTGGAAATGCAGAAAGTGTGTATATTCCCTTTAATCCTTACTGTATCATTATGTAACATCAAATAAATACACTTTAGAGAAACCACAATTTGTCTCTTTACATAAAAAAACAGGCAAAATAAAAATGAAATGCAAAAGAGGAGTATGACTCACCAAATGTACTTTTTCCATGGATACTTTTTGCTGCTCTTGACTCTGACTCAAGCAGTCTTTTGTCCTTTTGCACAGCCAGAGAGAAGTCCTTACATGACAAGTCACAGTTTACAGATATTTAAAGTTCATTTTTGATCAGCTCTGTGCTGCATCTGTTTCTTGAGTCTGACCATTTAATGACCATCAGAGAGAAAATCCTCTGTGATTGGATGAAAGGTGGTGTGATTGGCACATGATCTGCCACTGCTGTTTTATCTGATGTAGGATCTGTAGGGTGCAGTCTGTTGTATTTACAAGAGTTGATAGTCAATATACGGGACGATTGAGGTCCTGTAGGAAACAAACCAATTTAGCCCAATATACGGGATGTCCCGGCTGTTACGGGACAGTTGGCAACCCTATCTTGTAGCTGTCCGAAAAATGGATGCCATGTGTCTTGATGAATAAACCTGTTCTTGACTAGGGCGAGACTCAATGTTCTAATATCGGACATAGAGGCATTTCAGGGTGTTCCAAAAAATAGTACGTTGATACCAGCTTTTGTTGTTCTATGTCTCTTCATGCTGCGCTCCTTTTCTTTGCTTTCATGAATTGAGCATGGGGAGGGAGGCCGTCAGCCATCCACACCAGCCCCAGTAAGCTGTGACAGTGACAGGGTGGCCAGAATGGAGGCTTCAAAGTTCCTAAGGGAAGCTGAGAAGAACCAGAGACAGTATGTAAAGCCATGCCGTATCATTTAATGTATTGTTTGACATTTTCTAACACTTCACTTTCACTACAGATTTGAGGTATGATGACCTACAATAAAGGATATACATTACCATAACCTAGTCTCAACCAAGCCAAGTGCATTTCTGTCACAGTCTCAACAAACATCATTTGGAAAATGAATATGAGATTCAAAAAGATGGTATTCAGTGCTTAGAGTAAGGTGAATTTTATACATATGTAAGTTTTCTGAGATAGGCCCTTTGTTATGCACGTGTTTAATGTAATTTTTTCAATGCAAGAACTCAGTTAGACATAGATGAGACACCACAACTAGATATTACTGTATATTAGTCTGTACCTTTCAAGTGAAATGTAATAATATATTGGATTAAACCACTGTCACATCAAATCAAACTTTTCTTCTTTTCATTCCCAGGATAGAGAAGTTGGAGAAAGAGAAGACACTGATTTTTCAGTGCAGAAAGAACGGCTGGACAGACGTATGCGGAGAGCTGGAGGAGTATGAGAAAGTGCTGGAGGGAGAAAGAAATGCTGACAGTCAGTCTTTCTTTACAATTCAGTACCCTAACATATCCTCTAGATTTTTGAATTTGGCCTCTTAGACTACTTAATTTCCTTGTGGTGTGAGTACTCTTGAATACTCATACCACATGGAAATTAAGTTTTATAGATCTATTTCTTGTTCTGCTTGCTTGTGAGGGCCCTCTCTGACTCCTTCCTGAAAGTGAAGCCACTAGAGTCACCTTGATTTTTCATTTTTGTCTTTAGAGATTAATCTTCAAAAGCAGCTAGTGAAGATCCATAATGGTGTGAGGAAATTTCAGAGACAGCTGATAGATGTAAAACCAACTCCTGAGTGTAAGTTGTAGATATTCAAAATGTTTTCCTTGTTATAATTTAGAACAAATTGTACAATTTTATTCAGCCAGTCGTTTCAATTAATGTCTCCCCATTTCTGCTTTTTATTCCCAGTGATTGAAAGACTACAGGAAATAATGTCAGAGGTGGAAATCTCTCTTAACACATTAAAAGAGGAACAGCGGTCAAGGTAACAGGATTCAGTGAACACTTTTAGATCACATTAGCTTTAGGAATAAGAAAAAAATGGAAAACAGCACTTACACGTATGCTGCAGTAAACTCACAGTGTTGATTTTAATACAAACATGAGGGAAACAGTAGCATGAATATCAAGTGTTTCGACCGTGCTGAGAATAACAAATGTGCTGTAATTAAAATATGATAAGTAATTGATCTTTGTGTTCACTTGCCCCATCAGTTTTGAGGAAATTTTAAAGGAGGAGCGGACATACAGACAGGAAATCACTGCTTACGAGAAGAAGATTGAAAACTGGAGCCTTGTTGTCCAATCAGAGAGACCCAAACTACACACAACTCCCCCTGTTAAGGTTTGTACCTTTGGATTGATAGACAACTTTGTGGTCTGATACCAAGCGGCAACCGCCTGTCTAAAAATATGAGTCCAATGCAGAAGTGCTAAAAACTGCAGTTCATCGAGGATCTGCTTCAGGCTGGCTCCGGAAGTACCAGAAACCCCATACGCACCAATTCAAAAAAGACGATCTTTACAGCAGAAATAAACCTGTTTACAGCCTGGTACAAAAGACGAGTGTAGTTTGGATAGCTCATTTCACGATCGGCACACACTGGAGGGGGGATGAATTTTTTCTAACGCGGCAATTTCGAAGATATTGAGATTACGAGTCTTCCAATGAGAGGCACAGCTGACTTGATTGACAGGCGGGAACACTGTAGCTGTTGGCTAGGAGTATAATAGCCCCCCTCTTTATGTCACAATAGCTCGACAGCAGCAACATGGCTGCCTACGACGATTGGCCTCAAAACAGGGCTTCAGAAACAGATGGGTGACGTCACAGATCCTACATCCATATTTTATACAGTCTATGTCTGATACAGAATCTTGAATTTTTATAGGACTAATAGATAACATGTTTCTGATTAGAAAATGTGTCTGTTATTTGTCTAAAACAGTGTAAGGGGTCAACAGAAAAATATAATTTTTGTTCTCCTGACTTTTCCAAATGTGACAGCTAGACTTCTAATTTTTACTGCATTGTCTTTTCCATCAGATCAAACCTCCGAACACAGACCTCCCTCCTGAGGTCAGAGCACTGGAGGTTTTCTTTCACAAGACAGGGGGCCCCTATGGAGGCTGGGACCCGTATGACCACCAAGCTTTCCTTAAAGTAATAAGACTTTACTGGATAACTAGTGCTGAAATTCATACTCTTTTACCTCCCTCTACGTTTAAATAATCACACAGCGTAACTCAGCACTGCTTTCAAGTCATAAGTTGATTGGCACAAGTTTTCCTGTCTGACTTCCTCTGATCTGTTTTATTCACAGGTTTGGACAAAGCACGGTGAGCAGCCAGCCTACAAGAAGGAGGCCAAACTGTACCTGCCTGGTAAAACATTGGATGAGATAGAGCAACACAAGGACTGGTATCAGGAGCTGAAGTACCTGCAGGACAGGAAGAGACAGGTAGAAGAGCAGGACAGACATGTTTTAGCTTAACCCTCCTATTATCCTTGGGGTCAATTGGACCCCATTCAATGTTTAACGTCTCTAAATTAATACAGGATGTTAAACATTGAATGGGAATTAATAAAGAATGTGAACTGATGAGAATGTTTTAGTAGTAAGTTTAATGCTTGTATCGGTTACTGTTTGGGGTGTGACGTCTGTCCTATGACGCCACTTGCCAGGTTACTTATGTGCGTGCCTTGGCTGCACTTTCAGGGAGATTTTTTGGGCTTCAGAGCTCACATTTGGTAGAAATGAAGGGGGGGGGGGGGGCGGGGACATGTTCAGTGAAGGCTTGTGACATGTTCAGTGAATGCTTGAATCATTGTGAGTGGATGGCACATTTGCTTTACACTAAACTAGATGAACAGTGATATACAAAACACAGTAAAGGGGTATAGTCCATTATGTATTATAATGTATATTATCCACCTTCAATATAAATTGTGAGGCTTCCGAGCTTGTTTGCATGTATTTAGTCAACCTCTTCATTTAGTTTAAATTTTACATAGCCTGGAACTCATGAAGCATTTTTGGGAAGCTGTTACACTGTCTTCAAAATATTTGGTTCCTATTTTTATGGCTCAATTTCAAACATAATCTAGGCTATTCGAAGGTGGAAAGCCATCAAGCAACAGGAACGCCATACAAGAATCCAGAGTCAGGAAGAAGCAGAGGAGGCAGAAAGGAGGGAGATTGAGGCCAAGAGCAAGGCCCACCTACACAAGTGAGTCAGAAGTAAACCAGAATAAATTACAGAGAAAAGAAGTGGGGCAGACATTGATTTCATGACTAAAGCAGTCAAATGCATAATATATGGGTTATAATATCCCACCAGGACTGATGAGCATGCAAAGGGTTTTATTGGTCACTTTAGTTTATGAGAATTCGGTGGCTTTGTTTGCACATCAGGTTGTTATTATTTTTGCTCTGTTGTGTTACTTCCTCATCTGTTTCAGGACCGACGAGGAGAAGAGGGAGACAGCGAGGCGGATAGAGGAGTGGAGGGAAAAGAGGAGAAGGAAGGAGGAGCAGGAGGACGAGCAAAAACTGGCTGAGGAGATCCAAAAGAGTAGACGAGCAAAGGTGTTGTTGCCATGGAGTGTGTTGAAAGTGCTGTATTATTTTGGTAGTAGAGTGAACAGATGCATTAGATGGTGCCCAGAAATGTATATTTACTTTTTCCTCTTAGGAAGAGCGTCGTCGCCAGCTGGAGGTGAAGCTGAGTATTGAGGAGCAGCTTCGACTGAAGAGGGAGGAGGAGGAGGAACAGGAGAGGAGGAGGAGAGAGGCGGAACAGAGGGAGATAGATGAGAGGAGGAGGGAAGCAGCAAAGGGCATCAAACGCTTTAATGAAAGGGTACAAAGTCTATGGATCACAGAGGAACACAAGACCAGTTATTTGTCTGTTTTGACTCAGAGTGCCTAGCTACCAGTTTCAAGGGCCAGATTATAGATGTGAAGAGATTTTGAGTTTTAGCACTTTTTAAAATAAAAATATCAGCAAAGGCAGATTTTATTAATAAAGGGACTAAGGGAGAAGTAACCACACTTGGTTGAATACAATGTTTGTCTTTCTTCTGCAGGATCTTCACAAGGTGGAGGCAAAGCTTCAGGAAAAACAGCAGAGAGAAAAGGAAGAGGAGGAAAGACAGAGAAGAATCACTGCAAAGTTAAAGGAGAAGGTAAGGGGAAAAACTATCCAAAAACTTTGTCACACTTTATAATCTCATATACCCAGGTTTTTTTTGTTTGTCTGTTTGTTTTGCCTTTCATTCAGGTGGATGGTCACATTAGCAGGGACGCCTCCAGGCTTACCAGACCCACAAAGGGCTGGGAGGAGCGAGTGAAACACATAGGACCCTCAGGAGGAGGGCCTATGCTTCAGATGTTTCATAGGTTTTATTGCCTTTTATTTTTTCACAATCACTGAGTTAAGCTTATCAAAGGTAGTTGTTTGCCAAACAACATAAACTTTTCATCATTTTGTTGCAGAGCCATTCCCACTTGGAGGCAAGGCCTGTGACGAGCATCAAAGGAAGCAGTCTGAACAGTCCTAAAATTGATTCAAGGCATTTTACTGCGTTTTTAAAAGAATTGGATGAGATGGAAAGAAGGAAATAGGACTACAATACCACATTGTGCCTTTATTTAAATGTAATGTATATTTCTGTTGGATTTTTTTAATTGAATAAAGCTTCAAATCAATCTATGTTGTCTGCAACCCTTTGTTTCGAAATAAAAGCTTGTCAACTCAGTTTTTGTGTAAATTTCACAACTTCTTATCTTACATTTTTGCTCTACTATTAAGTCTAAAAGCTTTATATTTATCATGGAATACAATTTAATACAGATACATATTCCAGAAGAACTATCCAAAACAGGAATAAAACATCTTCATATAAGTTCTTCTTAAAATCAATGACAAGCTCTTTTGTCTTCCCAGAGTTGATCCTTAGAAAATATTTTTTACACCATTTCTGCCACCACAAGGCTGTGCTCTGGGCTGTTATTATTGAGCATGGAGACAATAACAGAGTTATCAGCAAACTTGACAATGTGGTGTCCTGCATGTTTGCTCTGACAATTATTTGTGTATAAAATAAATAAAAGCGGGGATAAAGTTTCCGCACAGTATAAGAAATGTCCCCTTATGGCAGGGGTTCCCAAACTTTTCAGCCCATGACCCCCAACATATAGGTGTCAAAGACTCACGACCCCCCACTGTCTATGAGCAGTGGCTGTGTTTCCTGTTATGAATTAACCTACTGCTACTGATGCATTTGATAATCAACTGTTCACTAACCCTAAACTTAGGATTCAGCTTGCAACAAAGAAAGGCAGAAAACTCATTACATTATATTTTCAAGGTTTTATTTCAAGTTTAGCTAGTATTTTTGTCGATATATTTTACTGTAATGGGTAAAATGTACTATTTTTAGATAACTTTTGTCATTCAACTTTTTTTTTGTTTCATTTTTTCAGTATTTCTTTGTTCACCACAAGTTAATAAATTATATATAAGTACCAACAAAGAGAAGAAAACATTAATTAAAATACAAAAAAATACAAAAATAATAATAACAAAGAAATAATAATAATTAACAGTACAAACAAAAAGGAAGATAAACATACAAAAAAACAAGGTAAATAAAAAAATATACATTATTATTATTATTATTATTATTATTAGTAGTAGTAGTAGTAGTAGTAGTAGTAGTAGTAGTAGTAGTAGTATTATTAGAATTATTTTTAGATAACTTAAAAAAAAAACATTCTGGAAGAAGCATGTGGTCAGATTTTCTTTGAATATGTGCTTTTATTTTGAAAAATATACGCACCGGAAAAGATTCCTCATAGGTGCGGGAGCAAAGATGGCGGAAGAGGAGAGCCAGTTTGAAGAATTTGAGCAAATAGACTTTTTAAGAGACCGACATGTACGGTTCTTCCAGAGAACACTTCAGGTGTTACCCGAGAGATACGCCTCGCTTGAAACAACCAGGTGAGCCTCCCAGAATGAACAAAGCTTGTCTGGTGGATGTGTTTATCTGAAGAAGCTGACTAGCCTCCTAGCTAGCTGTGCATTCGTTTAGAAAGGGGGCTTAGCTTAGCATGCGTGAGGCTGTTTTAAAAAGAGGAAATAAAGGAACAGTAGAGTCAGACTCTCTGTGATACTTACTAGTTAACATAACGAGGCTATGTTGTATTCTTATGGTTGTAAGGACTCACGTAAAATGGACTGTCAAGCTAATCAGTCTCATTTCATATCAATTTAAGAATCATATTTCTGTGTGGCCCTGCAGCCTCAGCAGATTGAACTCAAGCAACCACCTAGTATTAGCCAATCAAGCTTTTTGATTTGATTTGATTTGATGTCTTTATTTCGAACGTGTAAAATTAAAATAGAAAAAAAACTTGCAAATAAAATTAAGAAATAGTTTTACAAACATACAAGTACAAAAGAAGAAATGGTTATACAAACATACAAGTAAAACATAAGAAATAGTTATACAAAAAAAAACAAATCAATCAGTTCCATTAGCAAGCACTGCACAGTTTTACTTTACATGTGCGAAAAGAAGTAGGAAGAAGTTCAAACCTATCTAATCCATCTCCTATCTTCATACTTACACCTACAATCAAAAGCAAACCCCTCTTGACTCTCAACACTTGTCCTCTTCCTTGTACCTCATGAAAATCATTTCTTTAAACCTCTTCTTGAACTGGGTTATGTTCTGACATTGCTGTAGCTCCATGTTGAGTCTGTTACACAGTTTTACACCACAGATTGAAATACAAAAACTTTTCCTTGTGGTCCGAACACTCACCATCTTTAATCTTAAATTCCCTCTCAAGTTTTAACCCCCCTCTCTTTCAAAGAACAAACTTTGAATATTTCCTGGCAGAGGATTTTTCCTTGCCTTATACACAACTTGTGCAGTTTTAAAATCCACAAGGTCAAATCATTTCAATATTTTGGATTTGAGGAACAATGAATTTTGTGTGTTCACGGAAATCAACATTGTGAACTAATCTGATGGCTCTTCTCTGTAGTACTGACAGTGGTGGCAGTAAGCTTTTATAAGTGTTTCCCCAAACCTCAGTACAGTAACTGAGATATACTGTTTTTCAATCACTGTTTCAACTTGGGCCTCTGTAACCTGATGGACTGTTCCATCAGGTGGACTGTTCTCCACACTTTGAACCACTTTGAACCACAGAATTGTTGCATAGCTCAGACTCTACTTTCATTTTTTCTGTGCAAATGATTCACACTGTTTTCTGTGTCCTCTTCCAGATTGACGATCATATTCTTTGCCCTGTCTGGTCTGGACGTGCTGGACGCTTTGGATGTGATTGATAATAGTTTAATGATTGAGTGGATCTACTCTCTACAGGTTCTGCCCACAGAAGATCGTAAGTCCTATTACTTCACACCTTTCACTCCAAAATACAACTCTAAACTTATATCAGGAGAAAATGAGTGTAATCACATTTGAAACACATAAATAGTCGAAGATGTTCAAGTAATCAACTATGTAACAATAAAAAATCCTACCTTAAAGCTGCTGTTGGTAGGAATGGTGTAAAAAACGTTACTTTTTTCTGCTGGGTTTGGAGAAAAGGTCATAATACCCATCGGTACTCATCGGTAAGTGGAGTAATTTGAGACTATTGCGAAATCTCTGCATTTTCCAATGCCTTTGTATCAAGCAATGTTATTATTCCCCTCGTTCCCTTTATGACAGACCAATCATAGCTAATCTCCAATCCTCTGTCCTGATTGGTTAAGGGGCGGCCCCCATGTTCTGCGCATGCTCGTTCCCTTGTCCTGTCGCGATGACGCACATATTCCGCACTGGCGGGCACATATTCCAGGATGAGGTAGAGCAGCCGTTGCACCAACCGGCCTTGATTCGCCAATGTACGGTCTTCCGCCTCCCTTCTCTGGCCCACTATCTCTCTTCTCCTCCTCAGCTGACGAAAGTGAAGCAGTATGTTTGTGTCCAGCTGCTTATTCAAATCTATGATCAAAATCAAAGCAAAAGTTGTACTTATTGTGTGGTCTTCCATGTAACCGAAAAATAAAAGAAGCAGGAATTGGAGTCTGTTTTCTTCCGGTAAACGTAAATATGTCACACCCGCCCCTGTCCAATCAGAACCCTTTTCAACCCCCAGACTTTAAGCGGAATTGAATAAAGACGGTTAAACGTGTTTTCCATGTAAACCTCAATTAGGAATTACTATTTCCATGTAAACGCGAAGGAGAATACTTTAATTCCGAATTATTTAATTCTGAATAATTCATTCTGAATTAAAAAACATCATGTAACTATGGCCACTGGCAAGAAGCAGTCCAAAAGAAGATCTGGTACTTGTTACACAGTGTTAATGGTGCATATGTCAGCTTGTAAAAAATGAGGGGCAAATGATCTTTATTGCTGTTATTTCGGGGTAGACACCAGCAGCCTGTTGCACCAGCTGTGCATAAGTTCAAACGTAGCCTAGTTTGAACGTAATTTCTCATTTAGGCTGGAGTTTACACTCTACTAACGTTTTGGGCGTTACACCAGCTGAGATAGTGCCAACATCAGCCTAATTTACAACTTAATTCTTACACTTGGCTCCTAGTAGGTGTAAAGTCCTCTGTAGCAGAGCATCGTTTTGAAAGGTGGGTTGATTTGGAGGATGAGGAGATACAGAGAGTTCTCCCAAATACATTACGTCATTATGGCAATGCATTTTCCGCGAGAGATTACATCCTTTTGAAAAAATACGATGACCAAGATTTGCACTCCCAAGTATTAATGTTGTAGTTGATCATTTTATCACTGGATGTCACTTTTATTATACACACTGTAGATTGTGCTGTTGGTCAGTTCTGAGACGATTAGGCACGAAAGATAACAATGTAACAACCACTGCATCAAAATTGGTGCTTTCCTCTGATAGGCTGCTGGAAATGTAAACGTCATATCTGCGATAGTGTTTTAGTTAGTTTGGACATTACCGTTTACTAGTTAAGATGAGCCTTACGTCTCTGTGGTGAAAGCAAACAGTGACAGAACTGAAGTTACAAACTAACTAGTTTCAACGTTTGGTTTAGGGTGGACTTAGCATCCTAACTTAGGACACAACTTACGCACAGCTGGTGCAACAGGCTGCAGAACATTTAGATATAAAAACTATTCAGTATCCAGCGTAGGAAGTTTAACTTGCAGGACAGGGGGTAGTGGGGTTTCTGGTGTGTGAACAACAGTCATGTCAAGAAACGCCATTACATGAGTTCATGTACAAAAGAGGGATGCTACTGTTGTTCTTTGTGTGGGGGGGGGTTTCTGTTGTGGGTGATGTAGTAATGGGATTTTCTTTCAGCAAACACAGTGTGAGTCTTTGATAACTTCAAAGTCTGTGAATTCTATCAGATTTTTTGCAACCAAACTCGGCCTCCAGGTGTCCCCCTCACCAAAGCTATCCCTACTCCTGCTTCTCTCTTTATTAAAAAAGTTTGACTGTAAATACTTAATGACTTGTTTTTTTTTCCCTGTCTCTAACAAGCCACTCTGTGCCATCTGTTAAGCTGCCCAGTCAGTTAATTATTCAAAACATCAACAGAAATCATGTCGGGATAGCCGTGCTTGGTTGGTCTCATTTATGCAGCTGCCATATGTTGGGTGTCTGGATGGTTTCCTGTCATTAGATGTGAAAATACAACTTAGGAGGCATTTTTTAATGTATCATCAGTGTGGAAGTACATTAGTAGAAGGGCTGTTAAGACTTTTAACAGTTGTTGATGGGCCTGTTGTTTCTGTCTAAGTGAGCACAGGTGGGTTAGATCAGTGTGCACCTGTTTTTTTTATCAAGCTAATATATGCAAAAAGTTGTCTGCATCTGTGCTGGGATTCTGTCTCTGGTGTTGTTGGAGGCACCATTCAAAATCAATAAGTGGTTAGCAGACAGTTTTGTTAGCATTAGTATGTTGAAAATACATGCACTCATGAACTGGCCTGCCTGCTTACCCGACCTCAACCCGACTGAGAACTTGTGGTCAATTATAAAGGAGAAAATTTACAGTAATGGCAAGAAATACAGCTCAAAAGAGCATCTTTTGGAAAGCCATACAAGGTGCAATTCACACAGTCAGCAGAGAAATCAGAAACTAAATCAGATTACCAGTGACCTCTGACCCTCACTGAAAGAAAAGGAGGTTATATTGGACATTTTAGAAACACTTTAGATTTGAAATGTTTTAAAGACTTTAACAGTTTTGTTTTGTATACAAATCTAAAGAAAACTGTTGTTTTTGTTAAAGTTTGAATAAAGTTGTAGTAAACATGATTATTTTCAATCAATAGAACATTAAAAATGGAGCCTAGTTTTTAATTTGCACAAGTTATGCGAGTGACCCGGGGAGTCCAGAGGATGCAACTTACTTGTTGGGCATTCACGCACACAGTTACGGTTAAAAACAGGACAGGTAGTCAGAGCGAGAGAGACCGTCTCAATTTAATCGTCCTGCAGCTCTGCCTCGCCGTGAGTGCACGCACCCGTGCAGAGGGCAGAGACGTCCACCCGATCAGTCTTGAACTTTATTACAGGGCGAAAGTATGGAAATCGCCTACTCTTCCACTCCCTCACAGTCACAAGGATGCGTTTAGGTACCGAAACATGGTACAATTTGATTTAACGTGAATCGGTACTCGGTACTCGGTACTCGGTAGTACCGACGGAATTCGGTCAGTACCTATAAAAGAACCAAATTCAGTACCCATCCCTATGTGGACCCGAGGCTTAAGTTGCTCTTATCACCAACTTGCATAATAATTTGGCACACTCATTTCTGCAGATTCTGTTCTTTAAAAATACAGCCAACGTACTTTGAAAAGCATAATTTGAACCACACCGTTGAAGAAATATATTCACTATCTGACTTCTAGACAAATTTGAAAACGACTGTTAACATAGTTTTTAAAATATTCACAAAAATGCAACTTGCATAATAATTTGGAACACGGTGTACACTAGCCAGGAAAAATGATGACGATGAAGAGAGGAAACCTGAGAACACTAATGTAAAAATAATCATCATATTGTAAGCCTGTCAGTCAAAAATGCTGATATCATGCGTGACACAGGTCAAATATTTTCTGCATCAAAGGATTTTGTTTATTTTTTGATGAATTGTGATATTTTGTTTTTAATAGAATGTGTTTCTACCATTGCCAGTAGATGGCAGCAGCTAGCAAAGGATCTATGCAGCACTTCGCTGAAGGTCAATGGAGCAAGACCTAGTTTTTAACACAGTTTGTCTTTGTCATGTTTCTCTCGATGCTAACTTCAATCTTCACCCACTCTCCTCCTGTGAATCTCTTCCAGAGGTTAACCTAAGTCGCTGTGGGTTTCGAGGATCATCGCACATTGGAATTCCTTACAGCACCAAGGTACTGCCCTTCCTCACACTAAACCCTAGTATGACCAAATATTCTGTCCAATATATAAGAATGTGAAGGAGCCCTGTCTGATCATTGTTCTAATGAGAGTTTGGTTGGAAGCTCATCCCTGTGTGTTTATCTCTGCTTTCTCATTTCCATCAGCAATCAGTTTCTTGAGATCAGGGCTGTTTGTGATTTACCAGTTTAATTAACATCTTCCCAGCAGCTGTATTATTGACAATTCTTTAATAGATGTGTAAGGGCATTACCACAAATCATTTTCTGCTCCCAAAAATACATTTAAGGGAGTGGAATTCGCCCAATGGTTAAGTTGTGTGCCTATATAGCGGGCGACCTGGGTTTCGATTCCAGCCTGCGGCCCTTTCCTGCATGTTATTCCCAGTTTCCTGCGCTATCCACTCTCCTCTCCTCTGTCAATAAAGGTTCAAAAGCCCCTAAAATATAACTTAAAAAATACATTTAAGCAGTCTAGGTGGCTAAATACTTGATCCTTGCATTTTATCTCCAGATTTTCTTTTTTATATACCGTTAAGCCCAAAATTATTCATACCCCAGGTAAAACTTTTATTCAACCAACAAGTTTTTTCTTGATTGGAAATGACACAGCTGACTCCCAGAAGGTAATAAGATGATGATGTACAAGAGGCATCATTGTGGAAAAAAATATTTCTCAGCTTTTATTCACAATTGAACAAGAAGTGGCATGTCCAAAATTATTCATACCCTTTGCAAACTGTCACAGTGTGGGAAAATCCAAAGTTCTATACCATTCTAAAGAGTCCAAGCAGTTCTAAAGCATCCTAATTACCCTGATTCATTGGAACAGCTGTTTTAATGAACTTAACAGGGGGAAAGCAACAGCTCTCTGAAGTTGCTTTGTTGACAGTCATGTTTAAGATAAAGCATTTTGGATGCTCACAAGTTAGGAAAGGGCTATAAGGCCATATCTAAATGTTTTCAAGTTCCAACAACAACATCAAGCAGTCTGCAGAGAAACTTGGCCTTGGGCACCAGTGGACATTTCAGCACGACAACGACCCAAAACACACAGCAAAAGTTGTGAAGAAACAGTTAGCAGACAATAACATGAACGTTTTTCAGTGGACCAGCCAGAGTCCGGACTTGAATCCTATTGACAGTCTATGGAGGGAGCTGAAGATCAGGGTGATGGCAAGGAGACCCTCCAACCTGAAAGAGTTGGAGCTCATCACTAAAGATGAATGGGCAAAAATACCAGTGGAGATATTCAAAATGCTGGTCAGCAATTATAGGAAGCGTTTGAAAATAGCCAATAAAGGCTTTTCTATTGATTATTGAGAAGGGTATGAATCATTTTGGACATGCAACTTTTGTTCAAATGTAAATAAAAGCTGAGAAATATTTTTTTCCACAGTGATGCCTCTTGTACATTGTCTTATTATCTTCTGGGAGACACCTGTGTCTTTTCCAATCAAAAACAAACTTGCTGGTTGAATAAAAGTAACTTTAAGTCAAAATTTGTGAGGGGTATGAATGATTTCGGTCTTGACTGTATATATACCAACCACATTGAGATGTTTTTTCTTTGCATAGCAGTTGTATGAATAACAAAATAACTACTTATTCAGGGTCCAGGTGTGGCCCATCCTTACGACAGTGGCCATGTTGCCATGACCTACACTGGACTGTGCTCCCTGCTCATACTGGGAGACGACCTGAGCAGGGTTAACAAACAGGCCTGTTTGGCTGGTCTAAGAGCACTGCAGCTGGAGGATGGCAGGTCAGTGAACACATAAACAAGCGCACTCACACCCTGTTTTACGCTGCCACTTTCAACCTGACTCAAAACACCTGAGGTCATGTGGGCACTGGCTGTCGTGATTTGGACTGACATCAACCAACGTTTGGTGCTACGATGGTGTCACACACACACACACACACACACACACACACACACACACACACACACACACACACACACACACACACACACACGCGTGCACACACACACACACACGCACAAACTCACTATGTCGTCCTTCTCATGTCTGACTTATAGAACATTCATCAAACATAAATGTATTCTGAGCTCAGTCTTTCAGCTTGTCTGTCCTCTTCTGTTCTTGTTTTTAGTTTCTACGCAGTGCCAGAGGGAAGTGAAAATGACATACGGTTTATCTACTGTGCAGCCAGTATCTGTTACATGCTGGATGACTGGTCAGGCATGGACATCCAGAAGGCCATAGAGTACATCAGAGGAAGTTTGGTAAGTCAAATTTTCCAAAATGGAATGAATTGAGGTAAACTATGGTGAGATTAAGATTTTTACCACAGTCCTGTTTGAATGAATCTGACTCCTACAGTAAATCCCACACTGCCCTCTAATGGTGCAACCTTTTCCTGAACCATTCAGTGCAGCGTCTCATCAGTTGAATGGAGACACCCGGCCACCCACTTTCAGTAGGTGGCACTCTGCCTGGAAATACTTCATTTATAATAAATGGGAGAGTTAGAGCAGTGCATGATGGTCTTAAAGCTGCAGCAGAGGTTTTTCCACCCTACCAGGAGAAAATCAACCTGTTTGAAGTTTATGATGTGGCACATAAGAGATATTTTTGTCAGACTGTTGACTGATGTTTTACTCAACCTGTACTTTAGCCTCAGTGTTTGTTTTTCCTTCAGACATGGGTAAGACTCATCAAAGCAGCTGGTTGAGGTATTGCCCTCTCAAACTTGCTGTCATAGTCTTGTTGATAATTAAAGTCGGAAGCAGAGCAGAGAGATTCTCCTGTTCATCTTTGAACTTCTGCTTATTTTAAGTTTTTTAATGCAAGAATGTGTCTTGACATAGCTCCCTTGTTGAGCACATTTATTATGCACAGGATGTTTTTTCTCTCCCATATACAATGAAATGACAGAGGAGAGGGGAAGTGTGAATTGTGTCTGAAAAGTATATTTATCCACTTACCGCATGATAGTAGGTGAAATCCCAAAATGTCTTTGGCAAACGAGTGTAGTTGTTTGTGGATATGAATATAGAGAAACCACCAGATGAAAGAGGATTGTGTGGAAGAAGCCCAAAACTGTAGACAAGTTAACCAGCCATCCCAAAGTTTCACTTACATTGAATGATTCTGGTATCAGTGTACCATCTTTATTCTCATGGTGTGATCAGACCAGACAAACAAGCCGACAATGACTCCGTCTTCTTTGTTTTTCCCAATTCTGCCATCTGTTTTTGAACGTGTGGATTTCTATAGGAGCTGCTTTTAAGGCAGTTGTTTTACATGAAATTGCTTTTAAAGTTTTAGACGTTGTCAGGGCAAGAAAGGTTGTTACTTCTTATAAGCATTAGATGAAACTTTTATAAAACTGTTCGAGAATATGTTCACATAAAACCTGGGCTTTACCACAGCTCAGTGGTAAAACTGGTCATCTCTTCACTGGAAGGTTGGTAGTTAGATGTCAGCCACTGTAGTCCACAGGTGAAAGTGCCCTTGGTCAACCTCTGATCTTAACAAAATAAAACCAATGCAGACCACTAATGTTCCTAAGTGTCTCTTTATGACTGGCTCCTAAAGTTCAGGAATCCCCAGTTAGACCCATGGCTCATTCTTCTATTCATGGCACATGTAGGAGATTATTTTATAAGTCATCTGTTTTTATTATGCTAAGCTAAGAGGGGTGTAGCATGTTGGTTGACTAGTTGGCGCATAGTAACTGTTGACTCCAGGAGGCTCCACCATTTGGCCTGTTTCTAGATGAATTGAAAGTGATTTGGAGTCACCGACTACACTGGCAACTGCCACCATTTGGCTTGAGACAATGAATAACGTCACTTACAGCCTGCTCATGTTTTGTACAGTCTGTGGGCAACACTCTGATCTAGGTGGCGTTGCCAGCAGTGTGCATATGGGTGTTGGATTAGTCATTACAGATGGACACTTTGTATAGCAGCCTCTGCCATCAGTTTATGAATGGGTGAGTGTGACATGTAGTGTAAAAGCTCTTTCAGTGGTCTCAAGACTAGAGGAGCACCATGGAAGTGCCATCTATTGACCATACTGATTAGTTGGTGTACTAATATTCAATGTTATTTAGATATAAAACTGTACACCTTTTATTCAAATAATACATTTTCAATCAGTAGTACATTTTTTACTACAGAGACTTGTTTACAAAACAACAAAAATATTAGAGAAAGAAGAAAAGATGAAAATACAAGTTAGCATGTTAGTCAACTTAAAGTCTGGTTAAAACAGCTGAGTAGATATTAAGTTTTGCTTTGTGGTGACATCTTTACATTCAGCTTAAATTATGTCTTGGATATCTCTTTCCATACTTGGATTTCTAACCTGTCATTCAATATTATAGAGCATATTATATTATTATATGCTCATAATTTCATGTTTTTTCTTGTTCTTTCCACAGTCTTACGACAGTGGGTTTGGCCAGGGGGCTGGGCGAGAGTCACATGGTGAGTATGAAAATGAAATGTTAACGTTTTTTGAAATGTTAACGATCAATTATCGATTAATCAATAAAAAAAAAATTGTACATAATTATTGTTATGTTAAAACGATGCCAAATACGTTTTTTCCACCAAAACTATAGGCTCATATAGAAATATTCTCTGCGGACATAGTCGTATAAAGTGAAGGCTGAGACTACTAACAGAAAAGTACTTCAGACTCAGTGTCCAGTTTACTGTTTACTCGTTCTTCTTAAGAAAAATAAACATGTGTATTCAGTCAGGTGTCAGCCGGGAGCCCAACCGGGTCACAATCAGTCCAGCGGCAAAAGAGCCCAGACGGCTCTGATGTACCTGGTCTGCAAACATAGCATACTAGCAACTCCCACCAGTCTGTTGGATTTGTATCTAAAGATGGGGAAATGTCCTGTTTAAAGTCGTCAACCTTTGTGTCGTTGTTGGCAGCAGTTGTGCATTGATCCTCTTTAAAAAGCGGAGACCTGACGCACAGCCGCCAGCCACGCGTCTCTGCTGTGCACAACACCTTTAACAGCTGATTCACATCAAAACATGCTTTAAATTTAAAACACCTCCCTGATAGAAGAGTGTAATATGAGACCACATGATGTCTGTTCCACGTGACAGAAAATTGAAAACAAAAATGCGTGTTTCAAGTTATTTCTTAACAATCAATTAATCAGGAACTGATTAATTGTGTACATTCCTAGTTTTAATGCTTCATACTTTGTTAATGATATCAAATATGTGAGTTTAAAGGATTTCTGCACACCAGGGGGGCAACCTCTCAGGTCAATGATGAAAATTATAAATCTGCACATTATTCCCCCTTGACTAGTTTTCTGTTTTAAGGGTACATGGTTCCTATCCAATCAAAGCATGTATGAATTCACTGGTGATGTTATGGTAGAGAGCATGAGAGTGGTTATGGGACTAACTGGTTTAAAGGATTAGCCAATAAAATCCATCTCTGCAGATGCATAATCCCACCCCCACTCAAATTAGAACCTTATTATTGTGACACAAAAGCCTTCCTCCTACACACACACATTTGAGAGCACGGCTTGGAGCCCATCCATAGTCACCTTTTGACAAAGTAAAGCTAGCATTTTGTGTTTGCTTAGTTACAGACTGTAAATTGTTCATTTCCGTCGGGGCGATAAATTCAGTGTGATTACAGGCTGCATTGAATTTCTGCTCTGCATGCCAGCCATCTCTGTGTCTGAGGGCCAATCATACATCAGTGCAGATATACAGAAGATGCATATTATCCTTCCAAGCGTGTGTTTGTACAGCATCAAGACCTCCCACGCTTTTAACATGTGCAGATTTTTACACTGCGTGGTTCAACATACAAATCACACTCATTAATTTCCTCTTCCTGAGATTATGTGCTCTTGTTTTCTGAAGAGGAAGAGCGTCTTTTTTTTTGAGAATGTACCCAAGGAAAATTCCAAATCGTCAGTTTCTGTGTATCCTGTTTTAGCTTCAGAGTGTCTATAATTGTGTAATTATGACACCGGTTGTTAGAGTAAGTGGTTTTTGATTCCCCACCTTTGTGTTTGATCTAGATTTATATTTATCCCTGTTGATGCCCCTTTGCCTCCAGCAGATAGAGAGCATGAATGATTAGAGACAAGTGCAAAGTGCTGGCAGATTTACACGCCTGACCCACAGACTTCCTCACACCTTGTCTTTGTGTGCCTCCCGCTCACATAAACACAGATAAGCAGCCAGAGACGGGGTTTAAGAATGAGTTATAGGCATGGTGATAGTTTGAGCAGTTGACAGGTTGTAGAGAGTGATGGATAGCTGCTGGTTGTGCCTGTTGCACTGATAACAGCCTGTCATCAATCTATGAGCATGCTCGTGACTGTTTGAGTCTATCTGTAATGACACTCTGCATTCAGCCCCTAAGTATAAGGTACTGCTGGAACCACTCCCGATATCACCCCACTGAAATGTCAAAAGATGCACTTTGAGTGCTGAATTTTTCTCAGAGTCTTGACTTATTGTGCAGAAAAGTGTAGCAATACAGGTGTTCTTCAAGTTCATATGAAACATAAGGAACCTCCAGGTTTAATTACTTCAAAATGAGACGGTGAGAGTGGCAACATGCTATCAAATACTTAGTTTTAAAGAGCCCACACACAGACACTTGCTCTGTTTTCACTGCAGTGCTCTATTATCATCTAGATGTCTGTCATCAGAACGTTTCAGACTTTTTAATTGTAACGCTTTGTCGGGAATCACGAGCCACTTTAACTCAAGTCATCAGTGTAATGAATTCTTCCACCTCAGCTGTTTATAACGCATGTCTCTTGTCTCTTGTGTGTCCAGGTGGCTGGACGTACTGCGCGATAGCCTCCCTGTGTCTGATGGGCCGCCTGGAGGAGGCACTGAGTCAGCGGGAGCTGGACAGGATCCGGCGCTGGTGCATCATGAGGCAGCAGACTGGCTTCCATGGCCGCCCCAACAAACCTGTAGATACATGCTACTCCTTTTGGGTTGGAGCTACACTGGAGGTACAGGGACACAGATATGCATTCACACACTCCTGCATGCATTAACATGTTTACTGCACTTAATTATGGTACCTATGATATTTCTCTCTGATAGCCGGTCGCCTGCTTCCTGTCCCGCTACGATCTCTGTTTACTTTTCCACAGTGATTCAGAGCTGTTATGTTAATGTACAGCTGATACATGTTGCTGTTTATCATACAGACATGATTACATGAAGAATAGAGAGGAGGAGATTAAATACACGGCCGGCGAGTGGCCGATGTCCGGGATCCCGGAAGTACTGTAAATGCGGGAAATACAATGCGGCCAAGCTGACCAATCACAGGGCTTGCGGTCTGCGTCGGCTCTACAGGGAGTTACATTTTGGAGGAAGTGCACGTCAGCTAGGTGCGTAGGCCTCAGCGTAGGTACGGGAGCTACGCAGACCCCCAGTGTAAGGTACGCCGTTGATTCAACGCAGAAGTATAAATGAGCCTTAAGCCGGTGTTTCTGTTGGCCACTTCAACATGTTCAACATGCGGGAGGGGGCGGGTAAGTGTTTATGAGGAGATCCACGGGTGGTGCCACGAATGAGCGGTCCCCAGAAACATTGCCCCAGACAAATGTTCCTTCTCCTCATGGTGTCAGCATTTCAGTCACATGTCAATTTCTGCGATATTCTGCGTTTAACAGTAGATTCCGTTTTTATTGGCCAAATCCGCGATTCCGTGAACGCGGAAATCATAGGGCCCTATTAAAAGCACAATAGCATGTGCTTAAAATTGTGAAGCATTAGCAGTGTACATCCTTGCACTGTCAAATCAACCGAGTTAATCCCCCATATTCACAAACACACAACATGAAGAAGTGTGAGAAAACCTTTCAGCATGTGGGTCATTACTCTGCCAGAGGTACATACATAGACACATGATCTAAAAAACTGTGAGTGCAACTGTGAACTGCTATGAGTAAGCCAAAGAGACACGCACATGCACACTCTCTCTCACTCAGAAGAAAACACAATGTACAAAAACTGTGAATTTCTGGGTCAAAGCTGTGCCACAGGGGCAGATGTGCACACTCATACAAAATATTTGTATATGGTGGAAGTGAAGTATAGCAAACACTATGGCTGGATGTTCTGTCCTCTTGTACCCTTTAAGAAGGAGAATATTAAGGGTTGAGTCATTCATGATGTAATTGGTGTGCTCTCAGATGTCATTGTAAGACTTTACCCTGCTTAATTATTTTCTCCACACTCTCCTCTCTTTCTCGTCTCAGCTGTTAGATGTGTTCCAGTATACAAACTTTGACAAGAACAGGAGCTTCATCCTCTCCACACAGGATCGGTTGGTGGGGGGATTCGCCAAGTGGCCAGACAGTCATCCAGGTAAAAACGCTGACCAAGGTCATCAAATATCATGTAAATATTAAGACCCTACACAAAAAAAATCACATGTTTTTTTGTATAAATCTGGTGTCAGTGTCTGCCATAAAAGTAACACAATCCCATGGACATTATATTCCTTTGAAGGCAGTGGGGACAAATAGCACGTGTAATGTCCTATGGTGGAAACAAATACACAAATTATCTCTGTTTATTTTTCCAGTAGCTTCAAAGATCTCCCATGAAGTACAAAAGATGGCACATCTAAGCAGTTTCGATGTCTTTTCATTCTCTCTTTGGGCTGAGCAGTTTCTACCCTGCCCTCCACAGGTGCAGCGAGGTTAGGGTGGAGTTGCAGGTGGCAGTTTTAAATTGAGATCAATGGAAACGCTCTGGTAACCCTAAACTTCTGTGGCGCACTCGGTTCTGTGTGTGTGTATGTGTTCCCGCTCACCCATGTAATGTGTAATTGATAAGGCGATTGTTCGCCAGTAGCCCGAGGACAGAGGAGATCTAGCGCCTCACATTACAGGAGCAAGGCAGAGTAGAAACAATGAGGCAAACAGATGCTGTGTTCACAAAGCCTCAGAGATACTACTGAACAAAAGAGAGTTTGAGGAAATAAAAGGGACTCTGTTGCAGTATGGTTACAGATAATATTGGACTTGTAGAGTGCAGTTGTGTACAGCTACTGATGTCCAGAAACTGGTTTGAGAAGATAGGAAGGTAACAATAACGTAGAACAAAGGAAGGTGCTGCCTGTTTGTGAAACAGATCTGGACCAAATGTACTTTGAAAATTTAACGCCGCCGGGTCAAAAAAGGAATTTGTTTCCTATTAGGAAAATCTGGCATTATGTAAAACCGGGAAGGTTTAATTTCAGCTCAGCTTGATTTGAGTTTCAATAGAAGAACTTTTTGTCCTAAATCCAAGATACAGGTAAAAAAAATTTCAACTGATGTCTGGTTGGTCAGAATAATGAGTACAGAAACAACCAAGTGATAAAGCACACATATTGAAAGAATTAATTTTGGCCATCACTCTAAAAATGTGGATTATTTTTTTTCAAAGGTGAAAATCCACGATCACATAGAGCAGTAAACAGCTGATGCCACATGCAGGTCCTGCTCCGTACTTTTCAAGAGCTGTTTTCCTTTCAGCAACATGTACCTGCTGAACAGCTCAGCTGAGCTCTTCTCTTGATTCAACTTGACACAACCAGAAAAACAACATCTCAAAGAGCCTGATCCTTCCTGTGGCCAGGTGTTCTGCGTTAATGAATCGGCAGCACATCGGTATGAGTAAAATATGTACCTCTCTTTTTGAAAGAAGTGAGTTGTGGAGCTTTGGTGATTTCGGCTCAAGCTTTGAGAATAAGTCCTCTAAGTTCTGGTACACTCTGAACTCTTGTGGCATTGTTTTCCAACTCAGCAAACAGCTGAGTTTGCCAAAAAAGCTCTCACTGTACTGCTTGGTGCAAAACAGCAAACAGATCCAGTAAGCTGACAAACATTGAGGGGAATTTAGCAGGACTGTTAGAAGGTGAAGAGCAAGAGTTTTTACTCAGGTGGTGGGGGGAACCAAAAATGGAACCAAAAGAGGGTAATTGTTGGATTCACATTCCTCATTGGGAGAGTCTTGATCCAAATAAGTGACGATTTTTCTCAGTATCATCTGGGTGACTAATAAGAAACTGATTGCGAATTATTTTACCATTACAATTTAAAGGTAGATCATATTTCAGGGTTGTGTTCACAGCTTGTTTTCCACTCCAGTATTTTGCAGGTTTGTATGACAATCCTCAAGAACATCGCAAACATGAACCGTTTTGCTGACAATCAATACAAAACACAGAGTTCAAAACAGCATGACTATGGACTCAAATTAAGCAGCTCCTTTGGCAACAATGGGCTCTAGTCCACTATAGTTAATCTTTTGCATCCAAATTTTCCAATTCATTGATACAATTCCCTATTAATCGGACCACAAGAGAAGTTCTGATATGATATTCTCATAATGATCATAAGATAAGTGGCTTATAGTCCGAAGTGCATTTGAATTACACTTAGATATAACATTTGTATGATTTTTCGTGTTTTTTTGGTCTCGATAATTTTCTGCAATTTCTTTTTCGGAATTAGCTGTAATGCACAACAGTGTTTTTTCAATATGTCTGATCTTAATCTCTCAAAAAAAAAAGTACCCATCTGAATCAGGCCTCGCCTAAACCTTGGGTTCATGAAGACATCCTGTATACGTCTGTCTCTGTAGTCTTCTGTCCAGCCTTGACTCCTGATTGATGCAGCTAATGTTGCTGGGATTGATTCTGAAGTCTGTTCCCAATCATCTGTCATTTCATTATAATTCAATTACTGCTCCATTTACTTGCCTGTGCAGCTTTTACCATGGTCCCATGGGAGAGAGGGGGGTCATGGGGCCGTGATATGTGCATTATTTATATCCTCTTGAAGGGGCAAGATAGCAATAACAATGCTGCTGCATAATGATTTTCTTTATGGGAAACTGTTGTTTTATTGATTCAATAATGGAACACAAGGTGACAGAAACATTTTCCTTTTCTCTCTGATGAAGTCTACTGACCTGTCACATGCAGGCGCGTCTCCTGTGGTACATGTCACAGTCTCTGATTTCCTTTCTTTCTCTTCCCCTCCTTTCTCTTCACCCATTCTCACCTTTTCTCTCTCATCCACCAGACCCCCTTCATGCCTACTTAGGACTGTGCGGCCTGTCTCTGATCGGAGAGCCCAACCTAAGGAAGGTCCACCCTGCTCTTAACATCACCCAGAGAGCCTTTCAACACCTCCAGCAGCTGCAGCAGACATGGAAGGACAGCGCGGGCAGCTGCAGCAGACAGCACTGACAGCAGGATGTTCCACAGCTTGTCTGTCTCTGGACAGGTTCAGTAATCAGGCACATCTAACAGTAGTCTTTGAAAGGCAACTGGACTAATGCTGTGTGTGCTAGAGACCGTCCATCATTCATCTGAGAAGCCTCCTCATTTCAGGAAGGATCAAAGACTCCTGTTGTTTTTTTTACATAGAGCTGTCCGTGTAAAGCGACTTTTTGTTTAGCAATATAAGCCACACTTTTTTGCTGCCTTTTTATTAGTAGACAGTAGGGAATTATGGTGTGCATCGTGGATTGTAGGAGTAAAAATATGTGCCAGAAAGCCAAATTTGAGTCGCTGGAGACTTGAGGGAAATAATCCTGATGCCTCAATTTTGTGAAGTTTTCTAGATAATGAAGTTTTAAAGCGTTATGCTCCTTAGCCTCATCTTCATAGTAGATAACACAGTCTTCTGTAAAACTATCATAGGATGATTAATAAGCAACGCCAGAAGTAACATCTCAAAGTATACACTTACTGTATAACAGAATTTGAGGGGCCACTAGCTGCAGGCTTGCAGTCTAAATTGTATCCTTGTTTATCAGGAAATTTTTTGGCAAAAACACATTTTTCATTTTTCATAAATATCCTTTAATCTGCAGAAAGCAACCACACTGAGGCATCTTCCTCCCCATACAGAATTTCTCCTCCTTGCACCCCCATCCTTATGTTTCTCTCTGAAACCTCTTCAAAGCCCGAGCTCTCCTGTCCCAAAGGTGATATCGAGCTGGCAGGTAAACTCCTGACTTTAGCTCCCTGCTGTTTCACCACTGCAGGCTTTGTTCACCCATCAGAAGAGATTTAAATGATAATGCAACCACCGGGGTGAAATTAATGGAAAAGGCAGCAGAAAAACCACCTTAACGGCCAAGGCGGTGTTTTAGAAAATAGAATAAAAATCATACTTGAAAGAAGATTAGACGATGAGTTTAGTTAAAGGCCTTATCGTTTCAGATCCAAGATAAAAGTATTTTACTCTTCACAGTCGTCCTGAGGCCAAAAGAATAGGAATAGATTAGGCCTCTTGAGGGACGGAGGGGAAAATCCCTTCTTTACTGCAAGGTTTTACACATCAGTTTCAGCCACAGATCCACTCCTGACATCCCCTGACTCCTGAACCCTGGACCCTGAGCTGCTTTCCTCCACCAGCTTCCATCCTCCCTTTAAGGCATCATCCAGCCTGAAATCAATAAAAAAAAAAAAAAGATGAAACAGTTGCATTGTAACTTGAGGATATGTATTCTTTTGAGCAGCTCTGAGAACTGACTTGTTATTTTCAGAACACAAAGGATGCAGGTCAAAAACAAAGAACAATACACATGAGCAAACTTTGCCACTGAAACAATCCAACGTGCTTGTCACTTCCTTTTGAGTCCCAAATGCTGACTTCCACCTAGATAGGAGTTTGTACACCTGGACACCCTGGAGCAATACTTATTGTCTGTGCAGATGTCCATACAGTGACCCTACGCCTTCTTTTCCTGAAGCTGTGCTGAAAACAATAAATTCAAATCTAATACTGTCATAACATGAGGACAAAAGTAATTCTATAAACGTCAGCCTGCTCCACTTGCCATAAGTGCTCCAAGCAAGCAACATTTCCAGCTTCACAGGTTCCTGCAGCCCTTTGCTAAAGCCACACCCTTTCATTATTAGGCTGCGTTCACGGAACACACCTGCTCCCTGCGATGGCAAGTGAAGAGGAGATAATATCATAGCAGGTTAGAAATGCTGTGGCCTGTCTGCAACATGTTATCTGCGTGAGTCCACCGTGTGACTGGGTATAAAAATAGTAACCACCTCCTGTGTTTTTCTCCCTCCAATGTCTGAAATGAAGCTGGCCTCGTCTCCCTTCCCGCCAAGTTGGCCTCATTTTTCAGGCGTAAAAAGCAGAGCGGGGAGACAGAGGAAAGGAGAGAAGAGGGGAGGAGAGGTGAATAAATAAATAATTTGACCCATCTATTATTGAAGTAAACTGTCAGAGGCTAAAATCTCCTCTCTGAAGCCTGACCAAACATCCAGTGTTGTTTAGCTTTGTTTTGGTGCAAACACATAAGCTGTTCATCCACTTATTTATTCGTCAGTAGTGCATTTTTTGTCATTGTTATTTTACCTGAAACAAAATTACTCTTGCGGACAACTTCCCATCAATTTCTTCCAAAACAGATTTTGTTAGTTGCAGTAAAAGATGTAGTATTCTCCCCTTTTGGAAATGTCTGTCTTCTTTGGCGTGGTCACATTCAGCCATTTCAAACAGCAATTATTTTAGAAATATTAAATCAATTTATATTCAGGTGTCTGATGTTTCTGTTACATAGCTATAAAATAACCTAAATCTGAGGGATCCTGGGTAAAAAAAAAAAATGCACTGAAAGAAATCGACCATGTCTCCAGTTAATCTCCTGAAGTGACTACTCATACTGCTGCCTTCTGCTGGGATCTGTTGTGTACATAATGAAAGAAGATTTTTCCAAAAAACTTGACTCTGAAACTCTGAAATGTGCCTCATGTAACATTGTCCTGTGTCGCCGCTCTCTGCGTGAACAGCGTGCCTAAATTAGGCATAGCTTTGCTGTAAAGAAAGGCACTGAAAATAACCTTTATAATCATCCAGGAAGTGAAACACCTACTCGGCAACAATTTTTCCTCCCTCTGTCTTGTAGAGTTCACTTAACCAATCAGACGAAGGCTTACTGGTAAAGGTCATTCTACTGGATGTCTGATGTTTTTTCTAAAAGGAGGGATGAATTAATTCATACTGAGCAGAAGCCATGAATGCTTACTCCACTTAAAACAGGATGACAGATTGGATGGATGGATGTGCCTCTCTGCAGGAGGAGGCTGCATTAAGCCGTTGTTATATTGCAGCTCATTTTTGCTTCATCACGCTGTGGTCATTACCCACAGTCCCACAGCATGAAGAGAGGGGACAAGGCTTTGCGCTTTTTAAGCCAACTGCAGTGAAAGCTGCCCGGACGCTCAAGAGAATTACAATTTCCAAAATGCCACAAATGGACGACTTGAACACTTGCTTTGTCATCAACTAATATACATACTGTTATAAATAATGTAACAATAAATGCAATTGAATTTATTTTTTCTATGCTTTGTAGAGCTATTGAGTGTAGATAAATATGTAAATGTCTATAAATATGTGACTTCTATTGTGCAAGTGCTCAAGATGAAAATCATGTTTACAGCTACAGCTATGATCCTTGAGATTGTTAGTGGAATTGGAAATGCAAAAGTTGATACTGGATGTATCATGGCACTTCAGCTTTGAATTTGAGGACAGAACCGTTGATTTTAGCTTGGCAGTGCACACTGTATTTATGGTGAATAAAAAGGCATACTAACTTTTTCAATACTGTGCGATTTTGTGTCTGTCTGACCCTCATGATTAAACCTTAGAACAGGACTGCTTCTGGTGTAAAACTGTAAGGCTGCAGGGTTCATAAAACTCAGGCATTTTATCCCATAAATGGACAGTGGATGAATATGCTCACTGTCATGGTAATGCACCTTTTAATTTGTGACATGACATTTTGTCCTGAGGGGAATGCTGAGAGGGGGTTTACCTCTGGGGTTGATGCTTGGTCTCAGTTAGTAAAAGGCTGTCCATCAGATGTTTGATCAATCTTATAAAATATAAAGGTGAACCAACTAAGAGAGGTCAAAACAACTGAAACCAAAATCATACAGAACTACTCTACAAAATATTGGAAAATCATTTGTATTTGTTATTTGCTGCTAAAAAAACAAATGAGACTAATAACCTTTAATTCTTAGGGAAGAAATTCACCCTTTGTGGATCTTTGGAGTGTACTGAGCTACTTTTCCGGCTCTGAAAAAGCTGTCACATCGATGTTAATGTAATCAGTTCACTCCTAAAGTTCACATCATTCACCCAAACTCACAGTGACTGCTGTTATGATGAGAAAATTGCCTGATTGGCTTTGGTGATGAGTAACATCTGGATCAACTTTACCAACATCGGCATCATTAGAATAACAAATTCATTTTTGGCACGTTATGTGTGCCATTAGTCTCAAGTATTGATACTTATGCAAGGAAATGGTGTTGAGAATCAGAGGCTGAAATTGTTGTTACTAATGGTAATATAAAAAAAATTGCATCTATTTCTGCAACCCATTTGCCCCAGGTCAAACATGTGGCTGTTACTTTAGTGAATGTACATTCTGTGTATTTATGTTTTCCCAGGGTTCAAGTAGGTGTTCCTTTTCAGATGGATTCAGCATGTCAGGAGCCCAAGGCGAAGTAATGATAAAAAAGAAACATGAGTGCTGTATGAATACCTCCAGTAGCAGAGTTTCTGTATGAAAGACCTTTATTTCTGTAACGATAGACTGTGTGGCTGGATGACTCAAAACCGCTCCATTTTTAACTTCAAACATGACAACTGGTCAGCATGTTTCCTAATTTGCCCCAATTGCCTTTAATTTCCTTCTGCAGCATGTATGAGTGGAGCTTCAGAATAACAGCCTGATGAGGAATTTGTTTCTGCTCATTGCTAGGTCAGTGACTAAAGCACAATTAAAAGGCCTGGGGGAAGGGAGTTTAACTGGCTGCAGGGCACACATGCAAACACACATATAGCGTCCCAAAGGGGAGCTGCATAGCACAGACACAGACATCACTATTGGCACAGATTATGTAATATAATACTAGAAAATGTGGCCTTGTGGTGCTTAGAAATTCCGATGTGAATGTGAAGGCAGAACAAAATTTAGAAAGCACTTGATCACTTATGTTATGACCTCTTATGCTTACATTTATGATTCAGTTTTTAGAACAAAGGAAAAACAATGCTAAAATGTGTCCCTACCCGTGAGAATACAGCCCAACCCAGGTTAACATTGTCAGGAGATGCTTCCTCAAGAGCCAGCTGTAGCAGCTGTGGTTTGGGTGTGGTTACAATCTCCTGTTCAACAGACAACTTATACCTTTGTGGCAAAAAAAAGACTTGTCTCCTTTATAGACTGCAAGAAAGAGAGGCTGAGAGAGAGAAAACTCGTGTTAATATGCGGCTCTGTGAACTGTGATGACTCCAGTTTTCTGTCATTCATTGAATCCAGTCCAGAAAACCATGAAGCTGACCACCGTCAAATAAATCTTTTGTCAAACACATGCAACTCAGGGAAAGATGACTTGATGTTTCGATATTTCTCAGATAGGGCTGTTGCTACTGCACGTGTGCACTGTTTTACCGCATTGCACCATGTGCTATGAATGAACTTACTGTACATGTGCTTATATAACAGCTGCTTCCTCTGTAGTTATTTAAGTTCAATCAATTCTACTTTGTAAAACAAACTAATCAATGCCAACTATTGATTATACAATCAAGTGGAGGGCACTGTGGCTCAGTTATGGGCCTTTTTATGGGGAAGTCAAGAGTCATCTTCACATTGTGTTATACATGAGCACAGGGCTCTTCCTGGGCCCAGGAGTCTACTGAAAGGGTCATTAAAGGCTGGAGAAAGCCCCCATATGTGATGCACTTGACCTGTGAGGCAACAGGGCACCATTATTGGGGAGTCAATATGCAATTACTTTTGCCTTTATGAATGTGTATTTCACTAATACTGCCATCAGAAGGTAACATGTGACCTTTCACTAATGATTTACTTACATTTAAAACTACAGGCTAGCGGCTTGTTTCCAGAGAATAATGTGATGTGTTGTGTGTCATTTGCAGTGGTGAACAAAGTACACAGCTACATTACTTAAATCAAAGTATAGATACCCCTGGTGAAATATTACTCCAATATAAGTGAAAGTTGCTCTGTCAAATTATGACTTGAGTTAAAGTACTGAAGTACTTCCATTTAAAAATACTTAAGTATTCAAAGTACTTCTTAAAAATATCTCAAAACTTTGTATTTTCACAATACATGAGTGCAGTCAAGAACACATAGGACTACATTCTGTTACATCATGTTTATCTAGAGACCATTACTTGAGATCTCTAAAAACTATACCATGGAATAAAAACAGACACTAAGTTACTCCAAGCACAGACAACTTAGTTTGAAATGTTCATCTGAAGGAATAAATGTTGCGTATCTCAACACACTTTTTCAGGTTGGACTGTGAATGTTTGTATGTTTGGGCAGAGTGGGAAACAGGGAGAACATTTCAAACGATACGTATCATTCTTCATTTCAAAAACCTCTAACACGGGCTGAAGATATGACCATGGGTGCTCAGGTGGAGAATTATAGACATCATTACCACCTCTAAATGAACTGCCTGATCTGAGTGAAATTTGCTCTGTTTGATATACAGGTATGACTAAACCACTGAGACAAACAGAACTACACAAACACATTTTACTGTCTTAGGGATCAGATTTCAGAAAAGAGAAGGAAATGAATGAGCTGACTTCAAAGCAAACGTAGTGAGTAACTATAGCACTAATAGAAATGTAGTGGAGTAAAATGTACAATAATTGTCTTCTAAATGTAGTGGAATAAAAGTAACAAGTATCCCCAAAAGATAACACTCAAGATAAGTACAGATACTCAAAAAATGCACTTAAGTACTGTGCTCAAGTAAATTTACTTTGTTACTGTCCACCACTGGTCATTTGTCCCAGAATGGAAAAATAATTTAAACTGGCTTTGACTTTGGGACAGAAATTCATGACTCTGTAGATCCTTTGACTTCTCTGTGAGTGCTGATATGAGGAACGCATATAGGTTTGAGTGAAAGTTCTCAACCACCATTGGACACATTATATTGACATTCAATGGAAAACACCAAAGTTCCCCTTCAGTTTCAACCACAGCAGTTCTAATTTCTACCTTGTGCCAACTTCATTCACATTAAATGTTTGGTTTACAACCACAAACCATGCCTGCATTCCCATCTGCCTCATTTGTTCATTGTGTTAATTGCTGATTAGCATGTTAACATGATAAATGAATAAACATGACACATTTTAGTATGTTTGGAGTATAGAAACAAATGTTAACAAACTGTCATGAGTGGCCCACCTAACAAAGCTGCCACAATGTAGACAGAGCTGTAGACTCAGGGTTGAATAAAGGGAATTTGCAGGTGCCCCAAAGCACTGCTTGAACAGCCACTTGAGGTTGGCTTTATTTTATTTCAAATTTGGACAGCTTTTTACAGCCTGGTTCATAATTTGGTGTTGGTCTCTATGGCTTACTTTCACATGTTAGACATCTTCCAATGCTCTGGGATATAATTCAATCACACTCATCTAAATTATAAGACACAAAAGTAAGGCTGTGGCTGCTGTGACTGACAGTTGGTGCCTTGCCGTCTTCTAGGAGTCACCTCAGCGAACTCAAGGCCCTGACTTAACCTCTTGGGTGTACATCTTCTTGTCCTGATATGGTCATTTCCAGCTCCAAATTGGCAAGGTCGTGACAGCCAAAATGTAGTCCACAAACCAATGGGTGACATCATAGTGGCTTCATACACCTCTAAACTACAGTGTGTTATGTACTCAAAGTCTTTTTCTTAACCCAACAATGCCAAAAGTTGTTCTAGTTGTTGAATTCATAGTATTAAAAAGATTCGTAACAACTTACAAAATTATGACAGATAGTTTAAAAGTGTTACACTATGGGGTTCAAGTTTATCCCAGCTTTTTAGGAAAAAACAGTTTTAACTTTGAGATGTTCCCTCTTAGAAATGACTCCATTGCAGTAAACACCCCTTGTTTCAGTGCTTTTGTAAACAGTGGTCATAATGAGTTATTAGTTTTGTCATGCTCCGTTTGCTGGCTCTGTGAGGGCAGTCTGCCCGGTTGTCCCCTTCTACGTGCTCAATGGGGTGGAATATGTCTGCATGAAGCCATGAGGCCATCTGGTGACGCGGAACAAGTGGCATTGCCAGAAAAATTAAACACACGAACTTAATCCGGCCTCACGCGCTCGCCTCACATTTCTGCTCATGCATGAAGACACTGTTCTCTATATGAACCTGTGACATACATCGGGGGCAACTCCTCCCTCGATACAGCAGGACACAAACCCATGTGATACTAAAGAGCTGCGGCAGTCACAAATTTGGGTCGCAAAAAGCAGAAACCAGCTCACGTGAACCATCGTATGCACACATGGGCGCGCGGCCAGCCATGCGTAAATGTCTAACTTGACTGGACGCAGCGCTTAACAGATTTAAGACCCCCTCCCCAGTCCCTTTTAATCTTCAGCCAGAGATTATTACGATTATTTGTGGTGATTGATGGATGAAAACGGAAGTCATTCAGTGCGGGGTTGATGGATGACAAAGCAGGAGGATACAAAGAGCTCTGTGCGTATAGAGACATCGCCGCTAAGGGATGATGTAGATGGAGATACTGAGGAGAGGAGAGGAGAGGAGGGCGGGGTTTTCCCTCCAAGATGAGGCAAACTAAAAGCAAACTGGCTTCTCAGAGCCGGCGCATGTACTGTAGAGACTCTAGACAAACACATAAGGCTGCACACAGAGGGAGGGAGGAGAGAAGAGGATGGTGATGTGGTCTGAGGAGCGGTTCGTCATCTTATCTCACCTCTCATGTAAAGCTGCGGAGCGTTTGATCTCTTTTCTATAAGCCGCAGCTGCTTTTTGTGTTGTTTTTTTCTCTACGTTTTTTTTTTATTATCCCTGTTTGTCAGCCTACTGTATACATCCATCATCTCCATCTGTAGCCATGTCGGACTCTGAAGATATGACGGAGTTCGCCAGCATCGTGGAGCGGATCGAACGAGGCGAGGTGAGTCTCATCCGAATGATTTACGGCTCTCCACTGACAGCAGCGGTCTGTCTGTCATAACGAGTCCGAAAGCAGCGGCGCCGGGCCGGCCTGCAGGGCTGTCAGGGGACGGAGAGGTGGACTGACAGACCCGTACCACTCTATATCAGCCTATTTTTGACTAGAATAGAGCTCAAATTTTCCATTGGTTAACAACACAGTTGATAGTATAATTTTACTACCTTAAATATTCCTACATTGGTATTAACATGGATTATTCTGGTCCCATAGTTGGACCCACACCTATTCCACTCTCATGTATTGTACTCTATTTTTTTCCGTTTCCATTTTCAGGTGTGTCACTGCTACTGTAGTCAAATTAATGACAAACATATTAGGTCCAATCCAATGATGCTAAACATTGATACATTTACATTAAATTATATATTTGTGTTCTTACAGCCCAATAATTACACCTACTGTACATTATATTCTGACATTGTAATATGCATTGATACCATAATCTATCTATCTATCTATCTATCTATCTATCTATCTATCTATCTATCTATCTATCTATCTATCTATCTATCTATCTATCTATCTATGAACATTGTAATGAGCAGTAATAGACCCTCCTCTCATTCCCTTTCTTTTCTGATCTATTATTAGAAAATATGTAAGGCATTCGTTTCCTTTCTGATTTAACCCAACACCCCTGGAGTTCAGAAGTACTCATGCAGTCCTGTATTGTAGCCAGCTCAGGTTTTAATTTGACATTATTGTGTCCTGTATGTTCATTGTTAAGTAGTGACATGCTGCCATGACTGTATTCTGATGATGTAAGAGGATCTGAGGTATTTCTGTTAACAGCACCTTGAATAACCCATACACTGACCCCATAGCTCCTTATTCATCTCTGTATATTGTTCTCCATTCTGTGTCAGGGCTTCCTGGCCGTAAGGCACAGGCCTCTTTGCTATTCTTGGAAAAAATCATGAGCATAAAGAGTTTAATTAGAGGCTTCAGTTGCTGAGAGTGCTAGGAGTTAGATAGTGCTGCAAGCAGCTCACAGACTACTGTCAATATGTGGGACACTTGGCAGCAGCTGTGCTCTGAGACGGGGCACCGGGTTACTGAGGTGTGTGTGCACAGAGAGGGGGGTTGTCACCCATTTTACCCGTTTCAGACTGACAGAATGTGTTGAAACACATCTTTGCTGCTCACTCAATCCCTGACATTTCATCCATGCATGCATGAGCTGTGTGTGTGCGTGTGCGTGTGTGTCTGTTTCACATGTCTTGTTGAATATAGAGCACACAGAACATGCAAATTACTCAGTGGCCAGCTAGTGTTGCTGAATTCAGTGATAAAATTGTAATCAGGCTTGTCTTGCACAATAAGGTTTACTCCTATCTCTGTGAAGTCAGAACGATCAGTGAGAATAAACAACATCAAAACATCAACAGCACAAAATAAATAAAAGTGTTTCTATTTTAAGAGACTCTTGGTTAGAACTCTTTGTAGTATCATTGAACAGCACAACAAGAGACTGTAGACATTTTGCGCCCTGAAATGTCCTTTTTTGTTTATTTTTCACACACAGTCCCGCCTTCCTAAAGTGAATTCTACATTTTTAATGGGTGGGAAACAATAAGCTACAAAGAAAAGAAATCAGTGTAAATGCACTTTATATAAAGTTTAGCAGTCAGTGATAAAGGCGTAAAGAACCTTTGGCAATGAGAATGGTAAAAACACTGACTTTTAATAAAACACGATGGATCTATCTGTTTTTTTCATCCTTGGCTCACATAGGCACTATATCACTGCAACCACAGTAGATACAAAAAGTTTGATTTACTGTGGTAAAAGTTGTCTAGATATCAGCTAGAACTCAAGACATTGGTGGAAATTCTGTTACCTCCCTTGAGATACATACTGTGAAATTGCTGGAGCCCCACTGACATTGTCTGTACCGTTAGCTGCCAACAAACGCTGCTGGAAAGAGAATGACTCGACAAAGTCCTTCAGATGGCTGCAGTGCCTTTGGTGACTGTGCACTCTGTGATTAAATCAAAGATTTTAGCTTCAGTCTGTAACGTTGAACAAAGCTTTCTGTGCTACTCCCTACACATTTTACAGCTCCCTCCTGAGCTGTGTCATGGCACATTTTGTTATTTAACTGAAGCACTGCATGTTGACCTGCTAGGGGGCCCTGATGTACAATAAAATGAACCCTATGCCACTGCAGCAGACCATTAGCAGATCATAAATCCTCTGAATAAAAAGGAGGGGGCCTGACATTGGTAGAGACTGTGAAGTTCACAGGAGTTATAGCTTTTATGGATTCTTTTATAAGCTATAGGAGCCCTATTTGAGTGTTTCATATATTAACCTATTACTCTTTTGACTCTGAAAACCTCTGTTACATATTTCATGTCAATGTAAAGCAAGAGTGCGGTGAGTTTTTTTGAACTTAGCATTTTAAGCAATACTATAGGAACATATAGGCTCAACACTTTTCAGTACACGTAAGCAACTAATGGGCTATAAGTCAGCCACACTGCCATCCCATGCACTACTGTCTCTGCATCATAAAACACAAACTGCACACACTGTGTTTTTTCTGCTAAAAGTGCAATCAGGGCATGTCATGCTAGAGTTGCATTCAGTAGACAAAACTTACTGCACAAACGCACTCCTTCAAGTTTTATATACTGTATAGTTTTTGTTATTTCATTCTTTGGTCTTTGAGAGTATAGAGTATTTTTTTCAGGTTGACTCAAGTGACTCATGTCTCATTTTGTGTTAAGATGAACCTTTGGTTGATGTTTTAGCTGTTAGCTAAGCTAGGGCTACTGTTAGCCATGGCTAATGACATTGGCTGGTTAACACTTGGTCCACACCTAAAACATCTTAAAACTAAATGTTGTAAAGTTGTAAAACAAAAAAATGCCCAGAAGAGAACTCCTGCTGAATTTGGTGACCCCTGAATTTCCCCCTTGTGACACCAGTAGGTTAGCATTAGGGGATGACAATACATTAGCTACACAATAATTAAGTGTATGTTTCTAAAATTACCTGAAAATGTATGACACATAGGTGATAGATAGATAATCTTCTGACTTTTCAAGTACTGGACTTCAAGTATCAAACACTACAGGTTGAAGTTTTCACTTGGTAAGAATTTAATTGATGAAAACAAAAACACATCCCTCTTAATAAAACTTAAGTGTCTCTTAGCTTTTGCTGTAGTTCAACCAGCAGGTAGTTCAGATATTTGTGTTCCTCTGGGGATGATGCTTTATAACTGTGATGATGACCTGTGCTTTCAAAGCAGCATGTTAAACAATGAAATATCTCAGAATCTACTGTATGGACTAGCAAAGCATTCAGGGTAAATATTAATGTTGCTGTTAATATGAAATCTAAGAGCTAAGGCAAACTCTTAGCATTTTCTGCCATAGCATCATTATGTCCCATTTCAGTTTGTCTAATACTTGGTGATGACCATAGACTGTGTAAAATATGGACATAATATCCGTGACGTCAACCATCTGTTTCTGAAGCGCTGTTTGAGGCCAATCGTCGGCAGCAGCCATATTGCTGCTGTCGAGCGATTGTGACGTAAAGAGGCGGGCTTTGAGCCTCCTAGCCAACAGCGACAGTGTTCCCGCCTGTCAATCAAGTCAGCTGTGCCTCTCATTAGAAGACTCGTAATCTAATTATCTTCGAAATTGCAGCGTTAGAAAAAAAATCACCCCCGTACAGTGTGTGCCAATGGAGAAATGAGTTATCCAGACTACACTCGTCTTTTATACCAGGCTGTAAACATGTTTATTTCTGCTGTAAAGATCGGCTTTTTTGAATTACTGTGTATGTGGTTTCCGGTACTTCCGAAGCCAGCCTCAAGCTGGTCCTCGATGAACTGCAGTTTTTAGCACTTCCGCATTAGACTCATATTTTTAGACCGGAGGTTGCCGCTTGGAGAGGCAAAAATTTTAAAAACCTGCAAAAAATCTCTATATTCCACAGCTGTATTTTCAGTGTAATGCTCCAAATGCTAGTATGCTAACACAGATCAAAACATTTTTTATGTTAACACACTGGTTTTAAGCCAGTTATTCATTTAAAATGCATCAATCAGCAAAGTTATTTCTTTTCACACTTTGACATGTTTTATAAGAACTTACTGATACACTTGACCTGGGACAGGTTGCTTGTCCTAAATTTATATATACATGATTATATGCACATAATTGTTCTGGTTTTTTTTTTTGTACTTTTCTTGTTTCTATATAAATGAGTTTATTTTCTTGAAAACAGTTTAGTGTGTAAGTAATGTGGAATCAACATGAAATTATGTCTCTTACAATTGAGTATGCTACATGTGACACTCATTGATTGACATCTATCATTCTTGTTCCAATTGGGAAGAAGATGCATGTAAACTAGTAAAGATAAGGCAGCTGTGTTGTGGTCATAAGGGTGAATACAGTTAAATTTACAAGGAGCACATGAAAGCAGCAGTGGTTCCTATGGAGATTAACACCCTCCGCTCCCCCCTCTCTCTCAATTCAATTCAATTCAATTCAATTCAATTCAATTCATAGGGCTTTATTAGCATGGAAATAATAGGTAATCATTGCTAAATCTTAAATAGAAATAAAACACAAAATAAAAAACAATTACAGAATACCAAAGATCAATGTTAAACTAACAGCTGTGCAGTTTAAAATATATAAACAATAACAATAATATTAATAACAAAATAACAACAATAATAACAATAACAAAAAATACGAATGACATAAATAATACTAATAACAGCAATAATAACAATAATAATAATAATAATAATAATAATAATAATAATAATAATAATAATAATAATATAATTGCATTTAGCTTTTCAAAATATTTACAGATGACTACAGATTATTTATTAGCATGGAAAACATACATAATCATTGCTAAAGCTTAAATAGAAATAAAACACAAAACAACAAACAATTACAGAATACCAAAGATCAATGTTAAACTAACAGAGCTGTGCAGTTTGACCATTTTTTAAGTATAGAAGAAAGAAAATATATGAATAATAAAAAATAAAATTAAAAATAACAATAATAGTAACAACAAAAATAAAAATAATTACAAGAATAATACTCACAACAATAATTATAATAATAATATTTCATTTAGCTTTTCAAAATATTTACAGATGACTACAGATTATTTATAATTGTTATTATGTTTATTCTCTCTACCCACCCACCCCCCTCTCTCTCTCTCTCTCTCTCTCTCTCTCTCTTTCTCTCTCTCTCTCTCTCTCTCTCTCTCTCTCTCTCTCTCTCTCTCTCTCTCTCTCTCTCTCCCCGCCCCCTGCCTCAGTGCACTGCAGCAGTGAATTGGCTGCTGATTCACCACAGCGCTGCCCCTGTCTGTCTGTGTCGGCAGCGTCACTCTATTTAAATTCATTCAGTCGTCGCTGTCGGCATCCTCTGCTGCTGCCTGAGAAGTCATTTGTTTTTAGCCCGAACTACAGAAAACACTGGACTAAGTGTTTCAATTTGATTTTAACTCGTACATACAGGGAGGCACATTCCGCTTCATCATGAATCTGAATGCAGAGAAGCGGCGTGGCAGCATGTCTGTGGTAAGTTTGAAGAAGATTGAAGAAGCCGGGTGGATGATAACAACGCTCCTCGAGTCGTCATTGTTTAACAGCCAGTGGCTTCGCTGCTGTGCATGTTAAGAGACCGAGCACTATTGGAACTACCAGTGACTTGTTCCCATTTATTACTATTCACGAGTTGTATTTCTATATGAAACTTTTAACTTTGGACGTCTTTGTTTGCTTTTAATGTTTAAACTTCCTCTATCCTTCTGGGTATTGTCTTTCTCCACGCGTGGAGGCGTTTTCTGTCGTGAATGTTTGCTTAGGCAGACTTTATTGGTGATTCTTTCTCCCACCAGCTGAAATAAATGAACTAATCAGTTGTTTAATCGTTAGAGGACAGTTTCAGCTCCACAGCTTGTTTTTTTAAATGTTTCTACTCGTGTCAAAATGATAAAACGTGAGCTGCTGGATGGGTTTGTTTTACTACTGTTTGTCTATATTTAGCCGGAGTTAATCCTGTCTTATGTAACAGAAACAGAGTAAAGACCCCATGGCTGGATGTTATTGTGACCATCAGCGATTTTCAATGTGTTATAGAATAAAGCTGCCCTTCATGCTTATATCCAAGTTTGTTAGCCTGGCCAGTCAAGTCAGATGTCTACCAAGGAATCTGGTTTTGCTTGAGATATCTGTCTGTTCACTTGCTGTTTTTCTTTTACACGTTGTAAAGTGCTTGGTCACTTAAAATCCTATGAAATAGTACTTTCAAGGGTCCTCAGTTACCCTTTGTTTTGATTGTGTGCTATAAAAATATTGATAAATGATTGATACTGTCTGTATTTAACCATAGAGGCAGAATCTCTAACCTGAAAGAAAGAAAAAAAGGCTTGTTTTCACAGCTTAAAATGTAGATAATAGGCGTACCACAGCTGCATATTAAATGTCCTAATAATAGGTTATTCTTTCAGAAATAAAAGAAGGCTGCTTCCTCCAAACACTGAATTTGCTGTGCTTATTTCAGAATCGTCTGTGATGCTATTTCTGTCTTAGTGTTCACCCTCCTTCTTTTGTCCTTTGCTGAGTGTGTTAAAGGCAGACAGCAGGTGTTGTGTTGCTTATTGAAAAAGTACAGTTAATCAAATGTATGTCCGCTACTGTCTCCAACACCAGGTCCCGATCAAGAATATCGAGAGGGAGCTGATCTGCCCAATCTGTAAGGAGCTCTTCACCCACCCGCTGATCCTGCCCTGCCAGCATAGCGTCTGCCACAAGTGTGTCAGGGAGCTGCTCATGCTAAACCATGAGGACTCTTTCGATGCTGGCTCTGAGTGCTCCTTGCCCGGAAGCCCCAAGTCCAGGGTGCCCTCTCCCTCCATGGAGAGACTAGACAGGCTTGTGAGATCAGGTGGGTCTCGTGGTAAGGAAATAAAGAAGCTTGATTTGAAATGAAATTGTTCACAGGAATGATGGGTGCAGAGAGTTGGAACTCTCATTTGTCCAAGGTTTAAATCGTTTCACAACGGTGCTTTTGAGGCATTAGTAGGAGCAGTGTTGCTTCTGTTGTTGGTCAGCATGATTCAGTGATTTGTTATGTGAGCCAATGGAGGCTAATGCTCAAGCAATCGATGAGCAGAAAAGTATCAAATGCATCTCAGGCCGTTGGTGCTTCCAAGGAAGATAAAATTAGTTCTGTCTCTGTAATGCTACCTTCCGGTATATTGCCTTTCTTCCAATTCCCTTAACTTCACTTTTTAGTCATCATTCTGTCAGCATTCAACAGGTTTCAATAGCTTTAGTGTGGGATTCACAACAAAGAGAAGGATTAAAAGCTTTTTTATGTGGTTTCAAAAAGAAACTATTCAATTACCTAAAGGGTTGTGCCATTGCGAAGATGATTTCCTGAACTAATAACAAAAACCTTTATCCGATGCAAATTAAAGGTTAAAGGCAAAATAAAAAGCCAATGGAAACTATGAAAAAATGGGCCAGGCATTGTTATACTGTCTGGGTTTAAATGTGGTGCAGACACTGCCCTCCTTCTCTTGTCCTAGATAAACACCAAACAAACATCACAATGATTTAATAATTTTAATGCTCAGCCATTACATCGTCAGTCAGCACATCTTCCTCTAATCCTGTCTGCTTTTACAGACCTCTTTAAACAGTCAGGAACTTGACAAGCTGTATTTTTTTTGTCTACTGAGAGAAAAGAAATGGTGACAAGCTCTCTCAAGCCCTAATTGTCTTCACTGTCTGCCTCTTAGGGCCCAGGGGCATCAAACATCCCCTTCAATCATGTAAAAGTGAATGTTTTCATTGGGAAATGTTTCAGGAACTGTGAAGAGAGTAGCTATAATTTTCACTATCTTTAATCAGATAAACAGTATATGTGTGTGTTGTGCACATGAGTGAACAAAGCACATCTGTAAGCTTCTTTAGGGCATTTTCAACTCTAAAACCAAGCTGAGCCAGAGGAAGGGGAAAAATGCGGTGGAGGAGGGGTTGAAGTTGCAGGCAGCTAAGTTAACTTGTCACAACATTTGTTCTTTTCTAACCACATGGCATGGCTGCAGCCAAGCTTGAGCAGGTCAATGTCTAAGCCATGAAACAGCACGGTGGGACACAAGGCTGCCTTTCTGCCCTCTGAGAGCTCTGGGCTACAGGCCATTTCTAGAAAGATGGAGTCTCATTTGTACTCTTCTCAGCTTCTTGTCCACAAAGTCAGAGTTGCGTCTGACTTTTAAAATATATAATGATTCAAAGTGTGTTTTGTCCCGAATCTCATGCAAAGACTCAACATACTCAAAATGAAAAAGAACAGTATTGAAAGTAAAAAAGTTCCCAGTTTTAGTGATTTATGTTTACTTTATTTAGTGGAGAAAAAGATGGTCTGGTTGGTGGTGACACTACCTGGAAACCTACTTCATAATCATTTCAAATTGTTCAGACAAACAAACAGCGATTACTTCAATTCAAAATAATGTACGAGAACCATTTTGTACTAACTGCAAAAGTGAGTTCTTTTTTTTTTTACAAAGTTAATACATTTGATAAATATTATGCTGTAAAAAATTGGGCCCCAATTTTGAATTTGGCAGAGAAGATCAAAATAGCCTTTACATTGCTGGTATTGAACATTGTACTTTTATCTTCAGCACCAAACCTAAAAGGGTTTGAAATCCTAAAAGTAAACACTGACTCCCAAACCTGTGCTAAACACTTTTGCTGAAAACAGTTCAAGTATTTTGGAAGTGGGGCAAAATTAAGTACACCAAATACAGTCAGTATGCAAATCCCAAACACTTGATATTTAAGCATGTGTTAATGGGGATTAATACACAAAGGACGTTGGAGGAGCAGCTCAGAGCCGAAGAATAAACTAATTGTAGCGAGTTGTAAAATAGCTCTTTTAGAATAAGTAAAGCTCATTGTTGTGAAATTGGCAGTAGCTTTCAAGCCGAAGTTTTTCGTCCATTAGTGCAAGTCTCATGTAATTCATTTCTCGATTTCTTGTATGCTGACTAAATGTTTTTTTGCAAAGACTGTCCATAGCTCATCTTTGGTAAGGCTTCAAGACATACAAGTGGATTCCATTCAAACTGATTTAAATCCACTTTGTATACTCAATGGCCAGGTAGTGTCAAACTGATGGTATACATTCAACTAAGATGCCAGTGGGGCTCTGACCAACACTGAGAATCTAAAACAGGTTGAGCTATTAAGATCCCCAGAGTACAGTGAGGTGAACAGCTTTTTTTTGGGAGCTATTCAGCCATTCATGGTTCAACACCACTGAGACTGGGCTCTCGAACACTGCGTCCCTCATTCAGAGTCCCCCCCCTCCTTCAACCTGAATGAGTTCATTCTTCACTGGCAGGACTGCATCTGTTTACGCAGGGAATAATCAAATCCTGCTCTTAAATAGGGAAATCTGATGCATTGCTCAACGACTCTGCACAAAGACAGCTCTGTCACTTCTTCATTCTGTCTGATTGTGACTTGATTCATGTTGCTTTGTCTGTTTCAAAACCTAACTTTCCTAGATGTTGATCATGTAAAATGTAAACTTTTCATGTTTTGCTCTTGTAAAATAATTCAAAGTGTATTCATTCAGCAGATTAAGAAAGCAAACATTTCGGCCATCTGATAAACCTGTAGGGAGTATGCTATGAGAAAATAAACCCCCTGACAGAACAACAGAGTAACATTGCTGACCGGGTCCAGCACCGGGAGATCAGATCATTTGTGGCCATGGTGACGCAACCTGCCTGTAAGGAATGAATAAGGGATTAGTGGAGGGGAGAGAAAGAAAAGACTTAAGGCTATATTTATCATGTGCAGCTTGGACAAGCCTTTCTGTGCTTGGACAGAGGGGGGCGGATACTAAAGCTTCATCAGCATTGTTTCTCAACTTCATCTTTCTTTAAGTTACTGGGGCTCACATAGAGCGTGGTGCATTTATGTTTGACAGCTAACTCTTGAATGTGCACTTTAAAGTTGATGTAATTACTGTTGAATTAGTAGTTTGACATTTAGGGCAAATATTCTTTCAATTGTTATGCCCACGTTTCAATATAACAGATTCTGCTTCTATGTCTGTATGCTAAATATGAAGCTACAGCCAGAGGAAAGTTAGCTAGGCTTGGCACTAAATTCTCACCCCCTCAGATACTGTTGTTTTGCCTGTTTTTGTGTTCTTGCATGCCATAGAAGCAATTGTATACTTGATTTTAGATGAAGGTAGAAATGAGAAGGTGTCTCATTTCTAAATGCAGACTTTTGCCCACTGAAACATTCACTGTCATTGATTGAAGAACACCTGTAGCTAGCTGGCTAATCTAAATTGGTTGGTTGTGAATATATTATTCCGTAAGCTTCTTGTTTTTGATTGGGAAACAAAATCGTTTGATTTAATCTGTACAGAAGCGTATGTAAAAGATTTTTCATAATGTAGTTGGAGGATGTTTTTACAATTGGACAGAGCCAAGCAAGCTGTTACTTTGCTAAGTAAGCTAACTGTCTCTGTGGCTTCGCTTCATGTTTGGCATACAGGTTGTTTTTTTTCTCACGATTTGCATTTTTGTTGCACAAATACAATTTCCAAAACAACAGCCGAAGCCTGAAAAGTTGCATGATTTTATGCCTTAAAAGCTTGTTGATATATTTTTTCAATAAGTGCAATATCAAGAGTTAATTGTACCTAAATAACTGTTGACGTCATGTATGTATATTTTGAACACACTGTTTTGTATTTCACTCTGAACTGCATAACCAGATTTTCTTTGAACTCCAAGTTCTCCTTCACATTATTTTAAGTTGGCTTCTTTTCTCCAAATTGTCAAATGTCATGATGTTTTTTTTAAAAAACAATAACATCACTTCACGTTATGTATTGTTTCATTTCCTGTTGGTCTCACTTCACTTCTCTGTTCATTGCTTGCAGCCACAGTGCGAAGGTCGTTGGGAAGTCGAGGTAGACGCGGGCTCCGTGTTTTGAGTAGCTGTAGTAGTGAGTACAGTGTTACTAGAACCCCGTAAAACCCTAGTTTGGTTCTACCTTCTCTCCACTTAATCTACTTTAGCCCTGTCAACACAACCATACAGACTCACAACACCGGACAGGTACAAAAGAGATATTTCAGGTTGACTCACTCTAATTTATGCTTTCAGAGTTGTAAAGCTCATTATTATTGTGTTAGACACCTAATGATTTGTAACAGTGGATGAAATTAAAAGCTGGATGCCTCTTAAAAAAAAATCGCCCTGAGCCTTTAAAGTAATCTGATGGTTAAATACAGATCAACCAGGTATTTAGAGATGATGTAAAATGCTTCAGGTTATGGCTGTCTTAACCTGTGGTATTTGATCTTCTCAGAAGGGAAGGAAAATTAGAGAAAGCTGAGAGGAAAAGTGAAAACCTTTTAATGGACAATGAGTCAGCACATAAGGAAGCTGATTAAAAGAGGAGTGGCATGGAGAAAATTTGATGGGGAGGTAATAATGTGTCAAAGTAGAATTTAAATTAGCCAGAAGTAGAAATAGTTGAAGTTTTTCAGGATTGTAGAAGGGACAGGTATGTCTGTGTTTGTATACGCCAGCAAAGCTTTACATTCATGTTTTCAAAGAACATGGTGGCAGGTAAAGCCTCTTTAATGAGCCGGAGAACTGTAAGTCTCTGTTCTTTATAAGGAAAACGCACAACACTGAAGGAAAACATACAATGTGTTTGGGCTTGTTAAGATTCTTAACAGGCTTCAAATGATTGATATGTGCATGCCTTCAGGCTGTACTGATTAGGCTTCACTCGACAATCATTATGGTTTGAGAAACAATTTAGAAGAGCGCAGACCTGTTTCAGCCTTACTCTAATCATTTTGGGCATGCTGAACTGAGAAGTGTCAGAAAGCTGGCCAAGTAAAGCAAAACTGAATACTGGTTTTGTTGGCAAATCAGTGCAGTAATATAATGCTCAGACTATGCTTTTAAGAAAATAATCCTTCTCCTGTTCTGAAGTGGATATCTTTCTTAGAATTTTCTTTTAAATATCAAATGCCAAGATATGATGTCCAAATGAACAGTATATGGTTTAAGATAAAATAAAAAACAGGAGAGAAAAAAAAATCAAACCTTAAACTATTGTCTTCAGCTTCTGACAAAATGAGAGAAGATCCAGTTGAGCTTTTTTCTTTTAAAAAAAGTAACGACATTTTACCAATTCATCGCTTTATACATTTCAATTTACGTCAGAAATTTTAAAATGATTTGAAGCATTTCTAGAGTGCTCGACAAAAGGCCCTTTTCCTCAGGAACCATCAATAGTTTTTATAAAAATATTAAATTACATGTGCAGACATAACCACATTTTCTGTTTAACACTGCCCCTGGAATGACTAACAGAAATACAAAACTTCTGCCTTAATTCCACTATCAAACCTTATCCATGCATGGTGGACAAATAAAAATCAAGCCCCTTTTTCATCTGCAATGACTTGTCAGTTTCTGCCCTCAAATCTGCAGCCTCCATCTGCAGATCCACAAAGCAACACACAAACTTTACTGCAGGCTTGACTTATATGTTTCTAGCTGGCCACACTTGTTTTCCTGAGCAGAAGACCTCAGTCATCATACCTTCTCCTAAAATGACACACATACATGATCTCACTGTGCTTGCAGGGTGGAAACCTGCATCAGTCATTGGCTCAGATATTGAGGCTTTCTGACATATTTCTATTTTCATCCAAAGACATAACTCATGGTAGCTAGCCCATGTCACCTTCATCGCCATCATCAGGCTACGTTTTTCATCATATTTCCCACAACAGTGTTATTAAGTTCAGTTTGTCCTGAACTCAGGTAGGACGGGTAATTAAAGTATGGGCAAACAGATCTCAGAACAGTTTGTTGTATTACTCAGACAACACAACCACTGTGTTTAACTGTCCACGCACTGTCACAGCCTTCAGTTCTGCCCATATCTTTGTCACATGGCATGCACACGGCTAGCTACCCATAACACATATAGTTTACCTGTTTGCTGTTTCGTGTCTGCTTTTCCCTCAGCTGAACCTTTTTTTTCTTTTGCTAAAGTGTTGTATTCAAATAGTGTTCTTGTGTTCACGCTTACCTGAGGAGTGTTTGATTTAATTTCCAGGTCCTCGGAAACGAAGTGGAAATTCTGGCTTTCATACTGAGATAAATCCAGCACTCCTCGCTTCCCCTGTCCCCCAAAAACGTGAAGCAACTTTTTTGTCATTCACTGTGCCTTGTGCTGACCTCAGTTTGCTGGCTTTATTTGAATGTGTGTAATATCTGTCTTGCTTGCGTCTGTGATGTGACCTTGTGTGAGCACCTGGTGTTACTGTGTTGCTGCATTGTTACGGCGCTGCTACAGCAGTAACAAGCACAATATTGTGAGAGACTCTTAAAGGCAGTGTAGCTTTAAGAGGAGTTTGTTGTTGTGAAAAAAGTGTTGATGCACTGACCTGGACATGTTATATTAGACTTTAAGTGCAGGGCATTTTTGTTTAAGTTTTAACTCACAAAGTCTTATTCAGTTACATTGCATGTTTTCTAAATGCACTGGTTTGTCACACTTTTATTTTCTTGATCACTCATTTTGGGAAGATAGAATGATTTATTTTTGTCCAGATCATTGTAAGCACTTATATAGTCTCCCCCCTTTGGTACATGTTGACTGACACGCAGTGCAATTTCTCATGCAGACATTGTATTTTTCGACAAGCTTCAAGGATGCCTTCCTTCCCATGACTATCCCGCATCTCATCACTCTTGAATCTTCCCCAGTTGTCTTGTAAAGTCTCTATTCTTGGACTTATTTCCCTGAATGACAAGTGCTCAATAACTGCTTGTTCAGATTTTTAGCTCCATACATCCATGTCTTCATGGAGTTTTGGTCATTATGGAAATAAAGCACAAAGGGAGACGTACTGAGGCCCTATTTGTTACAGCTTGATATTTTCATGTGTTATCAAAGGCATTTTTGCCTTAACATCATACTTGGCAAGTTTCACAGATGATGTAATACTGCTTTTGTGAATCTCGGCCCAGAATCTGTTGAGCACAAGCGGGGGTTCACATTTTCAAAGCCCCTATTCGACTCTTGGAAACTATCCCTTCACAGTAATTTTGTAGTCAAAGGACACAGTTGTTCAAATGTCAAAATAGGGCCTCAGACAAGACTGGAAACTGGGTGACCCAAAGGTTCGGAGTCTCTATTACCCCCGATCTTTTCTCACTTGTCCTTCTCTGCTCTCTTCCAGGCTCCATCTCGTCCCCAGGGTGGCGCAGAGGCTCTGTGACTCCCCGGATCACCACCATCCCTTGCCCGGGCTGTCAGCATGACATTGACCTCGGTGAGCGCGGCATCAGCATGCTGTTTCGTAACTTCACCCTGGAGAGCATCGTCGAGCGCTACCGCCAGGCGGCCCGAGCAGCCATCGCGATCATGTGTAACATTTGTAAGCCTCCCCAGCAGCAGGAGGCCACAAAGAGCTGCATGGACTGTAAGGCCAGCTACTGTAACGAGTGTTTCAAGCTACACCACCCTTGGGGGACACCAAAAGCTCAGCATGAGTATGTCGGTCCCACAACCAATTTTAGGCCCAAGGCAAGTATGACTACTTAAGGAGAAGGCTTTATCTGTTTTTTTCTGTTCGTTTTTTCTGTTGTTTCATTAAGACGTCCAACTGTTCACTTGGACTATGTCCCTCTGAGTATGCGTCATCACACAAGTGAAAAATAATCATTAGTATGTATGGATTTGTTCCAGACTTTAAATGGTTGAAAATGAGAGATGTTTGCTAAGGAACTGGATGTAGAAGTTGAATGCAAGCAGGCTGGACATTTGTAAATGGTAAATGGACTATATTTATATAACACTTGGTCTAGTCTTCTGAACATTCAAAGTGCTTTAACAGTACATGTCACATTCACCCATTCACACCACATTCATACACTGCTGGCACAGCCACCAGGGCAATTTGGGGTTAAGTGTTTTGGCTGAGGACACTTGGGCATATGGACAGCCATACCTGGGATCATATCCCCAACCTTCCAGTTGAAAGATGACCAATATACCACTGAGCCACAACAGCCCAGTTTGTGCTTTTCTTAAACATTACTGGTCAGGAAAGTCCCAATAGCTGAACTCACACAGGTAATTATACTTGCAAGTTTCCCTGTTTGATATAATGTAATATATCTAACTCATACGATACAGCTTCTCCACATGTTCTCCAGTGACTGCCTTATTCCATTCTTGATCATACAGAACAAAACCAACAAGTCTTTTTGTAATCTTGCCTCTCTGGACTAGTCTATAGATTGTTTTTGTTCTTTCCAATCCCTGACCAAATGCTGTTTGAACAGATCTGATGAGGATCCTGCTTCTATAAAAAAAATGCTGATCTTAAATTCTATTTTAAGACACTTCAGGAAGTTGCTCACAGAGCTGTCTAGAGACTTTTAAAGTGTTGGTCATCTTCCTGTTTCTGTTTTTGTAAACTTTTGATCACTGCACTAATGTAGTGCTGAATTTAAGTTCTAATGAGTTTTGTCTCTGAGTTCACTCATTGTTATTCTGTAAAATATTTCAGGTGCTCATGTGTCCAGAGCACGAGATGGAGAAGGTGAACATGTATTGTGAGGTGTGCAAACGACCCGTGTGTCACTTGTGCAAGCTTGGAGGATCCCACGCCAACCACAAAGTCACATCTATGAGCAGTGCCTACAAGATCCTTAAGGTACCACATTCAGACACTCTTAACCATTTGAGGAAAGATGGCTTGTGTGTTTGTTGGTGGGTCTGTGATGAAAAATCAGTCATTTTAACTGTACAGCAATACAAATTTATGATAACAAGGTTTGAAGTGAGCTTTAACACAAACTGTTAAGAAGGCTTGAAAAAGAGTAACTAAAAAGTGCAGGGTTGTGTTGTGCTGTACCTCCTTTTGATTGGTCCCAGAGTCTCTACTCTCCTGCTGTAATATTAATGCCAACCTCTACCTGTGCTAACCACCTTAGACTGCAGAAATAAATCTCCTCTGTTTGGAAATTTTAAACCTGACACTGGCTGTCATTTTTAAAACTAATGAGTCTTGCTTGTAGTCATCAGATAATTTTGCTACTCGGTTGATTTAAATTCAGTCAGTTTGATTTCTCTTATGTGGAACAACATCAAGAAATATGTTAAAAGGCTCTTGGGTTGCCATGAGGGCGACACAAAAAAACCCAGTCAAATCTTTAACAGAATAGATTGAATTGAAACATGATCAGCAGTAATTTGAGATTGTTGGCATGAGCTCTTTGGCTTAGGAGGCAAGGGGGTTTAAGCAAGTCATGAGTCTGAGAAGTTCAATCTGCTGCTCTGTTGACAGGATCACTGCTCTGCTTTTGAATATTTAATGAGACCATTTGTTCCATGTGATTTTCTGTTTATTGTATCTTTTAAATTGTTGGAGGATGTATCGGATTTCTTGAACAGTCAGTCTTAGAACCCTCCAACGGTCAGGAAGTACATTAGGTTTCAGTTGCTTTGAACAGTAATGCTCTGTCATATTGATGTTATGCTCTAAAAAATGTTGTTTTGACATGCTGCACCCACTGAAACAAATGCTCACTCTGCGTGACATGGTTAGTGCGGATGCTCCGTAAATGTCCAGAACTTTTAATCAGTCAGGAAATATTTTGAAGTAGCAGCTAGTGTTATGAATGATTTCAAGATAAGACGAAATGCTGTGACCCATGTCAGACCTTGATGCTTGGGAAGCTGACCATCCAGTCCCACTTATATTCCTTGAAACAGCACATATTTTAATGATCTTTATTATGTATTTAGGGTTAAGCTGGTTTTACATGATAAAACATGTGCTCTTCCACTGCCAGGAGGTAGAGCGCAGACTAAAGGCTCACTTGCGGAGGCTGAGCAAGAGATGAATAAGCCATAAGAAAATAATGCAGGCCAGTCTCCATGTTTCTAGACAAGTGTCAGACACAGATTGTATCATGCACTCAGCTTGTGTTTTGCAAAACAAAGATATGTTTGTCATTCATAGCTCCCCCTGCAGCAGTGGCTCGCTCCGGGCTATATTTTGAAACAACTTATAACTCGCTAGTTATGCTTTTAAAGGTCACTGACAACTGATTTCAAAGTTTAGATATTGAACTTTGAGGGAAGTGCGAGATAAAAACAATTATTTCTGGATTGTAATATTAATTCCTAGATACCAGACCCACTGATAATATCTATAGAGTCCACTAAGAGTGGTGGAATTGATCATTGCAATAACTAAAGTGACCACTGGGCTAAAGTGGACGCATATTGGAGTGTCAACACAGTTATTCCTCACTTATGTGAAACACCATTGTTTATGATAAGACTGCCGTGTCAGTTTTTCCAATGAAAAAAATCAAACCTCCAGAAAGGAGTGTGTTTTTGCTGCTCATGTTTAAGACTCTAGAATGTAGTTGTTTACGTAGCTTAGAGCTCTAAAGTGTTAAGATTGTATGGACCTAATTCTGTGTTTCTAATATGTACTAAACTTGCTGTAACTGCTGCTGGTCTTTTCTCTTATCAGGAGAAGCTTGCCAAGAGTATCCATTACCTCATCAGCAAAGAGGACCAGGTCAGGAATCAGATTACTGAGCTTGATCTACTCATCAATCAGACTGAGGTGAGAGAGCTGACTCATCCTGCAGTGACTCCACAGTCCTTTTTTTACTCCACTCCAAAAGTGTTACACCTTACGTATTTGATTTCAAACCTTGAAAATGTTAGATTTTACTGTTTTGAAGTGTTTTTTTCTGATTTCATCTACTAAAATATGTAGCACTGCATTTAACTAAGCATTATGATATACAATTGACAGGCAATAAAACAAAATTCACTTATCCCATTTTGTCTTTCCAGGACACTTTAAAAATATATATTTTGTTTGATATTCTAATAACAAAACCCCCCCCATTCATTTTCAGTTTAATTCCCTGATTTCAGACTCCTCCCCCGCCTTAAACCCAGTTTACACCTCCTTGTGTTTGGTTCAAAATTCTTGAAATATATCTTTCTCTTTAGATTTTGTTTCTTAATTTACAGACTAAGATAACTAATTAACCTCTTAAAGGACAATAATGCATCTGATTATAGCTCTGTGCCCTGATGTTAAATCACATCTCTATTTACAGAAAAGAAGAAGGTAATCGGTCAGAGGAGGTAGAAATCCTGTATAACAATATTTAATTTAAAAGACGAATATCTAAACAGCTTCCATAGAACCAGTCAGAGAAGTTCAGAAACAATCACACCTTGTCTGTGTGCGAATAAGGAAGGTCCCTAAACAAACAGTATGCAAACCACGCAAACAGGGAAACACAGGATTTGCCTTATGCGTACGTCTGCATTTCAGCCTCTGACCTTCTTCCTCTTTAACTGTGACGTGAATCTTCCCACAGTTTTGATGTTCTGTAAAAAGAGTACATATGACTCATGGTTTAAGGTTGCTTTCTTGTTTTATGAATTTTTGTGGTCCCTTTATCTTTGTCCCTATATACTGAAGTTATGTGATGTGACCTGTTAGGCTTCACCTTGTTTGAATATTGCTTAAAGTACAGTGGAGGTTTGTATCCACCTTTTGTTAAACCAAAGATTTACCACAGCTGATGATACAATGAGTTTGTTTAATTCGAATAAAGCCAAGACAAAACAATCTTCTCTTACACAGGAAAATGGACAGCTTGCAGAACGCCAAGCTAATGAACACTTTGAGCGTCTCTTTGAGACCCTGCAGGAGAGGAAGTCGGAGATGTTACAATCCATTGAACAGTCCAGAAATCGACGCCTTGGACAGCTTAAGGCCCAGGTATAAAACGCCATTTTAGTTGGCAATCTTTCAAAAACACATATGCACTATTTACCCATCATATTCTTAACCGCAGAAGTAGCTTCCTTTCTTTAATGGAAATTCACTCTGTTATAGTATCTGTTAAATATAGATCCACCATTTTTAATAACAGTCATAATTTGTCCTAGGTGGAGGAGTACCAGGGCATGCTGGAGAACAGCGGTCTAGTGGGCTACGCTCAGGAGGTGCTGAAAGAGACGGATCAGTCCTGCTTTGTACAGACAGCGAAGCAGCTACACACAAGGTAGAGCTGGGAGATACTCAGCAAATTTACACTTCAAATGATGACAAAAGTTCTGTACTGATCAATGTTACCAAGAAAATGTCAGACATTTTGGCAGATGGGTATGAGGCAAGGCATTCAATGGTATTGATTGTTTTACTAAGTTTAAATTATGCAACTTTCTTAATTTATATGACAGTTTCAGCTGTTATGTCGCATGTGACAAGGACACATTAAGTTTTAAAGCATAAAGAGTGCATTCTCTCTGAGGCCTCAGATGGCACAGAGGTTTATTGAACAACATTTATCTTGGAGGATTATACTTAAGACAGTATCTATCCGTGAACAATGCTCTAATGTGTAGAAATCTCTGGCACTGTGCTAATGATATCAATACAGACATTTAGAGCTGTGATAAGAAATTAGTTAAAGGATTTAGTTAATTGGAAGATAAAATAATTTACAACTATGGGGGTGGAATTGCAACAATTTATAGCAATGACTTTAGTAGCTCAAGCTTTTTACTCCCATTGAAGTTTCCCTTCATAAGCCTGATAAAAGAAAATTAAGCCGGGCCTAAAATAATGAATTATTTGCAAATTTCCCCACCAATGTTTTGACTGTGTACTGCAGTAAACTTTCAAATACTTGATCAAGCAGCTTATTTATGCTAACCAGATATTCTTATCCCAAAACAGAAGCTGTTCGTAAAACAAGATCAACAGTTATAGATTGAAGTCAGCTCACAGAAAGTTAATATTCATTGATGCCTTCTTGTTTCCCAGTGGATGTAATTAGTGGGGGTTTTCTTTACCAGGTGCAGCTAAAAAAAATTAATATTGTGAAGAAGTTCATATTTTTCTTCAGCTATATTGGAGTGGAAATAAAAAATGAATATATTCTAGATTCCTTACATGAGAACTAAAATGTGTTTTTCAATCTTATTTTTGATAATTATGGCCTACAACTAAAAAAATATACAAACAAATACCTCAAAATTTAGAATATTCGTTTTGAGTGAGAATATCACTAATCAAACAGTATAAATACCTTGTATCTCTCGGCCTAGTTCAGTACACACCACCACACTCATGGGGGAGGCTGCTGACTTGACGGTTGTTCAGAATAAGATCTACAACACCCTCCACAACACCCTCCACAACACCCTCCACAACACCCTCCACAACATCCTCCACAACACCCTCCACAAAGAGGGTAAGCCACTGAAGGTCATTATTGAACAGGCTGGCTGTTTTAAAAGGAAGCTGTATCAAAGGATATCAATGGAAAGTTGACTGGAAGGGGAAAGTGTGGTAGCAAAACGTGCACATGCAACAGGGATGACAACACTCCTGTTTTCTGAAGTCATCAGCTTTCTCATCACCTGGCCACATCTATCCAATACTACTGCAACACACATTTGCTGTCCATTTTAAATATCATGCATATTTCACAGCCTCATCAGCCGCAGATGACATCTTCAGCAATCTCACCATGGCTGCCCCGTTTTTGCAGTTTTGATCAGCTCCCTGTCTCATCAGCCTCAAACTTCTGTCAACAACAACTGTCAAATCGCAGATCCAGATGCCCGTGATAAAACCAGCACATTAAAACGTATTTCCAGGGATCAAACTTCCGTCAGATAATATCAGAGATTTACCTTAGCGAACTAGATTATGAAAAAAATGAACTTTTCCACAATATTTAAATTTGTTAAGCTGCACCTGTGTGTTGTGAGCATCAATCTGATTATATGTTTGGGTGACTGGAGTGTGTCAGAAGCCCACCAAGCCACGTGCACAGTTTACTAATCTCCAGAGTGATTAAGGAAAGTGTTCGGTGAAAGCTCCGAAGAGTCTTGGGGTTGTCTTCTGCTCTGAGCTTTTAATTGATCTTCATTAAAAGCTTTAGATAATCACTAAACCTTTTCACTCTCAGAAGCATGATACTGTGTTCTTTTACAGTCTCCTTCTTTTGAAAGACACCTGTTTTTTATTACTCTACTTTTAATAAGGAAAAATAATTCCCCAGGGTACAGTGCTGATTTAAAGTTGAAATTACAGTGTAACATACCTGATATCATTTATAGGAAAAGGCCATCTGCTGTTGTATGATTGGTGAACTTTAAGTAATTTGATGTGAGTACATTGAAGTATCCATCAATAAAGATTGAATCATATTGTATCTGTCTGTTATGTTTTCAGGATCCAGAGGGCCACAGAGTCTCTGCGGACTTTCCACCCCTCAGCTGACCCCTGCTTTGATGAGTTTGTGCTCGACACCTCCAGAGAAGAAAATCTGCTCAAAGAGATGTGCTTTGGTGGAGGTACATCTCCATTTTATGTTATATCTCTACATACACTAGTTATTGTAGCAAGGAAAAGCAAGCATGTTTTTTTTCCTCTATTTGATTCTAAACCTAAATGAGAGTTACTTCCAGTTATGAATCACAATAAATTTGCATTCTGGTCAATAATTTTTGGGACATCAGTCCAAAATTGGTCTCTGTTAGCATACATTGTGTGCATTTCATGTTTACACAAATCATAACCCCTTCACACATGCACTGCACTTAAAATTCCCCTCATTACCCTGGTTGGCTGCATGTGGGAACACAAAAGGCCACATTTGTTCACCCTGATTTAACACATTATTTTCCTGGCAGCCCCATAATACAAAGTTTGCATGAAGTCAGGGTGAGCTGATGTGTGAATACAGCGGATAATAGTCTGGAACATTTACCACAAGCGACTTATTGGTGATGTTGTTCACATTTGAGTTTATCTGCTTTACTGATAAATGACACCCTCCCCCTACCTAAACCAATCAAACTATTTCCAGTATTTGATTCTCAGTGATCAAAGTTTTCTAACTTTGTGAGCATGATGAACCCATATGCTTGCCTTCACTTATTTCTCAGTGGATACAAAAATAATATTTTCTATACACAGCTACACAGTTGGAGTGAAAATGTAAAGAATTGGTAAACCTTTTCAGCAATTTTTATAGCCAAATGTTTTAACTGTGACACTTAGATAACCATTTCAGCCCTTTGATGTTGATACTTCGGCTAACTACTAATTCTTTGAGCTAAGTATTCCACCATTTCTTCAAGTGCACTTTTCAACTTTTAATCTATTTGTTTGTGCTGACTATTGCAACCATTTGTTCTTTACTTGTAGTCACCTATTTCAACTGTTCATACGCTTGCCAAGCATTAATTACACCCTTAAGCCCTTGGAAATAACAGATCTAGAGCACAGAAAAAAAGTGCTGACAAAGAACTTTGACATGGTGAAAAGTGCAAGTAACACACACAATGTTTTCCCCTTCTAAACTAACTTAGTAAAACCCATTATTTGTCATTACCTGTCCATCACATGAACAGCCCTGTGAACAGTGTTGTGTTAAAAGTTCAGAGGTCACTTGTGAAAACCTGAATTAGATCAACAATCCTGGAAACACCCGCAGTGGATTTTACCGCTCTGTGAAGCTTCTTTTCTGGTCTGCTGAATAAGAAAGGCTTATTTTATGAAAAGCTGCCATGGGAATCAGAAAATTCTCTATGAAAATTATGTAACATAATTCACTTTTCATTAAAATTGGTGACAGAGATAGAGGCAAAACAAACAATTAAACATGGCATGTGTCTGATTATATTAAAGCAAAGTACTTAACTGTCAACGCAGAAATGTGAAACTTATTGTAGGAGGATTTTTGGAGCATCAAAGGAGCATTTCAGGGTAGAAAGATTTCTGAAAAGGAAAGAAAAAATGTCAGATTCAAAATATCTAACATAGAAGCAAATGATCAATAAATGTTTCCAATAACAAAGCTCAAAAGTTTACAGATAAATGAGCAAGCTGCAGAAAATGGACTAACTATGGATGTGTTACTAATAACCTATAAGGTCAGAGGTTAAGTCAGTGCCTAACAAGGTGACACTCTTTAACATGTAACATAAAGCAGATGAAATATTGCAGGCTGTAAGACTCTGTGAAAACTTTGTTAGGCATCATCAGATTAGGATGTTGTTCAGAAATGCTAAAAATGATACCTATAAACTATACTTGGAGAAGTCTGCCTGGTACACTACCATTAAGTGCAAGTGAACTGAATGTTATCGTATTAACTTAAGCAGATTGTGGCGCTGGTTCCACTGCGCTCATATTCATGCTGTGACTGCATGATGAAAGGACTTGATGAGACAGACTCAATATGCCAGAGCGATGGCTCATGGCGTTTGGCTGCGGTTGGCTGAGGCTTGTTTCAAACGCCGTTAGTGTGGCTGGAGTCTAGCTTGTCAACATTACGTGCATCAGTGAGTCATTGTCCCAGATAGTGACACTTAGTTATGACTGCTCCTTTAGCTGTTGTAAGCATGAGACAGCTGGCTGCTACCTGAGGTTTGGGGGCACCCTGGAAAAGGAGCAATATGTGGTCAGTAACAGTACATAGTGAGTTGTTTGGATTTGAGTAGCAGCTGTGCTTCAAGACAGAAGCAATCAAAAAGTATTCATCCTGCACCAGAATTAAACGTGTCGGACAAGTTGGTGCTTCTAAACAACAGAGAGGTGTCTCTGCAGGTGACAAACAAAGCTTTAAGGAAAAGGAGGTTGTGACTCTTGGCTGATAAGATGTGAGATCTGTCTCAGGCTACAGTTGGCTCTGTCTGAACTTATGGTCCACGTACTGCATGAGTCAACAACTGATGAAATAGTTGACTAAAGCTGAGATAACTTGATAAAGAGCATGTGTTAAAGACTTGTTGTTCAAGAGCTTTGGATATTTACCAAGAGATAATAGGCTTTTTGCTACAAGCCCAAACTTGGAAAGAAATGTCTCTGAAAAGTTGGGCTTTACAGAATGTGATCTCTGAGTGTGAAAATGTTGAAAAGTTGCTGAAATAGCAGAAATTCAAGGGGCTTAGTTTACAAAAAAGATATGAGAAAGAGGAAGAATCCGAGACATGAAACAAGAACTATGCAAAGACAGTTTTCCATTTATTTTCCTAAATGTTGTTGGAGGAAATGAATGACTGTTTTTGAAGTTTTGCAAAAAATCAACAACAAAATTTTTTTTGAGGTATTTGTCATTTACAATTTAGAGACATTAATACTACTGATAAGTAAAAATGAAGTACATCAAACACAAAGTGTCTTAGAGCAGGGGTTTCCAAACTTTTCAGTCCGCAACCCCCAAAATATAGGTGCCAAAGTCTTGTGACCCCCACTGTCCCTCAAAGTGATTTAATGAGGCTTCATTTAGCTGGTCTGAGGAAAATTAGCCTACCTATATGAGCATGTGGCTGTGTTTCCTGTGCTGTTATGAATTAACCTACTGCTACTGATGCTTTTGATAATTAACTGTTCACTAACCCTAAACTTAGGAGTCATCAGGCAAAAAGAAAGGCAGAAAACTCATTACATTATCTATTTTCGAGCTTTTATTTCAAGGTTAGCTACCATTTTTGTCGATATTTTTTACTATAATTGGTCAAATTTACTATTTTCAGATCACTTAAAGAAATAATAACCTACTGGAGGACATCTCACGACCCCCCCATTTGTGTTTCATGACCCCCCCAAGGGGTCACGACCCACACTTTGGGAACCCCTGTCTTAAAGAGTGAAAAATATAATATTTGTTAATCCCAAAATTTTTTAGAGTTCCATTGTTTAATCTGCACTTTTCTTTCTGGATATAAACACTAACTCAAATATTTTCTACAAGAGGAAATGGACTTTTGTATGAAATATACCCTAAAAGATTAATTGCTGTATACTTCTTGTGAAGTGTTGCATGTACAATGAGTGGCGGTCATATTAATGTGTCCTTTTATGTAAGTGGCCACAGGGAGTTGCTGGAGCTCTTGTTCTAAGCTCTAAGGGAGAAAAGAAGCTGTTCAGACATTTCTACCCTGCAGTAATTTAATTTAAATCTTGGCAGACGATGCAGCGGGAGGAACCACTATAGTGTCTCAGGATGGTGCCTGAAAGCTTTTGTAGAGTGCATCCATTATATAAGAAACCAGAAACGCATTCATATTACTCACAGAACTGAAGGCTGATTTGATGATATTATTGGTTCAAGTTTTACTTTTTTGGTTTATTTGTTGTGTTCAAGTGTTAATTGCTTATAGCTTGTCCCTGTGTTCTCTACTGTTAACCCTATGCTCTTTTTCTCAAGAGCACACGAAAAGACTTTTCAGCCTGACATTTAGAGGAAACTTTGATTTGGCAATGACAATTTCTCTTAAATGTTTTCACTTTAAAGTCTGAGTTTTAATCTTAAATCTTTAAGATATAACAGCACAGTGAAGTTCACTCCTCACAGATTTATGTGAGTGGACTATAAGAGGGAGCAGTGAATCTAAAACAGACACGAGACAAAGCGGTTCCCTGCAGTGCAGCTTGGCATAGCTGCTGTCTGTCTAGCCGCAGCCTTTACCGTACGTGATCAATAGTGCTTTTTTTCAGTCGCTGAACTCTGGTGCCTGCTGCCTGCTGTGATAGATGGCTGACTGCCCGTGACTGCTTGATTTTGCCTGTTGGTCCATCTGTTGGAAACAAGTGAAAAAATCTTGTTGGTTAGTTTGTCCTAAAGAATGCCTGTATCGGATTTTAACCGCAGTGCTTCATGGGGCAGATGTAGCTGTAAATGTGTTGTTACAGTTACAGGCTCGTTTTGATTTCTAGTTTATTTAACCCTCTTGTTATGTTTGTTTCTCAGGAACAGCAATAATGTTCTTGTTATTTATCTTAAAGTGTCGAACCCCCCCCCCCCCCCCCCCCCCCCAAAAAAAACAAAAATCCCAATAAACATTATTTTAATGTCATTATTAACTCCATTACGAACCTTTTAAATCAATATTTAGTGCAATGGTGTTCTTTAATTCTCACAGATCATGGTTCAATGAGGATAACTCACTCGTTTTTCATTAAAATCCATGTTAAAACTTTTTATGAACATACATTAGAAAGACCTAAATATGAATGCAGTAGTTTTACATTACTTAGATGTTTGTTTAATTTATTTCTTTTTAGATTTTTGAACTTTAAAATGGGTCAATTTGACCCGCAACACATCAGGAGGGTTAAAGGATCATCTTTAGTACTGATTTTCCTCAATTCTTCTATCAAAATGTTAAGCTCAAGCATGTAAACTGAAGATAAAATACCTCTCTTTATATTATGTTTGCAGTGTATTAGGGACATTATGATGTAGTTCTCAATGAATGTGCACAGGTCTATAAGAGGACACGCGCTTGTGAAGAAGCTCGTGTGCCTGGCAAAAAAAGAGGACTTTTGAGATCGGGGATTAACCGAGTGACTTTGGAGGCTCAGAAGGCTCTGCTGCAGTTATGACACCAGTCAGCCAGAGGGGAATCTGTCTTTAGGGGAAAAGTTCTTTAGAAAAGACCATCCCAATTAGAGGAATTTGGAAAAAGAAGGTCAGAGCAAGAAGAGGAAATATTGCAAAGTAGATTAGGGGGAATAGTTCTCACAGGGAGAATGGGTCAAGTGTGTAGAGAGGGAAAAAGACAGTGACCTACATGGTTACAGTAGAGTGATTCTGTTCCTGCAGAATAGTGAGCTGTATGCAGCGAGAAAAAGAGAAGAGAGGGTATGTGAACAGAATCATTACAGTGGCTGCCATTGATACATAAGAGGGGACTAATGGGAAACAGTGCTGTTAGAGTGTTGATATATGAAACATCAGAGATAGACAGCTTGATGCATTACAGGAAAAGTTAACAACCACCAAGAGGAGACAATAAAATGTGATAAAGGAAGTGGTTCAGGAAGAGGGGAAAGTGGTGTGAAGGGGTCAGGAGAGGCCATGGTAAAGATATGGAGGAAGAGAAGAAAAGAGGTGGTGTTGATGGTGTTGGTGGGAGAGTTTAGAGAGTGCTTTTCCTGGCAGTGAGTCCATGTGAAAACCTCTTAGCGGGCTCCATTATGCAAGACAGTCTTGTACATTGTCCTGAAAGGGTAGTCCTGATCCTGACAAATCTAATCTTTGCCACACTCACCCTGCTGATTTTGCTTACACCAGAGTTATTGAACAGCAGGACGTTACTAAACATGATTAAGGAGCAAGAGATTTCCTCGTGTTGGTATTAGGTTTTCCTGTTTATGTGTGAGGTCTGTCACATCTTGCTAATCACCACCACCACCGTAATGTGCAATATGTTCAAATGTTGTAGATTAAGGCTGACACACTATATTTGAAGACCCAATACCTGTCATCTCGTGGAGTGATGGTTCAGTGTTCTGTGGTTTGTTCACTTGCCTTGACTGTTTCTCTGCGGACAGTGGTAGATTTTATCTCTTTCAATCTTGTTCAGTTCATTAGTGAGTAGTATTTTTTGATGAAAAACCCCATCTTACTTTCTTTAACAGTGAAAGTTATCACTCGTTGTTGCAGACAATTAAAAATTAGACATTGTTTCGTCAATAGCCTCATTCAAAACCTTCCTAATGGCAGTGGTTGCAGACTGAATCTGTGTAGGATAGTCTCTTCGCTTATGGTTTTGTTTGCTTTTGAAATCAATACTAATGCTTTCACATGACTTACAGTCTGTTTCATAACAAGCTATAAACTCCTTACAGGAGCTTTAACTAACCGGTTTCTTTCTTCTTCTCTTTCCAGTTCCGGACCCTCCTCTAATTGACTTGTCCAACAGCAAAGTCTACAACGAGGCCTCAATCTGCTGGAGGCTGTCTGATGACCACTCACCCACAGATCACCAACTGCTGGAATACCGCAGGTGGGTGACGGCAAACAATGAGACAAAACAACAGAAAAGTGTTTTATTGTAACCAAAAAAAACAAAAAACACACCTCATTTCTTAACTTGAATCCTTTTCTTTTTTCAGACTCTGGGGTCCGAACCAGTCGCAGGTGGACGGTGAGGACAGTGGTGCCTGGAGGTCCACAGACAAGGTGTATGGTTCCAGCACTGTGGTGTGTGACCTGGAGCCCGACAGCCAGTACGCCTTTAGAGTACGAAGCTGCAGGAACTCCATGTTCAGCCCCTACAGCCCTGAAGTTTCCTTCCACACTCCACCCGCACCTGGTAAGTGCAAAATATTGTTTTACTATAAAGACTTATAAGATCTCTGCTGCCTAAGTCCCTAAATTCCCCCTTTTTCTTTTTGTTCCTCTGAGTCTTCAGAGGGCTGTGAGTAGCAGAAGGAAAACAATGTTAGATATATAAGCATGGGAATTTTAGGATGTCATTTGAAATCCTGAAATTGTGAATGATGTGAAACGACGTGGCATAAAATTGGCTCAAGCTCAGTTGAATTAGAGAGGTTCTATTTTTGTTGCACTTTTTAATCAATTGTTTTTATGTACAGGATTAAGCTACGCTGGTAGATTCAGCTCCTGTTGTAGGGCCTCTTTTTGGCCAAGGCAACAGCTAAGCTCCTCTATCCTTTTTACTTCTCAGAGCACGTCTGAGTGTCCTGCACTGAACGCTGTTTTTTTTTTTAGAAAGATTATCAGATAACGGATGCTTTTGTTTTTAAAATTTGAATTCTCCTGCACATGCTCAATTAAGGTATTGAAGCACAATGGTGTTTTTGTTCATCGCCATGGTAATGGCTTATGTGTGTCAGATTGTTGAAACCAATATAGCCTTTGTCTGAATGTGTGGGAGTGGAGAGTGTTCAACAGTGCGACAGCTTGGAAAAGGAACCTGCAGGTGCATTTGTTGCTGGCATTTGTAACTCGCCTGACAGAGCCAAGGTGGAATTCATTAAAAACCATCATCATTCCCAACCATCTGCTGAACTTGAATCCAAATTGTTTACTCTCAGTGAGGGACTGTATCTCTTTGATTTATGTTCTACTTGGCAATCCTAATGGTCTCTTTTTGACTGCTAGAAAAGATAACACAGACAGCAGTTTTAAAAGTGTGAGGTAGTTTCCTGTCTCTTGAATTTGACACATTTCTTTCTTTCCCAGAGTTGGGCAGTTGCCTACGTGCATACATGAAACATAGTTCCTTAATCTGATATTTTTGTCATGCACAAGCTTCATCATTTGTGTTGTGATTGGAGCTTCCACATTCCTGTGCGCTCTGGTTCGTGTAAGACTGAGTGGATGGATTCACTGTGCGTCAGTAATGAGGTGAAATTTCAGGCCAGGGTGAAATATAGAGGAAAGAACATACACAATCGTAACACTCACACACTCACTGCTAAATATGACAAATTATTACGACATCACAACATGCAAGCTCTTTATTTTTTGCTTGTCCTCATTTATTAGTATTGATATTTTTCAAACTTTCAAAATGCTGGTGTTGGGTGAAACATTTCTCCGTCCCTGATGCTGCTTAGTTCGTATTAACATGCTATTGAATAACTATAAATATCTTGGTCTACTTCTTAATTGGATGTGAAATTAAAATGAAGATGCTTTGGGACCAACTTCATGCTGCTTCAATTATGTCTGACCCATTTTTTCTTTGATAATGAATTAAATGACAGAAACAATTCAGTGTTATATGCTCTGTTGCAACATGGATGTAGTTGTCAGGTTTTTTTTAAAAACAGGAAACTGATTTCAAAGACAACATTTGCATGAATGGTAAAGCAAAGGCAGTACATTTTATGAACAGAACTTGTGTGAGCCAAAACTGGTTAGTCTGATCTGCAATGCATTACTTCTCCAGTAATGTACAACTTACCTGTGCCAATAATGCATAACATTTAGCCAGTCGAATTAACTTTTTGAAAATGCTCATGCTTTAGTATTACTTATAGTCATCCAGTTTAGCCTGTCTCTAGAGCTGCATCCAGACCACATAACATCAGATAAAACTGCAGCATTGCTGTCTGGTCACCCTGTAGGCAGGCTTATACTGTTATCATTATCATGGCCTAGTTAGTGCAAAGGCTTCCCCAGACACATGCAAATGAACTGGTCTTCCCCAGTATGCGTCTCAGATTTCCTGGGATGGTTGAGTGAACAGGCATAATCATGTCAGCCTATATGTCTCCTGGATTATGGTAATGGTGGCCTTTGGCCCATAAACTATTCATAGAATGTGTTAAAATGCATCCAGATGAGGAGGAGAAATGGCAGCTGCACGTTAGTAATGAGGAGTTTCATAGGGACTTAATTCATCTTGGTGTAATGATCACAGCAAGCAGGGCTTGAGTAAGTCTTTATGGTTGTGCTATGGCGCCCTCATGTGTCAGCTCATGTCAACTACCCAGTTCCAAGCCTGTCCACGAAGGAAATAATCCACCAGTGTTGCATGCCTTCACAAAACCTGTTATCTTTTGAAACTAAAGTTTTCTATTTTTCTTCGTTTTGTCCTCGTTTCTGACAATTTGTCCTCTTGTTTTTTTAATCCACTGTCACATTCTCTCTCTCCCATCACATACAGCTTTTGGTTTCCTGTTCAGTGATAAGTGTGGCTTCAGTACAGAGCGCCTCATCCTTAACAAGAGACGGGACACTGTGGAGAACGTAGCCGGCATGGCTTTCCTCCTCGCTGCAGATCGCGTGCAGACGGGTAGCTACATCGGTCTGGACTACATTATTGGGGACACGGGCATCACTCAGGGAAGGTAAGCCAATTACTCACAACACTGGGACTTTTTTCCACGAGGATATATCCGGATGCTTACTTTATGCTACAGAATAAATATCTGTAAAAGAGTGAGCCTTATTAAAGGATGTACTTTAAAATCAAAAGGTATGAGCTGCACACACATTAGCCATTAAAGGTTTAATCTAATTAAAATGATAACACAGACTATGGTGGTATCTTTCTCTGTCTGTTATTATCAGTATCGCCTCCAGACATGATATAAAATATTTAAGAGATGGAGCAAAGATGGAGCTTTATTTGTGAGCTAAGAAATTAGGGACATAGATGATTTAAAATTTCCGACTATCTCTATCAGCCTTAGTTCAGAGAGTGCTGAGTCATTAATTACCATGAGAACACAATTGCAAGTAACTAAGAAAACTCATTTTAGCATCCTAATTTTCATTCCTTGTAATGGTTGTTTTGCAGGCACTACTGGGCCTTAAAGGTGGAACCGTACTCCTACATGGTTAAAGTTGGAGTGGCCTCTGACTCAAAGCTGATTGAATGGTTTCACAATCCCAGAGATACCAGCAGCCCAAGGTGAGTGCAGCCATATGTCAACGTACACAACACACAGCTATTGTCAACAATCCAGCCACAGTCCGTTGACACATGGCAAACCAGGAGCACAAATTCCATTCATCTTCATTTTTTACATGCCTGACTTTTGCACACGAGAGCAACAACCGTTCAACAGCGCTAAGAGTGTTTGAGTTGTATTTAATCCTGTGATGTAAGAGAGTCGGTCTAAACTCATAAAGAGCTTACTCGCAGACAAAGCCTGCCTTTCTCACTGGATAAGCTCACGTAGAAGCATGTAAAGGAACACATTATTAACATAAATTAATCTCAGTTCTGTGATATTTATTCCATAATGCATGCAGGGTGATTAACACAGGCAGCATTCGGCTACTGTACTCATTTGAAAGCTGAGTATGCATAATTCATGCTGTAAAAGAAACCTTATTTAAGAGGAAAAGCTACGTACAGGTAATACTGGATTGTTCTTTACACATTTTGTCACAATTAACAAAATGGCATGCCTTTTCTAAATTCCTTCATGTCTGGATCTGTCTCAAACATAGCTATAGGGAATGACAGGATTTGTCAGTTGAATGAAAATAGATCTTGGAGATTATTGAGCAATCAGTGAATGACTAGGATGTTACTGGTACAACTAAAACAGATTGTTGATATTTGACAATTCTTTTGTTTTAGCCAAGCGGCAACCTCCAGTCTCAAACTATTAAGCCCATGCGGAACTGTTATAATCTGCAATTCATCGAGACTCTGCTTGAGGCTGGCTGAAGAAACACCAGAAACCACATAAACGCCAATTCAAAAATGACGATCTTTGCAGCATTAATAAACATGTTTACAGCCTGGTTAAAAAAATGGCTTGGCTCTACCTAGCTAATTTCTCCATCAGCACACACTGTACGGGGGGTGAATTTTTTTCTAATATGCCGATTCAGAAGATATTAAGATTATGAGTTTTCGCCCAAATAAGGACATGGCTGACTTAACTCCCGGTCAGGAACGCACAGCTGTTGGCTAGGAGGCTCAAACTCCTCCCCTTTACGTCACACTATTCCTGGTTGAGTTCCGCATTTCCAATATGGCTTACTCCGTCGATTGGCTTCCAAACAGCGTTTAGGGACAGATGGGTGACGTCACGGATACTACGTCCATACTTTATACAGTCTATGGTTTTAGCTAAAGAAATCAAATATAAACAAATAAGATGAGACATAAGAAAGCTACTATTATAGGCCTTTTCTCCCAAAAAATCTCTTTATTCTATAGATAAATTTAAAATCAAAGTAATAATTTGTTGTAGCCCCAACACTTCTGACACATATATATATTTTTCTGACATTTATGAACTTGGGCACATCATCATTCCACTTCTCTACTAGCTTCGTTTCAGACTTAAGTTTAATTACCTCTGTATCCCTTGTAACCCCTCTCCCTTTCTTGTCCCAGGTATGACCATGACAGTGGGCATGACAGCGGCAGCGAGGACGCATGCTACGAGCTGTCCCAGCCCTTCACTCTCCTCACCCTGGGCATGGGCAAACTCTTCATCCCCAAAGCCTCTTCATCTTCCTCTGTTTCCTCAGCAAGCGCAGCATCAAACGACCCTGGCAACCGTGTGCTACCCATGCCACAGCGTTTGGGTGTATGCCTCGATTACGATGCATGTCGTGTGTATTTTTACGACGCTGACACCATGAGGTGCCTTTATGAGAGGCAGGTAGAGTGCTCGGGAACAATGTTTCCAGCTTTTGGCCTCATGGGCAGTGGCAAGGTGCAGCTGGAGGAGTTTATCACGGCTAAGAGGCTGACTTTTTGAGGAGAGACTGAGTACGATGATGCACTAGGATTTGTGCATCTGTTAAGTCTTTGGCATGATCTGTGAAGAGTTGTTTTTATGGACAGGGTAATGGAGTACAGTGCAAACTGTTATTCTTAATGTACAATGAGACCGGTGTGATCAGGGTGTTTGGTCCTAATTGTGAAAATGGGATCTTGAGTTAGCATGTTTAAGGTACAATCCACACAAAAGAGCCTGACACTAAATGTTGGTGTCTATATACAAAGCAGATAGTCTGTGGTATGTGAAAAGACTTCTCTACCTACCAAAGTCTCTGTATCAGTTAATTGTATTTACCTGCTTTTAATTACCAGCTATTATCAGCTGTTTATGTAGTGGAAATGGCTGCAAAGTTAGCCTGCAGCTACTTAAAATCTTAATTGTTTTAACATGAAATGCCTTGGAGCTTACAGTGACACTTCCTCTTTTGCCAGGTATACATTTAGAAATAATTTGGTGTGCATAAATTAAGTAATCCATTTGTTTTTTGGCTCTTCTTTGTAACTGTCTAAACGTAGCAGCATAGGTTAACGTGTAATCTTGGAGGACCTGAGAGCCTTGTAGCTACTGCGGAGCTAGCGCCTCTGTGCCTTTTTTTTTAGGAAATGGCTCACTTAGTTTGCTCGAGCAGGCAGATGTTGGTGTCATTGCACAAGCATTATAGAAATAATTATCAGCATAAATACTGTATGTGAGTTTTTACTGTAGTTGGAGTATAATCACAAACACTGGTGTTCAAGTTGTAACTGCTATATAGTCTTCATCATGACTTGTTACTTATTTAATCTTCACTTTATCACAAGAAGCACTACTCTTCCTCCTTTTCACCGTTTTGTTCAGCTGTTTTTGCACAACATTATGTAAAAGAGCATCGCACATGATACAACTCACAATCACCTTTTGATCACAACTCAGTAATGATAAAGACAAAATGAACACATGATGTCTTTCTCTCACTTTCTCATTAACTTTCACCCTTCACTAACACAATCATGAATCCAGGACACGTTACTGATTTCTAAAGCCTCTCACTGTTTGCACAGCACTGAATGTGACTTTGAACATCATTCAACCAGCTGGGTACCACAACACCGTTTACTTGCAGTCAACATCATTTTGACGGCTGCAGAGTCACTTACAGCCAAAGTGTGTTGGTTCTGGTGCTTACTTAAGTGCAAAACCCATCTGTGTGTCCAAGCTGCCTATAGACAGTTGGACAACAAGTAACACACACTTATTCAGGTTCCTTTGACAAGTGCTATCACGAAACACACTGTTCTGTACTTTTTTTACTATCTAAACCACAGTTTACTTGCAATGCAGACACATAAAGTGTAGCATGTCAGAGGTGAACAGGCTGTCGGACAGACACCTTAGTGACTGACTGGATCTGATCAAGGTAGATCATATATTTAAGAAAGAGCACATTATTCAGACTGATGGTAGGCGACCACATTTGTTTTCTAACAGACATATACTGTATATGTGCCTGCACCTGGGTTTGTTTGTACATTCACGTATAGTTTGATTTCTGGAGGGTTAGGGTAATAGATGTGTGTTTTCTCAGGTTTCTGGTCCTGTGATTGGGGCCGATGCTACCTACCTCTATCCGTCAGGCCTGGAAAACCTTAACTACTGTACCTTTCCTCGCAGAAACAACTTTTGTTTGAGTTGCAGTTTTTTATCCGTAACAATTAAGTTCAACATCTCTGCCTTCTCTTTAATGTCAGATAATAAGCTGAACTTTCCAAATGTCTGATTCAAGTCCCATGTACAGTACACATGAATCTAGAGTATATCATTTTCAGAGAAATTCAGTACATCTTAAACGTTTATGTTAACAGTCAGTGTTTGCTTGTAGACTTAAAAGATGTGTATCGCTATTGGTGAAATATAACTGTAAACTTGTAACCCTGTTCAGCTGCCTTTTGTCAGGGTTTTTCAAACGGTACTAACAACCTTTTCTTCATCTTTTTTTTGTGGTGTTTGTTTTGGCTAATCATGTTCGATGGGACACATTGTGGGATTTTTTTAGGGTTCAAAACATTTAAAAATTCATGCTCTTACATCTAGCTGTGCAGTAACGTCTTTTGAAATGAGCTATTGGATTTTGTGACTGTTTGCATGTTTGTCTCACGTGTTGGTAATTTTTTTCACTTCTATCCTTAAAGCTCACATACCTGTATCTTAAACTGACTGTTTCAACATCTTTAAAGCACCTCTATGCATTTAGAATGTATTCCTGTTTTTTACAGAACAAACAGCTGAATGTTTCGCTTTCTGTTTGGTTTTCTTTGATTCTTTTGTTACACTTGGGGTCACAGCACAGTTGTATGTAGTAAAAATAATCTGATAAAAGGCATGCAATCTCATAATCCCATCTGATCTCAAATTAAAAAATCATCCCAGCCTGCTTTTCAGCCATGAATTTAGAACCAAATATTCAGCAGGCTGGCTTTCAATTTAATTCCAAGCTAGCACTTTAAAAATCTGTAGCATGTCAGCAAATGTTTGGCTCTGCAGGTGTGTATGATAAATGTGTGGGTGCAATATTATTGAACAGGCAGTAGAGTAGAAGTTTAGACAAGCCTGGAAAGACAACTTGCACTGCAGTTTGTTTATACTTTACTTTGTGGATTTAAATGAGCTTTTCCTGATAATGAGTGAGATTTAAACACTACTTAATTTGTGATTTTGTTTCTCAGTAACACTCATTGTTTCTGAACTCTTAATAAGTGACAGTGCATTTGTCCCTGTGTGTTTTCTCCAGAGGATTTGGATGTGGTGTGTATGTGGTGGGTGTCTGTATGTGCAGTAAAGATGTGGAGTTATTGTTTTTGCTCCGATTCCTGGAAATGCTACACTTTCTTTGCTGTGTGGGGTTTCAATAAATAAAACTAATGTGTTTTTAAATCTATTTTGTCTCTTCATTAATGCTATTTATAAAAATGTTCCTTTTTTTATATACTTCATCAGCTGTTGACTGTGCTCTGTGACCATTTTGGCCAGGTAAGTTAACATTATAGATTTTTTGCAGTAATCACCACCCCTGAATTTTACTGTTAGTCAGTGGACAGTCTTTATTCTTACATATCTTCCTTTTAATAATGCTATGGTTCAAGCACTGCACATCTGAGATACGTATGACTTTGGAGCTCTTATGCTAGATACAGAAAACTCTTAATTCTCTTAAGTTCATGCTCTTCGATATGCTTAAAATGTTTGTCTTGTAACGCTAGTGCAGAGCTTTAGTAGGATGACCGCTTCCAGAAGGGATTTGCTTATGTTATTATGCATTTCACATAAAACTAAAAAATGGGAAATGATAATTAAGAAAATGTATAGAGCCCCTCGGGTGTCTTGAAGCACAGTCGCTTGAAGGGTTTTCTTTTAAAACACAAACTTAAAAGCCAATACCTCAAATGTCTCCAAAAGATATATGACTTATGCCTATCATCCAACTTCCTTGTCTTTGTTGCAACTTTTTTAGTAATTTACATTAACTTTGCATTTAATCTTTAGTCATTTCAATGTTGTTTGGAATTATGTTAATAATGGTATTAATATAAGAAATTGTACTTTAAATTTGAAGTTACTTATTATCTTGATTTGATCTTTATTGGTCTCAAACGAATCAAAAAATGTGATAATAGAAATTTAAAGATTAAAGTATACCTATCAATAATGTATCAAACAGCGAACATTAGAGAAAACACACATGATATGTTTCAAAGAGGCAGAGGGAAGAAAAAAGCTTACCTCGTCTTGCCCTTTCCTTATGATATCAAATAATTAGTAAAAAAAAAAAAAAAAACATTGTAAAACATTTAACTATGAAATAAATATTGAAACAAGAAAAAATCATAAAACAATTGCAAGGAAAAATAATTATTCATTTTCACTTGCTTTTTAATTTATTGCTTTCTTTAACCCACAGCAAAAATGTTTATGGGTCAACTTGACCTGGAGCATGTTTAATTATCCAGAAGTGTCAGAACTCAAAAAAATCCCAAAAGCATTTTTTAATCTCATTATTAACTCCATTACTAACCCTTTAAATCAATATTTTGTGCAATGGTGTTCTTTAATCCTCAAGGATCATGGTTCAATGAGGATAACTCACTCATTTGTTATGAAAATTCATGTTAAAGCTTTCTTTAATGTACATTTGAAAGACCTAAATATAAATACAATAGTTTTGCATGACATAGATTTCATTTTCATTTTTTATTTTTAAAATGTTATGAAGTGATGTTGATAAATTAACAGGAGACACCTCTTCTGTCACATGCTGCCCAGATTTTAATGCTGTATTTAGCTGACTTGGAAGGTATATATTGCCTAAAATGGAAGGAACCTCTGAATGCCTCTAGCCTTTCATCCACTGTGACATTAGGGCCTGGGCTATAGAGGAGTGGAAGTTGCTCTACCCACTTGTCCCTCACTGTTCTAATGGCTGACAGCTTGTCTCTATTCAATCTCAGCTCCTGCAGTCACATGCAGAAGTGTCCTTGGGCAAGACACTGAACCCCAAACTGCTCCCTCAGTTGTTCAGCGGTGTATGAATGTCTAGGATAAGATTAGCTAATACTGATGGTCCCTTACTATAGCAGCCTCTACCATCATTGGGTGAGCGAGTAATGTAAAAGAGCTTTGAGTGGTCAGAAGACTTGAAAAGAGATATATGAGTACAAGTCAATTTACCATTTACTATTTATCATGAACTGCTCAAAAGCTGACTTGATGTCTGTTACACAAGTCACTGCTATCCTAGTAGCTCTGTCTTTATAATGTTTTCTGTAGACAGTTTTGCCTGACGTATATTTGGGGATGAAGATTGCTGTATTTCCCCATTTTTGATGTGAATGTCTGCTTGGAGGAATATGAATATCTGTTTCCTCATTTGGTTCATAATCAGAATCATCAGACTCAGAATTTACCACAAGATGGTCTTCATCTTCAGACACATCCTCCTCTCTTTCACTGTCATGAGGGGGGGGGGGGGGGGGGGGGATATGTGAAAGGAACCATTTTTATTTTATATATTGATTACGCTAATTAAGGCAAGTAGAATCAGAATCAGAATCCGCTTTATTGGCCAGGTATGCTTGAACAAACAAGGAATTTGTTTCGGTAAACTGTGCTCTCTGTACAAGGCATAAGAATAAGCCATACAAATATAAATATAATAATAACATAAACTATAAATACAAAAGAACAACATATAGGCATGACTAATATGTACAGGCTAAACATAATATGATAATAGTGCAGTGATGAGTAGTGCAGAGGTAGTTTTACATTAAAAAAGGACATGTAGATGATAGTTGAAATAAAATAAATACAAATATGTGAATTCTGCTTGGAGAATTGTTACATTGTATATCTACATGATTATTTACAGAGAGTATTTAGTGTTCATCAGAGTGACAGCCTGGGGGAAGAAACTGTTCTTATGGCGGGTTGTTTTGGCGCACAGTGATCTGTAGCGCCTGCTGGAGGGGAGGAGTTTGAAGAATTTGTGTCTAGGGCGTGAGGAGTAAGCGGTGAGGTAGCAGAAGTTTCATACCGAAAAAACACTTTTAACAATTTGTTATGATTTTTGAATTTTGAAAAGGGTTAAACTGACCCTGAATATAACAGGAGGATTATTGAATGTGTAGGATCAGTTAGGTTCATCTCATCCCTCATCTCATCTCATCTAATCAATGTATCAAACAAGAACAAGCAGCTAATTTAGCAATGTAAAATGCATAACTGTCCATTAATCAAGGCTGCATTTTTAACTCTGTTCATATGCTAATGTTTTAACAAGTAACAATCAAACAAACAAACAGCCTCGCTCTCTGATAATTAGATCTGTATGCACTTTCCTTAACAGAATGGTAGCATTAAATCTAATTCCCTTATTTCAGTTGTGCTATTACATTTTTTTTTACGACTGAATAAACACTAAAATCAAAAGTATTACACAATTATCAAAACCTTACACTCAAGGAGCAAAACATCAGCCTAGATCTGCACCACTATAAGCACAATGTCAACCTCCCACTTTTTGCAAACAATACACACAGTGATTTACAAAACACCAAACACACTTGTATACATTAGACACAGAAGTATATCATGATGTCACTTCCTTGCAATTTTAAAGCATTGACTGTCAAATTACCACACCTATGAGCCAATTGGTTAAACACAGCCATCAGATGCAGAAACGCAGGACTGCTTAATTGTAGACACACCAATCAGGTTTAAGCACTATAACAATGCAGCAGGTGAGTTCACCTATCTTCAACTGGATACCGTTTTTTATGTTTGTCTGATATTTGCTGAGCTTACAGAGTTATGCACACTACTGTAGTAGCATGAAAACTGGGACGTTTTGTTGTGATTCTCCATGTTGCCATGTTGACTGATGCCATGTGTACTTACCTCACAGTACTCTTATCACTGAGAAGTAGAATTGCTAAAAGTGTATTAGGTTAGCAGCAGCAGTGTGTAACTGGTCCAAACAGAATTCAGCCAATTGAAACTTGTGTTTCATATGGTAAAAAAATATGTTTTTGATAAATTAGTGTATGTAGTTTTCACAAGAGTGTTTCATTTTGCAAAGGATCTGAGGTGTTCTGCTACTTGTGTGTGTGGTTGTGTGAATTATGCGTAGTGTTTTGACAAAATGGGCCCTGTTTTCAAAATCGTGTTTAAGCAATCGAAAAAAACTGCAAAAAGCGTTCGATACCCAAATAAGCAAGCAGGGGTAAGACCAAGATGGTCACACTTTTCCTCCTACAAAATGCCAAAACCTTAGTATTCCCTTTCTAGTTATTGTTTATATTGACAACGCCCCCCAGGATGGGTGTATTGATCGTATAAGCCGGAGAAGGCTGTCCATCCACCTGCTGGAGGATGGAGAGTTGTAGGAAGAGGAGGAGGAGGAGGAGGAGGAGGACGTCATGCTATGCACGCTCGCTCACGGCGTGCCGTCGCAACGCGGAAGAGACGTCGGAGGAAAAGACACTCCACGTCACGGAGGTGTAACGTCGGCGTCAGTGCTACACAAGGTGCTACCTCAGTACTGTACCACTGAACAATCACAGATTTCCTCATGTAGGTTACAATAACTCGTTTCCCCACAAAGCGAAGATATTGCTCGGCTGTTTCCTCGTTGGTCGGCCTCGGTGGAGATCCTGGAATCCCCTGAAGGTAACGTTGTTTGGGTGTTTGTCCGCTGCTCTGCCTGCTAGCAAGCCCGGGCTGAACCAGGGCTCTGTGCCCATGTCACATCCTCCGAGCACCGCTGACCTTTGCTGCTAAAACACAGCGATACATTTTATTTACACCATGTAGTGAGTGTTTGTGTTTTCTCACTGTCCGTGTGTGTCGGTGGATTGAGTCAGCTAGCTGGTTTAAGGTCGATAGGCTGCTAAACGTTGTTGACGTCCCTGTTTGACAGTTGTTGATGCCCCGCTGTGCTGCTGCGAGGAACACGGGCATTTACATGTCAGGCAGACTGGAGCCTCTCTCTATTACAGGGGCGTCAAACTCAGTTCAGTTCAGGGGCCACATACACCACAAGTTGATCTGAAGTGGGCCGGACCAGTACAATCATAACATAATAACCTGTGAATAGCGACAACTCCAAATTGTTCCCTTTGTTTTAGTGCAAAAAATTACAAGTACATTCTTCTACATTTAATGAACTATCTTTCTACAAAAACAGCTGTTGTATTTTTTGCCATGATGAGTCTCATAGTGGGGCTGAATATTTTACTCTTTAAGCGCTGAAACCTGCTGCGAACACACCAAACACACAGGTTACCCATTCACCTGACACAGAGTGTAATGTTTACTGCTAAAGAACAGATGGATTATAATAATGAACAAGGTAAAGTTGATTATTTTGGACCCCTCAGCTTCAGCATGAACAGTTTGCTTGCTGGACAGTGTTGTATGGGCAACATGTTTGACACCCCTGTTCTATTATCTGATAAAAGGCTACAGCTAATTAATGCACAGAATGAAATGCATCTGGACCATTGTAGCAGTTGTGACAACTAATTGTATAGTAATAATAATACAGAAAGTAATTAGTAACAACATGCTAAGGCCTATTTATATGTGTGCATTTGATACTGGAGGGTAGTACAAAACGTGGAGTAACCCCCAATCATGAATTATTAAAAGGCCCCACTACAGCAACAGTAATTATTTTACAGATGAATGGATTGGTGTTGTTATAATTGAGAGTTAGTTTGTGAAAAAAAAAACCATCTAATTTCTGCATCTTGAATGTGATTTTTTTTTTGTAGTTTCTCTGTCACAGCAAAAAAAAACCTAAAAAACATTGGGTTGTGGAAAGCAAATGAAATCAACACCTTCCATCTGCCAAATGCAGAGTAGCCTATATGTTGACTGGCACAGGGGAACAAATGAAGCCAGCTGCCATCATGGTATAAACATCAATCATAAAAAGTAAGTTTGGAGTGCAGACTATACCTTATATATATTGCCAAGTACCAAATGCTCTGTGTTTACAGTTCTTAAATATTGTACCACCATTTTCTGACACATTATCCACCAAACAACTCATCAGTCTGACAAACAATGGATTGATAACCAGTGAAAATGATGATAGTAGATTTAAGTAAAAACAACAAACAAAACATTAATATGCTCTGCTCATATTTTTTCACACAATGCTCAATCCAGTTTTTTTTTTAAATTTAAATTTGTATCTGCTTGTGTTTTCGATTTGTAGCACTTTCAGCCATATGTGTTTTCGTCAAATATGTGGCTATTTGTCTCTTTACTTGTGCTTATTTTGAGCCGCAGCGTGTTCGTTTAACACAGCATTTATTTTGTCAGTGTCCAGGCTTGTGCTCACGTTGTGTTTTGTTGTCTATTTGCATGTGTATTCTCAAGTTGCTGTGTTTTAAAAGAAGTGCAGCCCAAGCTTTCTTTCCCATCAACATCAACATATGGCACCCAACTATCCGAATGTAAACGTTATGTTTATTTAATGGGGTGTGTAGTCTGCGTTTTTTAGTCTGGAGTTTGTTATTCCTTTAGAGGCCTAAGAACAGGCTGGCTGTCATATGTTCACAGTAGTAATGTTTCTGAGGGATATAAGGTGAGATAATGAACGCGTCTGTCAAGATGTCCTTCTGCTCAAGATAGCGTGTTGTTATTTTGACCACATGTCCTTACTTTGGGGTGGGAAATTAACTTTTTGAAATGTGTGAACCTCTACCATGTCCAAACTAAGAAGTCAATCATTGTTTTGTTTCGGAAATCTACCAGACATTCTCATATTATGGCCTATAGCTGTTTCAAAATCCCTTGGATGGACAGAGTTAGCAGTTCAGTTATGCCTCGTGAATATCCCTGAATCTATCTTACACATGAAACTAACACAAGAAACTAAGTCAAGTCCCAACATTGATGTCAGCATCAGGAATTTAGTGTTTTTTTGGTGCAGTCATGTCATGTCATGTCAGTTCTGTTAATACAGAGGTATGTAGCCAGCCAACTCTATACAATATTCACCTTCTTAAATCAAATCCCCAAAGACTTAAACACTTATCTGTCAGAGTCTCGGCTTAAATCACTGTCTTCATTAACATCAAGGTCCCATCAGTCTCCAAGTAGCCGTGACATTAGGTGTGAAATGTATTGTTAACTGTGTTCAGTGCAGCATTACAGTGTTGTTGTCTATCGTGTAACCCCCCACCCCACCCCCCCCCGTCACATGTAGCTAAATGATTTTCATGAAACATGCGGTTATTGTTGTGAAAGATTCCATGAGGAACCTGTTTCTTTGGATACACCTCGTTATTATGCACACCCTATACCACACCTTTTTATTATTTCATTCTCACAGGTAGTTATGTAGTAGAGAGCTGAGACAGGAATTTGGACTCATTTGCATTGGTCGGCTGATTTATTACATAACAAGGCTGCTGTGTTGGTTAGACAATGTAAACTACACAGAAGTGCAGCTGGACATGAAACTGAGCTGACTTATCAGGCGTGTGCAAAAAGATCACAGGAATACAGCAAGAGCTTCATCTAGCTGTTGATTCCTAAGACATTCGTCATAAGTGGGGCTGGGCGAAAATTCAATAATTATGATTATTGCGATATAATTTTTCTCAATATAAATTAAAAAAATGTTCGATAAAAATTCGATATAAACCGAACCTGTAATTACACCTCCCAACCACTGGAAATGGGGGTGCTAATGAGCCTTAAACGCTAGTTGCCACCAAGCGGCAACCTCCAGTCTAAAAATATGAGTCCAGTGCCGAAGTGCTAAAAATTGCAGTTCATCGAGGATCCGCTTGAGGCTGGCTCCGGAAGTACCGGAAACCACATACACACCAATTCAAAAAAGCCGATCTTTACAGCAGAAATAAACATGTTTACAGCCTGGTGCAAAAGACGAGTGTAGTCTGGATAGCTCATTTCTCGATCGTCATACACTGCGTGGGGAGTGAATTTTTTTCTAACGCAGCAATTTCAAAGATATTGAGATTATTTTGAGAAGATTGAGTCTTTCAATGAGAGGCACAGCTGACTTGATTGACAGGTGGGAACACTGTAGCTGTTGGCTAGGAGGCTCAAAGTCTGCCTCTTTATGTCACAATCGCTCGACAGCGGCAACATGGCTGCCACCGCAGTTTGGCCTCAAAACAGCGCTTCAGAAACAGATGGGTGACGTCACGGATACAACATCCATATTTTTTATGGTTGCCACCCAACATTAGACAGAAGAAGAAGACTGTATTGAACTGCCAATCATGTTGCAAGGAGAGAGGCAGGCGGGGCTTAAAGACGTTTGCAGATTCGTTAGTCTGACACTGTCGACTCTGAGATAACTATTAACTTAATACACTTCATTAAATATACTTTCAGGATGTGGGAAAAAGAAGAGCACAGAGAAAACTCCTGCTATGCATTTCAAATATGTTTAATGTCCACTGCGACCGTAGGACAACTGAACACTGAATAACTGTGATGCATTCACTGCACTGTGGGAAACAACATAACTCTGCCCGTAACCCTTAGGAATCTTAAAGGGGAGTGCAACACTTAAAACAATACTCTACCAAACTGATACACACTAAACAATTTTAAATATATTTGTTGTAAATTTAAATCAAATTATGGAAATCACCTCAACCTGAGAAAAATATAACCTACAAACTAAAACCACAGAAATCTCATCCACACAAAAGACCTGCTTCCTGTTAGCACTGTGAGAAATTCTGGATTCAAGAAGCTTATCAGAAAACTAAATCCAGATAAAAGCTAACACACGGTCTGGTTTCTTCAACTTTTAATCAGGAGGAAAAATCTGACTTAACATTTAAATTAAATAATGATTTTATATTTATCGTGATAATTATAACATCATTTTCAATATCGCCCAGCACTAATCGTAAGTGTATTATGTACTAAAATCATAACTGACTGTCTGAAGTTGAAAGAGCTTTCCTGTCAGGGTCATGATGAAGCACTGGTACTTTTCTGTGTCACAAAGGAAGATTTAAAATTAGCAGCAAGTAGCCATTAAAACCAGTGAGTTTTTACCTAGCCAATCAATATTAGCAACAACTCTTAGGGAAGCACTTTGTCATATCAGTTACTGTGAAGCAGGCGAACACAACAAACCGTACTGTTTGCAGTGAAGAGAAGAGGAACTGTGATGATGTCTACGTCTCTATCATAGGTAGTCTCAGGTCATGTGCATAGAGGAAGTAAACACCTGCCTCAGTGCCTCTGCTTCCCTTTTTGGCTTGGGCAGACTTCTCATTGGACTCAGCACTCCACCACCTCATTATGCTGGGGAGAAGTGTCTTAATGTCATCGCCACATTAGGTGCGTGTAAGTGTAAATACTGCTGTCATTGTGCCTCCCACAAGGCCTGGCACCTTAAGCCATTGCTTTACAGAGATGTTCTCAATCCGTTTTAATCTCTGTATAATTAATTATAGGTTTTTCAGGCTGCCTTGATGTGCCAGGTCAGAGAGCCATGACCGGGTCAAAAGGTTACGCGGTTTTGATAACAAGCAGAGAGCCGCTGAACTGTTGCCTCATATAGAGACTGTGGAAGAACATCAAAGTGTGTCACTTGGACGGACGCGTATAACATAACATCACTTATATTTGTGTGTAGTATTGACTGTGTCACGACTGTGAACTTCTCCTCGTTTTTCTTTGCCAATATTTATTGACTTTATTCGGACTACACTGAGTTTTTTGAGACGGACCTACATCACTGTGTGTTTAGAACTTGTTCAAATTTACCTTGAAGGAGGCGACACCCTCACACAGGAAGCCACTGAAGTAAAGGCTGTTAATGTAAGCTTATTACACTGAGATCGAAAATAAAACGCTCCAGTAGCTGTCATGGAGGCGGCTTCTTCAACATCACTGGGACCCACATTTTTACTGTTTGGCTAATTAATTGCAGAAAACAATGAAAACGTGAGTATTTACTGACAGGAATAACTCTCTTTAAACTGTGACTTAACCCGTAGGGATCAGGTCTTACAGGCATCCTGCTTGTCAGTTGTCTTTTACGCATGCCTCCGTGTTCCCCTGCTAGTTTTTTTCGACTCTTTCATTGATCTTTGTGGGAGATGATCATCTTTCCGTCGTCTTTTGCATTCTGTGCTTGTAAACAAACCAGCGACTGATTGAGTCAATATGTACATGAAATGCTTGGAAGCACATTTGCGGCTCTCTTCTTAAATTATGAGTAATTAGCACTGCTCATGCACAGTAATTCTTGAACTGCCATTGATTCTTTACTTTCTTTACCTCCCTCTGCTTCTCTCTCCCTCTGGGTCGGCTCTTGCTCTTCATATTAAAGCTGTCACATAAATGTCAGTTTTAATATGCAGCATGTTAGAGAGAAGTCAAGCCCTCCAGGTTCCATCCCTGTAGCACATCCTTGTTCAGACTATTTTTTGTTTAAGTCTGAACAAGAATATATGATATCTAGGGCAGGGCGTAAAATTAACTTTTTACCTCATCTGCCATTGGCTAGTGACCTCCAAAATTTTACCATCCAAATAAAAATAAAATAGTAACAGCCTCGTCAATTTTCTAGTTTTCTTTGAAACGTTGTCTAGTCTCATTACTCCGTTTAGCTGTCTGTTCCTCTGCTTGATCGTCTCCTTCCTCTTTGTTTATCCTTTCTGTTTGTGGTGGTTTCACGCTGGGAATGTGTCACCACATCTTCCTCGAAACTCTTCCTGCGGCCGCCATGCTTCTTCAAGCAAAGAGAATGGCTGTTTTCGAAACGGCATACTACCTTCTAATGTAGTAGGCAGTAGTTACAGCATACTACATACTGCGTTTGAATTTAGTATGTAGTATGACTGTTCTGTTCAATCTGTGTTGCGGTATGCTGGGCCAGACGTCACTTGGCTTCCGGTTTCGGAAAGCGGAAGTAAACAACAACCAAGCTGATAGATAAATCACTTATGATTTCAAAAGTTAGGAAGTGGTTTATATGGAATTTAATCATTTTCACAGCACCTAAAAACTGAGTTCCCCCTGTCAAAAAAGAAGAGAAAAGAAAAAGCAGAACGAGCGCTGTGCATTATGGGAAACAGTACGCGAGGCAGACTGGTCTGATGCATACTGTGAAATGTTCTTAAACCGGAAGGAGAGTTTTGGCATATTACAGATTTTGCTCTTGTCCACATACTACTTACGACATACTAGAGCTGAATGATTAATCAAATTCAAACCGACATCGCAATGTAATAGAATGCAATTTTCAAATCGCAAAGGCTGCGATTAAAAAAAAAAAAAAAAGTTTCATGTACACAGACGCAACCTTACCTGACATCCATGCAGAAGGTGGCCGTAATGCACCTTTCAGCTGGTTTGCCGACGGCCAAAAATCTCTGAAGAACGAGACACGTGCAAGCGGGGGATGAAGAAAACACCTTCAGCCATGCTAAGTTTTGATTTGTAGTTTTGTTGTTGACATCTTTAAAAATGGCCTCAGAAGAACTGATCATATTGAGGCGTACAAAATAATCAACACGCTGAATATCAACATGTGGAGCATGCTTATAAATAATCTCCGCAGACGCAGAGTCAGTGAAGACCCAGACAACATGTGGATTTACTGCAACAGGACAACTGAACTGAATCATATTTTAGACTCACAGTGTCCGGTTTTCTCTCAACTCGTTCTTATTGAGAAAAAATAGCATGTTTACGTGGTCAGGTGTCAGCCAGGAGCGCAACCAGGTCATAATCAGTCCAGCAGTGGAGAAAAAAAGGTCTTGTGGAGTCCAGCCCCCCAGCTGAGCGTCTATGCTGTGTGCAACACCTTCAGTCAGCTGATTCACATTGAAACATGCTTTAAACTGAAAACACTTGTTTGGCAGAATTTTGATAAGTAGTTGTGGTGAACACTTCCAAGACTGCAAGTCAAAATATTTAATAAGTTTATAACTCTAATTCAAGTAGATAAATAAACCGTCTTTCATTTTATTAATTCATGCTTCATTTGCCTTTATCTTAACATAAGCCCAGCCTATGAGAAAGAACAGTTTGTGTATAATAAATCTGATATTGTTTATTATAATACAGATTGATTTATTGCTTGTGTTTGTTGAAAAATACATGAAGAGGACCTTGAAAAAATAATCGTATATTAAATTGCAATCGCAATATTAAGGAAAATAATCACAATTAAATTATTTTCCAAAATCGTTCAGCCCTACTACATACTGAATTTTGGCCAAATCAGCACGTACTGCTAATATAGTAGGGAGTTTCGAAAACAGCCAATGAATGAATAGAACTCCAGCAGTTGAAGTCACGCTGTTCCTGACAAAATTTTCCATCGGCCACAGGCAGGTGTGTTTTTGTTTTACACACCAAACTAATCTTTAACCCGGCATTAGCACTTGGCAGGTGTTAATTTTACGCCCTGATCTAGGGCTAATCTGTACACATCATGTTGTCTTACTTGATCAACCTGAAAATGCTAACCATGATGTGTCATTTTGAGTAGATTCTGTCAGTTGTCAAAGAGATTCAGGGTAAGAATACTCGTGGACAGAAAGATGTTTTCAGCTTTATTGTGCAGCCTCACTTTGAAGCAGCAACCTTATCTTTATTCTAATCATGTGTAGAAAAGACTGCACCTCAGCCAAGCATCTTTAGTATGCTGGGTAGGAAAAAAAACACTATACCTGAAGATGAAATAGGAAAAGAGCTTGTTATGCATTTTGAATTTGTCAAGCACTCATATTTTCAAATGTTGTCATCGCACAGACAACACAGACACAACAAGGTTAGCAACACTTTTTTGATTTGCCTCATGTAACTCGTGATTAAATGGCAGATATCTGCCGCATATGGACTGTAATTTGTAACAGAGGCATCTGCAGGGTAAAGATGCAGCACTGATTTGTTTGCAATCATTCAGCGTGGGAAATGTGATCCTCAGTGCGAGATTTCTCACTTTAAATGGGCCTTACACTGAAGCTCCTTCTATTGATTCTTTTAAAATTATGATGAGATTTCTTACCTGCCACAGTAGAGAGGAAATTACAAGATTTAAAATGTGACAGGTGCTAAGTGTGCCTTCTCTTAGAGACTTCAGGTTTTAACAATCTTATCTCAATCACCAGGTTTTAGTCAGAGTACATAATGAAACCAGATTCATGTTGATGAATGTTTTCATTAAAGTTCTTGTGTTTCCTTTGTCCCCTCAGTGCTCCTCTGCCTCAGCGTCTAAATGGGTGAATCAGGCTCACGCCGTTCCACACTTGTTTCCCGCCTGCCGATCTTCCGCCGCAGTAACAGTAAGAGGCAGGAGTCTCTCCCCTCCTCTCCTTCTTCGGGCGGAGTAGGAAATGGTGTCCACAGCTCTTCACCTTCCAGCACCAACTCCAGTTCTGGCAGTACAGGGAAACGCAGAAGCCTCTTCCGCACTCCATCCCTCAGCTTCACAGCCAAGCGGAACAGTGAGCCTCGCGTCCAGCCAATCAACCTAAACCTCACACCTCCTCTGTCACAGGGCATCGATGCAAATGGAAACAACCAGCAGACGATAACTACATCAGCGTCAGCGGGGTTCAGTGATGGTGGTGGACGGCCCAAGCCGCGCCACTCATTCGGGTTCGGCAGTAGCAAGCAAAAGAAAATCACACGTTCTCAGACTGAGGATTTTGACAAAGCTTCCTCATCCTCCTCCACGTCCAATCGCAATGTGTTCATAAACTGCATCAGTGGCTCAGGAGCCAACGAGGGGGACGACTCGGGGTTCCTCGATGACTACAGCGCGGGGAGTACTTCCAACAAGCGACCAACCCGCCAAAAGAAACAGCTGCTGCCCAAATCTTTCTCAGCTCACCACCGCTTCTCTCGAAACTCTGATCACCACAGACCTCCCGAAGTGAACCTGGAACCTCCGAGCTCCACCACCATTACTCCAGCTGCTGGAGGGCTCACCCCGGGGTCGTGGCCTGGTGACCTGCTGGGTGCAGGTGGTGAGAGCTCCCTCCAGTCCCCTATGATATCAGAGGACCGCACCACAGCCATCACCCCTTCAGAGTTCATCCCCATCACAGAGGATTCTGTGTCAGAGGTGGATGCCCTGCCAGCCCCAAGCCCTGGGTCTGGAACAGCACCAGAACCACCTGACTCTGTGCCTGGACTGGCTATTGACACGGCTGCACCAGACCCTCCAGCTGCTCCAGAAAACTTCAGTGTGGTTGTCTCTACCTCACAGGTAGCTTTGCATAAACATCAAATTTGTCTCTTTAAATCGTTTACCATACGTCCTAATCAAATGAGCTCATCTGTTTAAATGTAAAGCATGTTAAAAATAGCTTGTGAACTACCAGTGGTACCACTTTCACTGTATAAATGCAGCATTTAAATAGCCTGCACATTAGATCTCTTTGCTCTTACGAATAGGAAGGTGTTAGTCAAAAGAAAAAATATAGTGCAGGGACAGAATATACAACCACTGGTGTCCTTGGATGTCAACAAAAACCATAAAGAAGGAATATTTATGACTGCTGTGTGGAATCTGGGAAATTTGGCATAAAAATTGAAGTACCAGGCATGAAAAAGTCCTTTTATTGAAAGAGCTAAGGCATGAAAAAGAAAACCCACAGATGTCTGCAAACTGCCCCCCACATTTTACACCTTTATGCTCAGGACTTTTCCTCCTTCAGAGAATTAGTTCTATTTTATTTCCTGGTAGAGGATGAACTCCAGAAACGAAAGTGTTTACCCAGTATAACATCTGCAAAGAGAAAGCTCTGTGCACAGGCCATTGAAAAGTAAATACTTTATGACTGTGTTATCAAAACAAGCACACTACTGCCCGAGGACACAAATAACCACCTTTTCAATACTGAATTAGGTTCTTCTCTCCTTTAATTGCTTTTTGCCTCAGTGGTTTTTCAGTTCTCATTTTTGACTATAACATTTTCAAATGCCATTTAACACACACTCAAATAAATATCCCCTCCTCAGGTTTTCTTCACTCCAGTCCAGTCCAGCACCGAAAAGCCTCTCCTCCCCGACACCAGCACAGCCAACAACACAGACTATGAGACTGCCGTTTCCCTCTCAGAGCCTGAGACAGCTGTACCCTGCCTACCTCTGAAGGAACAATCACGCGAAGAGAGGAGGGAGAGGGAGGAGGAGAGGAAGGAAGCCAGGGATGATGTGTTTGCAGAGCAGAGGAAGGGGTTAGCGGAGAAGAAGAAGTCCGGATACCACACGGAAACCACAAGTGAGAGCGAGGCATGTGTGGTTCGCAGCGAGGGTTGTCACTCCAACCCTGAGCAGTCGGAACGAAGGCCTAGAAACACACTCTCGGTTCAAGAGAGAGGAAGTTTCTGTGGCTGCCACGAACCCAGGTCCTCACACTTGAGGAAACCACACACAGGTATGAAACTGATGCAGACACAAGCGCTGATTTACATGTAAAGAAACAAACTTGGCTTCAGTACTTGTTGACATTCCTTTGTGGTGAGGGCTCCATGAGGTTTATGACCAGGTATGTCATCCCAAAAGAAGATGAACTACTGACATTTGCAAAAGATTTAGGATATGCGAAGGCCTCTACTGTTTACTGATTATATAGACTTTGCTTTTGAGTCTGACACACCATTATTTCTTTCAACTTGGATGTGTGCAGTGGTGGACAAAGTACTCAGCTTCATTACTTAAGTCAAAGTATAGATACTCCAGCTCAAATATTACTCCAATACAAGTGAAAGTTGCTCTGTCAGATTATTACTTGAGTTAAAGTACTGAAATACTTGCTTCTTAAAAAATCTCAAAACGTTGTATATATAAAATACATGAGTGCAGTCAAGAATACATAGGGGTACATTCTGTTGCATTATGTTCAGTTAAACAATTACTTGAAATCTCTAAAAACTATACCATGGAATAAAAACAGAAACTAAGTTACTTTAAGCACAGACAACTTAGATTGAAATGTTCATCTGGAATGAAACAGATGTTACGTAGCTGAACACTTTCTCAGGTTGGACTGTGAATTTTTGTATGTTTGGGCAGAGTGGGAAACAGGGAGAACATTTCAAACGTTACGTATCATTCTTCATTTTAAAAACCTCTAACACCGGCTGAAGATATGGGCATGGGTGCTCTTGTGGAGAATTATAGCCATCATTACCACCTCTAAATGAACTGCCTGATCTGAGTGAAATTTGCTCTGTTTGCCCCAAGATCAACCGTGGAGAAGCACTATATTCAGGTACGACTAAACTACTGAGACAAACAGAACCACACAAACACATTTTACTGTCTTAGGGATCAGATTTCAGAAAAGAGAAGGAAATTCACGAGCTGACGTCAAAGCTTAAGTAAATGGTAAATGGACTTGTACTTATATAGCGCTTTTCTAGTCTGTCTGACCACTCAAAGCGCTTTTACATTACTTGTCACATTCACCCATTCATACCCATTCACTCACTGATGGTAGAGGCTGCTATGTAGTGAGGGACCGTCAGTGGTAGCTAATCTCATTCGTTCACATTCACACACCTCTGAACAACAGAGGAAGCAATTTGGGGTTCAGTGTCTTGCTCAAGGACACTGGGAGCTGGGATCGAACCACCAACCTCAGCCGCCCCAAGTAGTGAGTAACTAGAGCAGTGTTTTTCAAACTTTTTTGAGCCAAGGCACATTTCATACATTAAAAAATCCTGAGTCACACCACCAACCAAAAGTGTTACAAAATGACACGTGTAGTCTCTGAATTAACAAATCTATTTTTCTGAGAGAGGGACTTTGGCTACTTCTTTAACTTTTTCAGGGCGAAGCCTCTTATTTACAATGGCTTTTGCTGGTAGTATTAATGTCTCTGCCACAGTGTGTGACTTTTTGATTTGGCTATGAGTTCAGCTACTAAGTAGCTAGCTTTGAGAGCCCTCGCAGACCCTGTTGTAGTTCTTCTCATAAAAGTTGCCTTTTCCTCCACCCATATTACACTCTACATCCAGGTTAGAATTTATCCAGTGCTCAGTTTGGAGTTTTCATTTTTCCTTTTTGAATATTTATCCATCGCTGTTGTAAGCCTACATCTTTTCACATACACCTTTCACGCAGATCATTAATTCTGTTGTCTTAAATTAACAAGGTCATTATTGCGCTTTATTGCCACCCAGTGGGTGGGTAGCGCAGGTCAGTACATGGACGAGTATTCAATTACTGTCCAAGTCACTACACTGCAGGCACAGACGCACTACATGGCAAATTATTTGCAGTATATGAATAATACTTTTTGTAAATAATTAGGTGAAATTTGATAATGTCCCACGGCACACCTGACGATCTGTCACGGCACACTAGTGTGCCACGGCACAGTGGTTGAAAATCACTGAACTAGAGCACTGATAGAAATGTAGTGGAGTCAAAAGTACAATATTTGTCTTCTGAATGTAGTGGAGTAAAAGTAATAGGTATCCCCAAAAAATAATACTCAAGTAAAGTACAGATACTCAAAAAATGTACTTAAGTAGAGTGCTTAAGTAAGTTTACTCTGTTGCTGTCCACCACTGGATGTGTATGCTTTTATTTCCATTACATCAGCATTATTGCTGGCTTGACCCCTCAGACTTTAAAAAATATCATGAGTACATGTTAATTAATCCCAATCCGAGATTCAAAGAGGAATGAGGCGGTGCTGAAGGTCATACCAAAACTTTGACATTAGGTAAATAAGGTAAAATACACGGCGTGGCCTCTGAATTCAAGACAGCATTCACATTTGATTTACTGTTATCTACGCATTCATCCCAAACATTTCAAACCCTATCCCTAATTAATGTTAAACATTTATTATTCTTTGCAGCATAGCAAACCAATACAACTCAAAGCCCATTGCCAAACCCACCAAAGTATTCCTGCACTAAACTGTATTTTTTCAGCTCTATTTGTAGCCTTTTGATGATCACCCCTTTTAGATAACTGGTATGAACAGCATCATAATTTACATCTTCCAAATTTATTGCAGCTTTAAGCATTACAAATATTACACATTTTACAGCTTCAAATATGAACTCTTGTTACTCCCATTCCCTGTAGTAGCTTTAAGTCATACAGTTAATTAGAGAATGCCTTTTGTCTCATGAATCAGTGCAGTTTGTTTAAAAGCGTTGTCAGACTGAAAAGATATTCCCAAGCCATAAATGATTTATTTTTCTTTCTTGTCCTACTTTTCTTCTTTAGCTGCTGCAACGTAATACAGAGGAGGTTTTATTGGTAATATTTTTTTGGCGACAAAAAGGAAAAAACTCCCTAAATGGCCGGGCAAATTGTTACCCTCATGTCAGATCAGATTTAAACGTGAAATTCTGTCTTTGTAGGAAATGAAAAAGATCATCTTAACACATAAGGAGTTTAGTTTTTGTGATTGATGATTGCTGAAATGTTGTTATGTGGGCACACAGAAACAAAAAAAACATATAAAAATGACATATTAATGCAGACATTTATCACATTTCAGCACCAACACATCCATATGAAGTCTTTAGTTATCGTCACCATCCTCACTCTGCCTTGCTGTCAACCTTCAGTCATATCAGACACAAGAATAACTGAAATTCAGATAACTGTTCTATATGGGCTCTTGGCTTGGTAAGACACTGTGTTCCAAGCCATATTTGCAAGAAAGAAGCTGAACTTGCACTTCCCTTGCTTCAAGGCAGCAACAATTCCATACACACTGCTCTGATAATACAGTGGGCTTGTCTGTTGGACCATGTTTGTCTTCACAAACAAAGTCACAGGCCTCTGGTATGTGGGCCCCCTTGTGCTTGTGGGTCTGATTGTTTTTCACTTGTTTTGAACCTCGGGAAGAATGGATGGAGACTTGGTGGTAATCAAAAGGCTTCTTTGGGCTCTTGTTGCTCTGTGTAAAGGCTGAAACTGCAGCTCAGATAACAGAGCAGGAAAAAAAGAGGATGGTACACACTTGCACATACAGTATATGAAACTGTGTGTGTGTGTGTCAGTGTCAGAAAGAAAGGAAAGAGGAGGAGAGAAAGTGGTTGGATTAAAGAACTTCAAGCCTTTCCTTGATTAAGAAGAGGGCTTGTTTTTTTGTTGTCTGTTTTCTCATCTTTATATTAGTGGCTTAAAAGAGATAAATTACTGAAGTGCTCTGCTTGTCTGACTGAAGAGTATTGCCCCTGAAACCTCATATTTATTATGTAGATTCATTGTTACACAGCAAGCTTGATTTAGGCACTCAGACAAACTTTTATTACCAAAACAGGCATAAATATTATTTGATTGAATGCAAAATCGCTGAAGAGTCTCATAACCGGAGATATAACTTCATCTGAAAAGCTGAATTCATAAGAGCTGCTCTGATATTAGGTTTAATGAAAAAATCCCTTAGGAAATATAGCTGACTGCCAACAATTGGAAATATACAATGTAATAAAAGCATCTCTGTGTCTTTGTTGTGGTTTCACTGTTACAGCAGTTTCACCTTTATTCTTCCTCTACTGTCTGACTCTCATCCAACCTTTACTTCTCCTCTTCTTCCAGCCTCTCTGTGCAGCAGCGTCAGCCCCTATCATGAGGTGATGCGGATGGAAAGGCGTCTGCGCTCCTCATCTGAGGGGGCTGGTGGACCTCGTATCCATGGCAACCATAGAGATGCCCCTGGCATGGAAGGATGTGGTCTGCTCAAACACAGAAACAACTCCTCATCATCCAAAATGGGAAGTCTGGTAGGTCCTGATCTGTGTTTAAGTGTGTGTGTGTGTGTGTGTGTGTGTGTGTGTGTGTGTGTGTGTGTGTGTGTGTGTGTGTGTGGGTGTGTGTGTGTGTGTGGGTGTGTGTGTGTGTGTGTGTGTGTGAGTGTGTGTGAGTAAGTGTGTGTGTGTGTTGGTGTGTGTGATTGTGTGTGAGTGTGTGTGATTTTATCAGGTAGTTCAAAAGCTGAAGATTATATCTAAATGCACTTGTGTGTGCTTTTGGAGTTAATCATAATACCAGGGCTTTTTGTGCAGACTTAAAGCCATGCATGTGGATAACATATCAATTATTATGATTAGGTAAAGCACAACTAGATCCTTGACACACACACAAAAATCAATTAGCATGGCTGAGATAGCTCAGTGAGTGCTACGTCTTCCTCTGTTCATCCTCAAGATTATTGTTATAGATCAAGAGATTATCTGATGACATTTTTCCTTATTGACACAAAGTCTGATATCTAGACTTGTCACAAGAATTACCTAAAAACCAGGCAAACTCTTGGGGTGAGGCTATTCAATTATAGTACCTGTTACAGGCTACTCCCCCCTTATACCAATCATAAATGACCTTTTCAAACATTTGTAAGTGGAGAAAGAAAATTCAGATGAACAACATTAGAAACCAATAAGTCAAGTCAAGTCAAACTTTATGTCATTCATCTGGATAGCTTGTATACAGCTGAACGAAATTGCGTTTCTCACATGGCAGGTGCAAAGTAGTGCAAAGGCAAATAAAACGACGGACACACAATACACGGACAACAAAGACAGAATACAAAACAAGACGAAAGAACAACAACATGAGGACAGACTAGAAAAGGGCTGACTATGTGAATTAAACTAAAACTAAATATGGATAATGGAGTGAATAGATTAATAAATAAAACAGTAAGTGAGGTAAAGCAGGGTGCAAATGTTGCAATATGAATATATTGAATAAATATTACTGCTAAAATATTGAATTAAAATGAATAGTCAATAATAAATAACTATTAATACACAGAAGGCACAGTGGTGGTCATTGTCCAGTATAAAGTGACATATAGCAGAGCCAAAATTGTCCATGATCAATCACAGTAAAGAGTAGGGATGTAACAAATTGACAATTTCAGGGTATCCGCAGTAACAAAACTGTCATAAAGTGTCTGTGGTGGACCTGTGGCAGTATTAAGTGATAGTTCTTCTGGGTAGGAAGTGTAGTTTTGTGTCAGTCACAGTTTAGCAGAGCAGAGGGAAGTCGGAACTACAGAGGCCATTGTCTCATGCGTTCTCATCATTTCTGCACTCTGTTCACTTCCTTAAGAAAAATGGAGGACAACAGCCGTGAGAAACAGAGAGAGGATTTTGAAACTGATTTTGAAAGGAGATAAGTTGACGGCCAAACAAAAAACAATATACAGACTGCTGTGATATACAAGTCAACAATAATAGTAATATGAGAAGCAACTTTGCACTTCTTCATGCTGAAAAGATTTGAGTAGATGTGAGGTGAAGAATCCTGCAAGTGCTAAAGATTCAGAAAGTGGATTCAAGGTAATTGGGTTAGTTAAATAGGTTAGTAAACACACTTGTGCCAAAGTAGAAATTCCCATCATGACCATTCTTTTGTCGATCACTATTACCAGTTTTCGACAAAGAGATGAAGGCTCAGGTTACCAGAGCCTCAAGCAAGCAGAGTGGATGGGTGGACACGAGCTACTCAGAGCGATATGAACTGGATTTTTTTCAAAGTCTTCATTTGTCCTTTTCTTTTAAATACCGCAATAAATATAGTAGGGTTTTGATACCATTACATCCCTAGTAGAGAGTAATAGATAGTAAAGCACAGTATGAAATGACAGGAATCAAAACAATCAAATAAAAAAATGAGCTGCCAGCAGAAACATGACTATAAAGTAGTAGAACAGTAATAAGTTTTCCCAAATTAATACAAAAACATAAAACTAAAGAATAAGAAATTAAGCAGCAGAAAAAACAAAGAGCAGATGATTAAAAAATCATCCATAGCAAACACAATATCTTAGTCTTAATCTACCTTTCTGTAAGCACCTTAAATCAAATATTCTCCAGATTCACTGCCTTCATCCCAAAATGACTGAAGTGAAAGCTTTAAAAGTTCACATTCACAACATCGAACAGTGTATGCTGGGAGCTGATGTGCAGAGCAGAACAGCTTTAAAAGAGTGCACTTAATTTATCACTGGATTACCAAATTGTAGTTGCATCAGCACAGGAAGCTTATAAAGAGGGCAGAAAAGAGTCGCTGTAATTGGCCACAATTGTAGCCAGCTGCCAACAAACTATCTCATAATTATCTGTATGATAAGGGATCTTTTCTAATCTAACCCGGTACCCCATGCCTCTGGCCATGAAATATCCTACAGTGTTCCATCCTGCTCTGGGCAAAACCAGCTCACAGTGCACTTGACAGTTCTTTTCAGCTTTGATTCACACAACTAATGTTTTTTAATTTGCACTTAGTTGTAATTAAAAACTTAATCCACACTCTGCTTGTTGGCTTGAGGGGTTTATTTGAAAATAGTTCACGTTTAGAGCTTGGACCAAAGCAGGATCAAAACCAGTATGCTGTTAGTATTTCAGGACTCTGGTTCTCTCTTAAACTGATTTTTTTAATGTTTCTGCCGTTAAATAAAAAGATCAGGGAGACTCATCACACATCCACAGAACTGTGCAGACTTTGTAAGCTACTGGCATCTCAAGTCCTTCTGACTCACTCAGTACAGACATGCAACAGCTCAGACTAAGCACAGGATAAGTTGCAGAGTCTGGATCTTCACACAAATCTGAAAAACACAATGGAACCGAGTCTTGTTTTTCAAACTTGCATCATTTAAAGCAACACCCTGAAATCAAGTTCATAGTTGGTGTGAATGGATAAAGTAACTTAAACAACGCTTAAAGCCTACAAATGAATTGTAGATTTCCATTTTGTTAGCTTTGGCTAACACTTCTAAAAAAAAGGCAGACGCTTCTGTTTGTTTTCCAACAACACACTGAGGAATCGCTGTTAAACAAGAGCTAGGTGAAGTCAATCCCATTTGTTTTACCAGGGACTAAACGGTTTAACCAGGAGATTAGAAAGGGCAGGGATACACGCTGCACGTTGCTTTGTACTTAAAAGACTGCATCATGTTCTTGACATACACTCATGAAGTAATCTCCTGTCCTTTTCCTTAGCTATGAAGAGCTCTTCTGATGCCTAAGTTGTACAGAGAAAAAAAGCAAAAGCCTTGTGGTGTATATTAAATTATGTACTTCTATCTTTATAAAAGTTTGTAGGTGTGCAGAGGGCCCTTGTATCAAATAAAAAGGTCCCTATTGAGGCACCTCTGCAGTGTACTGGAGTGTTGGCAATATATTTAATGCCTCAGGGTACAAACAACAACATCTTCTAAGGTAGTGTGGGTACAGTGCGGCTGACTGTGGTGTTTATGTATTAAGACAGTACACCTCTGCTGAGACAGATAGAAACACACCCTACTAAACAGTATGCTGAACTGATGCTCTTTGTTCCTGCTGTGTCATTACAGCCCAGGCAGAATATAATTATCTGTAAGCAAAGATTTGGTTTGCAGTGATAAATGACTAATCTGTTGAATTCACAGAGATGTAGTGAAAAGTACCTCTGTGAAGCAAAGCAAGGCGCTGTTTGCTTAAGCTGTTTGGTGATCTCATTATAGTTGTTGTTATTTTGAAATCCCTGAGGGACTCCATGAGATATTCATTTAAGAAGAATATATACTCAGTTAGCTGCTCATACATTTCTCAGTGACAGCAGTGATGATACTGTGACAGGCTGACTGATTATGTTGAAATCCAGTTGGCAAATAAAAGCATTATTTAAGTGAATCTGCCTTATCTGCTGAGCAGCTCCGAATGTTTACTTTTGTTTGTGTTTTGATTGACATATATGGCAGGATGGCTCACCTTCAATCCACTCTGCCTGTGCATATCAGCTGCTTGAGTAGAAAGCGTTGTAATGCGGCATACATCTTGTTTTCATATCCTAGAGTGTGATTGCTGCCATGTAAGGGCTGGAAATCATAAGTAAGGTGACACTTGTATTCATCAAACAACAGATAAGGACTCGCTTCCTCCATCATAGAATATGCAGTAATCTGCACCACACGGTTTGTATATATGATTATTATAATCAAAAAGGATGTACGCAGATATGGGTCCTGAATATTTACTCTGTAAAGATCATATCAAAGCAGAAACAGTTACCTTACAAACATTTTATCAAATCAGATTTAACCTTTTTCTCTCCGGCTTGGTTTCTTAATGCCAGGTGGTCACAGGAGAGCATGAAAACATATACAATGTATTTATTTCATGACTAATACACAACAGTTCATAGCTACTTGCATGCTATAAATAAAAAGCACTGGTTTAATATTGTGACTTAAGGCTGCTGTTGGTAGTCGTGATATAAACATCAGTTGTGAGAGAGATTTCGAATGCCAACACTACCCCTGCCCTCTCTGCTGTCGTAACCCCGCCCACAAAAGATCGTTGTGCGCGTTCTATGAGGAAGTAGTGGCTTTCCAGCCAATCAGGGCGACGTAGTGGGGCCGCCACTCGACCAATCAGGACGGAGGATTGGGAAGTAGCTCTGATTGGTCCGTCATAACGGGAACGAGGAGAATAATAACATTGCTTGATACAAAGGCATTGGAAAACACAGAAATTTCGCTATAGTCTCAAATTTCGTCACTTACTGATGAGTACCGATGGGCATTGTGACCTTTCCTCTCCAAACCCAGCAAGAAAAAAGTACGTTTTTGACACCTTTCCTACCAACAGCACAGCAGCTTTAAGTACAAAGGTAAGGCATTTATGTGACGAAAAAATGCTTGTTTTTTATATATTATAACAACGTTTTGTACATAAGTAAGAAAACTTTACTTTTTTAGGTTCTCATGTAAGATATGGACTTCATATTAACAAAACTTCTGTAATGGGAATACCAGCATGCTCAAATGGTTGTATAAAGAACTTCTAGTACTGCAATCAACAGGTAATTATCTTATTGTCTAATAAAGTGGCTTTATACATCAGGGTAATTATCTCACTGTAACTTCCTGGTTTGTATGCTGATGGGTTCATTTTTCAAAACACTGAATGGTATAGAGCTAATAAAATATTAAAAGTACCTGGAAAAGAACAAAGTTGAAAGTTGGTTTGGGGCTCATCAGCTTTCACAGAGGAAACACAGTGTACAGGACTCAACCTCCTGAGGACAATAGAGACGAATTAAAGAACGTTTTTTTCCATTCACTGAAACTTCATTTCATCTGCAGATAGTGGCTAAAGAGCTCCAAGTGAATCCCTGTACTTGCTTTTTGTGTCTTAGTGCAGTCAAATTCTGTAAAGAAATACTCTTAGAAATGTCTTATTTTGAAAGGACTTTCAAGTGTGCACTCTTAAATGTAACACAACTCTTCAAATGTAGTTGTGAGCTTCTAGTGTTTGGTCAACACTGTTTCCAGTATTCTATACAAGAGAATATGAAGCTCTGAGTTGTGCTTGTATGCTTTAGACTGGTCACTGGAGAAGAGGCACAGGTGTCTCTGTAATCGGCTGAACATTTGAGAACTACCATTCAACACGTCAATGTTCAAGTAGATTAAAGCTGCAGGAAGGGATACAGATAGATGCAGGTCAGTTCAAGTAGAAGCAGATAGGTTCCACTTTTTTTGGTAGGGAAACAAATAGGTAGCTAACCCAGGTCAGTCACTACACATTCAGCCATTCATCTTGTCCAGCCTGCATTACACCGGTGCTGGGAAAACTGTAACAGATAAACCCTATGAAGTGGTTTCTTATGTTATAAATTGGGAAGACACTTCTCCTGGTGACACTATAATAAAACAGCTCACTTGAAATGTAGATAACTTCCAGTATGCCGTCGCTAAGTACTTTATCTAGAATCCCTTTTATTCTTAAGGCTACAAAACAGTCAAGACTGCAGTCATATTTTCTGACTCATCAGTATCATCACAGCATATTTTCATGAAGATGGAGACTCGACAACATGAGTCACATTAGGAAATGTTTAATAGGGATAAAGATATATGTACCATCATTTTATTGCCATGTATTCTTCCAACATGGCTTCTGTTGCTACAAAGTCAACAGTGTAAAGCACTAGATTTAGAATTTTAAATGGTGCTGCTTGCTGAATATTAAATGTGTATTGCTTTGCTCTGGGACAAGTGATTATTCTGTATTGATAGGAGTAAATGTTTGTTAGAAATACAAGCTGTAAGGTGACAAAAGTTGCACAGTGTGAGTAAAAATCTGTTTCTTTCATTCAACAAATAGATTCCGATTTGACTGGACATTCAATCCTCTGCTCCCTCTGGGCACATTGTAAACACAACTGCCCTGTGAAGTGTCTGCTCAGACAGAATGAAAGTAATTTGTTTGTCCATATATTTTCATTGCTAGGAGCCATTCTACCTGGCTGCAAAGACCAATCTCTCTCCCTTGATCTGGATGCATTTGCCACCCTAAAGCAGTGCATAAATGTAATTTCATCGACTATGAATATGATTTCCACAGAGTGTTGCACAGATTGGAACCAGTGGCTTTTAATGACAGAGAGAAGCTCTTTCTTCTCTTTGTCCCTCTTTTGGACGTCATTCGGCAGAACAGTTAAGAGATGGAGCCGTCTTAATGAGACCCTGAATCTGATATTATCTCTATTAACTCAACGATTATACTCACATCAAATCACATAAGCGAGGTAAAAAGGTGACAGCTCTGGGTTGTAAAATCATATTACACCATTTCTGTGGTTAGAGGTTACGTTAAAAATGGGTAATTTAGCTTCAAATGAAGTCGTGTTCAGCTGTATCACAAGGCCTTCATTTCTTTTCCAATACCTTTAGCTATTAGCTTTAATGCCTGAAATACCTAAAATGAGCTCTTCTTGTGCGATTGCAACACACTGAAATTCTTTCTGCTCTTTTTTTTCTGATGTTTGCCCTGAGCATCCGCTGAAGTAACGTATACACACATTCAGTACACACATCCCAGACCACAATGGCTCCACATGGGTGCCATATTAGAGAGGGCATTGATTCAGTCAGAATTCTTTACTCTCTCTCTCTCTCTCTCTTCTCTCTCTCCTCCTCTCCTCTCTCTCTCCTCTCTCTCTTTCTCTCTCTTTCTCTCTCTCCTCTCTCTCCTCTCTCTCTCTCTCTTTCTCTCTCTCTCTCTCTCCTCTCTCTCTCTCTCTCTCTCTCTCTCTCTTCTCTCTCTCTCTCTCTCTCTCTCTCTCTCTCTCTCTCTCTCTCTCTCTCTCTCTCTCTCTCCTCTCTCTCTCTCTCTCTCTCTTCTCTCTCTCTCTTACACACAAACACACACATAAACAGTAATGGACAAAGGTGTGGTTGAATTGTTAGGCATGTCACTAAGCAGCACTGAGGCTCTTGTACTCATCTGGGAGGAGATCATACAGAGAGTGAATGTGAGATTGTTTACGTCCAAACAACATTGATGGTAACTGAACGAGAGATACTCACTAGGCGTTTTTTCAACGCAGGAACCTTACCCCAGAACTAGGGCATGTACCCCTAAACTACGTGCGTTTAGACCAGAGGAACCAGGGTCTAAATTTAGTTCAGGGGTAGATAATCTCCCCCCGAAAAGCCCCTGCTTGGGGGCGTAGCACTTTTCAAAGGACCTGGGACTTTCGGTTGAACTTAACAGTGTTTGTGGACTTTACACAGTTGTTGAAACACAGCGGGATTTCCTGGAATGCATTCTAGTTTAGTTTTTTATTAAGATTTCAAAATATTATTTCATAAAAAAATTTTTCTCCATATGTCACTGGCCTGATTTGAACAATCTACCCGGGACTTCAGCCCGCTGCCGAAACGCAGACAACTCTGGGGGCACAGGAACCTTTTAGTTCCGGGGAAAGTAGTTCTGGTGGCTAAAAGACCCCGGAACTCTTGGTCGAAATGCAACTACTGTCTGCTTCTTCTGCACTCATTCTACATAGACTGCTTCATAGTAATTTCATCGTCCGTAAGCTTTATTGATTTTAAACTTGACAAAAGTTCAGGCAAGGTCTATCCTCCAATATGAAGTACTCTGAAGGACTACCAGAAAAATCCGCCTCTTATTTCCACTTTACAGACCTTGTCTATAAGATTGTTCCAGGAACTTAAAGGTATTCAGAGACATTTGAAAGCACAGCTCATTATGAATAATTGTTTATTTTGGCCTTGTTGGGTTGACAGGCTGCTGATATTCCCTTTGCTCTGTGAGATACACATTTGTTCTTTCCTCCTTGTAATTATTATCAGTATAACTCTGAGGTCTTATATTGCATGTATATTGTATACTGCTGTTATCAATTATACAGAAGTATCAGCATTATGTAACCTTGGTATTACCATGTCCTTTTCCATACGGAGTAATTGGAAAGAAACCTGCTGAAAGTGTGCTATACCTAGGGAGAAGAATGCTTTATCACACTTGGTTGTGTGTATGTTGTGTGTGTGTGTGTGTGTGTGTGTGTGTGTGTGTGTGTGTGGGTGTGTGTGTGTGTGTGTGTGTGTGGTGTGTGTGTGTGTGTGGTGTGTGTGGGTGTGTGTGTGTGCGGTGTGTGTGTGTGTGCGGGTGTGTGTATGAAGGGAGCTACAGCTTTTTTTCTGCAGTGGATTTTATTGATGTCCATCAGGTGGCAGCATTGACTTTTGAAATTCAAGTAGAGGAAGAGGAGCATCATGCATCATTATTACTCCATAACGACATTAAGAATATGGAGGTATTGACATTACTCAGTATTCTTGTACGGATGAGGAATTTATTAAACACAATCAGTTATTCCCAAGGTTTAAAGATTGGTTTTCACTGACACTGATGTCTCTTTGAAGGTCTCTTTAACAGATGACTTACTGCCCTTTTGACTGCAGTGTAAAGCCCTATGTTGCACTCTGATTGACATAATTTAGCTCTTGCATACCCAGCTTATTTAGTGCATTTGTACACCATTATTTTAGGTTCGGTTTAGATTATTTATGCACCAACTATACATTGACTCTTACATTCATAAGCAAAAACCTATTTTTGAGTTCTGTTGCATTTGCCCACCTCTTAAGAAAACAGATTTCATATGCGGACAGATGGTACACAAACTACATTCTCATTTATTATACTCTTGCTTTGTCAAACTGAACCCTCGTCCTTATATAACAGATGTTTTTACGAGCTTGGATGCGTCGATGATAGACTAAATATCCAATTAGGTGCAGGGAAAGTGAAGAACAATAATCCCACTTCCTAATTACAATCTTAATAGTTTACGCTATAACCAAAAATAAAATAATAATAAATGCAAAACTAAATAAAATGATTTTGAATGTTTGGAGCCACCTGGATTACTCAGGGGCAAATAATTAATACTAAGCTTTAATTTTGTAACACTGTTTTTAATTAAGTAGTTTTGTTTTTCTTTGTTTGCAAAGCCTGGTGGATACTAATGCATTCATGAGCGTCTTGCTGAAATTAAGTTCAAACTTTTTATCACAATAATAATTTCAGACTAAGATTATCTTTCCAAATACTTTTTTGTGTATCAGGAATACAGATCTAGCTCCTGTTTTAAATGTGTATTAGTATAATGATAATAACTCATTATTTTTTTTTGTCAGTTGTTTATTTATTAAGAAGTATATCTAAAGTTTGAGGGTTTGCTTTTTGTTTCAGGATGTTCTGAACAATCTGGGTTCCTCAGAGCTGGATGAAGATGATCTTATGCTGGACCTGGACCTCTCCGATGATCAGCGACATCGGCATGGTAAATAAATAGTTAGGGATGTGTGCTTTTTTATATACATATATTTTATTGGCATTTATGCAAATTATATCATCACATGTACATTACATGAAACAGATATGGGTCTTAGCTGTATCTCAGAGACAATAAAATGATGTGCAAATTATACATCTTGGTTATCGAGACAGTGAAACATAAATTGTTTAATGTAGTTAAATAAAAAAACAGTAAGTTTAAATGCAGATTAGACAGTGCAACAAATGGCTTAGTGCTTATTGTTGTATTGGTCAATTTCTCTGAAATTATGGGGTTGCTCATCAAATAGAAATAGTTTTATTACCATAACAATCAAATTTATAATATGCCACTTAAACTCCTCTCCTTTTCTCCATCCTGTCTTTTATTGAAGTCACTTTCTGCTCATATGTGGTCCCCCTGTCACTTCTTCTCATTCCCTCTTCCCTGTTTTTATCTCTTCACTCTGTGTCTCTCATTTTGCTCATTAAGCCACCGCTGCTCCATCACCTATAAAACATGAAATCACAACTCTCCCTGCTTCTTATAACATGTGCCACCACTTTGATGTTGTCGCCTCATTTACAGCAATTTATCTCCTTTGTGGTTTCGGCATTTCAGTCACACTCTCCTGACATGCCTCTTCGTTGAGAAGTGACTGTCAGAGGAGAGATATTGCTTGTGCTCTGCCACAGTGCAGCATGGAGTGTTAATCACAGAAACACCAACATCCCCCATTTGACACATAAGGAAATAATCCCACCGAAAAAAGGTATTGGACAGACGCAGCAGAACACACGAGTGAGTCATTTTGATGTTTCTGAACACATTCAAGGATTAATTCTTACCATGTTCTTGTCTTTACAAGGAATTTATTACTACGCTTTGGATTGAATTAGCATGTGTTACTCTAATTTAACATTTCCTTGTAGGAACATTATGATAATTGTGAAAAATTGCAAGCTCTTGCAAACACTGTCAGAATTGATTAAATTTCTGGTTATCTCAGATTGCGAATGTTTGCTCATATTAATAAATCAAGCTGCCAAGACGCAAAATTTACTTATTGATTTAGACATCTGGTGGCTGAGCGTGTTACATGTATAACATCTCAAATATACTGTTTAATCATGAGCTTAAAATCGTATCTCTTTCCATCTCTGTGCATCAAGTCACTCAGATACACAGGCTACATGTTTGACAGTAGATACAGCTACACATAATACATTTCATCCTTAGTCTGACTCTCGTGTGTGAGTATGTCTAACTTTCCCTATATTCTAACAGTCAATTTAGATCTTAATGTGAGGTTGGTTCCTCTATCTCCAGGCAACGTTGAAGTCCCAGATGGACTCCGAATATTACAGTTGCAGTCAAATAAAGTAAAATACTTAGAAGCACCGGAGAGTGGAGAATACAACAGGAGCTCCAGCACTAATAAACTGAATTTCCTGTGCTTATGGGGGTTGGAGAGTTTCGAAAGGGAGGGGCAGTTTGAATCAAGCACTCACACATCCACCCACGCATACACACACCCACACACAGATTTAAAACCTCTCTAAGGCATGACTTGGATGATGCAGAGCTGAAGGAGGTGCCATCATTAATACACACACTAACACACTAGCGTGCATGCTTAGTCATTAGACCTAATGGTTTGCAGACTATAGCATGAAATTAAAGGTTTGATGAATGTTCTCATAAAGTCAGGGGACTAAGACTTCGTGCAGGCGCTGAAGGAGAATGGTTGTATCACACTTTCCCTTAAAGGGAGTCATATAAATACACACATGCAACTACACACAGCAGACAGTGACCACAAAGCAGACAGACCAGATACATGCACACATGCAGACACACATGCACAACTAGACACACACCCACGCTCTCTCATCGGCACTTTGCTCTCAGGTGGCTTGTGAAGCCTTATTAACAAGCAAGCAGTTCACAGAATTTTAGTGGCCAACACAGTGTGCGGCTGCAGAGGTTTTTGGTGTCGTACTCCAACTGTGACCTGTGCCCTGTGGACAGACAGGACTGAAAGAGAAGGACACCAAGAGACCTTTATAAAACAGTGAGAAATGTCAACTCATGACTTTACTGCTACTTTTTATTCCAGACTTTATGCCTTACTACTCCGTCAAATGTGCCATTTAAAGCAGCCGTGGAGGTGTATTCCAAAAACGGATAATATTCTTATTACCCAAACCAATGGGACTGTATAAAATATGGACGTAGTATCCGCAACGTCACCCATCTGTTCCTGAGAGCGGTTTTGAAGCCAATCGAAGGCGGCAGCCCTATTGGAAATGCGGAACTAAACCAGGCAGAGTGTGACGTAGTGTGAGCCTCTTAGCCAACAGCTATGTGTTCCCGACCAGGAGTCACGTCAGTCATGTCCTTATTTGGGCAAAAACTGGAAATCTTAATATCTTCTGAAACGTAACGTAATAAAAAAATTCACCCCCGTACAGTTTGTGCCATTAGAGAGATTAGCTTCGTAGGGCCAATCCGTTTTTGAACCAGGCTGTATACATTGTTTAATTAATGCTGCAAAGATTGTCTTTTTCTCATTCATGTCTATGTGGTTTCCGGTGTTTCTGCAGCCAGCCTCAAGCGGATTCTAGATGTATTGCAGTTATAACACTTCCGCATGAGCGTCATCGTTTGAGACCGGAGGTTTGCCGCTTGCCCAAACCTCTTTATAAAGATGATCAAGACCTCACTTTTGATTTGATTTTCTTTGCTTCAATACATTTCTAAGTCGTGAGACCTGTATAAGTTTGCGATGAGTGAGATACATGTATTCAGGTCTGTTTAGGGGCCTTTAAAGTGTATAGTGAGCAGTTCACAGCACCTGTAAAAGCTCCTTTTCCCTTAAACTCTAATGTCTGTTGGAATTTTCTTCTCTCTCAACCAGTCTTTAACACTGCCAAAGCCCATACAGTGTTGTTTGTGGTCACCTCTTGTCTGTTTTTTCAGTTGGTCAACATCTCTGCTCTGCTTTTCAAGAATCTGATTATTACGGGGGTTTGACCAATCAGAATGAAGTATTCAACCCACTTGGAAGATTAGCAAGAAAGTGGATGATAACTTGATTCAATGACTTACAAGTGCTTTTGTGCGTTGCGCAGTTTCCAGAGAAGACTCCAGCCAGTCCCTTGCGTCATGTCTCAACCTGCTCCCCTCCCCATGACCAGTCGGGTGATCGAATCCCTGGAAGAGAACACCAGAGGTGAATATGTTAAAGATTGAAATACTCTTCATGCTCTTGTGTTTTCAGCACCGTGCTAAAACAAACATGTCAGGAAAATTTGCAAAAGATTAATAAAATGCTTGCGATGGAATATGTGGAAATTTGGAGCACAGTTGTTTTGCTCTTTACCACAGCAAATGAAGACGAATAGCTGCAGATAAATTACATACGTGTGTAGTGGCCAGACATAACCACAGTCATGGACATGAAATACAGGAGATGGATGGAGTGTGTTGTTGTTTTTGTCTGATTGAACAAGATTCAATCAAATCCAATCGATGTATGGCTCACTGATCAGTTTGATGCACTTACCCACTTGGCCATTTATCCCCTGCAGTGGATCTTAATGACCTTAAAGTGACAATGTAACTATTTTCCTACACTCAACAAACACACACCCATTGCAGCAAGAGAGACAGGGATAGAAAGAGAGAGCGAGAGAGAGGGAGGGAGAGAAATTGTCTATTCTAGGAATTGCTGATGTTGAACGTTCCCTGCAAATGCATAACGTGTTTTATGTCTTTCCCTCCCGTGGAGATGAGACGAGACTTTAGCACACAAAGACGGAGGGTAAATAAATAAATAAATAAACTCCCTGCGAATGAATATGCAAGCTGCCTTTGTGTTCTCTTTTGTCTCCCAGTTGCCGACGGCTGATAGAGAACACTGAGAGTTTGTGTTTGTACGTTTGAAGAAGCTCTGCCAAGGACAGTTCCATATCTGATTTGATTTGGCCACTTGTTTCTTGTCTGCACTCTGGAATTAGAATTTGGTCTTCCTGGTGACACAGGGAAATACAAGCAGGCTGATACACACGCATGGGAAGTGGTACTGTGGATGGGGCTTATTTGGCTTCATGGAGTCAGTGGGCAATAAAAGGCTAGTATCTATTGGGTCTGACACCCATGCAGATGATCATTACTTTACCTTTCAGTGCACCTCTCTCCACTCTGGGGTTGAATTTGTTCTGCCTGCTACCATGGAGCTAATGTATGTATCTCCATGTGTTCCCCTGGATAAACTGAATGTGACCTTTTTGGCTTGCGAAGCAGTGCGGGTCAACTTGTGTGAGCCCTTTTGAAGTATGAGGTTGACGGATTTATGCTCCGTCACTGAGACGTTTGGCTTAGCCTTGGTGTCTGTTTTTTCTGAGAAGGTTGTTTATCACACTTCTTACTGTCTTTGAATGTTTTTGCTGAATAGAGAGACATTTTCTGTGTCTAGACAGTTTCAGTTAATCATGCAAGTCGGAAGTCAACCTTTTCAACTCATCAAAAGCTTGCGTCACAAGATCATGGCTAAAATGTTATTGGTGATACTTCTTATACGCCTTGCTCTTGTAAATGTCACAAAGGCACAAACAAAGCTGAGCCGTCATCAAAGGTTGTAACAGAGACTAAACTGCATCTTGATTAAAGCCAATAAGCTAGCAGGACGACAGGTTGTGACTTCTGTGCTTCGTAGGAGTGTGATGATACACTCAGCTAAGGAGATGAGATGGTACACAACATTGCGTTCATGAGAACGAGACAAGACGATATTTTAACTAAAAAAACCTTCAACGATTAAATTTATTGGCTGCACGGTGGTGCAGCTGTTGCCTCGCAGCAACAAGGTTCCTGGTTCGAGTCCCCAGTCGGGCACGTGACTTTCTGTGTGGAGTTTGCATGTTCTCCCCGTGCATGCGTGGGTTCTCTCCGGCTACTCCGGCTTCCTCTCACAGTCCAAAACATGCTCATCAGGTTCATTAGTCACTCTAAATTGCCCGTAGGTGTGAGTGTGTGCGTGAACGGTAGTCTGTCTTTCCATGTTTCCAAGTCAGCTGGGATATGCTCCACCCCTCCGTGACCCCTAACGGGATAAGCGGTCAAGATAATGGATGGATGGATTAAATGTATGACTGAAAAAAAATGTCTTTCATTCGAATAGAAGTCACAAAATGCAAAACAATGCAGGCTCATTTGGAATGTTTAAACTGGTCATTATCTTCTTATGAATGCCACTTCAGTTCTACTTTCTGACCGAGTATGAATTACCAAATGCACTAAAAGACAAACAATATGTGATCTCTGTAAAGGTGTCATTATTCACATGTTAGTTGGATGATGCTTATGAAAGACAGTGAAGTGTTGACTTGTTCACTTAAAGCTAGGGTTGGTAGTCTTGGAAAACTAGCATGAATTTGAATCTAGCATGTCTTCAGGACTCCGTCTGACCCCTCCCCCCTTCCCCTCGGAGCCCCTCCAAAACGACTCCCCTGCTCATATGCATGAGCGCCGCTGATTCATGACCATATGATCATGATCATATGATCATGACTGATTCAAAACCAGTCCTCACCAAAACATTATCATAGTGAAAGTTAAAAACACAAACAAACATGGCTATTGTTAGTACTCACAACTCTCATGCTAGCATTATCCAGTTGTACTGGTGACACGATATCAGGAGAAAAGTTATAACACATGTAATACTGTAACAGCTCTACTGTTGTTAAACGTGTTCAGTGTAGATGTTCTTAACTCCTACAGTGTTGACAGTCAGTGAAGGCATCAGGAGAGTGTGCGAGCAGCAGAGAGGAGAGGACAAGCAGGAGAAGTTCTTCATTCATTCAAACATTGATTGTTGCTTTGTTGGCTGGCGTGATCACGGCCGCCAGTTTCCGGTTAGTAAAGATCAACGTGTTCACGAATCGGCTCGTCATCCCTACAGCCTCCGTACGGACGCTACAGTACATATACATTTTTTGTAGGACTTACTAAATGTCGTTAATTCTTCTGCTTGTCAGAGCCCCCGTGGTGAGAGCTTTTTAGACTCTGATCCGGACTACAGTCCTGAGCAAAGCACCTCATCGGGTCAGAGGGAACAGGCCCGAGGTCGAGCAAGAGGGGCAGTGAATAGAGTCAGGTGAAGCAGAGGCAGGGGACGGGGAGGGAAATGTACGCCCAGGAGGCGGGGCAGAACGACAGGATGGGATTTGATTGGTTTAAAATTTTGGGACCCAAAAACGGTGATTTCCTGGTTGGTGTTTTCCCAGGTTTACTCCGGCTGTAGATAGCAGCTTTTTTTCACTCTGTTTATGGAACACATTATGTATTGATTGCCGTCGGGACATAAAGTTAATTTTAACCAGTATAACAAAAAGTGTATCTAAATCTGACTACCAATCCCAGCTTTAAGCCTCGTCTGACTGAAGTATGAATAATCAGATTTACATATAATAGCGGCCTTCATTGTTAATTACTGTTGTAAACACAAGTTCTCCTCTGCGAAGTTATGCCTTTTTCTATGAAATGCCATTTTTATCACATGACCTGGCTGTAACCTGTTATTATGAACTCTTACCTCTGTGTCTCTCTCTGCCTCAGTGTCTATTTCTGGCAATAACAAGCTTTTATTTTGTTTTCATTCTTTTATTATCAATATGTATTCTTCTTCAATACTTGTGCATGTCGGTGCTTTTCATAACATGCTTTAATCAGGCCCACGGGTGTTCAGTATTAATTAAATTATTAATTAAATGTACTGCATGACACACAAACTGAACCACAGAGAGGGAGAATGCCACTGACAGATAGACAAAATGTATGTGAACATGGAGATAAGTGCAGACGTGAAACAAAAGCAAGACATTTGATCATAGAGTTGAGTGTTAATCTGTATAACTATGAGGTCTGACTGTGTTTGAAATAAACTGCAGTCCATAGTCTCTGTTAATAGAAAGAAGCAGTGACTTCTGTCTCATCTGAACGATCCCTCCTCAAGAGGTTGAATGAGCATTTGTAGATCAGCGGATTGCATTTAATTTTTCAGCCACAGAAAACGTTTTACTTTCTTCTTCTGGCAGCACCTTTTCCAATGGCACTACAGCGCCACCATCACATCGGTTGTAATGCTGTAACTGCAGTTAAAAAAGTGACAAATTCATCAAGTGCTATTCACAGAACACAGAGTTCTTAATGTGAACTCCGTCAGACGCAGACAAGGGCTGAGTGCGGTACGGTTGAGACAGCTAATCTCGCGAGACAGCTTATCAACTTGATGAAAAATACGGTCAAGCTATATCGTCAGATCTCTTCAAACCCCTAGTGCTTCCCCACCTTCGTAAAGCTGTGTAACACACACTGGGACACACCAACGTTATGCTGTTATGGGATTTAGTGTCAAAGTAGAAAGGCGGAGTAATGCTTTTGATGAGAATTGAGCGTGTTTTGATCTGTACGGACTACAGAAACACTGGGGCAGGTTACTTAACAGAGCCAGATCCAAGAGTCTCAACTGGTCATCATGTAATGCCAGTCAAAAGGTGAACATCCCCTCTGTGGTAGCTCCACAAATTCTCTGATTCCCTCTTACTGATCATTTTCTGACAGATTTACTGTAAGATGTGTTAAGTCTGAGGGAGAATAAGCGGAGATCGGGAGGTGAAAGAGAGCAAAAAAAGTGTTTGCCCAAGGCTTTCTCTTTCTCTCTCACCGTCTTTCTTTCACCCTCAGTTTCTCTCACTCTTTGTCTCAGGATCCACAATCCCTCAAGGGGACATTGATTTGCTGGAGGCAAAGCAAGCTCCCTTCTGTTCCCACACAGAAAAACACAAACAGACACACACACTCAGACACACACGCACGCACACACACCTGTCAGTCATTCAGCCTGTCCAAAGAGAGTATCAGCTGCAAGATACTGCTGGCTGTCTGACAGGCTGCACAGAACATCTGCTAAACACACAGACAAACACACAGAGTCTTGCATGCATACCTCTTCTTTCATATATGACAGCTGGATGATTTTGATGGGAGTAATTTGGGTTTAAGTGATTTATACTTTGTTAATGCTAACATCACAATCATAATGCTATAGTAATAAATGTGCTTTAATTAGTTTCAAGATTTTCTGGGTGCATAGGTGTGGAGACGAAAAGACGGACTGGGCGGATGAAGGCTCGAGATTTTGAAGAAATTATGTTCTTGAAACTTTGGAGTGTTTGTCCTTTATTCACATGAAAATAAAAACATCCATTATAATCCCCTTGAGTCCTTGGTTTAGTCTTTAAATTGTAAGACAAAGCGTCCAAAACCCAGGAGTATTGAGTTTATTGTCACAGAAGATCAATAGAATCCTCAACGGAGTACCAGAAAAACCCACTTTGCTTAAAAAATGACAATCCTTCAACTATTTCAGTCGCTGTTAATTGAATACTTATTAATTAATTGACTGAAACTGCAGCTCAAGATGCTGCCGTCTGTACTATATTTGTAGCTACTTTCTAGTTAAAGAAGATGTTTAGATTTTTGTAGAATAAATCAGACTTAAGAAGGATTTATTTCAAAGTAGTTAGCTGTTGCTCTCTAATAAACTTTAACACTGGGGCTCTGCTTGCTCTTCCTTCATGCTTGCATTTCATATTTAAATGCAAAAACTCCAATTCATTTGGTCTTACGAGGCATCATAGCAGAATGTTGATGAGGGAAACTTTTTTTTTTGCATTGGCTGAATAATGAGTATTACACTTTGTGAGCTTTGTTGCGTTAAACCTCTTTTGTGTTATGCTCTCTAGCCAGTTGCAATTCCTACTCTACATAATAAAGCCCATCTTCACTGCATGAAAGTAATGAGTGTGCCTCTGTAGTGTTTGCTTGGTGGAAAAGGGGTGCAGAGAGCGTATTATACTGGTTTATACTGAATATTTATCTTAGTGATGGATATCAATACTTTTGTGTTAAGACACGGACTCCTCCCTCGTCTCTCCTATAGAAAAGACACAGAGGAAATTAATTTTTTTTTTTACAGTTGGGATATAGCTAGCTTGTTGCTATGGTAACAGCAGTCTGCCTGTTGAGTGTTCCCTTTCCCGTCCTCCTTTCTTTTCCCTTTTCTCTTCTCAGTGCATTCGATTGCTATGCAGAAGACAGGTAGTCCGAGGACAGGATGTGCAAACACTCAGAGGTGTCCTTGTCTGTCAGCTTGCAGTGGACACTCGTGAAAGTCTCAGTTCCCACAACTCTACTTCTGATCTGAGGACTCATGTGTAGCTGCAGCATTCACACAATCTAATCTAATAATAACCAGGCTTATTAGGAAAATGTCAACATTCATGGACAGGTCCCAAACCACTCTTATGATAGCTTAATTAAATATGTCTGCAGAGTTAATATTTTGTTTCTTTATTTATTCCCAAAATGCACAAGATTTGTGTCTTGGCTCCATCATGCTGTTGAGAGTTTAATTTAACAGCCTGCCAAGTCAAACTGAGCATACTACTAAAATATCATGAGTGTGGTGCAGGAATGATAGTACATACGCTCACACTTGGCATACTAGAGTCTGTTAAACTCAAAAAGACACCCTCTGCTCACACTCAGGTAGACAGTGATAAACTCACAGTGGGCCGCGTAGTCTCCCACAGAGACATGTAATCTGTGATTATATAGAATTTGCTCACACACACACATACACACAGGAACAAATTTGTTTAATGTCAGTATGAGTCATAAAGTACATCCGCCAAGTTTTAGTCCAATCCCACCAGACTCAGTTTAGTCAGCAAAAACAACACACACGTCAAATACTTACACATTCAATTACATGCACACACGCACATTTGTAAAAATAGACAAGCATAAAGAATCCAGCTGAGCCTTGGAGTGGGGCTGGGGACTGATAAAATGCACTGCAGCATGATTTTCAGAACACACACACACACACACACACACACACACACACACACACACACACACAAACACACACACACACACACACACACACACACACACACACACACACACACACACACACACACACAGAGTATACAGTGAGAGTTGGAGAGAACACAGAGTAGACTCCCCTCCCTCTCTGTTCAGTTAGCTGCTGTGTAAAGCTGCCAAATGTGTTTTTTTTGTATCATGTTTTAGACTGTTGTTTGGATGTTTACACCATAAATGTCAACAAAAATGTATTCTTTATTTTACATGTCTATTTTCTAACTGAAATATTTTTGATGTTACTCCTGTCAGACTGTGTCAGATTACTTATATCAAGTCCGCCTCATGTTATTCAGAGGCCTTGGGAGAAAACTAAGCCTATACTCTCAGACAGTTTTCAATTTTCTGATCTGCCTAATAAGCTGAACACGTCCAAAATCTTTAAGTGTGGCTCTGTTGTTGCATATTCCTTTAGTCCACTGGTGTTGTTTAGCTTCTGATTTTCACCACGCTGTTGGGTTTATTAAATGTTCAACACAGGGAGAGTAATTAGTGTTGTCTTTTTGTTTTTTCCGTCTTGCTTTGAGAGGGAACTCATGGTTCTGATTTGTCATGCTGAGAAACACATCAAATTGGCAATGAATAAGTCATTCCTTTGCTCTCAACTGCTTTTTTTTTTTCTAGTCAAGTGGTCTGTTCCAGGAATGAAAGGAATTATTAAGTGGTATTCACTGTTTTTATTTTGTTAACAGATTGTTAAGACATGACATGAGAATGTTGTTTGCTTGAACTTTTGGTATTATTTTTCAGCATACAGAGAGTATTTGAATAACAAAGCGAGGGATGCTCTTTTGTGTTTTTGGCTCTTCACGCGATGTCTGCCTTTGTCTGTGTTTATTTTAAGATTTTAAGCTTTTGCCTTATTAGACAATAACAAGAAGGGCAGAAGCAGAAAAGAAGGAATAATATGCAAAGAGCCCAAAGGCTAGAATCAAACAAGGTTCGCTGCTTGAAGGAGCTCTTCGGGTCTCTTTAGCTTATCCCTTTCTGTTGTTGATTACAGCAAACTGCATATGATCCTAAACATAAATCTAAGGTCTTCATTATTTGTGTTCCCTGGACTCAGACTGGATGTGGCTCTGAGTTTGGCAGTGTTTTTAAAGCACTATGGGTAAACCAACTTACAGCCTGATGTGCCAGCTAAATCTGTTCAATTAGCAGGGGAGAATGTGGCATGCTGGGATTGGGCATTTTTCTGTGTAATTATATACCAAAATGCTCAAGCATTGTCTCTGCAGTGATGTATTTAGATATTTAAAGTAAATCTGCTGCTTTCCAAAACACATCTCTGCTGTCAGTAACATCAAGAAGGAAACAGAAAAACTATGAAGAGTGAAGACTAAATATTTCCCAAGAGATTCGATGTAACTAATCCTTATTCATATTTATCTGATATTAATGTCTTCATTGGTCAGCATGGCCCGACTTCTTCTTTGCTGATGGAGGTGAAGTGTAGCTCTAAGTTCATCCTTGCTTCTTTGCAGCCAGGTGATCATCTCAGTGTGGAGTTCCGTCTGGTGGAAATGTCTAGACCAGGGATGTCAAACTCATTTTCACCGAGGGCCACATCAGCATTATGGTTGCCTCAAAGGGCCAGTTGTAACCATAAGACAAAATGCCAACGTAGATTGTACTCTTTGACAACCACACTGCCTCATGACACAAAAGAAACACCAGTTTTTCGCACAAACATGTACTCCCCTTCCGAATCTGACTTGAAACTGCCATCTAAATCAACTTTTCTCTTCTTGGACATTTTGGGGTAATTTGTATTCACTTCTACAGACTTCACTGTAGTAAATACCGCTGTGGGTACGCTGCACTCTCCTGGCGTGATGCCATCATTTTGCAGGTAACATAATCGAAATGCATTGTGGGAGATTTAGTTTATGGTCAATGCATGCTTTAGTGCAGATTATTATTATTTTTTTTAATAAACAGTCATAAGCCTTAAGCTCTCACATAAAATGATGTGGCGGGCCACATTTGGCCCGCGGGCCTTGTGTCTGACACATGTGGTCTAGACACTCAAACTGTTGTCCATTCTCCACTTGTACTTGTTGCAGTTCTCCTGCATTTGCTGCACTATGCTTATAGTGTCCAACCAATTTGCAGGATTTTGTTAACACTCTAAAACCATTGACACTGACTGATGTGATAACAGACCTCTGTAAACTGCGCGCTACTCACGACTTGTTGGTATCATATTTTGTGCACTGTCTGCCCCTATTGTCATCCCTTTATTATTGTAATATCCCATTGCTCTGTAACTTTGGAGAAGTGCTGGGCAAATTTCTCTGCATGGTGTTGTTCTCCTGTATGTCGAACTGTTAAAGTAGAGGAGTGCAGTGTCCAATCAGTGTGGTGCGAAGTTAGTCTGAGATCATTTGATTACTCTGTGACGTCCAATGATTCCTGGATAATGTGACAGCATTTGCACTTTTCAGCTGTTCCAGTTTGGTTGCTTTATCTTTTTCACACAGGTCCTGAATGTGTGAAACCGTTGTTCCCAGTGACAGTAAGCTATATGACTGGCCACAACTTGCTTACCTAAGGACGCCCCTTGGACTGCAGTCTTCCACAATGATGACTGGCCTGCAGTCAGCTGTCCCCATTTAGCAAGCACTGTAGTTAACTTCTTCGATTGAGTATCATCCACAGGTCAATAGTGCTCTGCTGGCCTTTGTGACATGGTTGCCCACTGACATCAGTCTGATAAGCTGCTACTATATGCTCAGCACATAGGTGGAATCTAAAACTTGATGGGTTTTGGGTGATATTTTAATTCTAATCCATTGTCATTATTTTCCATCACAGTGGTAGCAAGAAGGGGGTGATGCCTATTACCTAACAACAGTGTGCACAGAGGGACTTCTTCTTCTTCTTCTTCTTCTTGTTTTAGGGCAGGTAGCGATCATTGTTAAGGTGCATTACTGCTCCCTACGATACTGAAGTGTGAACCAGAGTACCAGAGACCAGTATTCATTTTGGACCTTAATTGATGATGCTTTAAATGAAGAGGCATTTATCTCAGCCCAGCATTTTTTCTGTCAGGGCCAAAACTAAAATCTGTACTCGCTGAGCATAGCTGACAACTAAGGTAGAACTAAAGATGTTATAAAGAATTACTTCAATGATGGATGAACTTGTTAAGAACAGTTACAACATGTCACTTGGTTTTGATTAGTCAAATGTATTCATTACTTAGCTTTAGACAAGTACGTAGGCGTGTTTTTGAGGTTGGCAGAGTCAGAACTGCACTGGTAATCTTTGCTTCACGTGAACAGATCTTTTACTGTCAAATCCTCTTGTTAGTTGGTGTAATTTAAGAGAACAGTGACACAAAGCATACAGATTTCTGTCATTGCATTCTTCTATAAGACCTAATTAGGCAACTCCCAGTGTATTGTATCTTTATTTACACAATTCATTTGCATCTTTATATCCTGCCGAGTAATGTCCCCTTAAGTATACATTATATTTTACTATCTCCATGGAAACAGCTTGGTTGGGAGCATATGTGTCTTTAATATCCTGGCTTAAAGCAGCTTATTCCTCGAACTGAAGGGAATTTCCATTAATGTCCATAATCAGGTGATTATGGACAGGATATTATGTTTGTGTGCACCAACTCGTAACACCAAGAACATCGCTACGAGACAACAATAGCGATGACAACAATACCAGTACATAATATCAACAAATCACAATAATGACTCATCTTGAACAATATGTATTTGGCTTCCTCAGAGGAGGTGCCTGATAGTGACAAGGGTAAGTAGAATAGAAAGGAGAGAGCCAGCCTTTCAGTTTATCATGATGCTGTTACAGCCCATCCATTAAAACCTTAGCTACACACTGTGTTTGCTGCTCACTGAGAACATCTCCTAGACTGGGGAAATTTCCGCTTATGTGTACAGATCCACCCCTGTGTTTTTCCCTCGCTGTCTAGAAACCTACATTTATAATGCATCAAGTAACAATGTGAGCTTTCTGCCTCACTGTTGGATAGACAGCATAATCATATCTACCCACGACTGTAATACATGCCATCAACTTAAGCTAAGAATACATAATTAGACAATCACTAATGTATATATGGATCTCCATGGTGTCAATATTCTCGTCTGAGCCTTTGCACTCTTTGCTTCTTTAAGCTGCGGGGCCAGGTGGAGTATAATGAGGTTGAGGATTCTTGAATAAGATCATTGAAATTCTGCTTCGTTATTGTCAGGGAGTTAGAATAACTAGCGTGAAATTATCATGTCCTTAAGTAATGCATAGAAAAATGAACATTAATACGCATGACAAACAAAAACTCCCTTGGGCTGAGTAATTAGCATTTTCAACATGTTTTTGTTGATTTGAGTTCATTTAAGAAAATCTGCCTCTCTCTGCCAGCTGTGATCTGCTGTCACCTTTGGGACTTCCATTCTCTTAGTGAGCTGTGACCAGTGTTAAGTTTGGCAGGTATTTTAGATTAAGTCTTAGTCTTAGTCTTTAGATGAAAATGCCTGTTAGTTTTAGTCACACTTTAGTTTTTTCAGCCCTTTATAGTTTTAGTCTAGTTTTAGTCGACGGAAACTAAAAAAATTTTAGTCTTTGATTTTTGCCGAAACATCTTCACTCTTTAAATAATTCATGTAGTTGATCAGATATTGGTAACAGGGTTATACCAAGTGTTAAAATCGTCAACACTCCTTTAACACTTTTGCTTGTGTAATATCTTAAGTTAAGTAATTCAGCCTGTCCCTGCTAAAAAGTCAAAAGAAAACATTCTTGATGTGACCACTATGACTGTATTTTGATTCTCTTGATTCACAGAAAAATGCCATGAAACGGCTGTTTTGCACATTTACGACGGTCCTTGAATGCACCTTGCAATGACAGAGGCACTGGACAGTCAGGTCACTGCACTCTGAATGCATCTGCATCTTTGATGACTAGGAATTGATCAAAACTTACTAAATGTGTCTGATGTATCACCAAACTGGATTTTATCAAGCTGTAGACTCGGAGCTTTTTACGGTGAGAGCGGCAAAAACGTCAAACTTTAAATATTAAACAGACGTCCCCCGGTTGTGTCTTGGCATGGAAGCGGGAAGAGCTGGTTCACAAAGCACACCTGCTGCAGGTAGTGACCGAGCTAACACTGCGCCTGTCACAGGAATGCAACACTGTTATCTTTAAAGATTAGACGCACAGTGGGGGAAACATGGATTATTAATGTCTGACGATCCGCCAGTAATGTTTTTGTCTCATCATCGTCTCGTCAACAAAATCAAAACATATTTTCGTCAGAGTTTTTATTATCAGTGATGCACTTTGGCTTGTCATAGTCTCATTTTCATCATGAAAAAATGAGTCGTTGACGAACATTTATAGTCATAATTTCGTTGACTAAATTAACACTGGCTGTGACATATTCAGAGTCACAAAGTTAGAGTTACAGTGAAGTATTAAAAATGCTGAAGTGCTTGCAAAAAAGTATACACACAGAAGTAACGCGTCTCATCTTTCCTGGTGCCCTACAGGTTGTATTTTATGAACTCATGGCTTGGTTTTTGTGCCAAGAAGTACAAATGTTCCACTTTGAGGAAGATCACCTCAAGGTTTTATATAATTTTGTGCAATGTGTCTCAGCAATGTTCTTCTGAAGTGAGAAAATGTGATGTGACACAAGGGAGCAAAACAAAATAGATCTCTCCAACCAACCAGAAGTTCTGATTAGTGTGCTCTGATCGCTCTCTCCGGAAAACAGTGTGGTGCTTTTCACACTTGAATCCATTTTACATTAGGAAGCACACAGATGCCAAAGCAGTGAACAACTGGACAGCTTGAGAAGGTATTGCATACTTAGAGAGAGATAAAAAATATGCAAAAGTTTAGTGACAGATAAGAAAAAAGGCAGACGGCACAGATTTTCTTTTTGCTAAAACGAGCACAGATTCAAAGTGCAGAGTGTGAAGGAAAGCAGAAAGGAGAAAAGAATATTAGGTTAATCAGAAAGTCACCCCTGCCATATTACATTTGTTTTATATTCTGTGTCTGAAGACTCAAATTCAACATTAGATTCAGTGCCTGGAGCTTGGCTCACACTCACTCTTTAGTCACAGATGCACTTTATGTCGGAGATGAGTTTAATGGCAGCATTAAACATCGGCAGCCTCAGGTGCTGAATGTAGATGAGTGCAGTGTGTCTGTCAGACGGAAAGAAGGAGTGACAAATGAGGGCGATCATTCTCCAATATAGCTCTAGTATACTTCACTTGGTGCACGGCTACAAGACACACGGTTGTCTGCATTACAGGTGTACACACCAACACACACACACACACACACACACACACACACACACACACACACACACACACACACACACACACACACACACACACACAAACACAAACACACGTTGATTGTTCTCATAAATATATTCCTTGTTGTCAGTAAAATTTAATGAGGAAAAAGTTGGCATACAGAGCTTGACTGTCTTTCTCTTTGTGTTGAAGTGTCCTTAACTGCTATTGTGCTTCAAACAATGAAGTCTTTACATTTCTGATTGACTAGGGTGCAGCCCACCCCTCTTTACTGCTGCGTAAGACAATGCACTTCAGTCAAACATAATTTATTTGACTAGCAGTCATTATTTCTCACTTCACACACAGACTTAACATTATGTAAACCAAGACATCATAGCGTGCATATACTGTAGGAATGTCTTTGTTTATTACTCCAGTGGAGGTGCATTAGATTGTGAGCTCTTGGTGGTGTCAATATGTGTTATTGGGTGTGTGTTTGTGTGTGCAGGTATGTGTCATTGCTGGCAGCCAGCGGCCCCGTAATAAAACACTGTGTGAGTGGTAAAATAATGAAAGTCATAAAAAGGCAGATAATTGGCTTTTTCAGGTTGGTGAAATTGATCACTCAGAACTCTGCATTTGAGAAATGGCTTCTGGGAGGAGAGAGGTGAGTCAGACCCACGAGGGGGAGAGAGGGAGAGGCAATAGAGAGGTGGGAGAGAGGTAGAGTAAGTTATTAGAATAAGTAAGAATACAAGAGAGAATAGGTTGATATTTGAGCCTCCTCTGTTTATTTGTTCTGTCCTTGGTATAATTACTGTGAAAGAAGTGTAGAGAATCAAATCACTGAAAACATTTAATTGCACTTAAATCCATGTTTTCAGTTGTAATTAGATTCACATTGACATGAACACGCAGTACCAGATCCAACCACTAGTTGGTGTTGTACTACATCTTAAGAAATTAAAATTAGAACTTTGTCTCATTGTGTAATCTTCTAATTGATTCCTACCAGAGAGACCTATTATCTGGACTGAAACCTGCTCATAGGAGCAGTGTGTGTTATGTCGATGCCTGTGTGTGAGGGGGAGTGGGTGAGTTCAAGATCTAAAAAAAAAGATTGTGTGTGTGTGTGTGTGTGTGTGTGTGCGCGTTGGGTCATCGGCTTATGACAGGGAAAAGACAGACGACCCTGAGCAGAGGAGCCGCCTCCCTGCCTGTATTACATCCATCATCAATGATGGGTGTAATACGGGAACATCACTATGTCGAGCACTTTCTTGTGTGTGTGTGTGTGTAAGTGGTAATTACCTATACATCAGACGTGTGAAAATGGCTTAATCTACTCATTAACTGCAATCATAATTATTTTCTCTGACGTAGACATACGTGCATAATGCATATAGAATATATATACACACAGTCACACACAATAATGGCAGCATGGCAGTCTTTGTCAATGTGGCTGCCATTGACTTAGTCAGATTTAAGCTTAGTTTCACAATGAAACCCTGGTTTATTCAGTTTAACAAACCATGGGTTAATTTTATAATTCTGAAGCTCTTGCAGTAACATATCACGTCCTACACATTAGAATGCCAATCAATGCAGGACATAGTCCATTGCTTGTAAGAAATCTGCTGAAAAGCACATGAAAAGCTACTCATTAAAATCTCAAAAAGATGTCACAGAGTTTTAACTTTTATTCCCTTATATACCTGATTGTGTCACAAAAAAAGGGCTATAAAGGTGAGATTGTGAGAATGTGTAGTATCGCCACTATGAGGAACTGTATGGGAAAGAAAAGTCTGGATGTTTCTAAGAGCCCCAAGACCGACAGAGGCCCTAAGAATATGAGAATGTTTTTGATGGAAATGCAATGGAAGGTAAGGGCTACAGTAAATATTTCAAATACATTTTGAGACATACATATAGTGGTAATATTTAAAGATTAAAGTTGTAATTTTACAAGATTAAAGTTGTAAATTTCCAAGAAAAAAGTTTACATTTATGAGAATAAATTAGCAATTTACTAGATTTAAGATTTATGAACTTAATTTTATGAGAAAGAAGTCATAATTACAGACTTGGATTATATGTAAAATGATATAATGGAGAGGTGCATCAGAAGGTAATATAACATACAACATAACCGTTAACTTAAATCTTTTTTTTCCCTCTAAAATCTTCATCATTTTTGTAAATTTGTGACTTTTTTGCCGTAAACTTTATACTCTAAATTCATGTCTTTATTCTTGTTAATATATGACTTTATTATCGTTAATTTACAATACCATTCTTAAAATCTCATTTTTTATTTTTATAATGTAGCCCTCCAGAAACACTCCATTGTAGTGAAATGAAGGGGCCCAAAGTGATATTTTTTATGGGGCCCAAAATACCTACTGGTGCCCCTGCTGCCATCCAAAAAGTTTTGCCTATAATAGAACACTTTGTCAGCGCTCATTTGCTCAGTTTAACCAGGAATATTCCACTCATCCGCACTGGAATGGTAAACACCTAGCATAAAGACCCCTCAGTGATTATTGTTTCATGGGAGTTAAGTGTTGTTTGAACCCTTTCTCCCACTCATTTTCGCTCTGTGGATTTGATGTACACCACAAAGGTGAAAGAAGAATCCAAACCTGAAACACCGCTGAAAGCGAGGGAAGGGCACAGGTGTCAGGCACAGAGAAACACACAGACATAGAAAAACAAAACAAAAAAACAACTTTGAGAGAAAAACTTTTCTTGTTGCTCAGCTCTGCGCCACTTGACACAAGCTGTCAGAGAGAACGCTGTATGATTGATCACATGTCATTTATTTCCACTCAATTCATCCCGCCTAGATAGCAGGGTGGAGCAACAGAGAAGTAAAATGAGAAAGTTTACTCTAACCTGAGATGTCAAGCAGGAACAAAAGCTAGAATGAATACAGTTCAAGGAGGAATAAAGCACCCGTGGCTGCTTGACAGATGGAGCTCACCTGTCCTCAAAAGACAGCAGGCTTCGTTGACATTTGTCTGAGGTGCTAAGCAGAATCCCCGGGGAACACCTTAGGCCCTGATACTGCATCAGGTTCGTGTGGCGCTTGTCAAAGTGATAGGAGGGAAAAACGACGGCAGGGCAGGGGCAGAGATGAAAAGACAAAACAAGGGCTTGGGTGAAGGGAAAGGAGAGGGGAGATGGGAGCGTGGACAGAACGGTCAAGAGTTTCAGACTTAGAGAGTTGGAAAGGTAGACAGCGAGAGGGGCTGGGCAAGTCAGTGGAAAGATAAATCAGGGTGTGTGACTGTGAACCAGTGAAGAAGAAAGTCCAGACTTTTCTGCGGGAAGTCTTTGGAGTAGCTTATGTTGATCGATATATTTCAGTGATGTGCTCTTGTTTTGCCCAGAGAACATTTTTCCTGGGAGCTCACTGTCGGTCTTAATGCTCCTCGCCACTGTTTACTTGGTGATTTTTCTGTTAGGATGGAACAAAAGGCGTCTAATTTCCTCTCACTTTCACTCTAACTGGCCATCAGTCAAAGTGAACATGGTCTCTTGATGATAAAGAGCTCTTCGTTTCAGCTTCTTACGTCTGTCTGTCTTTGCTGCCATCCCTCTCCTCTCCTCCTTTTTCTTGTTATGCAGAATGTGAAGTCGCTGGTTGTCTTTGTGGTTTCAGACAGGAGGCTGGTATTTCTCTGCTCACCTTTTGAAAATGTCATAACAGAGGTGATATAGAGTCTCCTTTTATGCAGTTTCTTACACCTTTTATGACTGTTCATTTATTTAAGCAGTTTTTCGCAGTCTCTAAAATATTTTCTACATGGGAGATGATTGCTGTCGGTACTGGCTTATATAATCGGCTTCAAAACCAATTCAAAATGAAAATAAGAAACTTGCACACTTGGACTTGTAAGGAAGAAAACTAATCTGTCCTTTTTCAATAGTTTTCGGAGCACACAACACTGTCTTTGTTTTGTCGGGAGGTTTGACATTTGGAAAATGTCTTTGGGCCAAGTGAGGGTCATCTTATCTCCACGTTTTATTGATTTAAACGCCTGACTGTAATTACCATAATTTAGATAACCAATGGAAAAGGACACACTGCGCTTTTTAAATGATTGATTTTGGCATTTACGGATATCTGTTCAAAAGTTATTTATACACAAACATGCCTAAACATTGATTAATTGATGTTTATTATGTTTCAGATCTTACTATTATCAACAAGCTGTGTTAAATACTTGATTCTGATTGGTTAAATTGCTATAAGAGTTGTTCTAATTATTAATAGCAAAAAGTGATGCTCGGGACGGACTTATAATACACGTCACTTAGAAGCCATCCGAGGAGAGCAGCCTGGCACATTTCACCTCTGCCTGTTGACACTGTGGCAAAAACATTAGTTTCTGTTAGCATTCTAAATTGGTAGGCTAAACACTATGGAGGATATTTTTTAATAATTAGATCCTGTCCTGCGGTTTAGGCAATGGCAGCACAACTGGTGATAGATCTCTTCCGAGTAAAGGCTGGTTTATACTTCTGCGTTGCCCCTACGCAGCAGGGGCTGACGCAGACATGAGCACCACATACTTGTGCGTCGATGTGTCCGTGACGCACAGCAATTCTACGCCGAAACGCTGGAGGGCAGTGTGTTCTCTCTGACAGCTGGTCGCCTGCTTCCGGCCCTGCTACGATCTCTGTTTACTTTTCCACAGTGATTCAGAGTGCGTTATGATAATCTACAGCTGATACATGTTGCTGTTTATCATGCAGACATGATTACATGAAGAATAGAGAGGAGGAGATGAAATACATGGCCTATGAGCGGTTTATCATATATATATATATATATATATATATATATATATATATATATATATATATTATTGGTTATAGAGTCTGACCACTGCAGGAAGAAAAGACCTGCAATATCTCTCCGTGAGACACCGCGGGTGACGAAGTCTGTCACAGAACAAGCTACTTACTGTTGTTATGGTCTCCTGGAGGGGGTGTGACGTGTTGTCCATCAGAGAAGATAGCTTTGCTATCATCCTCCTGTCAGCCACCACCTCCACAGGGTCCAGTGGGCAGCCCAGGACAGAGCTGGCCTTCTTCACCAGTCTGTTCAGCTTCTTCCTGTCAGCAGCAGAGATGCTGCTTCCCCAGCAGACCACTCCGAAGAAGATGGCTGATGCAACCACAGAGTCAAAGAAGGACTTCAGAAGAGCCCCCTCCACGCCAAAAGACCTGAGTCTCCTGAGCAGAAAGAGTCTGCTTTGTCCCTTCTTGTACAGCGCATTTGAGTTGTCTGACCAGTCCAGTTTATTGTTCAGGTGAACACCCAGGTACTAATTCACGTAACCAGTGCATCATTCCACCACGGTGCAAGACTGAACGCTTCAGGCACTCCTTTGTGCCCACCGCCATCAGACTGTTAAACAGTAACGGAGGCCACAGACTGCACCATGTTGACTGCTGCTGGCATTATAATGCATAATATACTGTATTATATAATTATCTTGCCATATTATTATTATATTATGTTATATTACATTATTATTCTAACTACAACTCATGGTCATATTACATACCCATATTATTTTTATTTATTGCTTAATTTGTCATTACCAACCATAATCACATGTCAACCTGTCACTACTGAAATTTTTTAATACTGCCTGTAATTACTTCTATTTAATTTAAATTCCATTTGTAACATTGTACATATCTAAATTGTATTCCAGCTTTATTTATCTATTTCTATTTTTACTTATTTTATTTATTTATTTATTTTATTTGTACCTATTTTATTTTATTTATTTCATTTTATTTTTACTTATTTTTACTTATTGAAACTTCTTTCTTGATTGTAGTTATGTCTGGGTTGCTGTAACAACTGAATATCCTCCCCGGAGGATCAATAAAGTATTATCTTATCTTAACCACCTGCTCATTATACATTACCCCTCACTTGTGCCTTTATTAGATGTTTTACTCTGAATCCACAGCTATTACAGTGGATTTAGGCAGGCCACTGGCTCTGAAAGGGCAGACAACACTTTGCAACTTGAAGCAGTGTTCTGTCCTTATGTTGACAAAGCACTGAATGCACTAACTGACCACTGTAGACCATCAGTTAAGGTTTATCCTAAAATGAGAGTGTTGTGAAATGATGAAATACTGAAATCATAAACCACAATAGCAGCCACAAAACCATTTAAAATTGCTAAAAGGGGCACAAAGTAACTTTCCTAATGTATTCAAAATGTTGTATACCAGTGGCCAGGCAAGAAGTAACAGACAGAATTTTAAAATGAGTCACTTTGTAAGCAGTAGAAACCACCAAACAGAAGGAGAGCTTGATCTTTGTTTTAAGACTGTTTACACATCTGGAGGAATGCAAAGTAGTCCGACATCATAAGCACTTTATAAAATATGCTTGTGCTTAAACTTAAACCCTTAAACTGACAGAAAAAAGCTGGAAGAAGAAGGCTCCAAGCAATGAATGACTATGAAGATATTGCTTTTTTTATAGGTAAGGTCAGTTTTTCAACTGAGCTTTATTTCTGGCCTGAAGGCAAAAAAAGTGAGGAAACGCTGTGACATTGATCAGCCCTGACTCCTGTTGAAAGTTTCTCCCAGTACCTGTCCTCTTTTGTGCAAAATAGGTTTGAAGGTGAGACAAAGAACAGAGGCCATGCACCAGAGACATACTGCTCAAGAAGCCCGTTTACTGTTTAACAGACTCAGACTTCAGAGTTCTGCAACGGGAGAGTTACTTAAAAACCATACTTCGGTTGACCTCCTCCTGTTGATTGTGATCATCAGTGTCTGAATCCAACCCCTACAAAAATGTCACAGCCCCGTGAAGGAACAGAGTTACACTAGTTTGCAAGCTTGTTAATAATCAGGCCTTTGACTGTGACTCGGGAACGTGTCTGTTCTGCAGATATCCTCTGTTTCCTGCTAAGCCCCCAGGTCTTTGTTCGTTAGAAAGAGTCTCCTACAACAGCACATTCACTGATGGTGGAACAGTCAGCTGCTTTCGCACACAGGGTTAGATTTGCAGAAGAATAGTCATAGACAAGCTATACAAAACAGTGCATTTAGAATCATCATAAAAATATGAGAGAGACCCAATGACAGGATCACACAGCTGCGACGGACTGTAATGAATCAAAGCTCTGGAGAATGAAGTATCCTTTGAGTTGATAATGATGGTCAGAATCAGAATTAGAGGATGGACTTTGATCTTTGAATGCATTAGTGTCTACACATGCAGACATTTGTATGCTGGGTTTTATTTTTCTGTGTCTGTTCATGTGGGAGTATGTTATCACCTCACGTTGTGGGTTATAAAGCGACATAACAGACTCATCAAAGAAATGAGAGACCATTATAATAGAGTCATAGGGGGGTCATGGAGAGCAGCAGCTTGATGAACTATGAATGTTGCCGGTCTTGGTCTTTCTCTGACCTTTGCTACCACATCTATTTCTCATCCCTATTAAATATCTCTCCTGCTTTTTCATCTCTTTTATTCTAATTTCTTTATTTTTCATTTTTCTACTTGAGCAGATTTTAGTGGCATGCTTGGCATCAGTTTCCAATGGCTTCATTTTGTAATTCCATGAGTAGAAGATGCCAACCATGTCATAGTGGCGTGTGTGTTATCCCTCCTCTTGGGAGGATGCAGATAAGGTCTGCAAGTAACAGCTGTTTTGACATTCAACCAGTCATTGATTATTGAGATGGTTGGACTAATCGGATGATGAATAGGTCAATTGCTCAATGGCTCATATTTCGCCATCAGCTTTTAAATGTAACAATACTATTAGACTCAAATTATGCCATTACAAATGTTGTATCAAGCCATACTGTGTCTTGGCTTCAACATAGCTAACGTTAATAGATGGATGATTTTGTTTTGATTTGTAGCATGATTACTTAAGTAATAGAGTAAGAGCTGCTCTGCTGTTTAGTGGTAGAAGAGGAGGATGAGAAAGAGAGAAGAGGAGGATTTGAAAGAGAGAAAAAGATGAAGTCCTCTGGGTGAGAGGTTTTAAGATGAGGGACTAAATTTCACACAGTGTGACTTTAACTGTGGACTGTTAAGTTAAATGTTTGAGCTGATATTTGAGAAAGAGATGTCTCACATACTGTCTCTTCAAACACTAAGGCATTACCTACATGCTCACATGACAAGCAAGGTGCACTTTGCAAATTTTGCAGCATCAAGGGTGAAATACACCTTGATTTTGGAAGTTTCAGAGAGCCATAGTGGGGCATTGGCCAACGCCATTCATGTTTTTTCACCTGTTACTTCCCTGTCACTGTTTTACATGTGCTACTCACAGCAGAGATAGTAAAGACACTAGATGGCACATCAGCAACTCAGCTCAGGATAATGATATTATGCTCATTCAGAACGTGAAAAACAAGTGCAATTACATACAGTATATGGTGGACATGACCACATTGGTTTTTATGTTCACTCTGTAGATTGCATTGATAGATGTGTTGCTAATACCTAATGATGTTTCCATTAAGAAACTGTATCTTTAAGATCATGTTTGTGCATTTGTGTTTATAAATCATAACACACCGATCTGTTGGGACATTCAAAAGCAGATGATGTCTTGACAATACTGTTGACAAATCATCTTCATCATCAGATACGACCAAAGGCCAAGATGAGAGAGAGTGGGAAGCAGTGAGACCAGGTCAACGATTGAGTTTTCACACTGACTCGTACTTAATTCATATCTTTTTGTTTTTTCTCCCTTCCCTTCTTTCCTCTTCTCCCCCTTAGGGAGCCCAGCCGTCCAACCAGCCTCCTGCCCAATGACTGGAGCGCCATGCTTGGATTGGGGAGGGAAGATGAGCCTTTAACTCCCGGGCTTGAGACCCTTCCGCTTCGACTGATGCAGCAGGACTGTACAGCTGTCAAAACCCTGCTTTTAAGACTCAGACGGACACTGCAAGAGGTGGGATATACACATTCACACAAGAATGCAGACTCTTGTTCACAGAAGTTGAAAGTCAGATTAAGACATTAACTCACTGGAATGAAAACCACATCCTAGAACACTGCTTTATTAAGTGGCCCTTATAGTATTTGACTGCCTCAAAGGACAAGAATAACAACGAGAGGCTGAGATTTAGTGTTATTCCTTCAACACCACACTGTCAGACCCTTCCCTGATATAATAAATGTATCATATTGTTTAAAACCATAAAGGGTGAAAGGGTTAGGAAAAATATGACGCAATTGGCATTTAGAATCACTACAGTATAGTGCTCCACTGACAATATCCGTCACTCCCGGTTTTAATCAGCTCTATTCCAGCTCTATTCCAGCTCTGTGAAATCAACTCAAAGTGGATGCCTCTCTGCCTTTAAAAGGTCTCTGTAATCACTTTGTTTTGTTAATTTAATCAGATTCTACATTACGAGAAGGAAACTGGGAGGCTTTTTTTAGCAGTTGCAATCATACTCTTTAAATGCACACACACACACAAACACACACTATACACATTAATCCTCCTGTTTCAGGGTATCAATCTGCTCTTTAAAATGCTTTGGCCCGCTTAAAGCTAAGGTTTTACCTCAGGCTATGAGGCCATCTCAGTGTGAAAAAAAACAGTGAATTTATACCCACACCATTATAGAAGTGATTAGCTGTAATGAGCACTTAGTAAAGCACTAGCACGTTGCAATAGCTGCACAAGGATTAACTGTAAAAACCAAGGAACCATATTGATGGTCACACATTGCAGCCATGCAGACTTCCTTAAACCATGAAAATGGGTTAAGGAAGTTAAGGTTAGCAATAATAATATTCCAGCTTTGAAACTTGTAACTTTTACTTTTGATCATATACTGACTTTTTCAGAGCGCAAAACTGTTACAAATATGATTTATAAGCTTTATTTGGGGTAATTTGGAATTTACAGAGAGCTTGACTTGGGGCAGCTTCTCAGTCAGAATGATAAATTATACAATCAACTGCTGAATATAAAATTCCAGCTATAGACAGAGTACAGTCCACACCAGAGCAGAATGATAATTACACCATTTTAGAAAATAAAGGCCTAAACAATCGCTCATGTTTGTCAAACTTGTGTAAGCACAACTCCGTTAGAGCCAGCTGATTGGAAGCCGGTGTTAAGCCGTGCTTTAACATTCAGTTCTGTGTTTTGCTTTGTAATAAAAGTTCTAATATTTTCACTAATATGCTTTGATTCTATTTTTGAAAGTGTGTGGTACATTAACACACCAAAGAGAGGTGTAAATTATATCATAAACTCTGATCCATTATGTCTGCCAGCTGTGTTCTTGTAATCTACATGGGTGGCTGACCAACGCAGCAGTGTTCTGCAGGCCCACACTCAAATATACACACACAAAAAGACATCTGAAAGGGTGAGCAGACCTTTACCAACACCCAGCCATTAGTATTTCCTAACTAAGATCAAAGCCAGCTGTGAATTACAGTCCACAGAGGCATATGCATGGCTATCCTCCCTTTTCCCTAAGTGTCCATATCTCTACTCTTTCCTCCCAGGAACGTTGTGAGTGAGACATAAAATGAAGTCGTGACGGAAAGACTAAAGGGAGTGTAAGAGAGAGACAGTACACAGCAGCACAACATGAATATGAAAGAGGAGATACTTTGCCCTCTTTGCTTGCTCTGTTGTGTCATTAACTTGCAAATTTTGTTACCCTACATCAATGGATGTAATACATTCTGCAGCGAGGGGAGGGTGACTCGTCTTGTCTGCATACTTTGCATATTATTTACTTGACCTTCTGATACTTAGCTCCAATCTTGTACGCTTTTATTTTGTTTACCTTAACTTAGAGCCCCAAATCCTCGCTCTCTTCACGTCTCTCTTCAGTGACAAGTGAATGGTCAGCCTGATATGACACATATAACACAGAACCGTTCCTTTCCAGTTGTCGTCACTGTAAACTGAACCAAGCTGAAAAGGCTGTAGAGACTGTTAGATGCTTTCAAAGAGGCGAAAATTATCATAAATGACTCATGCAGTGTAATCCAACAATTACGAAGCCAGGCGCTCAGGTCCAAGATCCAATATTTATCTCATTTTCTCCTTGATTTCCTGCATGTGTTCTGCTCTGTGCCAACCGATACGACTGCAGGAAATGTAAGATGCTTTCAAAGGATGTCTCAACAGCATAATAAAGGGAGTAATATATATTAATTGCAATGCTGAACTTTACACTAGAACAAAGGAGTGACATTGGCTCTCCGTTAAATCTAAATTCCTCATTAATATGGAAACACACATCATCAAAAGGACAGGATTGTTCAGAAGTTATGGTACAAACATTGGCCAGAGAAAGCTCTTTAGCATCTTACTTTACCCAAATTAAAACAGTGATTTAGTGAGCCAGACTTAGCCGTTTGCTTTTACTTTACTTTTGAAAAGAGTTGTTGCCAGATGAGACAGGGGAGAACAGCTTTTGAATGCTAAAATACATACACTGAGGTCAGTTATGATAGCCAGCCTTAGGAATAGACGTCTCATTATACTGAGCTCACATCATCTTTTCTCTCATGTCAAAAGGTCATGACAGGGGATATCCTCTGATGCTTAGGGTCAAGTTGCAGACCATGAACCCAGTGTCCTCAGTTTCAATCTTTCACCCCGTTATCAGACAGCTCTCCTGTATGTAAAAATGCAGAAGAAAATTGTGAGAAAAGAGTTTTCTATGTATTTATTGAGTTTTTGATGTATTTATCTTTCAGAAGTTTATGTTGTCAGTTGCATGAAATAATGTGTCTAAAAGACCACTGTCCACCAATGCATCAATGTTTGCAAATGCAATGATCCTCATATATTCAAGCAGGTAATAGATTATAGTAAAACTGTACTGCTTCCTTTTATATCAGCATAGAAACTGGCATTATATTGGTTATCTTGTTAGGAGGGAGACACATTAGACAATTCTAAGCCAGATTTAGGGCCTGATTTTCCTCCTTTTACGATCGTCAGGGGGGCCTGATTCGAGGCTCATAGTAACCGATTATTTGTCCAAATGGTCCTCAAGTGTGTGGTGTCAGTACAACAGTTTTTCTGCTCCTGACCACGTCGGAGCCTCCCCCATCTGGAATCGGCAATGTGAAACATGTTTAATATTTAGAATTCCTGGTTGGAGTGCCACAATAACCAATGAGAGGAGCGGACTGGGAAACGTCATATACAGGATGTTGCATACTTTCGCAGCTCACAACCATGACAGCTGATGTAAACACAAACATACCCCAAGCCAAATGAATTATTGAAAATGAAGACCAGCTTGTGGCATTATTTACCCGGATTATGTACCTCGTTTCTTGTCGCTGCATGACAGAGCACATGCCAGTGTGGAAGGCTGACAACGTCAATTGCCCTCTGTGTTTGTTTAATTCCTGAAGTCCGGATTGCTCAGACGAGCTTCTGTGAGATCTCTTCTCTATGGAATCGTTACCACAAACGTTAAATGTGGGGACTAGCGGTCTTTAGGATTTGGCTAAGTGTGTGTGTGTTCAGATGATTGTATTGTTAAAAATCGGGCTGAACTGTCCTTATGTGTTTGGTCTCCAATGGTTTACACTGGCACTTGTCAGTGGGTAGGATATGTTAGGCAACAAATGAACAATTTGTCCTTGAAGTTCATTCGTTTGAAGGAGGAAGAATGGACAAGCATAAAGATATGAGCAATTTTGAGGAGGGCCAAGTTGTGATGGTAGGACAGCTGGGTCAGAGCATTTCGAAAACTGCTGCTCATATGTCCAATCTGTCAGATGCCATCACATATAGTTTTGTCCCATCCAGTTCATCCATGAACCAACACACAGTCAGGTATTGCTTATCTGGACATGTATGTTTGATTGAGCATCAGTGAAGTTTGGACGCACTTGTGCAACCAACTTTTGTGAAAAGACAACCATTCCTAGACAGCTTTAGTTTCACACTCAAACTTTAAAAAAACAAATAAAAGTGTTGAGCCGAGCAAAGTTGGTATTTAAGATTTTATGCTCTCATCCCGTGTTTTCCAAAGAACTCTCTAAATTGCATGACAGTCTGTGCTTAATGGTGCTGCCTTCCGATAAAAAGCCAAATGTCAATGAGAGAGAGAGTGGGCAGAGATGTTCCTTGAGTTATTTGAAGGTTTTCATTCCTTGATTTAACTGAAGTGTGAATGTGATTAAAGGGGTGTATCAAACTACAAAACCTGCTTTCCTTTCCTTGGCCATTCATCATCTTTAGACATTTAGCTTCTGGGTAGTGCAAGTCAATAAATCCAGCGCTCCCAGGCAGTTTTTTCTCCATTCTTAAACCTGAAAGGCTTTTTACCCGACCACGTCTAATTGTAGGGACAGTTGTGTGTTAAGGCCTGCAGGACAGAGGTGACCTTAAAGAGAGTGTGTATGTGTGAGAGCAACAGAGGGTGTTGGTGTCACTGAGTGTGTGTGCCTGTCTCTCTACATAGAGAAAGGCATTGATCATAGATGACACATTTAGGGCCTGACGCCATAGCACACCTATAATTCTGATAGGGAGGTATACTTCTTTAAAAGGTCAGCCAAACCAATAAACCATCAAGTTTGTGCTGTGCAAAGATTTGGGCTCCTGTGTTTCTCAGAGCTGCCTTCAAAACCTTGACAGCTGGCCAAAAATAAGTACAAACAATCAATAGTTTAGCATAAAAAAGCCTATTTTAGGAGGGGGGTCTTGATTGTAAGTACCTAATCTTACACAAACATAGAGAGGCTGGCTTAAATTTAAATCTGCAAGAGGGCAGCAGATGGCAAGAAATAGACCTTATCTACAAACCATGTGTGTGGAACCTGCAGTTATTTCATTCCCCTTTCCCTCTCCTGTTCCTTGTCACATCTTTATCATGTATGCTACATTTTCTGTGACTGCCTTTAGGGTGCTGTCATCCAGACACTTTGCAGTATTACATTAACATCACCGGTCCCAGCTTAAGACAGGATTTCTCTTACCCCAACATCAATGGTGCTATTTAGTAAGGATCGACTGATTATCAGCCTTGGCAGATTATTGAGGCAGATATTCTGCATTTGTCTGATTATCAGGATCAGCGTTTTACTTTACAGATCACCAATATAAGGAATTAATTAAAGAGTGTGCTACTTTGGCTCTGCTGCCAATGTGTCTTTCTCTGTGTGTCTGTTTTCACTCACCACTTTGTCTCACATAATGTCCCATCCACAACACTTTCTGATTGGCTAGATGTGACATGTCCGTGTAACTGTAACTGGTTAACTGTTAACTCCTTTCTATGATGTTGAAAGTTTCAGTTTTGATTACACATTTATTAAAGTGTTTGTAATAAGAAGAGGAGATGGTAACATTCCAAATTCTACATGTTGACAGAAAGTTTAACATTTTCACTCTTGTGAAAGTTCATATCAGTTCCAAATATCAGTCTCATGAACTATATGTAAATAATCTGTATTGGCATAAATAGTCAGTATTGGCATCAGCCCTGTAAAATCAATGTTGGTCAACCTCTATTATTTAAACCAGTGCCTGCTTTGTTTCGACTGTGTGTATGTGTGGGTATGTTTTGGAACCGAGGAACGTCGCCTCTGCTCTCTGCTTTACTGGACACCTGTGACCAGAGCCAAAATGCGTCTGTTCTCAGCTGGCCTGAGTGAACACAGAGGTTATCTAAGAAACCGTCCAACCACAAACAAATTACAATGCAGAGCAAATTTTTTTTTTTAAGTTATACATTTTGGCCTTTTGCCTTTATTTTATAGGACAGCTGAAGAGAGACAGGAAATGTGGGGAGTAGAGAGCGGGGGGAGACATGCAGGAAATGGTCAACCGGCTGGGAATCGAACCGGCAACCCCTGCGGACTGTATGAGGACCCCATGAGGACTGTAGCCTCTGTACGTGGGGCGCTTAGACCGCAAGGCCACCAGCGCCCCCAGAGCAGTTTTATATGACCAATTTTTCTCGAAATCAACGATTTTTCATTCTGTTAAAAAAAATGTTTTTCATTCTGAAGTTAAAAACAAAAATACTTGCTATCATATTATTACAAACATGTAATTATTAACTGGGACACATCCTGTCAAAATCACTCAATATTCATTACGATGAGCAAATCAAAACTCTTATTAATGTTTCCATAATATATTTATGTCTTTGCAGAGCACAGAGACGAGTCCTGCCAGCAGCCTACAGTCCCTACCCATCAGCCCTTGCAGTGAAAAGTCACTTCCATTTAAGGTAACCTAAAGCAGTCCACTTTATGTTTTGTTATGCTTTTGCATTGAGCAAATTCTGCATTTTGGGTTTCAGAGAAAAGGAGAGATGAATACTGAGGGCCTTATTCACAAAAGGCTTGCGGTGCCTTTGCACCAGCTAAATCTGTGCAAATGAGCTAAAAGACATTGTCTAATTCTCAAAGCATGCACAAAGGGTTAAATGCACCACAAATGGCATCTTTGTGCAATGGTGTTATTTGCATACATTTAAATAAGCCATTGTGCATTCATTTTGGGGCAAGAAACACCTAAATCACAAACACAAGCACAAACAGCCATGTACGGTAAGAGTGAAGTCACACTTTTTAGATCAAAACCATAAATATATTTGACTATAGTAATGGCAGTCTGGGGCTGTCTGAAGCTAAATTAGACCTTAAGACAGAGCAGATAGGTTGGGCAAATGATGCACAATTCTTTGTACTATTAGCGGCCACAATCTATTCTTAGTTAATTCCCCCATATTTGTTGGGTGAGTGACTTTGGCAATACCCAGACCAAGTGTAATTGCCATCCATCAAGTCATTTGAATGGAACCAAAACCCACTCTTAACTTAAGGTCTCTCATTAAAGAATATCAGAAACTCTACGGATAAAGACATTTTTTGTACCTGCACTAGAACTTGGAACTGGGTGGCATTTCTTCTGTCATTTAACAAGCAGTTTAAGCAGGGTCAAGTAGCCTGATTCATTGCCTGAATGGTCTGGCTCTCTGTCGACGGGTGGATTTCTGGCAGGTCTGGAATTTTGGTCAGCTGCAAATTGAGCAGTTTCACACTGATTTTTTCACATAACTGCTGTCAAAAGATCTGTTAAAAAAGCTTGATTCAGATTGTTTCTTGCTTTTGGGATTTTTTTTAACATGCTCTGACTGAAACAGTAGTTCTCATACTGATACAATATAGAACTTACGATGTAGAACGGACACTACATTGTCTCTGTCTCTATGCCATCTGAGGCTCAATATTTGTCCTCTTTATTTTGTACATTCTGTTCATAGTAGAATTGCCTATAAAGGCAACCCTCCCTCTTTTCCTCTTTTCCTCTCTTGGTAAATGGTAAATGGACTTGTACTTATATAGCGCTTTTCTAGTCTGTCTGACCACTCAAAGCGCTTTTACATACTACTCGTCGCGTTCATCCATTCATACCCATTCACTCACTGATGGTAGAGGCTGCTAATATAGGGAACCATCAGTATTAGCTGATCTCTCATTTGTACACATTCACACACCGCTGAACAACAGTCGGAGCAATTTGGGGTTCAGTGTCTTGCTCATGGACACTTTAACTGCTGACTGCTGGAGTTGGGATCAAACCGCCAACCTTCCGATTGTAAGACGACCGATTCTACCCACTGAGCCACAGCCGCCCCCACTCTTCTTTCCCTCAATACTATATTGGTTTTGTTTAAATACATTTTATTGGAATTTCCAATATTTACGTTTGGGGGGAGCAATCGTAGGCTCTGGTTCTGCAGAAGTACCAATTTTAATGTGAAGTGTAAGTAAACACAATGTAAAGGGTAACACATGCACAGTGTCTACTCAGCTGAAACTTGTTATAACAAAATAAAGTGTATGGCTCACAGCATTATATTTGAGGGGCCCTGTCTTTGTTCTTTAAGGACACTACAAATCAAACTACTCACTAGGCCACTTCTTCTCTTACACTCTCTCTTAACTAAGCTGAGCCAACTTGTTCAATTAAAAGAATGCAGCATACTGTCTGTGATCAAAAATATGAAATTTAATTTTCCTTTGATCAGTGTGTCTCCTCCAGTTTTACGCTTATCAGAACAATTAACAAGAGGAGATCAAATAGAAAGAAAGAGAACATAGTGCTAAGGCGGAGAGGGACGAGAAGAGGGGAATAATAAGAGAGAAGCAAAAATAGTGATAAAGTGAGGGAGGTGACAGAGTGGGGGAAAGGGATTTGCTTTCCATGACAGGCCTTGTTGACCTAGTCCATCAAAGCTGTGCGCCTTAGATTAGACATGATCATCACAAATGTGTGTTTTTGTGCGATTAGCAGGGACTTTGTCACTCTGGGACTGAGACAGGTGGCAGTAGAGTTTTTCTTAGACTGTTCGCAGAGGAAGAAGGAGCAGTGCAGACTAAAGTCCTCCACTTAAAAATCGAGCATGCTTCTTGATGAGTGTACTGCTGCAGGACGTCATGTGCGACTACACGCATACTTCAGTCAGTGTTTTCTGTTCTCACTGTGGTTTAGTTTGTGTGCAATTTTTGTGTTTGTGTGCTAGAGAGGGCCAGTGTTTGTGTTTGCCCTCTTTATTGACCTACATGGAGTTTCAGTGGCAGCTGGATGGTAAGGAAAAATTACAAAATGTAGGGTGGGACGCAGCATGGAGACACCAGCTCTAGCTCCAACTCTCTCAGGGAGGAATGATGGACAGACGGGGAAGGTGGACAGCGGGAAAGTTGGAACAGGAGAGTTTTGAGGAAAAAATGAGGGCAAATATTTGATTTATCATTCCAAACCCAAAAAATAAAGATTTGACCTGTAACCACCAGTAACTCACCTAAAAGGTAAAGAAAAATGTGCAATAATTTAGTTTTTCCACCATCAATCAGGCAAACAGATTTGACAATTTGAGTTCCGTTATACATGTAAGTACAATGGGTTACAAATATCCATTTGTCAGTGGATTCAGTTATACAGACTTGAAATGAGCCATGGACGAAGAGTTCCCTCACTAAGCTGTTTCAAAAAAGATGTAAAAAAAGTTTCAAAGTATCACTAGAAATTCTGTGAAACTTGGATGGAGTGACAGAAAATGTGAGATTTCTGTTTTTCCACCACATTGTTAAGTATTAAGAAAGCACCAGATTTCTAAAATATTAGTGCATGCCAAACTTCTTTCGAAGACCAGACACCAGCTGGCATCCAAGTGTTAAGAAAATCTGGACAAAATTATTTCTCAAAGTAGATTTGGAAAGGAAAGAAAGACAAAGAACACTGTAAGCATTTTCCCCAACTGCCCATTGTTAGAGTAAAACTTTTTCTTTTGTCAAAGTATTGCTCTTTCCCGATCCGAGATGAAGCAGTCAGCCTAAATATCCTGAACCTTTCCTTACCCATTCATGAGGGAGAGGCAGCAGAATTGAGATCATTATGAGGAGGTGAAGGGATTGAGGTTAGAAGATGGAAACAGGTGGAGGAATAAGAGAATTTACTGTGTGTATATATATGGAGAAGGAATGAGTAAGAAGGTGGGAGGCAAAGGCTAACCTTTTAACAGAGCTGCAGGCACAGAAAAGAAACAACATAAAGATGGAGAAAGCATATTGCATGAGGAGGGAGCAGAATATGAGGACATAGTTGCTCTGCTGAGAATAGGATATTGTTCTACTTGACTATAAGATGGATTGAGGAATGAGGGAGTGAGGGGGAAAGGCTCTGGGGTAGAATGTTGAGCTGCATACAAAAGGAATGGATTCAGTTTCATAATATTATGTTAGATAATTTAATACATGGGGAGAAAATAAATGCAGTAGTGTAAGGGATTGAGGGGAGGGAGGAAAACTAGGAAAGAGTTTGGGGAGGAGGGTGATGGAGAGAAATGGAAGGGGAGGAAAAAAAGAGTTTGTGGGAGGTACCAGGAGAAGAGAATTTGTCCTGGAACTCCAGAAAACGACTCTGCGGGTGTAAAAATAATCTACGGTAGCCACCTGAGAGGCTGCAGTGTCACAGTGCGCCCTAGTTTAATTTAGACCCAATACATGTGACATGATTTTTCCCATATTCTGTCCCAGTTAGTGTGTTCTGCTGTATTTTAGAAGACTGATCTCACTCAGAGTTGTTGCTGGAGGTGTATTCAGAACACCAGTGTATTAAAAAAAAAATGCCCTGGACAGCAACTTTTGTCCCCAGTTAAACAACGTTTGTGTACATTCACCTTTGTTTCAGCACATGAGGAACATCTTTTTATAGTGAAACATTTGTCATGATGTCAGATGCTGCATAATTAGAAATTAATAATGTATAATGATAATGACTGCAAATTTATAATTATAGACGTCCTCAGCACCAAGGCCACAGTGAAAGAGGATTAAAAAGATGCAGTAAGTGCAGGAAACGAGTAGACAGTAGAGTTAGGGATCATCAAGAACCTCACAATTCAATTCAATTTAGATTTTGATTCAGGATTTGATTGGATATCAATCACATTTAGGATTGATTAATATGCTTCAATTTCAATTCAATAATATGCACGGATGACAAAAATGACCAGATCACTTATTCCAGAATATATTACAGTAACATTTGTTAATAACAATGTGTGCATCAACTGTATTGGTTCAGAAATAAATGACTCCATATGAGTTATACCGTTTTATTATTATTCAATAATCAAAGAATACAATAGAATAGAATTGAATGCCTTGATTGTCATTGCAACAAGTACAATGGAATTGAAAGGTGCAGTCCTCATTAGGTGCCATTTAAAAGAGACAAAAACTATCGAGGTATAAAAAGTAATAAATACAGGAACAGAAAAAACACTGTCATACACACACAACATACAAATCAATCAAGGAGCAGTAAAGATCACTCTTGAGAGTGAATTTTTTCCCAGTCTTATTATTGCAGTTTGTTATTATTGCACTTGTGTATTGCACCTGACTATATTGCACAAAGTCACTATTAAAAACCCCCAATACAAACAAACATGCAAAAAAAAACCATTATGCTCTATAGCAGGGGATCCCAAAGTGTGGGTCTGGACCCCTGAGGGGTCCAGAACCACAAATGGGAGGTCGTGAGATGTCCTCCAGAATGTTTTTTTTTTAAATAGTACATTTTACCCATTTAAATAAAAAATATCAACAAAAATAGTTGCTAAACTTAAAATAAAACCTTGAAAATAGAAAAATGTAATGAGTTTTCTGCCTTTCTTTGTTGCTAGACTTAAGGTTATTGAAGAGTTAATTATCAAAAGCATCAGTAGCAGTAGGTTAATTCTAAGCAGCACAGGAAACAAAGCCACATGCTCATATAGGAAGGCTAATTTTCTGCAGACCAGCTAAATCAAGCCACATTAAATCACTTTGAGGGACAGGGGGGGGAACAAGTCTTTGGCATCTATATTTGGGGGTCGTGGGCTGAAAAGTTTGGGAACCCCTGCTCTATAGTGCACAGCTATATAAGGGTCTGTCGCTCAGGAGTTCCAACCATAACACCTAAGTGGTACCCTTTCTGCTGACTTCCACGACTCCCTGACTCCTTATTTTTTTACTCAGTCCTTCAGATACAAATCTGAATGATAGACTCATTGTACATATATATATTCTCATAAAAATCTGGAGCATAAAACAGGCTCATTCAGCTTCTTTCTCTCTCCATCCTTGTCCTTTTTTTTTGGCTCTGTAACTTCAAATAACCTTTCCCCTCTGTGGTCTGAGCTTCACACCAAAAGCTGGGTGTCCAGTTTTGCACACAAACTGTCAACCTCTAGAGTGCGTTAATGTGAGAAAGACAAGAGTTCATAGAATAAAAAAGATATCTGAATTCACTGTCCAGATTCTAAGTTTCTGTTAAATCTTTGTGCCTCTGATCTGTGATTCTGTAATGTGAGATTGAAAACCCTTGATATTGAGATTTAAATAGGCCTTTTTATATCACAAATTATTCATTAGGCCAACGTCTTAGAAACTTGGTTCAGACAGAGGACATGTCGGACTGATCTGCTGCATTACAGCCGGTCAGTATTTTTCCCTTGCTTGTCAAATATGACTTTTCTGTAGTTTGTTTTATAATGAAGACCAAAAAGTTTCATGTAACAAAAACTCCCCTAGGTTATGTCGACACCAAACGTCTGCGTCTGACATATATCACAGGGACAGCAGAGACACCTTAGAAAATCCATTCCCACAACACTAAGCACTGAATATTCAAGGTAACATGCCTATATATTTGTTGAAATATATTCCAGAAGACATTTGTTTTCTGTTAATGGAGCCGAATTTCACAAAAAAGCATATCAGATGTGCCTTTTTTAGTTTCAAGAGCCTTAAATAACCAAGAGCACACAGAACATTAATCCTATTTAAAAGACTCCAGATTAATATTTGAAGTTGATATATTTTAACCAGGCAAGAGTTAAAGCCTGTCTTTGTGCAACCAGCCTTTGTATATTTCATTGATGTGTCTGTGCATTACAGTTTCTCCTCAGTGAAATACAGTAGAAGTATTCACAGCAGGAAATTGGGATAATTTGTGTAACTACTTAAGCTGTATTAATTATGTCTCTGTGATCACATAAAGCATCTCAGTGGTTACCGCTTCATTTTGTAAATCTCGGCAGGTGACAGCTTTCTTCTGTTTCAAACAGCGTAAATATTACAGAAGTGGTTTGACAGGTTGCCCAACTGTTTCTTTGCGAGCTGTCAGTTTTATTGCCTTTTGAGGGGCACTGGACGGATAAAGTACCCATAACATCACAATACAGAACATCTCCAGCAGTTTATACAGGAAGGTTACTGCGTCACAGCTGTACTGTATGTGCCCAGATGTACAGAACTTTAACTTTCAAAACTGCTGAATAGAATAGAAGCGTACTCCGGAGATGATGGTGACTTGGTCTTTACTGCACTGACAGCTGAATTAATTCATTAAGACAGGCGTCAAAGGTCAGAGTTTTTTATTGTACATTCTTGAAGGCATGATACCTTATCTGTCCAAGCAAGTGACACATTTTTTATCACCTCCCTCTTTTTTTTTTTTTTTTACACTTAAGCTGCTTTTCTCAACCTTCTTTGTCAGCGTGCATAAATAGTATGTTACCAAGGTCGTAATTTGATGAGAGTCAGCAGTATGGCCAACATTTCATACCATAGTTTGGCAAATAAAAGCAGTGTCAGGGTTAAGGCTTGTGCGCATGTCACTGATATTTATATCTGGCAGTGACCTAAAAAATGTAATAAAAATAATAAATTAGAAAAGAATAACATTATCATCATTGGTATAATAATAATAATAATAATAATAATAATAATAATACTGCTGCTACTACTACAACTACTACTACTACTACTTCTACTACTACTACTACTACTCATAATAATAATAATAATAATAATAATAATAATAATAATAATAATAATGACCTTCTGTTGAGGAGTTATAGGTACAAAACTGATCTGAATTAGGCTTAGGGTTAGGCTTAGGGAAGGTCGTAGAGAGTCATGGGTTAGGGTTAGGGTTAGGGTTAGGGTAAGGGAAGGTCGCAGAGAGTCATTGGTGGTACCGTTGGAAAGCCCGTGGCCATATTATGTTGACGGATCTTGGTTTGGAGTCTCTAGGACCTTCTGTTGAGGAGTTACAGGTACAAAACTGATCTGAATTAAGGCTAGGATTAGGGTTAGGGTTAGGCTTAGGGAAGGTCGTAGAGAGTCGTGGGTGGTACCGTTGGAAAGCCCATGGCTGACAATTGGGGTTAGAGCTTGGTCCCAAATCTTTGCGACTTCCGGTTCCGGAGATACGTAATTTTTTATTTTCAAAATTGCCGTATCTCCTGAACGGTGGGCCGTAGAGAGTCGTGGATGGTACCATTGGAAAGCCCGTGGCCATATTATGTGGGACGGAGCTTGGTTTGGAGTCTCTAGGACCTTCTGTTGAGGAGTTATAGGTAAAAAACTGATCTGAATTGGGGTTAGGCTTAGGCTTAGGGTTAGGCTTAGGGAAGGTCGTAGAGAGTCATGGGTTAGGGTTAGGGAAGGTCGCAGAGAGTCATGGGTGGTACCGTTGGAAAGCCCGTGGCCATATTATGTGTGAAGAATCTTGGTTTGGAGTCTCTAGGACCTTCTGTTGAGGAGTTATAGGTACAAAACTGATCTGAATTAGGCTTAGGGTTAGGCTTAGGGAAGGTCGTAGAGAGTCATGGGTTAGGGTTAGGGTTAGGGTTAGGGAAGGTCGCAGAGAGTCATGGGTGGTACCGTTGGAAAGCCCGTGGCCATATTATGTTGACGGATCTTGGTTTGGAGTCTCTAGGACCTTCTGTTGAGGAGTTACAGGTACAAAACTGATCTGAATTAAGGCTAGGATTAGGGTTAGGGTTAGGCTTAGGGAAGGTCGTAGAGAGTCGTGGGTGGTACCGTTGGAAAGCCCATGGCTGACAATTGGGGTTAGAGCTTGGTCCCAAATCTTTGCGACTTCCGGTTCCGGAGATACGTCATTTTTTATTTTCAAAATTGCCGTATCTCCTGAACGGTGGGCCGTAGAGAGTCGTGGATGGTACCATTGGAAAGCCCGTGGCCATATTATGTGGGACGGAGCTTGGTTTGGAGTCTCTAGGACCTTCTGTTGAGGAGTTATAGGTAAAAAACTGATCTGAATTGGGGTTAGGCTTAGGCTTAGGGTTAGGCTTAGGGAAGGTCGTAGAGAGTCATGGGTTAGGGTTAGGGAAGGTCGCAGAGAGTCATGGGTGGTACCGTTGGAAAGCCTGTGGCCATATTATGTGTGAAGAATCTTGGTTTGGAGTCTCTAGGACCTTCTGTTGAGGAGTTACAGGTACAAAACTGATCTGAATTAAGGCTAGGATTAGGGTTAGGGTTAGGCTTAGGGAAGGTCGTAGAGAGTCGTGGGTGGTACCGTTGGAAAGCCCATGGCTGACAATTGGGGTTAGAGCTTGGTCCCAAATCTTTGCGACTTCCGGTTCCGGAGATACGTAATTTTTTATTTTCAAAATTGCCGTATCTCCTGAACGATGGGCCGTAGAGAGTCGTGGATGGTACCATTGGAAAGCCTGTGGCCATATTATGTGGGACGGAGCTTGGTTTGGAGTCTCTAGGACCTTCTGTTGAGGAGTTATAGGTAAAAAACTGATCTGAATTAGGGTTAGGCTTAGGCTTAGGGTTAGGCTTAGGGAAGGTCGTAGAGAGTCATGGGTTAGGGTTAGGGAAGGTCGCAGAGAGTCATGGGTGGTACCGTTGGAAAGCCCGTGGCCATATTATGTGTGAAGAATCTTGGTTTGGAGTCTCTAGGACCTTCTGTTGAGGAGTTATAGGTACAAAACTGATCTGAATTAGGCTTAGGGTTAGGCTTAGGGAAGGTCGTAGAGAGTCATGGGTTAGGGTTAGGGTTAGGGTTAGGGAAGGTCGCAGAGAGTCATGGGTGGTACCGTTGGAAAGCCCGTGGCCATATTATGATGAAGGATCTTGGTTTGGAGTCTCTAGGACCTTCTGTTGAGGAGTTACAGGTACAAAACTGATCTGAATTAAGGCTAGGATTAGGGTTAGGGTTAGGCTTAGGGAAGGTCGTAGAGAGTCGTGGGTGGTACCGTTGGAAAGCCAATGGCTGACAATTGGGGTTAGAGCTTGGTCCCAAATCTTTGCGACTTCCGGTTCCGGAGATACGTCATGTTTTATTTTCAAAATTGCCGTATCTCCTGAACGATGGGCCGTAGAGAGTCGTGGATGGTACTGTTGGAAAGCCCGTGGCCATATTATGTGGGACGGAGCTTGGTTTGGAGTCTCTAGGACCTTCTGTTGAGGAGTTATAGGTAAAAAACTGATCTGAATTAGGGTTAGGCTTAGGCTTAGGGTTAGGCTTAGGGAAGGTCGTAGAGAGTCATGGGTTAGGGTTAGGGAAGGTCGCAGAGAGTCATGGGTGGTACCGTTGGAAAGCCCGTGGCCATATTATGTGTGAAGAATCTTGGTTTGGAGTCTCTAGGACCTTCTGTTGAGGAGTTATAGGTACAAAACTGATCTGAATTAGGCTTAGGGTTAGGCTTAGGGAAGGTCGTAGAGAGTCATGGGTTAGGGTTAGGGTTAGGGAAGGTCGCAGAGAGTCATGGGTGGTACCGTTGGAAAGCCCGTGGCCATATTATGTTGACGGATCTTGGTTTGGAGTCTCTAGGACCTTCTGTTGAGGAGTTACAGGTACAAAACTGATCTGAATTAAGGCTAGGATTAGGGTTAGGGTTAGGCTTAGGGAAGGTCGTAGAGAGTCGTGGATGGTACCATTGGAAAGCCCGTGGCCATATTATGTGGGACGGAGCTTGGTTTGGAGTCTCTAGGACCTTCTGTTGAGGAGTTATAGGTACAAAACTGATCTGAATTAGGCTTAGGGTTAGGCTTAGGGAAGGTCGTAGAGAGTCATGGGTTAGGGTTAGGGTTAGGGTTAGGGTTAGGGAAGGTCGCAGAGAGTCATTGGTGGTACCGTTGGAAAGCCCGTGGCCATATTATGTTGACGGATCTTGGTTTGGAGTCTCTAGGACCTTCTGTTGAGGAGTTACAGGTACAAAACTGATCTGATTTAAGGCTAGGATTAGGGTTAGGGTTAGGCTTAGGGAAGGTCGTAGAGAGTCGTGGGTGGTACCGTTGGAAAGCCCATGGCTGACAATTGGGATTAGAGCTTGGTCCCAAATCTTTGCGACTTCCGGTTCCGGAGACACGTAATTTTTTATTTTCAAAATTGCCGTATCTCCTGAACGGTGGGCCGTAGAGAGTCGTGGATGGTACCATTGGAAAGCCCGTGGCCATATTATGTGGGACGGAGCTTGGTTTGGAGTCTCTAGGACCTTCTGTTGAGGAGTTATAGGTAAAAAACTGATCTTAATTAGGCTTAGGGTTAGGCTTAGGGAAGGTCGTAGAGAGTCATGGGTTAGGGTTAGGGTTAGGGTTAGGGTTAGGGAAGGTCGCAGAGAGTCATTGGTGGTACTGTTGGAAAGCCCGTGGCCATATTATGTTGACGGATCTTGGTTTGGAGTCTCTAGGACCTTCTGTTGAGGAGTTACAGGTACAAAACTGATCTGAATTAAGGCTAGGATTAGGGTTAGGGTTAGGCTTGGGGAAGGTCGTAGAGAGTCGTGGGTGGTACCGTTGGAAAGCCCATGGCTGACAATTGGGGTTAGAGCTTGGTCCCAAATCTTTGCGACTTCCGGTTCCGGAGATACGTCATGTTTTATTTTCAAAATTGCCGTATCTCCTGAACGATGGGCCGTAGAGAGTCGTGGATGGTACTGTTGGAAAGCCCGTGGCCATATTATGTGGGACGGATCTTGGTTTGGAGTCTCTAGGACCTTCTGTTGAGGAGTTACAGGTACAAAACTGATCTGAATTAAGGCTAGGATTAGGGTTAGGGTTAGGCTTAGGGAAGGTCGTAGAGAGTCGTGGATGGTACTGTTGGAAAGCCCGTGGCCATATTATGTGGGACGGAGCTTGGTTTGGAGTCTCTAGGACCTTCTGTTGAGGAGTTATAGGTACAAAACTGATCTGAATTAGGCTTAGGGTTAGGCTTAGGGAAGGTCGTAGAGAGTCATGGGTTAGGGTTAGGGTTAGGGTTAGGGTTAGGGTTAGGGAAGGTCGCAGAGAGTCATTGGTGGTACCGTTGGAAAGCCCGTGGCCATATTATGTTGACGGATCTTGGTTTGGAGTCTCTAGGACCTTCTGTTGAGGAGTTACAGGTACAAAACTGATCTGATTTAAGGCTAGGATTAGGGTTAGGGTTAGGCTTAGGGAAGGTCGTAGAGAGTCGTGGGTGGTACCGTTGGAAAGCCCATGGCTGACAATTGGGATTAGAGCTTGGTCCCAAATCTTTGCGACTTCCGGTTCCGGAGACACGTAATTTTTTATTTTCAAAATTGCCGTATCTCCTGAACGGTGGGCCGTAGAGAGTCGTGGATGGTACCATTGGAAAGCCCGTGGCCATATTATGTGGGACGGAGCTTGGTTTGGAGTCTCTAGGACCTTCTGTTGAGGAGTTATAGGTAAAAAACTGATCTTAATTAGGCTTAGGGTTAGGCTTAGGGAAGGTCGTAGAGAGTCATGGGTTAGGGTTAGGGTTAGGGTTAGGGTTAGGGAAGGTCGCAGAGAGTCATTGGTGGTACTGTTGGAAAGCCCGTGGCCATATTATGTTGACGGATCTTGGTTTGGAGTCTCTAGGACCTTCTGTTGAGGAGTTACAGGTACAAAACTGATCTGAATTAAGGCTAGGATTAGGGTTAGGGTTAGGCTTGGGGAAGGTCGTAGAGAGTCGTGGGTGGTACCGTTGGAAAGCCCATGGCTGACAATTGGGGTTAGAGCTTGGTCCCAAATCTTTGCGACTTCCGGTTCCGGAGATACGTCATGTTTTATTTTCAAAATTGCCGTATCTCCTGAACGATGGGCCGTAGAGAGTCGTGGATGGTACTGTTGGAAAGCCCGTGGCCATATTATGTGGGACGGAGCTTGGTTTGGAGTCTCTAGGACCTTCTGTTGAGGAGTTATAGGTAAAAAACTGATCTGAATTGGGGTTAGGCTTAGGCTTAGGGTTAGGCTTAGGGAAGGTCGTAGAGAGTCATGGGTTAGGGTTAGGGAAGGTCGCAGAGAGTCATGGGTGGTACCGTTGGAAAGCCCGTGGCCATATTATGTGGGACGGAGCTTGGTTTGGAGTCTCTAGGACCTTCTGTTGAGGAGTTATAGGTACAAAACTGATCTGAATTAGGCTTAGGGTTAGGCTTAGGGAAGGTCGTAGAGATTCATGGGTTAGGGTTAGGGTTAGGGAAGGTCGCAGAGAGTCATTGGTGGTACCGTTGGAAAGCCCGTGGCCATATTATGATGACGGATCTTGGTTTGGAGTCTCTAGGACCTTCTGTTGAGGAGTTACAGGTACAAAACTGATCTGATTTAAGGCTAGGATTAGGGTTAGGGTTAGGCTTAGGGAAGGTCGTAGAGAGTCGTGGGTGGTTCCGTTGGAAAGCCCATGGCTGACAATTGGGGTTAGAGCTTGGTCCCAAATCTTTGCGACTTCCGGTTCCGGAGATACGTCATGTTTTATTTTCAAAATTGCCGTATCTCCTGAACGGTGGGCCGTAGAGAGTCGTGGATGGTACCATTGGAAAGCCCGTGGCCATATTATGTGGGACGGAGCTTGGTTTGGAGTCTCTAGGACCTTCTGTTGAGGAGTTATAGGTACAAAACTGATCTGAATTAGGCTTAGGGTTAGGCTTAGGGAAGGTCGTAGAGAGTCATGGGTTAGGGTTAGGGTTAGGGTTAGGGAAGGTCGCAGAGAGTCATTGGTGGTACCGTTGGAAAGCCCGTGGCCATATTATGTTGACGGATCTTGGTTTGGAGTCTCTAGGACCTTCTGTTGAGGAGTTACAGGTACAAAACTGATCTGATTTAAGGCTAGGATTAGGGTTAGGGTTAGGCTTAGGGAAGGTCGTAGAGAGTCGTGGGTGGTACCGTTGGAAAGCCCATGGCTGACAATTGGGGTTAGAGCTTGGTCCCAAATCTTTGCGACTTCCGGTTCCGGAGACACGTAATTTTTTATTTTCAAAATTGCCGTATCTCCTGAACGGTGGGCCGTAGAGAGTCGTGGATGGTACCATTGGAAAGCCCGTGGTCATATTATGGGGGACGGAGCTTGGTTTGGAGTCTCTAGGACCTTCTGTTGAGGAGTTATAGGTAAAAAACTGATCTGAATTTGGGTTAGGCTTAGGCTTAGGGTTAGGCTTAGGGAAGGTCGTAGAGAGTCATGGGTTAGGGTTAGGGAAGGTCGCAGAGAGTCATGGGTGGTACCGTTGGAAAGCCCGTGGCCATATTATGTGGGACGGAGCTTGGTTTGGAGTCTCTAGGACCTTCTGTTGAGGAGTTATAGGTACAAAACTGATCTGAATTAGGCTTAGGGTTAGGCTTAGGGAAGGTCGTAGAGATTCATGGGTTAGGGTTAGGGTTAGGGAAGGTCGCAGAGAGTCATTGGTGGTACCGTTGGAAAGCCCGTGGCCATATTATGATGACGGATCTTGGTTTGGAGTCTCTAGGACCTTCTGTTGAGGAGTTACAGGTACAAAACTGATCTGAATTAAGGCTAGGATTAGGGTTAGGGTTAGGCTTAGGGAAGGTCGTAGAGAGTCGTGGGTGGTTCCGTTGGAAAGCCCATGGCTGACAATTGGGGTTAGAGCTTGGTCCCAAATCTTTGCGACTTCCGGTTCCGGAGATACGTCATGTTTTATTTTCAAAATTGCCGTATCTCCTGAACGGTGGGCCGTAGAGAGTCGTGGATGGTACCATTGGAAAGCCCGTGGCCATATTATGTGGGACGGAGCTTGGTTTGGAGTCTCTAGGACCTTCTGTTGAGGAGTTATAGGTACAAAACTGATCTGAATTAGGCTTAGGGTTAGGCTTAGGGAAGGTCGTAGAGAGTCATGGGTTAGGGTTAGGGTTAGGGTTAGGGAAGGTCGCAGAGAGTCATTGGTGGTACCGTTGGAAAGCCCGTGGCCATATTATGTTGACGGATCTTGGTTTGGAGTCTCTAGGACCTTCTGTTGAGGAGTTACAGGTACAAAACTGATCTGATTTAAGGCTAGGATTAGGGTTAGGGTTAGGCTTAGGGAAGGTCGTAGAGAGTCGTGGGTGGTACCGTTGGAAAGCCCATGGCTGACAATTGGGGTTAGAGCTTGGTCCCAAATCTTTGCGACTTCCGGTTCCGGAGACACGTAATTTTTTATTTTCAAAATTGCCGTATCTCCTGAACGGTGGGCCGTAGAGAGTCGTGGATGGTACCATTGGAAAGCCCGTGGTCATATTATGGGGGACGGAGCTTGGTTTGGAGTCTCTAGGACCTTCTGTTGAGGAGTTATAGGTAAAAAACTGATCTGAATTGGGGTTAGGCTTAGGCTTAGGGTTAGGCTTAGGGAAGGTCGTAGAGAGTCATGGGTTAGGGTTAGGGAAGGTCGCAGAGAGTCATGGGTGGTACCGTTGGAAAGCCCGTGGCCATATTATGTGTGAAGAATCTTGGTTTGGAGTCTCTAGGACCTTCTGTTGAGGAGTTATAGGTACAAAACTGATCTGAATTAGGCTTAGGGTTAGGCTTAGGGAAGGTCGTAGAGAGTCATGGGTTAGGGTTAGGGTTAGGGTTAGGGTTAGGGAAGGTCGCAGAGAGTCATTGGTGGTACCGTTGGAAAGCCCGTGGCCATATTATGTTGACGGATCTTGGTTTGGAGTCTCTAGGACCTTCTGTTGAGGAGTTACAGGTACAAAACTGATCTGATTTAAGGCTAGGATTAGGGTTAGGGTTAGGGTTAGGGAAGGTCGTAGAGAGTCGTGGGTGGTACCGTTGGAAAGCCCATGGCTGACAATTGGGGTTAGAGCTTGGTCCCAAATCTTTGCGACTTCCGGTTCCGGAGACACGTAATTTTTTATTTTCAAAATTGCCGTATATCCTGAACGGTGGGCCGTAGAGAGTCGTGGATGGTACCATTGGAAAGCCCGTGGCCATATTATGTGGGACGGAGCTTGGTTTGGAGTCTCTAGGACCTTCTGTTGAGGAGTTATAGGTACAAAACTGATCTGAATTAGGCTTAGGGTTAGGCTTAGGGAAGGTCGTAGAGAGTCATGGGTTAGGGTTAGGGTTAGGGTTAGGGTTAGGGAAGGTCGCAGAGAGTCATTGGTGGTACCGTTGGAAAGCCCGTGGCCATATTATGTTGACGGATCTTGGTTTGGAGTCTCTAGGACCTTCTGTTGAGGAGTTACAGGTACAAAACTGATCTGATTTAAGGCTAGGATTAGGGTTAGGGTTAGGCTTAGGGAAGGTCGTAGAGAGTCGTGGGTGGTACCGTTGGAAAGCCCATGGCTGACAATTGGGATTAGAGCTTGGTCCCCAATCTTGACGACTTCCGGTTCCGGAGACACGTAATTTTTTATTTTCAAAATTGCCGTATATCCTGAACGATGGGCCGTAGAGAGTCGTGGATGGTACCATTGGAAAGCCCGTGGCCATATTATGTGGGACGGAGCTTGGTTTGGAGTCTCTAGGACCTTCTGTTGAGGAGTTATAGGTACAAAACTGATCTGAATTAGGCTTAGGGTTAGGCTTAGGGAAGGTCGTAGAGAGTCATGGGTTAGGGTTAGGGAAGGTCGCAGAGAGTCATGGGTGGTACCGTTGGAAAGCCCGTGGCCATATTATGTGTGAAGAATCTTGGTTTGGAGTCTCTAGGACCTTCTGTTGAGGAGTTATAGGTACAAAACTGATCTGAATTAGGCTTAGGGTTAGGCTTAGGGAAGGTCGTAGAGAGTCATGGGTTAGGGTTAGGGTTAGGGTTAGGGAAGGTCGCAGAGAGTCATGGGTGGTACCGTTGGAAAGCCCGTGGCCATATTATGTGACGGATCTTGGTTTGGAGTCTCTAGGACCTTCTGTTGAGGAGTTACAGGTACAAAACTGATCTGATTAAGGCTAGGATTAGGGTTAGGGTTAGGCTTAGGGAAGGTCGTAGAGAGTCGTGGGTGGTACCGTTGGAAAGCCCATGGCTGACAATTGGGGTTAGAGCTTGGTCCCAAATCTTTGCGACTTCCGGTTCCGGAGATACGTAATTTTTTATTTTCAAAATTGCCGTATCTCCTGAACGGTGGGCCGTAGAGAGTCGTGGATGGTACCATTGGAAAGCCCGTGGCCATATTATGTGGGACGGAGCTTGGTTTGGAGTCTCTAGGACCTTCTGTTGAGGAGTTATAGGTAAAAAACTGATCTGAATTGGGGTTAGGCTTAGGCTTAGGGTTAGGCTTAGGGAAGGTCGTAGAGAGTCATGGGTTAGGGTTAGGGAAGGTCGCAGAGAGTCATGGGTGGTACCGTTGGAAAGCCCGTGGCCATATTATGTGTGAAGAATCTTGGTTTGGAGTCTCTAGGACCTTCTGTTGAGGAGTTATAGGTACAAAACTGATCTGAATTAGGCTTAGGGTTAGGCTTAGGGAAGGTCGTAGAGAGTCATGGGTTAGGGTTAGGGTTAGGGTTAGGGAAGGTCGCAGAGAGTCATTGGTGGTACCGTTGGAAAGCCCGTGGCCATATTATGTTGACGGATCTTGGTTTGGAGTCTCTAGGACCTTCTGTTGAGGAGTTACAGGTACAAAACTGATCTGATTTAAGGCTAGGATTAGGGTTAGGGTTAGGCTTAGGGAAGGTCGTAGAGAGTCGTGGGTGGTACCGTTGGAAAGCCCATGGCTGACAATTGGGGTTAGAGCTTGGTCCCAAATCTTTGCGACTTCCGGTTCCGGAGATACGTCATGTTTTATTTTCAAAATTGCCGTATCTCCTGAACGATGGGCCGTAGAGAGTCGTGGATGGTACCATTGGAAAGCCCGTGGCCATATTATGTGGGACGGAGCTTGGTTTGGAGTCTCTAGGACCTTCTGTTGAGGAGTTATAGGTACAAAACTGATCTGAATTAGGCTTAGGCTTAGGCTTAGGGAAGGTCGTAGAGAGTCATGGGTTAGGGTTAGGGTTAGGGTTAGGGAAGGTCGCAGAGAGTCATTGGTGGTACCGTTGGAAAGCCCGTGGCCATATTATGATGACGGATCTTGGTTTGGAGTCTCTAGGACCTTCTGTTGAGGAGTTACAGGTACAAAACTGATCTGATTTAAGGCTAGGATTAGGGTTAGGGTTAGGCTTAGGGAAGGTCGTAGAGAGTCGTGGGTGGTACCGTTGGAAAGCCCATGGCTGACAATTGGGGTTAGAGCTTGGTCCCAAATCTTTGCGACTTCCGGTTCCGGAGATACGTCAATTTTTATTTTCAAAATTGCCGTATCTCCTGAACGGTGGGCCGTAGAGAGTCGTGGATGGTACCATTGGAAAGCCCGTGGTCATATTATGGGGGACGGAGCTTGGTTTGGAGTCTCTAGGACCTTCTGTTGAGGAGTTATAGGTAAAAAACTGATCTGAATTGGGGTTAGGCTTAGGCTTAGGGTTAGGCTTAGGGAAGGTCGTAGAGAGTCATGGGTTAGGGTTAGGGAAGGTCGCAGAGAGTCATGGGTGGTACCGTTGGAAAGCCCGTGGCCATATTATGTGTGAAGAATCTTGGTTTGGAGTCTCTAGGACCTTCTGTTGAGGAGTTATAGGTACAAAACTGATCTGAATTAGGCTTAGGGTTAGGCTTAGGGAAGGTCGTAGAGAGTCATGGGTTAGGGTTAGGGTTAGGGTTAGGGAAGGTCGCAGAGAGTCATTGGTGGTACCGTTGGAAAGCCCGTGGCCATATTATGTTGACGGATCTTGGTTTGGAGTCTCTAGGACCTTCTGTTGAGGAGTTACAGGTACAAAACTGATCTGAATTAAGGCTAGGATTAGGGTTAGGGTTAGGCTTAGGGAAGGTCGTAGAGAGTCGTGGGTGGTACCGTTGGAAAGCCCATGGCTGACAATTGGGGTTAGAGCTTGGTCCCAAATCTTTGCGACTTCCGGTTCCGGAGATACGTCATGTTTTATTTTCAAAATTGCCGTATCTCCTGAACGATGGGCCGTAGAGAGTCGTGGATGGTACCATTGGAAAGCCCGTGGCCATATTATGTGGGACGGAGCTTGGTTTGGAGTCTCTAGGACCTTCTGTTGAGGAGTTATAGGTACAAAACTGATCTGAATTAGGCTTAGGGTTAGGCTTAGGGAAGGTCGTAGAGAGTCATGGGTTAGGGTTAGGGTTAGGGTTAGGGAAGGTCGCAGAGAGTCATTGGTGGTACCGTTGGAAAGCCCGTGGCCATATTATGTTGACGGATCTTGGTTTGGAGTCTCTAGGACCTTCTGTTGAGGAGTTACAGGTACAAAACTGATCTGATTTAAGGCTAGGATTAGGGTTAGGGTTAGGCTTAGGGAAGGTCGTAGAGAGTCGTGGGTGGTACCGTTGGAAAGCCCATGGCTGACAATTGGGGTTAGAGCTTGGTCCCAAATCTTTGCGACTTCCGGTTCCGGAGACACGTAATTTTTTATTTTCAAAATTGCCGTATCTCCTGAACGGTGGGCCGTAGAGAGTCGTGGATGGTACCATTGGAAAGCCCGTGGTCATATTATGTGGGACGGAGCTTGGTTTGGAGTCTCTAGGACCTTCTGTTGAGGAGTTATAGGTAAAAAACTGATCTGAATTGGGGTTAGGCTTAGGCTTAGGGTTAGGCTTAGGGAAGGTCGTAGAGAGTCATGGGTTAGGGTTAGGGAAGGTCGCAGAGAGTCATGGGTGGTACCGTTGGAAAGCCCGTGGCCATATTATGTGTGAAGAATCTTGGTTTGGAGTCTCTAGGACCTTCTGTTGAGGAGTTATAGGTACAAAACTGATCTGAATTAGGCTTAGGGTTAGGCTTAGGGAAGGTCGTAGAGAGTCATGGGTTAGGGTTAGGGTTAGGGTTAGGGTTAGGGAAGGTCGCAGAGAGTCATTGGTGGTACCGTTGGAAAGCCCGTGGCCATATTATGTTGACGGATCTTGGTTTGGAGTCTCTAGGACCTTCTGTTGAGGAGTTACAGGTACAAAACTGATCTGATTTAAGGCTAGGATTAGGGTTAGGGTTAGGGTTAGGGAAGGTCGTAGAGAGTCGTGGGTGGTACCGTTGGAAAGCCCATGGCTGACAATTGGGGTTAGAGCTTGGTCCCAAATCTTTGCGACTTCCGGTTCCGGAGACACGTAATTTTTTATTTTCAAAATTGCCGTATATCCTGAACGGTGGGCCGTAGAGAGTCGTGGATGGTACCATTGGAAAGCCCGTGGCCATATTATGTGGGACGGAGCTTGGTTTGGAGTCTCTAGGACCTTCTGTTGAGGAGTTATAGGTACAAAACTGATCTGAATTAGGCTTAGGGTTAGGCTTAGGGAAGGTCGTAGAGAGTCATGGGTTAGGGTTAGGGTTAGGGTTAGGGTTAGGGAAGGTCGCAGAGAGTCATTGGTGGTACCGTTGGAAAGCCCGTGGCCATATTATGTTGACGGATCTTGGTTTGGAGTCTCTAGGACCTTCTGTTGAGGAGTTATAGGTACAAAACTGATCTGATTTAAGGCTAGGATTAGGGTTAGGGTTAGGCTTAGGGAAGGTCGTAGAGAGTCGTGGGTGGTACCGTTGGAAAGCCCATGGCTGACAATTGGGATTAGAGCTTGGTCCCAAATCTTTGCGACTTCCGGTTCCGGAGACACGTAATTTTTTATTTTCAAAATTGCCGTATATCCTGAACGGTGGGCCGTAGAGAGTCGTGGATGGTACCATTGGAAAGCCCGTGGCCATATTATGTGGGACGGAGCTTGGTTTGGAGTCTCTAGGACCTTCTGTTGAGGAGTTATAGGTACAAAACTGATCTGAATTAGGCTTAGGGTTAGGCTTAG